>NC_051060.1:12537562-13188812 GCF_904848185.1 Acanthopagrus latus | reverse complement strand
AAGATTACGTCATCACCATGGAAGATGTAGAGGCCTCTTTGTCGAACCTGAAGGTTACAGTAGAGAAACTGCTGGCTGATCTCAGCGTCTACATTCAAAACTTTGCAGGTATGATTAAGGAGATAATTGTTAGCAACAACCTGCCCGAAGCCCTTATTCAGAAGATTCAGGAGCAGCTGAATGCCATTACTGAAGAGTTTGACATCAAGGCTATGATTGTGTCTGTGATTGATAGCATGAGGGAGATGATCCAGCAGATTGATCTGGAAAGACTGCAGGGAAGTAGCATTGCATTCCTGCGGGATATTGATGCCAAGTATGAAATCATGGATACCCTACAGAGAACTATGAGTGTTGTGAAAGAAAGGATTGAGACATTTGACATGCAGACATTTGTCGAGGAGCTGAAGCGATTCATCTCATCTATCAACCTTAGACGTCCCATTGATGCACTAGTGAGGTTCATGCCCACAGAGATTTTCAGCAATATGGTGGAATATGTTAGGGAAATGATTCAGGACCTTGACATTGTAGGCAAGATCAACACATTCTATGCTAAGATGAGAGAGCTGATTGTAAAGTATGAGGCTGACAAAAAGGTTCAAGCTATCTTGGAAGGTGCTGTAGAGCTCATCAAGCAAATCAGAATTGAGGACACCATCAGGAACATGGCCAAGATTGTGAGTGATGCAGACATTCCAACCAAATTCATGCAAGTCTTCCAGAATGCTATCAACTACTTGAAAACAACTGAGGTTAAGGATATAATTGAAGGGCTGAATATGTATCTTGAAACGCTCGTGACTAAGCTGAAGTCATTGGAATACAATGACTTTGTGGATGTTGCTAATCAATATATTGCTGAGTACACAGCTTATGTGAATGAGCTGATCAGGAGTCTTGAAATCCCCCAGAAGTTTGAGGCAACAAGAGATTTTGTCAATGTTGTTTTATCCTCTGGTAGAGCTTTTATGGAACGCCTGAGAGAAATCAAGGTTGCAGAAATTATTAAATCTACAAAGGATATCGTTGACACACTTGTGTTTGATAACCTTAAGTCATTTGCTGACTATATAAAACAAGAACTCACAAACCTTGATGTCAATGCTCAGATTCAGCCCTTGCTGAAATTTGTCCGTAATTTATACAGAACAGCCATAGACATCACCAAATTTTGGTTCAACTTAGTGGTTGACAATGTTAAAGAAGTGGTCACTGATCAGAAAATCATCAGCGAGATTGAGCAAATCATTAACAGCCTCATTTCTGAATTGGAGAAAGCTGAGTTAAACATGCCATCTTTCACCATTCCTTTCACTGATCTCGTTGTGCCCTCAATGGAGTTCAGCATGGCTAAGCTTCGTCAGTTCGAAATCCCAACACAGCTGGACATCCCTGAGTTCACCATCCTGGGCTCCTACACTGTGAAAGCCATCACAATTTCCCTTGATGACATCAAGCAGAGAATAATTGCACTCATTGATTTTATTGTCAACTTTGAGATCAAAATGCCTGATGTGGATGCTTTCTTTGGAGACCTGACTTTGAGCTACCTTCCTTCCATGCCTGAGATTACCTTCCCAGAAATGACTCTTCCTGAGGTCTCATTCCCCACCATCCCCCAAGTTCCAGTCGAAAAGCTTTTAAAGTCTCTTCAGGTTCCTGATATCAAGCTGCCAACCATTCCAACTGAGCTCATGGTCCCATGCTTCGGTAAACTCTATGGCGAGATCCGATTCCAAACTCCCATCTACATTGTCAAGACATCTGCTGAGTTCCAGAACTCTACTGAGAGTGATGTGACACCGGCATTCACTGGATTCCTTACTTCCCAGGCCACATCTCCAAGTTTTGACTTTTTGAATTACAAACTTGATGCCACTGCTCGTCTTGCCATCCCAAAAATGAGCCGAGTCGTCCTTGCAGAGACTCTTAAGTTGAACCATCTTGCTCTTGGAGTTGAACATCAGGCATCTGTCACTCTTTACGGTCTATCAGGCCAGGCCCAAGCCAAAACTACAGTTAAGGTTATTACTTCACCCTACACTGCCGACTTTATGAACACAGCCTTTATTGCCATGGAAGAAGGAATGTCCGCCTCTCTTGATACAACTTACAACCATCTTGTGAACCTCCCAATTGTCAATTTCAGAAGTGAGGCAACCGTAACTCAGAAAGCAATTGTTCGTCAAGATGGCTACACCATCACTCTGACAGCTGACAATTCAGGAAATGGCAAAGTTAATGATGAAGAAGGCAACCACAAGAGCAATTTGCAGTTGTCACTCACTCCTAGCATTGTCACTCTCACTTTCTCTGGTGACACTGACTCCCCTATCTTCAAGATGAAACAGCAAATTGCTGCTGAATGTGGCACCCTTACATACTTCAAGTTTACTGTCCGCAATGAGGCAGAGGCACCAGTTATTAAGAACAGTCTTTTCGTAGCATCTGGACAAGGCAGCCTTTATGATATGAAGGTTGAGCTGAGAGCAAACCATGACACAGAACTGTTTGGTGCAGTCAGTGGAGTCCTGTCCAACGGAATCAACTTTGTAGCCCGACCTGTTGAGCTGGTCTTTGATTTCCAAAACAAAGGAAATGTCAAGCTCAACATTTTTGAAACTCTGACTGGTAAGATTGACCTGCAGAATGATTACTCTGCTATGTTCAAACCTGACAGCCAACAGATGAACACCGTGGCTCTGGCTCGTCTTAATCAGTATAAAATGTTCTATAACTTCACTCTTGACAACAATGGAAATGAGGCTAGCGTCTTTGTTGCAATGGACGGTGAGGCCAATCTTGACTTCCTGACATCCCCCATCAGCATTCCTGAGATTGACCTGCCTTTTGTTGACTTCCGTACTCCAGCTATAAGCGATCTGAACTTGTATGAGCAGACTGTATTGAAGGACATTTTGACTACCACTGAGCAGACTTTTGATGTGGATGCCAAGGTTGTTTACAAGAAAAGCCAAGATGCACCCCTTGTTGACATGATGGGTCTGATCATGATTCCCTCTGTGGGTGACCTGATCACAGAACTGTCTTTCAAGTCAGCCATCATTAATCTTAATGCCAATGCTGGACTGTATACTGATGATGACCTTGTCTTCCGCCTGGGAGCTACCACTGCCTCTGTGTTTGACAGTCTGAAAGCCAAACTTGACGGCACCACAAGTCTGACCACCAAGAGAGGAATCAAGTTGGCCAATTCCCTGTCCCTCGAAAATCCTCACATTGAAGGCACTCATGACAGCACTATCTCTATGAGCACTGAGACTTTTGAAACTGCAGTCTCTGTGGCAACTGTTGCAAAGATTGCACTGCCTATCCTCAACCTGGAGGCAAACCAACAACTGCTTGCAGACACCAAAACTAAACCAAATGCAGTTTCAACCTTGAGGATGAGAGGCGATTTTAACATCCCTGTGATCAAGGCTGTTGGAAAGGCTGAGGGAGAACACAGTCTGAAGCTGGAGGGAACCTTCGAGTATGTTTCCATGGAGTCATCCACTAAGGCAAACATGGACGGCACAGTGCTCGATGACTATCTAGTTTTGGGAGTTCTGGATAATGATGTGAATCTGTACCTGAATAACGATGGCCTGCGCTCCACCTCCAAGATTATTGCAGATGCTAAGCTTAACTATGGCACCACCAAAGTCATTGCTATGAATATCAATGAGAATCTTGCTGTTGAAGCCTCCCTGAGCCGCGTGTATGCAGTGCTGAAGTATACTGGAAACAACGAGGCAGACTTGTTCAATTTCAACACCAATGGAAAACATGTTGCCCAGGCGACAATTGATCTTGCACCAACTTCTTCCTTGACTGCTGATATTGAGATTGATATTTCTCAGCCAAGCAACCTGGGTGACCTCACCATCTTTGACAAGACTGTTGCTGAAGTGACAGCTGCCAATCAGAAGATGTCTTCCAATTTCAAGTTTGTCAGCCCACTGTACACCACAGGCCTGGCAGTTGAAGTAGAGGGCAGTGCTCCTGTCTTCAAAATCACCTTCAAGTCTTCTGCCACATCTGTCATTGTCTTCTTGGAATATGACCTGGATGGTGAGTTGATAAACTTCCCTGAACATCTTTACCTGTTTTATGTTGAAAGCCCTGGTGGGCACTAAATCTTGCAAAAATAATTTCTTTTAATAGGTTCAACCACCACAACCTTTGAGGATGAAGCTCTGAACATTGTGAGCAAGATTGTCCTGACACACGCTGACCTGACCATGGATGTCAACCATGTCATTATGCAAGCCTTGAGGTAACAATCTATGTTTGTTTTACTATATATTAAACAATTACTTTTCCTATTCAATGTATAAAGTCATTAACTCCTTTTTTGACATTTTAAGGGAAAGTGACATGATGATGGCAGATAAATATTCAATTTCAATTAGATTTTGTTAAATATCACGTCAAGAATTTATTGTGATTTTGTAATTTGGAATGCTTTCTTTCTTTTCCAGTGACGCTCGTTATACTCTGAATGTGGACATCACCAGCCCTACTTTCACCGATGGGAACCTTCGTTTCGCTGCTCAAAGAGATGGAATCAGTGCCTCAGTATCTACCCCCTCCACTGGATTCCTTGGCCTTCAGTTCAGCGGCAAACTCCCTCAGATGAGTGCAAGACTCTTTGGTCGTTATCCTGTAAGTATCACTAATATGACCATTTTGATATGATTAACAACTAAACACTAAAATAAAAAAAACATTTTTTATTTATTTTTCTTTTTCATTCTATTTAACAGTCTGCCCCAGAGGTTGATGTGGACATGCTCATCATCAGATCATCTCCTAAGGATGCTGATAAGATGACCCTACAGATAGCCTACAACATGGACGCACCCCAAGTATTGCTGTCTGAACTCAAGACAAAACTGCCTTCTATCATCTCTACATTTACAATGTTTGCTGACAAGTACCAGCTTACAACAAAGATGGAAGAGTTGAAGAACTTTGTTGTTAACCGCATCACCGAGGCTTATGATGCCGCAATCAACTACGATGTCCAAATGAGCCAGCTGTCAATCTTCTTTAGAAACATTATTGTCCAGTACCAACAGACAGTCCAGGTCTTCTTGGATGCTGTCATCAAGGTCTTAAGAGAGACCCAATTCAAACTGCCTGGGTCAGATGAGATGACTACTCTCCCTGAGGTTCTGAAGAAGCTGACTAGCAGCATTGCTGCTATGCTAGATATGGCCATCCAGACTATCTCTGAGAACATGGAGGTCTACTATAACTCCTTTGTTGAGCAGATCAGCAGTGTCAAATTGCGCATGCCAGTCGGTGATGCAATCTCTGTAAATGAGATTGTCGATCAGGTCAAAACTGCTTTCAAGAAAATCTTTGATGAACTGGTGGACTTTGTGAAAAATATGGAGAGTCTTGACACAATGCTAGCAAAGATTGGTGAGACTCTGAAGGCTGTTGTCGACAAATCTCAAGAGTTTGTTGACTCTGTCAAGTCTGACTATTTAGATTCAGTTTTCATTAACATCAATGCCCTGTATCGTAACCTGATCACAGCCTTAAAGAATGTTGTTGACAAGATCTCTGCCTTCAATATGGAGGATCTGAGCAACGTTGTTAATAACATTATGGATATGTGGATTTATGTAGTACGCATGTTCAATGATACTGTTTCTGGTTTCCTGCAGCAAGCTTCAGAGGAGGCTCAAGCCTACGTTAAAATTAGCGAGGGAAGGCTTGAGATTGACCTACCATTTCCCTTCCAACAGTGAGGAACCCTCACAGTCCATGAAGTCCATCTGAAACACTGCCACCTGTTCAAAACACATGCTTGGAAGTGTGGACCATTAGCTCTATAGCCATATTTATAACAATGAGATTAACAAAAACACCTGTTGCATCATTTTCATTTAGATGGTTTACTGTGTACAAAAATTTACATTGTTAGTTTTGCTCAAACTCATGTTCCAACAAAGAGTGAAAAGCATCAATAAAAAACATCAATGCAATCTAAATGTCTGATTTCCTTCTTCATAGCCTTTTTGGAATTCACTTTCACACTTTACATAAGCAGGGGCAACTCATCAAAACTATATAAAATTTATCTGTAGAGAAAGAATTTATTGGTTTTTTTAGTAAACTGTGAATCTGAAAAACATACAGATTATTTGATTTGATAACATAGCGAAGTCACAAAGTATTACTGATGTATTTCAGTGTGTTTATGCTGTTGTTCTCACCCCAATGTGTGTCTACCAAATATACACATGCACTTTAAACTTCAAAGCAGTTCCAGCACTAACTAGATTAAACGAAAAGGAATTCAAAAAGGAATTGATACAAATAATAGTCTGATAGGTTGCCAGTAACTCAAGAGCAACAGACAGAAATACAAAAATATTCATTGCTCTGCAATATTTAGGACCCTGACACACTAACCTGACAACACAGAACTAGCACTCTCACATGTATACTCTGTATCACCTGACAGATGATCAATATGCACATACTGTATGTTCTGAGCCCATTTCAGAGTAGTCTGTAGTCTGTGTAATTGTAGTCTGGAAATCAACCTGCAACTGCCACTACAACTGAAAAGCATATTTGCATTTGATGGCAAAAATCAGGGGACCTTCAAGTCATTAGGATTCATCCAGTGGGGACCATGATTGCCTGTGCACATGGGTGCAGATCCCAGGGGGGACGGGGTAAATTTCTGGAAAACATGAATTGTCCCCCCCCAATGAAAATACCCTAAATTATTCAAAACTGAACAAATGTATTTTCAGACTTCACATTCTTCACATTTAAGATTCACATCTAAAAAGAAATGATTGAAATGGTGGAACAAATATTGTTTGACAAATATATTTCTGACTCCACATTCCATCTCTGGTTTCCTCCACTACAGTGCAAATGAATGGGTAGTTTCTTACATTATCTTACATCTTACATATTGTGCTCTTAGAACTGTGTTTTTTTTAGAACTGTTTACCCGCATAACTGGCATTGTAAAAACATGATCAGTTAGTTTACACAACTTGGTTAGGGCTTCATATTTTTATATTCATCTATATCATTTTAATCAGGCATAAAGTAGTCCCATACACTGGGAGAAAGGAAGATGGTGAGAAGAATTGGGGGTCTGGGAGGGTTGGAGGGAGGTGAAAGATAAGAACATGAGCAGACATTTCATGCCCCAGCCCCTTAAAATCATGATTTACTAATATAACAGTTAAGTAAGCAGTGATGCGCGCTGTTGGCTGTGCTGGACAAATAAACAAGAAAGGTAAGCACAATAAATGATTGCCTGTGCAGTACCTTTTGAATGACATGACAAGCCTCTACGAAGTTGTGATTTATGGTGGCATGGTATGAGTTGCATACGGGCAAAAAAAAAAAAAAATCACTTTTGTGTCCCCCCCCCCAAACCTGACATCGGATCCGCACCGCTGCCTGTGGGGTTATTATCTTCATCCCAAGAAGGTGAAACTATAAAATAGAAGACAAATACAAAATCCAAATCACAAACACAAAGTGCACAGTTAAATATTGTCAATATGTTATTTGCAGCCGTTGCCTTTTAAAGGTTCCCTGTGGAGTCAGTTAACTCTTCTAGCGCCATGAGACAGTATCTCTTTAAGTGGGTCCTCCTGTGGGGCTTTTGACTTGGTTTGACTCAGCACATTAGCCAAGCATCACAGGGATTTTGCATTTCCACAACAACATGGCTGCAAGCTTGAAGGTGCGTCTTTAACTACTGATGTGCTTGTCTTGAGCAGTGTACAAAGAATCAGAAATTAGAAAGAAATTAAACATCAGACCACCTTCAGTTAGAAGCTACTAAAAGTGTGGAGAGCTGAAAACACACTTTTAAGATCGGCTATATCTCTTGTCTCCCGCACAAATTTGTCTCGCCGTCACAACACACCATTGATTGAGGGGGATGTGAGAGCTTGTCACTGATTGGCTGCAGTCACAGAAGGTCGCCACTTGAAGGCAGGTAGGGTGTGCTCAGCCCAACTTGGAGCAATTCAGTTGCTAATGTAAAAGCAAATCAGTATGGCAGATTTTGCTTCAAAATACTCAAAATCTGCTAAGAGGAAGGAAATGAAGCATTGAAATGTAATATATCCATACTAACAGGATTTAGAAGTTGAATGCATTAAATGCATACAATGAAGTTCTAATATGAGTTTTACTGTGGATTGAGAAAAAGGATGATGACACCTCCATGACACTTTCACCTCTCTCAGATACAAACTAACACATTTAGAATCCTCTTTAAAGCAAAATGACACTATTAATCATGATATTTTTCTAGCCAAATCAAAACACTACGGTATCACAGTGTGTGTCTTGTCAGCTTTGTTTGTGTGTGTTTGTTTCCTGCTGTCCCCCCCCCCCCGCTCCTTCCCAGTGTGTTTGCTTGTGGCCTTGGTTTGCAGCTGCAGCAGAGCCACGCACCTGAGCTTCATCGACTCACCAACAGCCACTACATAACCCTCGTCTCCACTTCACTATGGCACCAGATTGTCCTATCTCTACTTGTGACCCACCAGTGTTCTTTCATTGTGACTTACCTCATGTGTTTGGGGGTTTTTTTGGTATCCAGTGTGCTTTTTGGAGGCTTTTGATTGATGCTGTTTGTGCTTGCCTGGTGTGCAGATTTTGCCAGCGTGTTTCCACTCAGCCTTCAGTCTTCACCCTCCATTGTCTTTCACAGCTCACACATGCTGCCCACTACGTCCCTGTAACCCAGTGAGACTTGGATGTACATACTGCTGGATAGAAAATACTACAAAAAAAAACAGCAACTGCTTTATGAGGAAGGAAATGCACTGTTTTGGTTTCCAAGAAAACCTCACAGGACGGCTGTTAAGTAGCCTGTTGCCCTTCCAGGCTCGAGCAAACCCAGACAGAAAACTGATCATTATTTTCATTGCCATCTGCTGGTGTAAATGTAGAGTGGTGACTGTAACACATGTTACAGCAGCCCAAGATGCAACAAGTAGCAGACAAAGAAGCAGACATAAACCAATCTTTTTAATCCAAATTCAAAATAGAAAGAAAGAAAGAAAGAAAGAAAGAAAGAAAGAAAGAAAGAAAGAAAGAAAGAAAGAAAGAAAGAAAGATGGCATAAATCAGGCACCTTAAACACATTTTTAAAGAACGCAATTGAAATAACAAATATCCTTCAAAAAGTACCAAAACATGTCTCAGTTCTGTCTGGGTCATGTTTTACATATTACATGTACTAGAAAAGCTTCTGTGTGCCTCATGATTTCATTGTACCTTTGGTTGGGTATTTTATGATAAAGATTTTCTATCCAAAAGAGATAACCTGTTCAGAGAAAGTACATGTGTGCAACTGTGTGTGCAACATCACGTCTACACAGCAGACAGAGACTGTAGTCCAGTGCTCCTTTGGTAAGAGTTTGATAACAAACAGTTCAAGTTCAGTGTCTCAACTTCTTATCAATGACAACTCCACAGTTTCTTGGTATAGGTTTTAAAACAGTGCACACTGTATGATTATGCAATGCATGATTCTATGTTTTATACGCTTAGTACAAGTAAAGAAATAAAAATCCAGCAGATATTTTTTATTGGTTATTGACCACTGAAATGTAATATATAAGAAGTGAATATATTTAACAATATATTTAACAATGAAGTCAATAATAGAAGCCATAATATTATGAGACTGTCTTATGCAAAAAAAAAAAAAAGTTGACTGAAATGTGTTGAGGCAGATGCAGTTGTCAGATAAACCACTTTTTATTCAGCATTCACCACAATGAGAATTTTGGAGAAACATGGCAATATCAAGGAGCTCAAAATGATTAAAAAAAAAAATAGGTGAAACAAGAACCGGATATTATTGCTCTTATACAAATTTTAAAATAATCTATTAATGTATTATAATCTTTATAAAGTCACATTATCTTATTGGGAATTCTTACTGAATTTCTTCCCACATTTCTACAAAAAAACAAACCAATTATTAAGCTTGGCAATTAGAATAAAGGAAAGCTTTATGAAACTTTGTCCTTCCACACGTACGTATAGACTGGACTTTGGAGCTGAGACAGTACTGAATGTTATACCAACTGACCCTCCTTTGGGAACACCTGTCGTATAAAAGGCCCATGAGGAGGTGTACTCCTCAGTCTCGCCTGAGAACTCACCAAAGGAGCCCCAAGGAGAGTGTTGCACAGAGCCCACAATGGGGGACTCAAAGCTCTGTCTTTCCCTTCTCCTAACCACACTAACCTTGACGTGTAAGTATTTTTTTTAATGACGTTGCTTTTGACTTGAGATACCACTGGTCTGTCTTTCAAAAATAGTTTTCTTGTTGGAGCTAATGTTTTTTTTTATGATTATCTTGACAGATGCCCAGGACAATCATGCTAACTGCCTGAGTAAGTTCCAGTATTTTGATATGTTTATTACACAACCTCAACACGATGTAAATATTGAATGCACTTCAAGAAATTTAGAACTAACACTATATCTCAGGAACTTTGATGCTAGTACATGCACATAGTATTACATATATTTTTCTTACTTTTCTACATCTGAAATCAAATAATATATCAAATGCCTTATTCACACAACAATTAAAAAGCAACATTATGTAGAATTTACATTTTGTACAATTTGCCCATACTTTGTGAACCAAATGAACGAAATTAAAAAGCAACATTATGTAGAATTTACATTTTGATTCCATTGCTCTGTTGTAAATACAAATCCTAGGTCTGTAACAATTTGTCAGATGTAATATAAGTGCTAACTACAAACAAAATTAATTACGTCATAACCATGTTATGTGTTGTGTATGTAAACATGTATGTAAAACTGTGAACCTAAGCTCTGACTGGAGTTACATACAGTAGTGCAGATGATGGGGGGCTGAGACAGGGACACCAGTCACCCTATTACAAGACACTGTACCATCAACATGATTGTGAAATTGTTATTTCAAGGTCAAAAAGTGACATGATGTTTTAAACCTTGGCTGATTTGCTGATGCAAACTTTGCACTTTCTCACATAACTTGGGCACACTTGAGATCTAACATGAAATCTTTATCCTCTCTACCAGTAAACCAAAGGTACAAAGCCAACCACAAGTATGAATACTTGTACGAAGCGGAGTCCTTGAATGCCATCAATGGTGCCTCACATCTCAGGAATGGACCTAAGGCCACTTGCAAGGTACATGTCACTGTGCTTGAACTTGTGTTTGGTACATGTGATGTATAATCTTTTTCTGTGCTACATCTACCAGAGAAACGCTAAAATAATATTTGAATACAGGTTGAAATTGAAGTACCTCAGGCTTGTAGTTTCGTCGTCCGCACCACTGACTGTAGGCTGAGTGAGGTGGTTGACATGGACGCAGAGGGCAACCCTGTTTTCGGTCCTTCACCAAGCTCTGATGCCTTTGCCGTGGAAATGGAGAAGTACGTAACTCAATAAGAATCACTGATGATTTCTATAAAGCTTGAACCACCAATCTGATATTTTTCTGAGATTTTGCACTGATAACTAAAATTTAATGTCATACATCTTTCAGATATCCTCTGAAGGTTGAGGTTGACAGCATGTACAACGTGAAACTGTACCCTGAAGAGGGTGAGACAACAACCATCTTGAACATCAAGAGAGGTATCGTCTCCGCCCTGGCTGTGCCTCTGATGGAAGAAGACAAGATCAAGAACATGGTACATTCACTAACCAAGAAATTCACAACATCTGCATGTGTTAGCACCAACCTCAAAGCAAACCATGCTGATATATACATATTTCTCTGATCATTAATTTCAGCCCACCATCCACGGCAAGTGCAAGACCTCTTACACCGTCAACGCTAGAGAGGACATCGCAACTGACATCAGCCTCAACAGGGATCTGTCCAGATGTGACAAATTCAACCCCATCAGAGATAACACCAGCCCCCTGGCACTCATCTCTGGCATGGTAAGACACCCAAACCTTTTTGTATGTGGTCGAAACATTGACTTTTCACTAAATCTTGTGAACTGTTGCCACTTAACAGACTGTAAAAGAAAGATATTAATGCTTCCTCAGATACAAACAGGCACTCGATGTATGTTTAAATATCTCTACTAATCCAGAAATCTGAGCCAATAAATGATATGCTATGAAATAATTCCCTGGTTTTTAACTCGCACTTTAATGATTACAACAAATGACATTCAAATATTACTACATTTGTCAGGACAACACCAATGTCTCTTACAGTTGACTGACTAGTGGTATCCAGGAAGTGCAGTTCAAACTATGTAGCTCCTTCATTTCATTGTCTCTGCTTAACATGAATATTTCTCTATCTTCAGCACTACCCTCTTGCCCAGCTGGTCAGAAGCTCACAGGAATGCAACTACAAGTTCGACAATGAGAACAAGCACATGACCTCTGGATCCTGCACTGAGAAACACATCCTCATTCCCTTCTCTCACAAGTAAGGCCGACCTTGTATTTAACCATAGTACAAATCCTATACTATATGCTGCAAAGTGCTTGGTTATTTAAATGTACATACCGACATGTTTTGTGCAAGAGATTTACAGTATTTTGAACCATGTGTGTCTCAACAGTGGAGAATATGGAGTCAATAATGTCGGCAAGCAAGAACTGACTCTGGTTCAGGTTTCTCCTCACAATGGAGTCTTTTACCACAGTAAGCTGATCCCTAATCTTTGTTATTGTAATTTATTGCTAAAGGGAGCTAATGGTATAAATAAGTAACTAAAACGTTTTACTTGTGTATCAAAGGTGACACTGTCATGGATCTTCACATGGAGGCTGTTGAGGACAAGAGTGTTGTTCAGGATAAAGATGCAGGTCTGAACCTCCTGAGAGAACTGGCCACTCTGCCCGAGACCGAGGGTGAGAGGAGGGCCCACCTCTTCCACAAGCTTGTCACCATGGTCCGTGGAATGAAGGTTGAGACCCTGAGTCCCGCCATTCCCGAGGCTCTCGCCGTGTCCCGTGTCCTGACCTACCAGGTTCTGGCCCAGTGTGGAACCCCTGAGTGCAGCAGTGCCATCATGCAGATCCTCAGGACTTTTGACAGCTCCGCACTTGAGGTTGATGCCGGTGTTTTTGCTATGGGACTGGTGTCCAATCCCTCTGCCCTTCTGATCAATGACATGCTTGAGATGGCCAAATACAAGCCCAGCAAGGCCATCATGTTTGCCCTGAGCAATGTTGTCAAGAGGTGAGTGAAGTTAACCACTCTTCACTTCAGGTCAAATATCTGAATGATAATCAGCTGGAATTCCTCATTATGTAAAAAAAAACAACAACAACAACAAAAAAACAATAATAACAATAATAATACACCTTAAATTCTAAATTACTTAATAGGTTTTACAAAGCTGAAGGAAAACTGATCCCTGAGATTTACGCTGTTGCCGAGTTCATGGCTGCCCAGTTGGGTGACTGTTCTGGTGACAAGGACAACACTTTCATGACACTGAGAGTGAGTATCCTACCCTGCACATTAAAGGTAAATTCCTGCCTACATGAGGAAATACAATAATGTGTCTTTTGATTCTAGGTTATTGGAAACATGGCTCCAGCTCTTGGAGCTGCCAGTCCTGCACTCAGAACCGCTGTGATCCAGTGTATGAACCAACCTGCAGCTTCCCCAGCTGTGCAGCAGGCTGCCATTCAAGTGTACAGGCTGACTCCTGTCCCTGAGGAGGCAAGTCAAATTATTCAAAGCTTTGACACATTATTGGAATTAATCCACTGTATGCTTATTTTAATGGTCTTAATTCTTAACAGGGCAGAGAAGTTCTCATGCAGGTGCTCTTGGACAGTGCTAGCCCCATGCAAAAGCGTATTGCTGCATACCTGGTGCTTATGAAGGACCCTCAGCCCACTGAACTGTCCCAGCTGGCTAATGCCTTGCCCAATGAGCAGGACACACAAGTCAAGAGCTTTGTGATCTCCCACATTACCAACATTCTCTCATCCTCTGAGTCAGAGACCCAAGAGTAAGTGAAAAGCACAAGCAGCTGAGTATTTGCTGTTTCACCACATATTGAGTAGGTTTTCTGATTGGATTTGAACGGTAACATTTTATTTATTTCCTACAGACTGAGACAGAAGATTCGCGATGCCCTGCAGGGTAATGAGGTCGGACCCATCATGGACCCCACCAAGTTCTCTCGCAACTACAGGATCGGATCTGTTGAGGGCAACATGATCTTTGAGGGTACCAGCTTCCTGCCCAAGGAGGTCATGCTTGAAATGACTCTGAAGGCATTTGGCTATGACATTGACATGATGGAGGTAAATATCTTTATCTGTTTTCATTTAAACCATGCCATGCAAGGATTTTTCAGTCAGCTAAATTGTGTCAACAAAAATCGTGTCACCATTACAGATTGGTATGGAGGGTAAAGGATTTGAGCCAACTGCTGAAGCCCTGTTTGGAAAGAATGGATTCTTCCCCGACACCGCCCTGAAGACAATGTACTTTGTCTCTGACAACATGCCACTGAAACTCAATGAGATCCTGCAGAACATGCTGCCTGCCCTGAAGAGAGACAGAATGAAGAGACAGGTACTTAAACCATGTGCACATTAATCAGACTAAGAACTGCTTTGATAAATGAATGATCAACTTCTCCAGAAAAGAAAAATCTTGTAATACAGCATGTACATCTTTCTTCAGGCTTCCCAGAACCTGATGAGGGACATTGGACGTAACCTCAACAAACTTGTGAGGGAACTGAAGACAGCAGAATCTCCTGAGGCAATGGTTTATCTGAGACTTTTGGGAAATGAGCTGGGATATCTGAGGACCAACGAAATGGAAGAGATGGCCTACTCTGCTGCCATGATGATTGACAGCATGTTCAAGATGTTCCCAACTGATGTAAGGAAGTTACCAGTTATTTACAGAGAGAATACATTGAACATTGAATACAATACAATGATTTATAATATTCCTTGTTTTTGATGTCATATTTCTATATTCATTTACCACAGATAATGAAGGCACTGATGACCAATGCTGACAACACAATCTTTGCCCACTACATCTTCATGGATAATGAATTCTTCCTGCCCACTATCACTGGTGTGCCTCTGAGGATTGCACTGTCTGGTACTTTCACTCCTGGCATCAAGGGAGGATTTAAGATTGCTCCTGACATGGTGATTATCTTCAAAATTCTCTTTAAAAATATTTTACACCCAACTGTATGGTTCTCTATTATAAAGAAACAACACAACAAGTTACCTATGTCTGTCATGTTTCCACAGAGCGAAGTTAACTTCATGCCCTCTGCTGGCATTGAGTTTGTAACTCAGGTTGGCTCCCATATGCCTGAATATGTCAGCTCTGGATTAGAGATGCACACCAACATTTTCCACGAAAGTGGGCTCAGTGCCAAGATCTCCTTCGAACGTGACAATGTCAAGTTGACCATCCCTGCTCCAATGAGTCCTACAAAGCTCATCAAAATGACGTAAGCAGAGTTCTTAGTCATTATCTGATAGAACAATATTCTCTCCTACTGAAAGTATATTGACGGTACCTAAACTACAGCAACACTGACATTATTTGGAAGTAAACATGGTATACAGTAGACAGCTACACTTTTCATTAAATAGAATGTGGAGTTGCTCCCTATAGAATATCTAGTGATAAATTATGTTATTTACCAAGAAAGCAAATAACTTGTTCCATGTGCAGCCACATGTAATTTGGCCTGACACAAAAATGTTAACAAAATCTGAAATAGGGGTCTTATACTGGTATCTTTATGACTTCCCTATATAGAAACACCCTGGTGGCAGTGACTGGATCAGAGGTGAAAACCATCCCCCCTATGGTGACAGATAAGGTTGATGTTAGTGAGTGCACTCCCTTCTTCGCTGGAATGAAATACTGCACTGCTCTGCAGTACACTGATGCTTTCTCTCAGGAGACAGCCCCCTACTTCCCCTTCACCGGAGACAGCAAGTAAGAAAAACTTTCTGTACTAACAGTATATATTTGACTTTTTAAAATGAATTACATATGAATGTTAGGTAATAA
Source organism: Acanthopagrus latus (assembly GCF_904848185.1). Taxonomy (NCBI): domain Eukaryota; kingdom Metazoa; phylum Chordata; class Actinopteri; order Spariformes; family Sparidae; genus Acanthopagrus; species Acanthopagrus latus. The sequence continues at coordinate 13,172,726 of NC_051060.1, read as the reverse complement.
TCATTATGTAAACAGATTTGCTGTGGAACTCCATCCCACTGGTGAAGTCACTGAGTACACAGCCACTGTCGCCTATGAGCTCCTCAGGGAAGGAGAAGAAGGTCGGCAGAAAGTTGACTCTGTGAAGTTTATTCTGAGGGCTGAAGGTAATGTGTAATATTGACAATATCATACAATATTCCCATTTTCGCAGTGACTGAAGTGGCCCAAAATGTTTAAAGGAGTTATGTGATACTAATCGATTGACTGAACAAAAACAGGCACAGAGCCTACTGAGGCCAGAGCCATCATGAAATACAACAGAAGGAGGAATGTCATCACCGCCGACATCCAGATCCCCGACTACGATGTTGAGGCTGGACTCAGGCTGGGTGCTGTTGATGGAAAAACCAAGGGCAAGGGAACTCACTCCATCTCTATTGACATTATAAACAAGAACATCCCTCAGCTCTCCCTGGTTGGCCGTGCCAAGTAAGAAATCAACCATGAATCCTAATTATGTGAGATTAATACCACGTAAAAGGTTTGCTAACTTGTTGCTGCATTTTTCAGTCTGAAGGCCATGAGGGAAGGTATGCTGCAGGTCCAACTTCTTGTCCCCTCAATCAGTGCTGATGCCACTGTCACAGCTAACATAAAGCATGACGAAGAGCTGGAATTGGAGCTCAAGAGTGAGATCAAGGTCATGGAAACCACTTCTGAGCAGAAGGTTGCAATTAAATATGGTATGTCTCTTTTCTTAAATGTTAGAAACCTGCGCATTTTAACTTTTTTGTACTTATAAGTCCTTGATCGGTTCAGATTGTTTATATTGTAGCGTTCAAAGCTGACACTCATTTGTATCCCATGTCCATTTGTGAGCTTATTTCAAAACTAGATGGAAAGACTTTGTTAAAAAAAATATATATATATATACATATCTGTGGTCAAACCTAAACTTGACTGAGCATTTGGGAAATGTTTTTTCTGATCCTTCAGAAATCGTTTTTACTTTTACTTTACAGATGCCAGTAAGGTTGAGGTTGAGTTAAAGTCAGATGTGAACTCCGAGATTTTGGAAATCCTTCCATACACTGACAAGCTTAAAAAGTATGGTAAAGATGTTCTTGACATGCGGGTAGGGGAGGCTGACATGACGGTCAGTGAAATCTTCAAGTCATTTGTGGAGGTACAACTCTTTGATTTTACAATTATTCTAACTGACAGGTTATTTTTTATTGGAAAAAACATAAAACATACATTACTTATTTTCTAGGCAACTAACAATCACATGGAAATGTACACTGCTGACATCCCTTACATTCAGAGCATCAGAGTGCCTGATATCCCTGAGATTTCACTGCCAGAGAAACTGTTCTTGAATGCGTAAGTCTGAAATATTTCAGTAATCATTATCATAATTTTAAAAGGTTATTGTTTAAATGTAACTGATTTTGATCTTTTTTGCTTATTACAGTGAAGCAAAGGCTATCTACCACTTCAACAATGAGCGCCTCACCATTGCTATCCCTCTCCCTCTTGGAGGAAAGTCCACAGAAGAGCTCAACTTCCCACCAGCTTTGACCACACCCAGCGTGTCTCTCCCCAGCTTTGGACTGGAGATTGTCTCCATGGAGATTCCCATTCCAGAGCTTGTTGTTCCTGAGAGCCTTTCTTTGTCTATTCCTCTTTTTGGCAAAGCTGAAGTTTCAACTCTCATGAAGAGTAACCTATATGACATGGAGGCCTCAATGGCTGCCGGCAAAGATGTTGTGGAGACACCAAGCTACTCAGCTAAGTTTGACGTGAAAGGAACCTCCCCAATTGACATCCTCTCAGTAAAGATTGAAGGTATTTCATTATCAATATAATTAATGAATTTAGAATTTGCTTCACTGTTATTCTTAGCTCAGTTGAAATTTTGTGTTGTCCACTCTTGGTAGATTTCAACTAATTAAAAAAAATGTGACTAATACTCAGCCACAGTGTTAGTGTTCAATGATGAAACTACACTTAGGTAGATTTCTGTTCCAAATATTTTATATGAGCAAATTAAGCTAAAAGATTTGAGAGGTCACACACATGTTACCCATCATCTTTTCTTCTGTTGTGTTTTTCTGTAGGCTCTGGAATGTTGGCCACCACTGATTCCATCAAGGCCAATTTGAAAAGCTCTTTGGCCCATAAATTCATTGAAGCCAGTATTAACATTGTCGAAGAAGCAACAATAACAGACAAAGTCAACTTGAAATCAAGCAGCAAGATTGAAGCCACCAGTCCATTTGGTCTCAACATTGCACTCGAGCACACTGGTATGACTGGAATCAACACTGAAAAATTCTCTGCTGACAGCAACTTTGAGGGAATGTTCAAGGCTGGACCCATGTATGGCAAGACCATTTCTACCCAGTCATTCGCCATCTTCCCCTTCATGCCAGAGGCAAAGATTGATTCATCTGTTCAGATTGACTCCACCATTGTTAAGGCCCAGAACACAATTGCAGCAAGCCTTGCCAATGGTGAATTCTCTGTTGTGTCTAACACCAATGCCTTTGAAGACACCTTTACCAATGTTGCTGAGCTTTCCTTCAAAGACAGCAAACTGTCATTGAAATCTGATGCAAATGCTCTTGCTCTTGGTATGAAGATCCGCAACCAGGCTGAAGCTTCTGCTGGTGCTGGAGAAGTTGTCATGAGAATGGAGACAAATGCAGATTGTTCTGATAATCGTGTTTACACTCTGCTGACTGCCTCTCTTGATGTCAATGGTCTGACTGTAAACAGTGATGCCACCATGAAGCTCTTTGAAAATGAGGCTACACACAAGGCTGCACTGAGAATGAACAAAGATGGTGTGACCACCACTGGAACAACCACCCTCCAGAGCCCCCTGGCCCTTGAAAACACCTTCAATGCTGAGCTTGATGCTTCAAGGGCAACTCTATCCATTACCAATAAGGCTGCAATGAGTGACATCAAAGTTGATAATGCCAACACCCTGACCATTACTCTCTCTAGCCTTGACTTCAACTCAAAGGCTGAAACCACCACAAATGGGTATGCCTCTTACTCTCATGATATCACCATTGATCTGAAACCCTACACTGCTTCGGCAAATGTTGTTAACAACCTGAAACTTCTGGAGGCCGATTTCATTAGTGAGGCTCAGTTGAAGGCAGAGCTGTACAAGATTGACCTGACAGGCAACCTGAAAGCTACCTATGGTGAGGAAGAGATCAAGCACACCTATGAGGTAAATTATGCTGATATGACTGCTAACGCAAAGTGCAGCACCACTGGAAAAGTCTTTGGAACTCACATGAGCCACAACACCGAGCTTGAAGTTGTTGGTCTTGCTGCCAGGTTCACCAATGATGCCCGCTTCAACTCACAGCCAATGCGCTTTGACCACACCATCCGTAGCAGCATTGTGCCTTTTGATTTCAACCTTGATGCCGTCTTTAATGCTGATGGAGACATGACCATGTATGGAAAGCACAGTGCCCAGCTCTATGGCAAGTTCCTCCTGAGAGCACAACCCCTGGCTTTTGCTAGCTCACATGAATGCAGGGCTTCAGTAACACAGCAGTTAGATAACGGGTTTTCCCTTGAGACCACATTTGACACCAATATGGATAATGTTCTGTCACTCACAGAGCAGAAGACCAGTTTTAGAATGAAGTCTAAGATGAATGAGCATGGAGTCAATCAGGAGATGAGTGTTTACAATACTCCTGAGAGAATGGGAATGGAACTTTCAGGCACAATCCTCACAAACATCCTCAACTCAGACGCCACAGAAAACCAGGAATTTGCCCTCTCTGGCTTCATTAAGTACGACAAGAACACAGAGAGTCAGATAATTCAGTTGCCTCTGATTGAAAGTCTGCCTGTCTTCTTGGAAAGCTTTAAGGGCTTTGTTGTGCGTATTGCTGAGACACTGCAAGATTACATCAACAATGAAGAGATGAGGGCCAAACTTGAGGCTCTTCCTCAGCATTTGAGTGACTTTGTCTCCCAAATTAATGTAGAAGACAAACTAATTCAGCTGAAGCAGTTTCTCAGTTATTTAATTCAGGAATATGTCATCACCATGGAGGATGTGGAAGCATCTTTGACAAACCTTAAGTTTAGTGTAGAGAAACTGCTGGCTGATCTCAGCGTCTTCAGTCAAAACTTTGCTGGTAAGATTAAGGAGATAATTGTTAGTAACAACCTGCCTGAAACCCTTATTCAGAAGATTCAGGAACAACTAAATGCCATTACCGAGGAGTTTGACATCAAGGCTATGGTGGTGTCTGTGATTGATAGCATGATGGAGATGATCCAGCAGATTGACCTGGAAAAACTGGAGGGTAGCAGCATCACATTCCTGCGTGATATTGATGCCAAGTATGAAATCATGGCTGCACTCCAGAGAATCATGAGTGTTGTGAAAGAAAGGATTGAGACATTTGACATGCAGACATTTGTTGATGATCTGAAGACATTCATTTCATCCATCGACCTTAGACGTCCCATTAATGCACTAGTGAGTAAGATTCCCACAGATTTTTTCAGCGATATGACGGATTATATTAGGGAAATGATTCAGGACCTTGACATTGTAGGCAAGATCAACACATTCTATGCTAAGATGAGAGAGCTGATTATAAAGTATGAGGCTGACAAAAAGGTTCATGCTATCTTGGAAGGTGCTGTAGAGCTCATCAAGCAGTTCAGAATTGAGGAAACTGTTCAGAATGTAGCCAAGATGGTGATGGACGCAGATGTTCCCACCAAATTCATGCAAGTCTTCCAGAATGCTATCAACTACTTGAAAACAACTGAGGTTAAGGGTATTATTGAAGGGCTGAATGTGTATCTTGAAAGTCTTGTGACTAAGCTGAAGTCTTTGGAATACAATGACTTTGTGGATATTGCTAATCAATATATTGCTGAGTACACAGCTTATGTGAATGAGCTGATCAGGACCCTTGAAATCCCCCAGAAGCTTGAGGCAGCAAGAGATTTTGTCAACGCTGTTTTATCCTCTGGAAGAGGCTTTCTGGAACGCCTGAGAGAAATCAAGGTTGCAGAAATTATTACATCTGCAAAGGATATCATCAACACTCTTGTGTTTGATAACCTTAAGGCATTTGCTGAATATACAAAACAGGAAATTGCAAATCTTGATGTCAACGCTCAGATTAAGCCCCTGCTGAATATTGTTATCGATATATCGAGAAAAGCCACAGACATCGCCAAACTTGTGTTCAGCTCTGTGTTTGAGATGATCACAAATGTGGTGCGTGAGCAGAAAATCGTCAGCGAGATTAAGCAAATCATGACCGGGCTCATTAATGAACTTCAGGATTCCGAGTTGAACGTGCCATCCTTCACCATTCCCCTCACTGATCTTGTTGTGCCTTCCATGAAGTTCAACATATACAAGCTTCATGAGTTTGAAATCCCACCACAGCTGGACATCCCTGAGTTTACTATCTTGGGCTCGTACACTGTGCAAGCAACCTCCATCTCAGCTGATGACATTAAACAGAGAATCATTGAATTGATAGATCTTGTTCTCAACTGCGAGCTTAAGATGTTTGATATGGGTGCTTTGTTTGGAGACCTGACTATGTATTATCTCCCTCCCCTGCCTGAGTTTTTACTTCCTGAGATTACATTAGCTGAGTTCTCCTTCCCCACTCTTCCTCATGTCCCAGCAGAGAAACTTGTTAAGACTCTGCAGCTCCCAGCATTTGAGCTACCAGTCATTCCCAGTGAGATCATGATTCCAGGATTTGGCAAACTGAGTTATGAGATAAAAGCCAACACTCCCATCTACACTGTAAGGAATGCTGCTGAAGTCCAGAGCTCTCTAGATGGAGATGACACTCAACAGCTGACAGCTTTTCTGACCTCCCAGGGTACATCTCTCAGCTATGAAATCCTTAACTTCAACCTGGATTCTACAGCTCGTATTGCTGTTCCCAATGGACAGCGTCTGATTGCTGCTGAGACACTTACATTCTCTCACAAATTTCTTGTGTTTGACCACCATGCATCTCTGACATTTAATGATTTCTCAGTCCAGGCTTCAGCCAAGACAACAATGAAGGCCACTACAGAATCTTACAGTGCTGAACTTTTAAATGAAGCATTCTTAGCTACCAAGGGTGGTTTATCTGCCACTTTTGACACTTCCTATAAACATGTGCTCAATCTCCCTGTCATTGGCCTTACTGATGAGACATCTTGTACTCAAAAAGCTGTGGCCCACCAGGAAGGCACCACTATTACAGTAACTGTTGGAAATCAGGGTGCTTCCACCTTGAACTCTCATGACAGTATTCACAAGAGTGAACTGCAAGTCACGGTCAATCCAAGTACAGCCAAGGTGACTGTTATTAGTGACACAGATACGGTCCTTTTGAAGATGAGACAGACTCTGAGTGCTGATGTAGTCATCTTCAGCTACTTCAAGTTTGATATTCGCTCTGAGGCAGAAGGTCCCACAATCAAAAACAACCTTTTAGTGGGATCAGTAAATGCCAATCTGCATGACATGAAGGTTGAGCTAAAGGCAACCCATAGCACAGATTTAACTGGTGTTGTCAGTGGAGCCCTAAACAATGTGATTGACCTTTCTGTTTGTCCTCGAGGGATTTTATTCAACTTTGAGAATAAGGGAAACACCAAGGTCATATTCAATGAGGCTCTCACGGCCAAAATTGATCTGCAGAATGATTACTCTGTCACCTTCAGCCCTGACACACAATACATGAAAACTGTAGCTCTAGCCCGCATTAATCAGCACAAACTTTTCTGCAATTTCACTGTAGAGAACAATGAAAGGGAGGCTACCATCCTTGCTGCTGTAGAAGGGGAAGCAAACCTTGATTTCCTAACTAGGCCCATCAGTATTCCTGAGATTGACCTGCCTTTTGTAGAATTTAACACTCCAGCTATTAGTGATCTTGACTTGTATGATCAAACTGGTCTGAAACACATTTTGACGACCTCTGAACAGTCTGTTGATGTGGATGCCAAGGTTATTTACAAGAAAAGCCAAGCTGCCCCCCTTGTTGATCTGATGGGTTTCATCCAGGTTCCGTCTGTGGGTGACCTGATCACAGAACTGTCTTTCAAGTCGGCCATCATTAATCTTAATGCCAATGCTGGACTGTATACTGATGATGACCTTGTCTTCCGCCTGGGAGCTACCACTGCCTCTGTGTTTGACAGTCTGAAAGCCAAACTTGACGGCACCACAAGTCTGACCACCAAGAGAGGAATCAAGTTGGCCAATTCCCTGTCCCTCGAAAATCCTCACATTGAAGGCACTCATGACAGCACACTGAGTGTGAGTACTGAGACTTTTGAAACTACAGTGTCTGTGGCTACTGTTGCAAAGATTGCACTGCCTGTACTCAACTTAGATGTAAACCAAAATCTGGTGGCAGACACCAAAACCAAACCAAATGTCATCTCCACCTTGGGGATGAAGGGTGATTTTAACATCCCTGTGATCAAGGCTGTTGGAAAGGCTGAGGGAGAACACAGTCTGAAGCTGGAGGGAACCTTCGAGTATGTTTCCATGGAGTCATCCACTAAGGCAAACATGGACGGCACAGTGCTCGATGACTATCTAGTTTTGGGAGTTCTGGATAATGATGTGAATCTGTACCTGAATAACAATGGCCTGCGCTCCACCTCCAAAATTATTGCAGATGCTAAGCTTAACTATGGCACCACCAAAGTCATTGCTATGGATATCAATGAGAATCTTGCTGTTGAAGCCTCCCTGAGCCGTGTGTATGCAGTGCTGAAGTATACTGGCAACAACGAGGCAAACTTGTTCAATTTCAACACCAATGGCAAGCATATTGTCCAGGCAACCATTGATCTTGCACCAACTTCTTCCTTGATTGTTGATATGGAGATAGATATTTCTCAGCCAAGCAACTTGGGTGACCTCACCATCTTTGACAAGACTGTTGCTGAAGTGACAGCTGCCAATCAGAAGATGTCTACCAATATCAAGTTTGTCAGTCCACTGTATACCACAGGCCTGGCGGCTGAAGTCGAGGGCAGTGCTCCTGTCCTCAAAGTCACCCTTAAGTCCTCTGCCACATCTGTCATTGTCTTCTTGGAATATGACCTGGACTGTAAGTTTTTTTTTTCTAGCATGTCATATTCTTTTACAATTCTTTTGTTCTTGTGCTACTGTAAAAGTAATCAATATTCCGTTTAACTTAAGTTGCCTTAATATGCCTCAACAGCTTCCATTACCCTAAACTTTGAAAATGCTGGTGTAAGCCTGACTGGGAAGATGGTTTTCACCCACTCCGAACTGACCATAGACACTCAATACGTTCTTACCCATACACTGAGGTAACATTTTCATTACACATTGTGTAACATTCTGTTGACTTTACAGTACATCATATGATAAAGTACAGTCATTATAATTTCCTGTAAAATATTTCTGTTTCTTTGAAAAAGCTGCTGTCCGTGAAAAAAATGTACACATTCATCCCTGTCTCCATAGCGACTCCCGTATCACCATGAATTCGGACATAACCAGCGCTGCCTTCACTGACATGAACTTGCGTTATGCTGTCCGTAAAGATGGAATCAGTGCCACAGTTTCTATCCCGTCTACTGGCTTTCTGGGTCTTCAGCTCCATGGCAGGATCCCATCCCAGATGAATGCTAGGCTTTATGGCCGTTACGCTGTAAGGATTTCATACTGCTATTCGTATTTGCACAATTACAACAATCAAGATCAATTTTCATTACAATTTCTGTTATTTTTCTGTTAAACAGTCTGATCCTGGGAAGGACGTTGATATCATCACCATCAGAGGTTCTGCCAAGGATGCTGATAAAATGAATCTGAAGATGGTCTTCAACATGGAAGCCCCTGACATCTTGCTAAGTGGACTACAGGAAAGACTTCCTGCCATTAGCTCTTGTTTGTCTAGCTTTGCTGAGAAGTACCAACTGTTCACATATGTTGCTCAGTTGAAGGATATTATGATTGACTTTACTGAGGAGGCCCACAACATTGCAAAGAACCACGCCCAAGATCTCAGTCAGTTGTCCATCCTCTTTAGGAACACTGTTGTTCAGTATCAGAAGGCTGTTCAGGTCTTCCTGGATGCTGCTATCAAGTTTCTGAGGGAGACACGTGTTAAACTGCCAGGATCTGAGGAGATGACCCCTCTCCTTGAGGTGCTCAATAAGATGACCATTAGAATTACTGCTTTGGTAGAGCAGGTAACCTGGTTGGTGGCTGTTAATGTAGAAAATGCTTCCAATGCCATAATTGGCATGATCAGTAAAATTCAGGTCACAATGCCCATTCGTGACGTCATGGCTGGAGCCAAGATAATGGACATGATTAGGGATACAGTAAAGACAATGCCTAATCCTGTTGTGGATGTTTTGAAGCAAATGGAGAATCTAGACATGTTCCTGGAGAAACTGGGAGACACCTTAAAATCATATGTTGTTAAAGCTCAGGACTTTGTTGACAATGCCCTAAAGTCGGATGTCCTGGATGCCATTGCTGTCTACATTAATGCTTTGTATGAAAACTATGTAAGCTTTGTGAAAACAGTCACAGCTTACGCAAACACAGCTATGGACATTAGGTTTATAAATGACAACATTAGTTACATTCTTGATATTTTCAGATCTGTAGCGAATCAATTCAACTACACCGTTACTGACTACCTGCAGCAGGCACCAGCTCAGTACAGAGCTTACATAAAAGTTAAGGGTAGAACACTTGAGATAACTCTTTGACTCCAGTTTCAAGAGTAAGCTAAAATATTGAAATGCTACTTTTGATTAATGCAGTATTGTGCTCAAACATCTTTAGAGATTTAGATTAACACCAAGTTTAATGTTCGTTTTTTTTTGTTTGTTTGTTTTTTAAATAAAGTGGATGGAACAGTGGGTCAGCATATGATAATTTTATAACATGTAACAAATGTTGCAACAACCTGGATACCCTATGTATTTTAATTCTAATTTTTTGCTGTTTGAGTGATATGATTGTAAAATAAAGTGTGTTTGCTGAATACAGTTGTGTAGCATTTTTTTTTCTCAAACAGACTACTGCACAATGAATGATTGTTTTCATTGTTGATTAATCTAGCTGTAGTCAGAAAATTTTGATTTTTTTTCTTCCTCTAAGAAATTGACTCAAACCAATTCATTGATTGTCAAAATACTTGGTAATTAATCTAATAGGTGACAACTAAGTAATTCATCAATTAGTTGTTGCAGCTCTACAATAGACACTACATTACTACTCTTCCTCTTCTCTACTTGGACATGGGCAACTATACATTTTACAGTAGTAAAGTCAAATTAAATTGAATTGGGCTCACTTTATAAGTCATATGCGGCAGAGGCATGCATTCAAGGTTCACAATCATTTATTTATCACTTTGAAACACAGGGCTGCATTTACAATTTACTAAACACAATAATTATTAACAGGTACTTTATTTGCTACATTTAGCTACTTGTTACTATGCAGATTCAGATTATTCAGTGCTGATAAGTTTTTACTTTTGAACTGTGTAACTGTAACTGTGACAGTGTAATGGACAGGACCCTGTGTGAGAGGATGCTGCAACAGAGCCAGAGTAGCACATTTTAAATTAGTATATTTGCTGAGAGAGAGAGAGAGAGAGAGAGAGAGAGAGAGAGAGAGAGAGAGAGAGAGAGAGAGAGAGAGAGAGAGACTAGTGTCCCAACACTGACACTGACCCAAACTGTCTGTATTCAACGACTTGTGAATGAGACTCGACAAGTCCCACTGTTCACCTAGAGAGAGGAAGAAGTAATCTAGTATAACATGATGACTCAGACACCTTTATAAGATCGTTCATGTGTCCTTACCCATTAATAATGATCAGAATGTCGACATAAAGGAAGCTTTCATAAACTGACGGATGTCAGGATGACAGCTTTTGAAAACAGAACAATTAAGCAACTAAATTAAAGCTTGATTAAAGTAATTTTGACATTATTTACATTATTAGTCAGTGACAGAACTAACATATATTTGTAATTATGATCAGATGAGAAAAAAAACAATAGATCATTATTCACATAATTAAATATTTTCAGACTCAAGCACTTAAATCACATGTGTGAATGTGCTCATAAAATGACAGTTTGCTCTTAAAGATACCAAATCAACATATTTAGAATATATAGCTAAAAAGTGAACACAGTTTATCTCCATAAACATCAACTTTTCTCTGTGAAGAAAAGCATCAAAGGAATATGAGAGGAATAAGAAGAGATTATAATTTTGACTCTAATCTATTTTTACATCCATGAAGACTCGTGTCCAATCACAGCAGCTGAGAGGCGTCACTGAGGTGCTGGTTCAGAAAGTTAAAGTTCAGATGCAGAACTTCTCATTTCAAACATCACAACAGAGTTCTCATAGTCCATCTCTTCAGGGACGGCAGTCACTTTACACTGTGTAAAAATGCTTTTCAGCACTTTTATTTCTTCCCTACAGAAGCCGAGAATGGTCATGGATTTTTCATCTTTTTATGAACTGTTATCTCATGACAATGAATTAATTAATTTTGTTATCTCCATATATCAGATTGTTTTCTTGTGATAAAGAATTAATTAATAATGTGTTCGTCTTGATATCAATCTACAAGAGCTGCCATGAACCTTTGTTATATCGAGACACATATTATGTTGTTATCTCGATATGACAGTGCATAAAAAAAGAAGAAAAATCAATGGCCGTTCTCGGCTTCCGTACTTATCTGCTATTTGTATTTCAGTTTCAGTAAAAAATGAAAATGAAAAGATAAATATAAAAGAAGAGGATGAAGAAGTGGAAAATAACAACTTGAATTTCCAGTCATACATAAATAGTACTCACACCAGAGAAATCTTTCATGTCATGTTTCATGATGTCGCTGTGATTGAGATTAAAATTCAGGATTAGCTTTATAACTCAGTCAATCTTTTCTACATACGGCATTTGAGTGTGAACAAAATAAAGGTGCTTTCATTAGAAATGTGAAATGAAAAAGTTCTACATCTCACCATGGGAGACTGCTAGCAGCATCAGCAACAGTCCAATCACAGATCACATCAAATTTGGTGCTTGTATAAATTGGCACAAACAATGGGGTGTAAGACCCATACTACAGTCAAAACTGCGTTTTTAGACAGCAGCCATATTGGAATTGGAGGATTAAGGGGTCCAGATGCCCCTGAAAAGTACAGAAGCTTAAAATTAAATACAACAACTGTCTTTCATTCCTTTTGACTGATGCCATTGCGTTTTCAATAAAAAGAGACTATTCAAATGCCAATATTGGAATTACATGAAACCCTAACAGGGGTGCAGAGCATTGCCTAAAACTCTAAAGGGGCACATTTTCTCTGTACAAATCTTATCAGATTCATGAAAAAGCCAACAGACACACAAATGTAATGTCTTTTAGCAACCAGAGGGGGTCACTGGAACATTTACATTACATCTTAGTGGTCCTATTATGACTGTGCATTATACCATCATGCTACTATAATAAGACTGTCCATACACTCTACATGTCCACATGTTGGTGAACTGAGTGGTGGAAAGTGAAAAGTACATTCAATCAAAGACTGCAGTTTCATTGTGATTTAGCGTTTTAATTAATTTCTACTTTCTACTTCTGTTCAACTACATTTCAGAAGGAATTCTACTTTGAACTTAACCACATTTATTTGAAGACTTTAGATACTAAGTGCTTTGCAGATGGAGATTTTAAAAACCTATAATGAGTATATGAAAGACAGTGCATTGTAATACCGTAAATTAAATCATGCAACCACATACAAATTAACACAAGATTATATTATGATATTTACTACTTAAAAGTAACAAATATACAGTTCTCATTTGGTTTGATAGTAGTAGTTTTACTTTTGTACTTTATACATTTTCTTGAGCATACATGCAGACTTTACTTAAGTAAGATTTTGAAAGCCAGACTTGTACCATCGCCCTTTTTAATCATGACATTAGTACTCTTAAGTAAGAGATCCTTAAGACTTTTTAAACTTCTAGGTGACTCAGTTAAAATAAAGACGTTGCCCAATGATCATTACTCATTTGAATGGTAGCAAATCACTCTTTAAAACCCTGAATAGCAGAAATGCTGTGCTGTCCACTGATTATCAGCAGACATGGTTCTGCATATACCTCAGCTTTCTCAGAGCCTAAAAGATAGTTTCCAACCAACCTTGAAAAAAGGACAAATTACTCCCAGAGGCAACTTCAACCGAACTGGACAGCCAGTACACACAGCTGATGCCCTTGTTGTTTGTGCTGATCTATAATTCCAAGAGACTCTGTTAGCTAAAGTGTTTAAAAAACGATCTTATTAGAATTAATTCCAGCCGGCCTCACCTAACATATGTGAGTATACGAGTGTCACAGCATGTGTTTAGTTTGTTAAATATAGTTAGAAAACTCATACATAAGTTCCATTTGTACATATACTAAGTCAGGTTCAGCTGAATCCCTGACTGAGATTTTGAGGAATACTTGAACCTTTGATCCTTGACTATCCTTAATTGTACTGGAACATGTTATCAAGTCATGCTTCTAGATATTATAAGATACCACTGAGAGAAATAAAGGGCAGTGTTTTCAGAGTGCTGTGTAATAACAGTTGCACTTGACTTGACTTGAATTGGTTTGTTGCAAACTAAAAGCCTAATAAAGGCTGACTGGGAACTCATTTGAATATCAATTACGCAATTTATAAATTCTCCTGTTTGCCAACAGACAGACATACACATACATATGGGAGATTTGTAGCTACTCTTTTCTGAATCTTTTGCACACCCCGATTTTATGCTGAAGGAGCTGCCCTGAAGTGCAGGTTCATTTACCCACTTCTGAAATTACAATATAATAGTCCATAACATACCACTGACATGTTGACTTCTGTGGCTTTATTTAACAGCTTTACGATTAACAACGTGTAAAAGTTGTTTCGAGCTTTTCAACATTAGGGCAAGGGCCATTCCTCACATTGTGTAAATAAACCTTATGCAACTGATAGACACTGTCTTCATAGATACGTCACCCTTTTAAGTACCTAAGGGAACTCAGTCTTATCCACTTTACACCTGGAAAAACACAAGATCTCAAAACAGTCTGCCCAACAACAGTCTTTCAGTGCCTAGCTCTGCAAATGCAAAGTGCAGGTGAGAGGCACAAAGGACAACAGATTAGATATTAATTCTGTTGTTAAGCATTTTCCTGATTGAGATAGAGCTCTTGGGATTACAGGGAAAGCAGAGGCATAATAACAATCATAACATTTATGTTTCAAATATTGTTTTTCCTTAAAGATTGTGTTCCACTCTATTGATCTCTATGATTTTTAAATAAATGAGGTAAATGTAATTATGTGATGACCTCACAAGTATGTAAACTGGTGGAGGGTTTTTTATTTCTACATTTTGATTTTCATTTGTAGATTATGTAAAACACATGAGTGACCAATCTGAGAATAATCTCTAGGGTTAGGGTTAGAGGTGATCCATTCTCACTGAAAACTGAAGACACAATTCAACCTACAACTAGTTTCACGTAAGTTTTAAACAACGGTTTGTCACGTAAATAGTAAATATGGTCTCTAAATAAAGAAGAGGGCTAATTAAAAACTCACCTCTTGGTGTCACGATCCCCTGTTGTGATGCTGCAATGATACGACACGAGGCACAAATTAGTGCTAAGACCACAAATACCATACAAATGATATTCAGAAAGCATTTCCAATCTTGATTCAAGTAATTAGTGTTGATCTTCCCCGAATGTCGCAGTTGATACAAAACAAACTCTTACTGGTAATGTGGTAACAAAGCATGTACAGATGCTAATGTTAGCTAGCTAGCAGGACCAGCAAACAAGCAATCTCATTTGGGTAATTAAACCACTTACCACAACTGAAATACATGATAATATTCAGCTGCCATTAGTAGAAGTATTGTAACTTTAGCTTCTGACATAAAAGTTTAAATAGTAAAAAGCCTTCTTTGACTCTTGAGGAACATCATGAAGATGAAGATGCCTGCTGAGAAGTAGCTAAAGTCAGCTAGTTTGGCTGCTAAGTCTTGAAAAATGAGGTATGGAAGTCCTAATAAGAGATAAAACGTTTATTTGAAATGAAGGAAATCATATACAATGTGAGGTTTTTTTTTTATTATTTGCTGTGGCGCTTGTTCAGTGTTATCTGAATTCATAAAATCAAAGCCTTTGTCTGAAAAAGAATAATTAATTTTAAAAAATGTGCAATCCTTCCATGGTCCTTATTTAAGCTTTCTCATTGTACAAGAGTTAATTTCTCACAAACTACAATCAGTTTTCACATTGTTATATAAATCTACCTTAAACTAATACATTCATTAAGATTATACTGTAATGTTGTATGGTGTTGTTTTGTTTTGTTTTGCAATATACAGAGTGTTGTAAAAAGTATCCAGAAGTCATACTTAAGTAAAAGTAAAGACATCATGTTAAAATATGACTTCTGTAAAAGTGAAGCCCTGATAAAGTATTGGAGTCGAAGTCTGAGGAGTAAATATTATTAAATGTGCTTTGAGTATCATCAGTTACATTGTGGCAATAAACGTACTGCCAGACATAAGTGTCAAACATAGAAATAGAAAAGTAAAATTACACATACAGTTACATGCATATATGATATACTGCTAATAATTGGATCCAATATTGACCATTTCTTTTATTATGGGAATATATTCATTGAAAAATATGCTACTTTGCATGATGCAGCATGCAATTTGTAAACTAACTAGTAACTAAAGTTATCAAATAAGTGTTGTGAATAAAAAGTACAATATTTGCCTCCAAAATGTAGTGGAGTGGATGTAAAAAGTAGCGGGAAATGGAAATACTCAAGTAAAGTACTTGGGTAGATGTACTTTGTGCATTTTATATCACTGTACTGAGAGGTGTTTTTCATAGTTTTTCAACACCATTTATGTCAATGATCAATTGGATTATAAAAAAAAGTCCCAAAATAGAATAGAACCTACATTAATAGTAGTCTTTGCTATACAGCTGTTGGATTAAACTGCATTTCTTTTAGTTATGTATATCTAATGAAGTTTTCATGAAGCTTATAGTGTATATGGCGTTAAAATATTATTGTGATATTTTCAGGTTTTATCATGACAATAAATAGATATCTCAATATTTTGTAGTCTCCTCAAAACACTTCATAAATAGCAGCACTGGTTGGCAAAATTAAATATCAATGTTTTTTGACAAAATACCTTGATGTCGATATATACCTTGATTGTATTGTTGGGATGACAATTGGTAATTTCACAAATATTAAAACAATTACATGTTTGATAAATACTCATCGGTAATGTGAATATTATGAGTAATCGGGCAAAAGCAGGTATCAGAACAAGTGGAACACTCAGAAAAGGACTTGACTGTAGTGTTATTCATCATTTAAAACCAGGAAAAGAAAACACTTATCATGCCATATAAAACAATGTCCAAATTCCAAGACAAATGATAGTATATCGATAGAAAGATATGACAGTGATTTATCCAGCCCTATATCAACAACACCAAAGAACTTAGCTGTGATTAAATTTGTCTAAAATGTTTGAAGCAAATCCAAGCTGGAGCAAATCTTTGTTGCTTTGATGCCATGACAATGATTTGAAAATTAAAACTAGCAGTTTTTTATCTTTTCTTCCTGTCATGTCTCTGTATTTCAGATAATCTTATCTGTGATTTGTACCAAGTCCAATAATTACGACTCTGACTGTATCGACAAGACAGTATCACCACAGTTACAGAGGTGAGTTGATTTTGCAGAGGACTTCAGAAGCATTGATGCATCTGGCTCCAACTAATCCTGTAAGGGTCCAGTCCAGTCCGAACCCAGATTACAGGCCAGATGCAATCAGTTCTTACTGGCTTTGGGATGTCTTGAATGTGAACATGGGTAAATCAGGTTTAACTAAACTTACTCTTATAATTGTTTTTTATGTAAAAGTTATTTTGTTGATTGCTTCTTGTTAAGCAGTGTAACTTTTCTTCTAACTTTTCTTACTTAATTAAACTTGGACCTCCTGTATTTGCTTTACTTTACTGCTCTATTGCCCATGGATCTTGTCTATATTCCTTAAATGTCCATAATTCCCAGTTTTGCACCTATTCATTCTTTTTCCCGTACACCAGGCCAAGGTTTATAAGTAAGAATCATTACATCGAACACTGGTATTAATGACCACTGTGGCCATACGATGACACCACATGTATCAGACTTACGCACTTGCTCTCTGTTCTCACTCCTTTCACAACACAACTGAGTGATCACATTGCTTGAAGTTAGACACATGATTAACATCACAGAATTAACTTTGACTCGAGCCAAGAAGTCTATGAGAAACATAAACTGAGTGAAACATGAATCTGAGTTTTTTACTCGTCCATATTTGTGGATCATGTTTTGATGTGATCAGCATTCTCTGATTCCGGCTCCTTACATGTGGGCACTTTTCTAGTTTCTTTGCTCTTATATGACAGCAAACTGAATATCTTCGGGTTGTAGAAAAAGCAAGACATTTGATTTTACAGACAAATTTCTTAATCAAGAAAATACACTTCAGATTCATGAAGAAATCATTAGTTACAACACTGGTTAATTTACTTGAAGTGTTATCAACAGAGTAGATTTTTACAAGATATCTGTACGAACTGTGGGTGTTTAAACAGACCCACAAAAGGAGAATTTAGCACATATTCAACACTGTTCTTTCAGCTGTCCCACTTCTAATTGTCCTTGTGGAAGTATAACTTTTAATTACGCTCATTTGCTCCAGGCCCCTATGAAAAACTTTCTTCTGTAATCACTGTGTTCAGCGCTGCTGTGACCCTTATGCAATATCAGACTGCCTTCTTCTTCCTGATTAACTTATCTTGAGTTCACCTCTGTTGTAATGCTGATCAAACAGCTGTCACAGTCTTTTCTTAGGAGGTGAAAGGTTAGTCAAGAATGTTAAGACACCAGTGTTTAGACAATTGTTTTTTTCAATCAACAAAGCGTATTCCACAATGGTACCGTTTGTATAAGTCCAACAAATTTCCTTGGTCATTTCTATACATTCTCATCCTACCTTTGAAAAGCAGGACGTAAAGTAGATTATATAACAAAACCTGAAACTGACAGACATTCATGAAGTCACACAGATCATTTTAGTCTGAAATTAGCCTTAAACTATGAGCGAGTTTATATATATGTATGTTGTTTCTAATCAGTGGTATTCAGATACTTGTGGTAAGTTACAGTACTAATACAATATTGTATAAACACTCCATTACAATTAAGTCCTGCACTGATGAAAATGTTCTTAAATATCAAAAGTACTCAATGCAGATAAATGGCCCCTGTTATTGTGATGTATTGTGATATCATTAGATTGTTACAGATACACGATGTTAAAACTGCATATTATTCTTGTCGTAATTTTTAGTTGGAGCTTATTTTTAGTTATTTTACACTGGTTCACCATACAGTGATTATTATTTTAATAAAGAAGTCATCTGCTTTACATCTGAGTATTTACTTGATCGTATTGTTGCAATAACCCAGAGCTCAAAACAAGGCCTTCAGATGCCAATTCAAATAACTGATTAATCAACTACTTGTACTGGCTCAAATATTATACACTACTCCTAATCTGTAAAGTAACTACAGCTGCCAAATTAAGGTTATTATGATAAGAGTAGTAATAATAATCATCTTTGATTATAGAGCACCTTTCTTAACAAGTTTACCAGGTGCTTGTACAATTAAATCAAATTCTGTATATATACATTAAAGGGTAGTTTAAACAACATAATGCAAATAAAATCAATAAAACCAGGACAGTGAGAGAAAAAAAATAAATAAATAAGCACCAATCCTAGAAGAAAGAAATATTTAGCACTCAGACCAACCAGCTGCCTTAAGAATTTTAAAAAGCCATTTTATAAGAAGTTAAAGGTATAGTTGCTGCAGTAGGTCTTACTGGGAGTCATTTTGACTGGTCGCAGGCACACAAGCGAGACACTATGCACTAAACCAGGGCACAGACACAGTCATTGTTGTTAATGTTATTGGTTAGACTTGTGCTTATCAGGTCCTAATAAAAATATGACATTGTTTGTGAACAGTCCTTAAAGTTTAATGGCACGAAACAGCCTAAATAAGATATGCATGTCATAAAAGCGCCAGTGCAGCCGTAAGACATGCTCTAATATGTGGTGATAACACACTCCAAGAGAGGCAGCTGACTCGTGTTTCGATTCTGTGTCGATATGATTCATATTGTTCATCAGTCATGGGACAAAGGTTTACTGAACTTTCTGTGAGAGGCTTTCATGCATATGAGGACACTGAGGTGTAACCTTTGTGACTGAAATGTTTCACAGAACTTTTTAAATCATTTGGACAGTTTCTTTCGAAGTGAAATCACACCTTTAAATCAGAACTATAAGAAATGGACTTGAAGACAGTACCTCTAAAAAAATGAATACAGAAAAAATGGCAAACACACCTGGAGTTAAGAAGAAAGACACATCCAAATACTTTGCTGATGCTATCAAATAAGTGTGCTCTGCCCTCTGAGCAGCTCAAACAAGCAATCATAGTGAGTGATTCAGCATATGTGAGCTATTAAAGGAAACTGATCTGATTCCAAATGTGTTTTTAAAGATCTACTTTATTTATGAACGTTTACAAATTAGTTTCTCCATTAAAATGATCTCAGGAAGGAGACAACCCCAAGTGATAAAACAAGAGCCGAAGAGGTCATTTAACGTAATCACATATCCCCCACCTCCACCCGGTGCTGACAGACACGTCTTAGTTCGAGAAACATTTTAACCTTTGGCCTGCCACAAGGACTGTTCAGACTTTGAAACCAGGGCAACACATTTGCACGTCCTGGTAATCACATAAAGATTGGAGCACTATAAAAGCAAGAGGACTAAGGCTTAAGAATTAGTCTTCACTGAAAGAGGAGGACTCTCCCTACCTTAAGGCTTACAAGGAGCTTTACTAAGCCCATCATGGGGAGTACCAAGCTCTGCCTTTTGCTGCTGCTGGGCACATACACACTAGCCCGTAAGTATTGTGTTTTCATTTGAAAGCTAATAGCCAATTTTATGGAATTGTGTTAAGTCTCAATCTGTTTGAGGAAAAAAGTGTTTTAAAGTTTTTTTTAAAATGTGAGATGTTGCTGTTTTACATGTGACGCATGAGTAACTGTAGTGTTTAATAATTGTCTAAAGCCTGTATGTTGAATTGCTGTCAATCCAGCATTTTGAGTTTTTTGGGGTTTTTTTTCAACAAAAAAAAAAAGATTAAACTCTTACAAATGGTTGAATTATATAGAGTTCATGTGATTTAAGTATTCGACTGTTCTCAGTCAAGTTTTAGGGCAGCTTGTAGGTTTGTAAAATGTCAAGCAAATATTTTCTCTCATCCTTTACAGAGCAAGATGTTGGAACTGTTGAGGAACAATCTCCAGTTTGCTTTTGTGAGTTTACTTTTTCTTTTTTAAAATCTTAACGTTGTTTTATGCTTGGCTGTGGAAGATGTGATTTAAGTTGATAACTAGGCAGCAAAAAAGAGAATCCTTCATGTTGAATTTCACCTATCAGTCATAATTTTATTAGACAAAACAAACTACATAAACAAACTTTCTTTGTTTTATGACTATATTAACTGAATAAACAAAGTGACCTTAAAGGACAACACAGTTTAATAATGTTTTACTCTCGGGGACGTTATTTTCCTCAGCTTGCTTTCCTCAGCTTGTTTATTCAGTTATGGTAAAATAAATATGTCTGAGCTTGAATCTCTTCTACAAAATGACACATTGCCCATTTAAACTATCCATTTGAAGTATCTAAAGGTATACTGTACAAAGTGTGAATCTGCCATATAGGTGTTAAAAAAAAGTACAATGTATTTAACACCAACATTACAATGGTCTAAATGATGTTTCAAATACTTTCTAGTGGCCAAACGATTCAAGAACTTCAGGCGGTTTGTGTACGACTATGAAGCTGAGACCTTTAACGGCGTGAATGGAGCAACAGACGACAAGAGCGGACCCAAAGTCTCCTGCAAAGTATGTTTCACAGCCCCGATCATTACTTAAAACAACAGTCTTGTGACCCTGAGTAGGAAACAGTAGTGCTAAGAAAAACGTTTGATCTGCTGCACAGGTTGAGGTTGATGTGCCCCAGACCTGTAGCTTCATCCTCCGCACAACGGAGTGCTCTCTGAGCGAGATCTCTAGTGTGGATGAACAAGGGATCCCAATCTATCGTCCTGCTGCTGGAGCCGAGGCTTTCAGAGCTGCCATGGAGAAGTAAGTCGCCAAGAAATGTCTAGCATTCATCTGTGTCATTTAGTGTTAAAACTAAAGAAATGCATAGTCAGAAAGTGGCTCGAACTGAGGACATAAAAGGACAGGCTAAAATGGCAGCTTGTAAATGATGATCTGTCCACGTCAACAGGAACCCCTTGAAGATCACAGTTGAAGGACAGACCGTTGTCCAGCTCTACCCTGAGGATGATGAGCCTGTCAACATCCTGAACATCAAGAGGGGAATTGTCTCTGCTCTCATCGTGCCAGTAATGGAAGAGGAGAGGAACAAGCAAATGGTAGCTCCCCTAACTGTTTTTATTGTCTTGTTTTTTTGTCATCAGTGTTTACAGCAGTAACCAGTCAATTCAGGCCAGAGTCACCAAATCGACTCATGCAAAGATAAACAAGTTGCACAATGAGTAGATAAGCTGCCCCAGTCACAGGTGATAAACATATTCCTGTAACATCATGTCCTCACAGTGGCTATCTTCAGGTCGAAGTCCTAGATAAGTTTATCTTTTCTAATGGCATCACTTGCTCTCGTTATGGGGGGTGCAATCATTCAGATCAACTGATAATCAGATGCAGGGAGATTGCCAAAGTACAAAAAGCATGAGTTGATCACTCCAGCTCTGAGTGATCGCTGATGATGACGTCTATCATAATTTTTCAGTCCACCGTGCATGGAGTGTGCCCTACTGATTTCACCGTCAACACCAGAGAGGACATCGCCACTGATGTGACCGTGAGCAGGGATCTTTCCAAATGTGACTCGTTCTTTGCCCGCAGGCAGCACACCAGTCCTCTGGCCCTCATCACCGGCATGGTAATAACCTCATACTGTCAACATAACAAACTGAAGCCAAGATTTGTTAAAGCAATCACACTCACTTCTACGTAGAGGAAACAACCTTCTTATTAGCATAATATTATTTCTTAACTAGCTATACTTATAAATGAAGGTTTCCCTTACAAAAACCGAAGTGTTTTCCCAACTTAATCTCAACATTGATGTTACCTTTTCACCACCAGAACTACCCTCTGTCCAAGATGATTAGCAGCACACAGACTTGCGACTACAAGTTTGACAACCAGAAGAAGCACATGACCAGTGGAGTCTGCACAGAGAAACACATCTTCCTGCCCCTGTCCCACAAGTGAGTTTTTGAAAGAATCACATTGAAAGTATCCACTAAATAATAGAGCACCAAATGCATCTTGACTTTAAGACTTACAAAAATATTAAGATCTTTGGAATGGTTGTATGTTTTTTTTCTGAGATCTGCTTTGAATTTTACACATACTTCAGGGTTTTTAACAATGCTCCATTTCCAACAGACATATTGAAGTTGTTAATATCAAATGAAATACATTTAGCCAAGTGTAATTATTTCCTATTTGTTTAAGTTGTCTAATTTCCTCTGCAAATAGGAGTGAATATGGCATTTCAACCATTGTGAAGCAGACTGTGACTCTGACAGAGACCGCCAAGATCAACGACAGAATCTTTGACCGCAGTGAGTGTTTCACTTTTTGTAAATAGCCTGTAAAAGACGTAAATATGTTCAGTATGTCATACATGTCAGACTCCTCTGCATTTTCTTAATGTTTGCGATTCGATCTGTGCAGATGAGGACAACGTCAGGGACCTGTCCATGGACGTTGCTGATGACAAGTCCCCCGTCCAGACCAAGGATGCTGCCATCGCCACATTCCAGGAGCTGAACACTCTGTCACAGACCACCCAGGGCGAGGAGCGTGCCAGCATCTTCCACAAGCTGGTGTCCGAGCTGCGCGTCCTGAACGCCGATATCGTGGGATCTGCTGCTGTTGAGATGATGGACATGTCCAGCTCTCTGACATGGCAAGCTCTGGCTCAGTGTGGCACCCCCGAGTGCACCAGCGCCATGCTGAAGGTTCTCAGGACCTTTGACGAGGCTGCTCTTGAGGTTGATGCTGCCGTCTACGCCCTGGGACTCCTGCCCAACCCCTCCCGCCTCATGGTGAAAGACATGCTGGCAATGGCTCAGTACAAGCAGAGCAAACCCATCATGTATGCTCTGAGCAATGCAGTCAGGAAGTAAGTGAAGGCACACGGAGGAGGGTCCACCTCATTGAGTCAGTTGTGGTTTCTGTTGTACATCACTAATGTCTGAATTTGTCACCAGACTGTACCAGGCTGAGGGAGTCACCCCTGAGATCACTGCTGTCTCCGACTTCATGAATTCCCTCCTGGGCGCAGACTGTGCTGGGGAGAAAGATCTGACCTTCATGACCTTGAGGGTAGGTAACCTCTGTGAAAACAACCCTCTTGCAAAATTTCTAGTTCCATGTTTTTTTTTTTTAATTGCTGATACTCTTTCCTCCAGGTCGTTGGTAACATGGGAGATGCGATGGAGGCTGCTGATGCTGCTATTAAGACCACACTGATGAAGTGCATGAGACAGCCTGCAACCACACTGTCTGTGCAGCTGGCCGCCATCCAGGCTTTCAGACGCATGTCTGTGACAGATGAGGTAACCAACATCCCCTTCACCGATCAAATGCGTCCCAAATCCCTGATTCTACAAAAGTTGTGACACTGTAAAATGTAAATAAGAACAGAAGTAAATCATGTGCAATGAAGTGCGTTTACCAGCAACTGTTTTACAAAATGTAGTAATACCCTTTATACAATCATGTATCGTGTCTGACAAAGTGGCAAGTCTTTTGTTGCCCCTGTTCCAACTTCTCAGAATAAGCACACATGAGACAAATATTAGAGATATTGTCCTGTTTTCAACTGGGCATATGTCTGTTTAAATAACACCCCAACTTCTTTTGGAATGGCAGTTATCAGGTTAACAAGTTTCTGTTGTTTTGCCATCCAGGTTCGCTCTAACCTCCAGAGGGTAAGCCAGTACCCCAAGGGTGCCGTGCAGAAGCGCTTGGCCGCTTACCTGATCCTGATGAGGAACCCCCAGGACAGTGACATTGAGATGGTGAAGAAGCTGGTCACACAGGAGCAGAACACACAGATCAAGTCCTTTGTGACTTCCCACGTCTACAACATCATTTCCTCCGCTGACTCAGAGATGCAGATGTAAGATAAGAGCACCTTTCAAGTGACATATTTTGCCTATACTTACTGGACATTTTACAACCAAATGACTTACATTTAACTGATTGTGTTACACCTCAATATTACTCCAGTATTGGCAAGAAGATCATGGATGCCCTGCAGGAAAATGAGGTCGAGACCCACAACGAATACACCACCAAGTCTCGCAACTACAAGCTGGGTATGGCATATGAGAACATGGGTGCCAGCGCTCAGGGCCACGTTGTCTTTGATTCCAGCAACCAGCTGCCAAGGGAGGTCCTGCTGGAAACTACCCTGAAAGCTTTTGGTTTCAACATGGATGTTTGGGAGGTATGTAATACTGTGGGTCTTATAATCAGTATTTTATTGCTGTTTAAAAAGTAGTTTCTTGTTGTGTCTTCTTGTTATATTTTGCCGTAACTGACTTTCTTTTGGCCAAATTTACACATCTGCCACTGAAATTAAGCTATTCAGAGTTTAATCCATGCTGTTTTTGAATCTGTTTTTTTTTCCCAACAGATTGGTATGCAAGGAAAGGGCTTTGAGCCAACCATTGATGCCTTGTTTGGAAAGAACGGGTTCTTCCCCGACACCGTGTCCAAAGCTATGTATTGGGCTGTAGACAACGTCCCAGAGCTGAACAAATGGGTTAATTTCCCGGAGTCTGAGACACGCAAGGTAAATCTTGTGTATAATTATAACTGTTAAGCACTCTCAGTCTAAGTAATGTTATCATTGGCACTTATAAAATAATATATCTTTCTCAGGTTCCAGAAAATCTTGTCAGAGAAATCGTCCGCAACTTCAACAAGCTGATTAAAGATCTGCAGAATCAAGAGGCCCCAGAAGCCATGGCCTACCTGAGGATCATGGGAGCTGAGCTCGGCTACATCAAGGGCACTGAGCTGAAGGCTATTGCTGATAACGCAATGATGTATGCAGATATTTTGATGAGGGTCATCCCCACTCAGGTACTGACCTGTCCTACTGTTATCCATTTAATATAATGACTGTCCAACTCTTTTTCTTTACCTCTGTGAGAGAGCATTCAAAGTGATTGCTAATTCTTTTTATCAGGTTGTGGCTAAGCTGATGTCCAGCACTGACAATGAGATCTTCGCCCATTACATCTTCATGGACAACAAATTCATCATGCCAACAGCCTCTGGTTTGCCACTGACATTCGCTCTGTCTGGCACCTTTACTCCTGGCGCTAAGGGAGGCCTTCGATTTGCCCCAAGAATGGTACATTTTTCAAAAAGTCAATTATAGTTATCTATATTATTAAATAATAATTGTATTATTCTGCTGCTTTGTCACTGAAATAATTCCTTAAATGTCCTGCAAATTATTGCTAAAGTCTATGATAAAAAAAAAAATTGTAAGACCCTGCCACCTTATTACCTACATGTGACCTGTGTTTTGTTCACAGAAGGAGCTGGTGTTTGCACCCTCTGTTGGAGTTGAATTTGTGACTCAGATGGGAGTCAATGTCCCTGAATTTGTTGTGTCCACTGTTGAGATGCACACCAACATGTACCATGAGAGCGCTCTCAATGCCAAGATCACCATGGAGGAGAACCAGATCAAGCTTTCCATCCCCGCCCCACAGGGCACCACAAAGTTCTTCAGCATCAGGTAACAATTAACACAAAAACACATTAATATATTTAATCAATTACATTTGTGCTATAGTAGTAGATTGAAAATGCTTTTATCTGGTTTCATGTTTTCCCTCTGTTGTTAGTCACATGAAGGTTTGATAAAACCTCAAGTTATTGAAAAGATGATGGTATCAATGCAGCAATAAAACAAAACCACAGTGTTTCTTTATCGTATTGCATTCGATTTGAAGTTTTTAGAGAGTAGACACTGATTCTGCTTTTGTTCTCTCAAATAGCAACAAAGTGATGATTGTGGGTGCTGGTCACGCTACAGTGATCCCACACTCACTGGGTGAAGCAAGCTGCAATCCTCTCTTCTCTGGAATCAAATACTGCACAAAAACACTCCGTGCTGACACTGGCGACAAGACTGCTGTTCCTTACTTCCCCTTGAATGGAGAGACTAAGTAAGTTTTTTAGGGAAGAGTCTGTGGTTATTTTGTGAATTTTAAGATCACTGATTGAACAATATCACCAGAGAATTAATTTCTTTGTTTTTTTCCCATTAGGTTTTCTGTGGACATCAAGCCCACTAATGAGGTCTCTGAGTACACAGCCACCATTGCCTATGATCTCCTCAGCGAAGGAAAGGACGGTCGCCAGAAGGTCGATTCTTTGAAGTTTGCCCTGAGAGCTGAGGGTATGAGCATCTTATTTGAAAAACATTACATCAACTTAAGTTTTTTTCAGTGTGCATCTCCTCCTTTGTCATTTCATGGGGTTAAATAGTAACCAAGTTGTACTTTTTCTAACTTCGTGACTTTAGGTGCTCAGCCCACTGAGGCTACAGCCACCATGAAATACAACAGGAACAGGAATGTCTTTACCACCCATATTGAGATACCTGACTTTGATGTTGAGGCCGGCATTAAGGTTGGCATGACCTCCAGCAGTGCCAAAGGCAAAGCCATCACCCTCGAGATCTCCAACAAGAACGTGCCCCAGGTCTCTTTGATTGGCCGTGCCAAGTGAGTCAACTCCGCCACGAACTTTGTTCAATCACACTGTCAATAAATAATCTATCTTAGGTACGCATTTAACAGTATTTAGTTTCTTTTTTTTTATTTAAGATGACTACATCACATTTGTTTGTTTTTTTAATCAATCACAGGCTTCAGGCCATGACTGATGGCATGCTGCAGGTTCAGCTGTTAGTGCCCTCACTCGAGACTGACGCCGCCATTACCGCCACCATGAGCCACCCTGGCGTATTCACTGTGGAGATCAAGAGTGATGTCAAGCTGGCAGAGACCTCCTCTGTTCAGGCAGTCACAATCAAATACTGTATGTCTGTTAAAGAAAATAGTGTTCACGGATGTCAGATATTGATGATTTCAAGAATTTCTTCAAATACTGTAATGTCATGTAAAAGTAAAATGTTAAATGTTTTCTACATCAGGTGTAGAGCAGGCTGAGGTTCAGTTGATGTCCAACATAAATGCTGACACAAAGATGATGGTAACTTCCACCAAAGCCCTCCAGACCTGGTTTGTTCTGTTTGTGGAGGAAATCATGGACCAGCAGGTTGTCAAGACTGACATGAAACTGCGTCATATCTTCAACAAGGCTGTTGAGGTGAAAATCATATAATCATTATCACTATTTAACCATTCCTTTACTTACTTCTTGTTCCTCCAGACTAAATCATATGAGACATCTGACATGTGATGTTTTTTCATCAGGCCAGCAATATCTATATGGACAAGATCACAGCTGACGTTCCCTATGTTGAGACTCTGAGAAACAAAATGGCAAATGTGGAAATGCCTGAAATGCCCACCATGCCTGAAAAACTATTCATGAACCTGTAAGTAAACTCCACATGATCAAAATATAGTTTTTCATAGGGATTTGAAGAAAATCACAGCCCTTTTTTCATTTAATTTATATTTACTCACCTGTTGAATGTCTGTTTTGAAGTTATAAAATGTTCTGCTCTCATCCTTTCACCAGTGAAAGTGCATTCAAATACCGGTTCAACTTGGAGCGTTTGATCATGACCATCCCTCTGCCTCTTGGAGGCAAATCATCTGAGGAGCTGAGGATTCCTCCAATGGTCACCTCCCCACGCATCTCCGTGCCTCAGCTGGGTATGGAGATTCCCTCACAGGAGATCCAGATCCCCACTTTCACTATTCCTGATGAATACAATCTCATCCTGCCTCTGATGGGCGTGGCCGAAGTGTCTGCCAAGGTCAACAGCAACTATTATAACTGGGAGGCAACAGCATTTGCTGGTAACGATACAGAAGATTCTCCTACCTACTTTGCCAAGTTCAGCATCCTGGCTGAGAGTCCAATCGAGCTTCTCGCCTTCAAAACTGAGGGTAATTTAATCTTTTTTTGTTGTTTTCTTTCTTTAACACAAGAGAAATAAGATAAATGTTGATATTAATTATCATTTTTTCTGTTTTGTCTCTTTTAAAGGAGCTGCAACAATCACCGACACAGCAGAGAAAACCATGAGACTCGCCATTGAAGGTTCCCTGAACCACATGCTAATGAACACAGGTTTCAATGTGCTGGAAACCATTGCTGTCACAGACAATTTAATGTCAACAGGAAAGTACAATGTGTTTGCCATCTCTCCTGTGGGTCTGGACACCTCCCTGACTGTTACCACCCAGGCTGGCCTCGACTCAAACATGCTCTCCGGGGATATCAACATAGATGGAAGTGTGACTGTTGGACCCCTGACTGCCAGCACCACCTATCTCCACACTTTCTCTGTTGAGCCAGCAAAGAAAGAAGCAAGACTAGAAAGCACACTGAGGGTCAACTCTGAAATCCTGAAGCTTATGAACAAGATCAAGGCATCATATGCAAATGAGGAGCTTCTGATTGAGTCAAACACCAACATGAACAGTGACCCCATCAAGCACACCACCAAAATGAGCCTGAACTACAAGGATGTCAAGCTGACCATGCAGTCCGACTCTGTGACCAAGGCTGATGAGCGAATGCTTCGTAGTCAGATGGCATTCTCCACCTCTGACGGACAGGCCACCCTCAGGATTGAGAATCAAGCTGATGACACCGAGAACCGTGCCTACTCTTTGGTCACTGGGTCCATGAATCCCTCAGGTTTGGAGATCAATGCTGATGCCTCCTTGAACATCTATTCAAGCCTCGCCTCTCACAAGGCAACTTTGGCCTTGAATAGCAATGGCCTGATCACCAGCTGTACAACAACTGCCCAGTACAGCCCAATGACCTTCGAGAATGTTTTCCATGGTGGAATTGATACCACTGGTGCCACAATGTCTCTCACCACTAAGGGAGGCATCAAGGACAACAAAGCTGAGCTCAGTGTTGAGGGTAAGTTGGCCAGCACAGAAGTGCATCTCAACGGCATCTTTAAGGGAAACCTCTTTGACATCGACACCAGGAACAGAGTGAACTTCAGAGTGAACGAAGATGGCTTGATCCTCTCCAACAACATTGTCGGATCTTTCAACGAGATGAGGACCGAGAACACCCATTCACTGTCTCTTACGCTGAGATCTTTCACCCTCAACTCCAAGACTGACAATGTCCTCAACCAGAAGAACTCCTACATGCATGACATCACAGTTAACATGGAGCGTTTCATTGCCTCAGTCATGGTGAAAAATGACCTGAAGATCATGGCAGTTAACTTTGTGAATGATGCCCGGTTCAAGGCAGAGCCCTACAACATGGAGCTGACTGGAACAATGACCGGAGTCTTCTCAGAGGAAGAGCTCAAGCATACTTATGAAGTCAAGTTTGTTGACATGGTCCTCTCTGCCAAGTGCAACACCAACGGTAGACTTCTGGGAACTCACATGACACAAACCACTGATATGGAGGTTGCTGGCCTGAGCATGAAGTTCAACAATGTGGCTAACTTCAACTCACCATATCTTCATCTGGAGAGCACAGTCAAAACTGTTGCTGAACCCTTCACTCTGAACATTGATGCCATTTTCAACTCTGATGGAGCTGTGTATCTGTACGGACAGCACAGCGGTGAACTGTACAGCAAATTCCTCTTGAAAGCAGAACCCATGGTGTACACACATTCATTTGAGTACAGAGCCTCAACCACTCATGAACTTGAGGGCAGGCCCACCATCAAGACCAACATGGAAAACAAGTTCAACAGCATGCTGAGCCTCCAAGAGCAAAGTTTAACACTGAAGATGACATCCAAAGTAAATGAGCACACACTTGATCAGGAAATGAGTGCCTATAACAATGTAGAGAGAATGGGAATTGAGATGATGGGAGCTGCCTCAACGACCCTCTTCAGTGATGCAAGTGAAGATTACACCATCTCTGGATTTGTGAAATATGACAAGAACATGGACAGCCACTTCATCCAGATCCCATTCATTGAGCATCTGCCAGCAGTTATTGAAAATGTAAAGACCACAGTGATGAGGCTGATGGACCAGAGCATTGAGATGGTGAAAGACATCAACACCAGGTATGAGATCAGTGCCAAGTTTCAGAACAAATTGTCTGAACTGAAGGAGGTAATTGATAACTTTGACTTCAACCTATTTGTCCAAGACCTGAGGAAGTATATCAGCTCAGTGGAAAACTATGTGACCAACCTGACAGCCAAATTCCCAGCTGACAAAGTCATGAATGTGGTGAAATCAATGAAAGACGCTATCGTGGCTTGGCTCAAGAAATATGACATTGCTAACAAGTTCAATGCAATTTATGCCAAAGTAGAAGAGATCCTGTCCAGCTATGAGGTTGAGAAGATGATTGCAGCCATCATGGATGAGAGTGTTAAAATTATGAAGCAGTATCAAGTGAGGGAAAAGATTCAGTCTGCATTTGCTGCTCTCAAGTCAGTTGACATCCAGCCTGTGCTCGAAAGAGTTATGGTGCCTGTTCAGGAGCTTGTGAATGAGCTGTATTCCTTCAACTTCAAACAGCTGATTGATGACATGAGCGAATATTTCATGAGAATGCTTCAGAAGATCAAATCATTTGACTATGACACATTCACTATGGAGCTGAAAGAGAAAGTGGCAGATATGACCAAGATTCCCTGCTTTGGAAAACTCTACGGAGAGGTCAGTGTCAACTCACCTCATTATAAAATCAGGACCACTGCTGACCTGGAAAACACCACAACTGACTCAGAAACACCAGAGTTCAAAATGAACCTTAACTCACGGGCTTCATCCACTTTGAGAGTTCTTGACTTCACAGTAGATGCCAGTGTTCATGTCGCTGCACCCAAGATGAGTCGTCTGTCAATCTCAGAGAACATCAAAGTTGACCAGTCAAGCATTACACTCGACCACAAGGGAACAATGACCCTCTACGGCTTGTCAGCTCAGGCTTCTGCTGAAACCACCGCAAAGGCCGACACTGAGCCCTACGTTGGAGAGCTTTTCAACAGTGCATTCTTTGCCATGGAAAATGGAGTTTCTGCCAATGTAGAGACTGACTACAAGCACAACATCAACATGCCACTCATCAACATCTTCAGTGAAACATCAATGAACCAAAAGACCCTTTTCAAGCTTGAGGAAGGCACTGCCACACTGACCATCAACAATCTAGCTAATGGAAAATACGCAGTCCAGGACTTCTCGGATGAAGCAACCCACAAGAGTGACATGGAGGTGGTCATGGATCTCCACACAGCCAAAGTGACTTTCATTGGAGAAACAGGCAGCAGCGTATTCAAAATGAATCAAAATGTGGTTGCAGATATTTGCATTTTCCGCCACATAATTGTCAACATCCTGGCTGAGACAGAAACACCCATCATGAAGGCCAGCATTGCAGACATCAAGTTCCAGGCTAAGGTTGAAGACATGAAAATTGATTTCACTGCCTCTCACAATGCAGGGCTGACCGGACCAGTTGAGGGAACTCTCTCAAGCTCTATGCTCGCTTCAGTTACACCAGCTGAGCTTGTGTTTGACACCAAGAACAAGGGAAATGTCAAGGTTGCCCTTCCATTCAGCCTGTCTGGAAAGGTGGATCTCCAGAATGATGCCTCCCTTATCCTGAACTCTGAAGTGCAACAAGCTAGCTGGACTGGTCTGGCAAGATTCAACCAGTACAAGTACTCCCACTATTTCACCATGGATAATGGTGACAGCGAAATCAGCGTATTCTCCCAGATTAATGGAGAGGCCAATTTGGATGTGCTGAAGCAACTTATCACCATTCCTGAAATCAATGTGCCATTTGTTGGTTTTAAGACACCAAGAGTTCAAGACTTTTCACTGTGGGAAAACACTGGCCTGAGCAACATCCTGACCACAACTCAGCAGACATTTGACATGAGCTCCAAGCTGAAGTACATGAAGAACCCTGAGATGATCACCATTGACATTGACATGGATCCAATCATCAATGCCATTAATAGCAATGTCAAGACTCTGCACAAGAAAGTGCTCATCAGCAAGGACAAGGCTGCTGACATGCTGGCTAACTCTTACAACAAAGCAAAGGCTGAGTATGAGAAATATAGCATTGAGCTGCCCAAAACCATCACAGTCCCTGCTTACAGAGTTCCAGTGATGAATGTTGAGGTTTCCACATTCACTATTCCTCTGCCCGACTTCAGTCTCATCACAATGCCCGCTCTGCATGTCCCATCTGCCCTCAGCAAGTTGACCCTGCCAAAAATCACTCTGCCCAAAATCCAGAACATCAGGATCCCAAAAATGGGTGATCTGACCTACGAGCTCTCTGTGAAAACAGCGATGGTCACACTGAAAACTGATGCCAGCATCCTCAACCAGGACAGCATCGTCATCAAACTTGATGCTTCTTCAACCTCTGAATTTGAGTTTCTGAATGGAAGAATTGAAGGCAACAGCAACCTGAACACAGTTGATGGATTAAGAGTGGCCTCTGTCCTGTCTGTAAAACATTTAATGCTCGAGGGAAACCACGACAGCACTATCGTCCTCAGCTTTGACAATGTTGATACCTCCATCACCAATTCAGCAAAGGTCAATCTGCCTGACACGACTGTGGAAATCTACCAGGAGATTGCTGGAAACCCAGAAGAAGGCCTTGTTGTCTCTTTGTCAGCTCCATCTGCAGGGCTCATCGCTCTTCAGATGCAGACCAAGCGCCCAGCACAAGTGAAAGCAAGACTCTATGGTCGCTACCCGGTAGGAGAACTTCTGCTTACTCATTCGCTCACTACTTCCCTTTGATGTGATTTCAGGGAAATGCATGTTTATTTTTTTTTTGTAAAAATGTCTTTTTGTCTCCCACAGTCTGAGCCAACAACTGACATTGAAATCTTGGGTCTGAGGATGTCTGTGGTGAATGCTGAGAAGCTGAACCTTCAGACAAGCTGGAATATGGAGATGCCCTATGAGATGATGCTTCGTCTGCAAGAACAGGTGCCCGTAATCATGGAGGTGGTGTCTGAGCCTGCAATCAGGGCATACAAGATTGTCTACAAACAGGCTAGCAGGCTTGAGGGTTCTTTTGAGGAGGCAAAGGAGCAGGGAAAAGTGATGTTCAAGAGAGCTGTTGACAATCTTGCAAGAGTAAATCCTTCCAATGTTATGACCACTGTCACAGATAAGACCATTTTGATCCTCAAAGAATACCAAAAGAAAGTTGAAATTGTCCTGGATGCTGTTGTTAAATTCCTGAGAGAGACCAAGTTCCAGATCCCTGGTTATGAGGAGAGGCTGTCTGGGCTTGAGGTCTATCAGAAATTCAGTACTTTTGTTGCAGATGTATCTGAGGAGGCTGTTCAAAAGGTTCCAGAGTACTTTGCCATCATGTTTACATCAGTCATTGATCGTGTAAAAGCCACTGAATTCACTCTTCCTGGCTCTAACTATGTTGTCATTGGAAGAGAAATTCTTGATGACTTGTTTGTAGCTTTGAGGAAAATTCAGGACCAGGTAATTGTCACTGTGAGGAAACTGGGGGATATCCAGCTGGAAGATATCATTAACAAATTCTCTGCATTCATTCAGTTTACCATTGAACAAAATGAGAAGTTCCTCCAAACTCTAAAATCTCAGAATGTAGAGAGGTTCTCAACCTTTGTGACTGATGTCTACAATGATGCCATGAACTCCCAGGTCCTTGCTGATGTTGCCAAGCAGGTTGAATCAGCCCGCAGAATTATTATGGAATATGTAAGAGCCGTGAGAGCTACAGTCCAGAATATTTTGGCTGACATGTCTTTTGAACAGCTTCAAGCTGACATCCAGTCCTGGATTGGCTTATTGGTAAAACGTGTCAACGCTTTCCAAAACAATGTCATTAAAACCCTGAAGGAGATTAGCAAAAATGTTGAACCATTTGTGAGAGTAGGTGACAGACAGATGGAGGTTGACATTCCTTTACCATTTGTTGCCAAATTCAACTAAGTGACCATGGCTAACTAACAGTGTTTGTATTGACTGTGTCTGTTGTGTAACCATCTAAGACACTGTTAAATGTGTTCTACCAAAAAATACAAAGTTGTATTCTAACAACTGTTATCTGTATCCTGTTTGTCTCTCTCTCGGTTTTTCAAATTATTAATTTCTTTGTATTTCACAGTATACTCCCAGTTGTTTTGACCCTACTGTGCTCCCTTTGTGTGTCTTGTACTATTTAAAAACAATATGTGGCCCTCAATAAAGACAGTTTGTACTGCATACATCTCTGTGCATTTCCTATTTATTCTTTCACATTAATATCTGCAGACATTATCACAGGCCTCTAAAAATAGGAGTGTTTGCAAAGATACTGACAATATATCAGGGGCATCTGCATGGGGTGTTGAGAGAAAAGTCAAGGTGTGCCCTTTACAATCTGGTAAAAACATAATAAGACTGTGTAATAACATACATAATAATTCCCCTGAGATGATGTTATGGTGTATAAAGCAGCATTTTTCTGACAAACACTGTAGTTACATTTTTTAACCTTAAACTCCTTAAAGATTGTTTTTTTTTTTTTTTTTTTTTAAAAACAAAACAAAACAAAACAAAACTACACACTGAACACTGTCACACTGCGGTAGGATTTTAAAAAGCTCATTCCACACTCCTGGCATATGCCAATGAGTCACTTCTATCCTCAGGTCTAAATTTAGTCAGGACACAAATAGCATCAGTGACACACGAGCTGTCTTTTTAAAAACAATGAAAATAATCATGGACATGGAGTCGGTTTGACAGTTGTTAGCAATAGTAAAAGGCGAGGTACTTAAATGTACTCACCCCTTGGAATACATGAATATATTTCTTCTAATGATTGCTATGACTGTGTAGTCATCAACAGTGGTGAAAAAAGTCACCTTATCCTTATCCCTGTTTAAGCAAAAGTACCAGAATAACAGTGGAGGAAGACAGCATTCAAAGCTTACTTAAGTAAATCTCCAGAGGTATTATCATCTGAATTTAAAACTGTATAAAGAACAAAATATCACTGAATTCTAATGATTTACTCATTAATGTAGTATTTTAATGCAACAGCTTGCAGTAGCTGTTTAAACTATGTAAGCATCCTCCTGGGCAGGGATGAAATGTAACTGAGTACATTTACTAAAAGCTCAACTTTGAGGTATTTGTACTTACTTTGAACCCCAAAACTGTACTTAAACATCTGTACTGATCAAAAGGTCCATATTGGTGGGTAAATACTGTATATCCTGCCAAAGCAGAAGGACACCAATGCAATGGATGATTACTTCACAAAATGTCAATGAAATTAATTTAATTGTCAGTTTATATACATTTCTTTCTTTCAGATTGTAACAAATGCCATTTGTCTTTAGAGTGAGAAAATCAAGCAGAGAGAAAAGTAGAGGTGGTGACACATTGATTCTTTTATTGACTTTCTCAAAACAGTACCACTTGTTCCCTTACATTCTGTATTGTTTTGCCTCACACAAATTTCCACTGTTCCTGAATCTCCCATTCAAGCCTTGAAATTATGTCATCACATTAACATAGTCATAATTTGATGAACTCTTACAAAACAAACACATTTGGCACATTTTCAGCATGTTTCTCTCATATTTTCCATTAAAAAAGCCAAATAAAGAAAAGGAGGAAAACTGCTTTATCTGACCATTGAATAATAACCTAACAACACTGGAAATCAGAGGCACATGAGGGGGGCCAGTGTGGGAAAATTAACCAGTCCAGCACAATGCATTCCTGTCCTGTAAGTCAGCAAAAAGCCCAGCAACAGGAGGCATGGAGGAATGTGACTTTTACACCACTCTAACTCTGGTTGGATTTAGAAAAGATACTCTTTTAAACGCTGATTTATCTCCACTATATGGTTACTTACTGAACCAGAGAGACATTTCAAGCAAATGTAGCTTTTTCCTCTAAAAGAACAACTAGCAGAGTGAATCCAAAAACCGGTTTTCCCCTGGAATCCCAGTGTAGCAACAGTCTCTGTAATCGATGTTCATAGCTGTCATTTGAACAAGCTCTCCCACCATTGTGTGAGAGGGCGGTAACACAACACTTCTGTGTAGACACAGATCAGACATGAGCTGAGAAAAATCAAACTTAAATACATTGCTTTCTGTTGCTAACTTCAAAGCTCCAACAATGTTTTTTGACCAAATAGAAGTACATTCACAGTCAAAATGGAAGACATTGAGTGTATTTTTCATCTCTCAATCAAGAACAATTGAGTTTTACTGCTGTGAAAAACCTTTAACACATTAGACATTTCATCAAGTATTTTAGTCAAAGGAATACCCTACTCTTGTTTAAGAGTGTGGTTTTAAAAACAAAACATTTAATACAGTTGAAGTGTTCAATTGCCATCAGATGGCTTCATCCCAAAATGAGTGTGCAAGCCCACTCTTCTTTATGTGACACTTTGTATGAAAAGAGTCCTCTTGTTGAAATATCGACCGCTTAATGGGAAATGAACCAGCAGCTAAAGAGAGAATGCCAAGCACGTCTCCTAAGTCTTCGCCTCAGAGAAAACTAGATGTAGTTGTCAAGAGATTAGAAAAAACATGGTGAGATGCTGTTATGTGCGTCAAATGATTAGATTAAAGGTGATCTGTAAAGGAAAAACATATCCCTTCCTCTGCTGACTGTAATATTTACAAGCTGCAGGCTTTCTCCTTCATTATTTCATAAAAGAAATTCATGTTTAAAATACTCCTTTCTCATGAATGTGCCACTGTAGCCGTTAGCAAGCGTGACATTTGGGGTAGAAGCGTGCTTAGCAAAATCTAAAGGTGCAGTATGTAAGAACTTCAGTTTAAAACACACAAAAAATAAGGGAAATTCTAAAGACCTTTTTGTATCCACTGAAGTTAGCATGCTAACCAATTAACCACAGCCTCTCCCTTTCTCGCAATAACAACCCCAGTCTGGACCACTAGCTGCACAGCTAACTGAGCTGAGCTTGTTTGGCATATCAGTTGAAGAGGTGGCCGATTCTTACATATTGCACCGTTAAAAAGGATACTTTGCGGTAGCTGTAAACGTGCAAAAGTACACTGGACAATGTGGTTAGCCCTTTTCAAGACTGGCCAACGTGTAGCCCCTCAGACCCTTAAATGGTATTTGTCCTGCTGCGTGAATACTACTCAACAACTTTCTTGGATATGGTACTGACTAACAATCCTGAGACAACTGATGTCCTCAACTGTAAACTTAAGCTGTGTCTTTATTCAAAATGGCGTAAAACATCAGAACAAACTAAACTGTACAGTGAACACCATGTGCGTCCTTGCACTAACTTGTCATTTCTATTGAAATAAAAAAACTGCCTGTGAATTGCTGTAGTGCTCAGGTGCTGTGCAATTTGCCAAATTAAATACAGTCATCTTACTAAACAAAGTGGACTTAAATAACCAGTGCAATTATTATTTTCTTTTTTTTACTGCTTTGTTTAAACTTGGCAGTGAGGCAGTGGCCTATGCAAACACTTTGAAACACAGAAAAAAGTGAGCAATTAAAATCTTGGCTCGAAAGCAGACCTTGGGATAAAGTCATGTCCAAGTCAGAAGGGGCCATTGTCCTTTTTTTGTTTTGTACCCCTCCACCTGTCAGATTGGGATCATGTGGTGTGACCCTCAGACAACATGCTGTAACCACACAAAAACACACACACATCGATATCAGATGGTTGCCAGTGTGTTTTAAAACAACTTGTTTGCAGTCATGGTTCAAGCAAGGTCGTGTGATTTTTTTTTTTTTTTAGGTTCTTCTTTTTTTTTTTCCAAGGGAGTATCCCAAACCGTGGTCACTGCCCCGGACATGTTCAGACACGGGTCCCGAACGTCTCGTCCCGTCTGGTCTGCGCGTCATCGCTCTCCAGAATAAAAAAGCGTCAATTCACATCAAAACACAACATTTGAGACAGCTTCCTGATGGCGTTTTCCGTTTCTGTAAGGCTGCCCGTGTTGCAGTTTCGAATACCTCCCAGATCCCCTCCTTGGTTTTGGCAGAGCACTCCAAATAGTCATATGCGCCAATGCGCATGGCCATGGCCCGGCCGTCCTCCGTCTTCACGGGCTCCAGCTTCAGCCGGGACAGCTCGTTCTTTACGTTCTCGTCGTTGCGCAGATCCTTCTTGTTGGCCACCAGTATGATGGGCACGTTGGGACAAAAGTGCTTCACCTCGGGGACCCACTTTTCGGGGATGTTTTCCAACGAGTCCGGGCTGTCCACGGAGAAGCACATCAGAATGACATCGGTGTCTGGATAGGAGAGTGGGCGCAGCCGGTCGTAGTCCTCCTGCCCGGCCGTGTCCCACAGGGCGAGCTGGACCTGCTTGTTTTCCACCTCTATGTCCGCCACGTACGTCTCAAACACGGTGGGGACGTACACCTCGGGGAACTCGTCTTTGCTGAACAGGATCAGCAGACATGTCTTCCCACATGCGCCGTCCCCCACCACGACAAGTTTCTTACGATTGTCTGCCATTCTCCTGCCTCTTTGCCTCGAGCTCTTCGCTTCGCATCCGCGGCACAGATGTCCCCGATAAACTCACCCCCACGGCTTCTTCTTATACTTGATATATACTTGACGTCTTCCGTGCGCCGCTCCCGTTTCCAACTCCAGTGAAATTTTTTACCAGTAACCAGTGCGATCTCTTTATAAAGCGCAGGGTGGTTTCCTAAATATAGCAATCCAATCGGAAATAGGGAGGTGAGATCACAGTGTGTAAAGGAAGAGGTGATTGGATCTCATCGGGTTTCCTTATGTTGAGGAGGGTCATGGACCACGAGGACCCACCCGACCCAGGATCAGCCGAAATTAACCAAATCTAACTGCATGATGATGCATTTGTTTTCTGTAACGCTCATTCTAATGGACTCCAGTTGTTTTACGTATTGTCATTAAAAAGAACATGATCCCACACCAGAAACAACGTTTTAAATCTGAGTTTTTTTTTTCTTTTCTCTTTGTTCCCGAGTCAAGCCCCCTATTTCCAATAAAACTGAATTAGCTATATGTGAAATAAGCACGCATTCAAAATGTATTTCATATGATGATGGCGATAATTTAGATGAATAATGAAGATGTCAAAGCGGATACAAAATACACGTTAAAAGATCCGTATGTTACCTTCACATTGTGTACAAAAGGTAAATGGGAGAAGCGCTCATTGACATTGTTATACGCATGTCTACGTAGTTCACGCTATTTACAGGGAGGGGGCACTAGCGTAGGCAAACTCCTAGCTCTGACTATCAAGCCTTGCTAAATCACCGCTCTCTCCAAGGAAACAAAACAATATAGAAATTGGCTTGACGGCGTGCAACAAGCATAGACCCTCTCTCGACACGACAACGCGTGAGTATCTCCTCATTATTCGTTCACATCGGCAGCAAAATACCCAAACCACGTATGATCTGAACGCGGCTACCGTGGTGCGAGTATTTCCCCTTTTGTTTAGCGGTTAAGGCCCCTCTGTTTGGAACTTGAAGGGGGGCCATGTTGTTTAGCCGCTGGGTGGTTTTTTGGTTGATGTTTTAGCTCGCACAACACCAACTTGGCAATTAGCGTCGGCTAGCTCCCACGCTAGCTATTTATGGTGCATTCGGCTCGTAGCGCGCAGCCAGTGAGGCATTTCGCGACGACAAACCGTGTTGTTTTCCGCACGACACGGCACCCCACTAGCGTACTGTATAACAATGGTAAATTCACGACTTAAACTTTGATGTCTAGCATCGCCAACCCAATAATAAACAGAGCAGGCCTGCAGCGGTTAGCATTAGCTCGTTAGCTAAGGATGTTGCTAATACTCAACCCCTGATGTTGTAATATTAGCTAACTAGCTAAAAAGAAACTTGGTCGATTTCCGCAAGTGCCTCTAAAATATTTGACTTACAGAATAATGACAGCCGTGCTGGATACGAACTGCTAGCTCCAATCCATTAAAACCACAATTTACGTAAATGACCACTGAAAGCCGCTGAGTTAGCTTCCTTGTTAGCAGCGGACTCGCTGGCTAGGTTAGCTAGCCAGTTTGCTGAAAGGTTTGCACGTCGGTTTGCCACAATTATCTATAATGTTGGACCTCTCGTTGTAGCTAGTTGCATATTTATTAACGCCAACGATATTTCTAGTCATGGCTAAAATTTGGGTCGTAGTGTTTAACGGCTTCGAGTCTCTTTTAAATCGTAACATTATAGGTTAGCTATTATCAACAGCTAGCTTAGACGCGGTTACCAACGTTAGCTAGCATTCTTGGTACTGCAAGCCATCAACGATTTTGTCCGTCTCTTTTTATCATTCGTCAACTAGAAAACCACTATAATAGGCACATGTTAATGCAAGCCACGTAAGTAAATCTGGATATTCAGGGCAACATTAATCAACGGTTCATCTTCAACATGAGAACAGTCATGGCATGAAATTAGCTACTCAGGAAATAGTCATGTCCCTGCGTG
Source organism: Acanthopagrus latus (assembly GCF_904848185.1). NCBI lineage: Eukaryota > Metazoa > Chordata > Actinopteri > Spariformes > Sparidae > Acanthopagrus > Acanthopagrus latus. The sequence continues at coordinate 13,131,694 of NC_051060.1, read as the reverse complement.
GAAAATTAAGTTATGACACTCACCCATGTAGCTCGTTTTTTTGTTTTTGTTTTTTTTTCGGTGCAAGAATTACCCTGGCTTCTACCTAAAATGTTGGTTTGTCGCAAGGCTCATACAAGAGTAAAACATGACACACAGTAATTTGCAGCTTTCATTACGTAAAAGCAGAATACATAAGCCTGTCATGTCATAATGGGTGCTTCATTGACTTGGATGTAAAAAGTAACTTAAATCACATGAGTTAATTGTTCTAGGCAGCCACTGTGAGAACTACAAACTCAAATATGATATGCATAATAGCAAGAAAGGGCCTGTACTAATTTTCATGTTAACAAAAATACTCTTGTATGTATCTCCCTTAATGACAAAATCATTATGTCCCGTCTTGTTTAGGCTTTCCCGTGGAATGAGCGTTCCATGCAGCATCCTAGGTATGAATGACGTGGCCTGGCAGGAGACAAGAGGTGGGATGCTGCATGCAAATGGTGCTCCTGAGACCGGAGGTGTCAGAGTTCATGGTGGGGGGCCCTTAGCCACAGTTGGAGGAGGTGGACAGGCTCCTGGAGTTCCACATTTACAGGGCATGGACAGGGTTGTCAACCCTACCCCAGGTACCCCGCAGCCTCCACTGAGTGGACGATCTCAGGATGATGCCACAGTTGGATACTTCTTCCAGAGGCAGCCTGGAGAGCAACTCGGAGGTTGCACGCCCAGCAAGCACCGTTGGCCGACTGGAGACGCCAATCATGTTGATCAGGTAAAGTGTCCAGTGATTGTAATGTAATTAGAGCACACCCACTTCTTTCACCATTCATAGAAATTGCCCATCAGACATGTGATTCACTCACGCTAACCCTAGAAGGCAACAAAATTAAGATGAATTCAAGGGACTCGGCATGATCAGTTATCAGTCAGGTTATAGCTGCTCTGTAGTGTCTTCCTGGTTCAGAGTTAGTGTTTGAATGCATGATGTGATGTACAGCCAAAACGGTAAGGCCCATTGGTCACCACTGACAATGTCTGAGTCACATGTTCAGTTAATCTGTGATGATTTCCATCAGGTGCCAGCCATTCATCAATTACCATCTCTTTTAGGCAAGGTTAATTGCAGTTTGAGCAAATGAATAGAGCTGCCGTGGGGTGCAGCAATACAAAGACTTGTCTTTACAATGACGAATGAATGTCGTCTCATAGAAAAATGGGTGTATGTAAGGTTTCCTGTACAATGTGTATAAATAATTTAGTAACCTCATTGAAGCAACAAAATCGAATTGTGTTGATAAGTGTATTTTTGGCTTCCTTATTTCCAGTGGTTGTTCCATTGTGACAGAGCAGAAGCAACGGTGATGTTCATTGCTGAGAATACAGCAGAGAAAAGACCCAAACAAAATGCTATAATTATTAAAATCTATAATTTACTCCATCTAGATTCATTTGTATGATAAATCAAAGGTGAGTCTGAGAACAAACTGCCTCCCATTAGAGCCCGAGTGATATTACATTTTTGTTATGAGAAGATACAAACAAACAGATACAATAAAAACACCTCTATAACATGACCAGATAACCTTTCCCTTGGCTGGCAACATAGAACAGACTAGTAAACATTTAATATCACCTTTTTGTTAAACATTTTTTCTCTTTAGACCTGGCCTTTTAAAAACAATGTGTTTTGCTGTAGAGAGAGTGTAGCCGGTAAAGGTGTATCGATACTGCATAAAGTTAATATTGAGGCTTTTTTAAGTGTTCAGTATTAATATAAATGGATATTTTTGACAAAACAAATGTATTCTGACTGTTTTGATTTTTACTTAATCCATGACAGACCAGCTGCACCTAATATTGTAGGTTATTGTGCTATATTTGTGATTCATACTTTGCTTTAAAGCTGTAAAAGTTTCAGTGAGCAGCATATCAACCTCTCCTTCATTTATTCATACTGTTCATTCTACAAATTAACATCAAATAATAATATAAACATATTTACAGATATATATAGATCAAGTATTATGTTTAGTCAAAGCTGTATTGTGTAAGTGTATTTATATGTATATATATATGTCTGTATGTATGTATGTATGTATATGTATTTTGATATCACCCCAGGCCTAGTGTTGAGTGCGCTAATGTCACATCTCCATGTCCCATTTATTAGTTTCTTGTTAGTCTCCTTTGCAGAGAATAAAATGTGAGACCGGTCCTTTGGCAACTGCATTAGCACAGCAGGGGTGTGACTTATGCCGTGACAGTTGGCCAGACTTTTAATATCCTGTCCTGCAGTATTTTATGGCCATACAGTATTTTATCAAACTTCAAAGTCATGGATTTGTGACTCAAATTGGACTTCCGGCAAAGAGTCTTACTGGTAGATACTAAGATAACTAGATAATTCTGGGAAAGCTAGAAAGGCTGGCCAAACAGACTTTGTTATATAAAAATGTTGGAAAAGCTAAAGAAGGAAATAAAGGTGTGTATATATATTCTTTGTTTTCTATTTAGTTTTATGGAGCTTCCACCAGACCTGACTGTTTAGTTTCTGATATATGGGGCCCCTCATCAAATAAACTCTGGTTAATATAGTTTTTCTGTTCTTTCTTTCTCTCTTTACCAATCATCAGTTGGATTTGTGAAAATGATACATTTGTAATTTCCTTGTTTGGGCCAGCCTTCTACTTATTGAATTGGGGAGTCACATGGTCTCTTAAGCTGTCTCAATCCAATAATTGCACAAAAGTCCCTCTTCAGTTGGAGTCCCCTTTTTCCATCATGTCTGAAACCTTTTGTTTAACAAGCCCTGTGTTTACATGCAGTGGAGTCAGAATGGTGTTATCACTCAGCCTGATGAAAAGAGAGATGCTATCTTTTGGCCTTCTCTTTTCTCTACCAGGGATACAATCTAGGTTCATGTTGCACTGCTGCACTTTGCCTGTTTTCTTTTTACCCCGTTAAATATTTATACGGTCTGACATGTATTGCTGCGTGCTAAGGATCTCCATTTGAGGGGACAAAGGCATAATGATTAGGCCGGGGTGAAGCTTTGTTTTTTGTATTAAGGCATCAATACTTTAATACATCAATCTTTTTTTGTGAAATGGTTGTGGCACTACTGTGTTTTTCACTTCACGTAATGTCATAGTGCTTGATCTGCTAGATGATTTTAATCTGTCATGTGTTGGTGACCTTCGAACATCTGTTAGGTGAAGATATCTGAAATACTAAGTGGAAGGCTACAAAAATGAGGAAAATATTCTGTCTATTTTCAATCAAGTTCCTCCATTTGTCTCAGGTCCGTGCTGTGGATGAAATGAACTATGACTTCCAGGCTCTTGCTTTGGAGTCAAGGGGAATGGGAGAGGTAAGTAGTTTTTGGTCCTGACATAGTCATTTTCTTCATTCTCTACAGTAATGAATTTAGAAGAAATTTTGTGTGAAACACTAGCCTGTCTACGTTTAAAAGGTGCCTTAAGACATCTTTGATCATTTTTATGTACATCGGATTAAGTGAGGGGAGGGCAGTTGTGACCAATGACACAGCAGGAGAGAGACACAAACCAACTCCCTCATGCTTGCAAGCTTACCAGGGTTGTTTTATGATTAGGGCTGTAAATCAATAGTTTAATCAAGATACACATATTATATTGATCCTATAACAATAATATATTTGATATTTTAAAGTCTGCCAGGTTAGGCTTTTGATAGGTTTAAATTGAGGTGACTGCAACTACATGAGACAATATCATGTGCCCATTTTACCGGATTGTACAGTTACAGAAGAAGTTAACACCCTTTCATCTCTGCTTTTAGCCATAAAAGGAAAACACTCCCAGTTTATCAATACTGCAAATTCTTCATGAAGGAGCAAACTACATTCTCAATAGCTCCCTTTTAAGTCTTCAGAAATATGTGACATGTATAGATTTTTGTCGAAGTGAGAAAATTCTGAGCTAGCTACTATAATACGATCTAATGTTTAAACTTAAGCTAACCACCAGACATCTTATTTTGAATGAGATGCTGTTGTTTATAGTGGCGTATTTCAATTATTACATTGCGTGTAGACATGTGGTGATCTTGCAGATGTTTAGAAAATATGTGAAATTTCTTTGTAGCTTCTGCCAGCAAAAAAGCTGTGGGATTCTGATGAGTTGGCCAAGGATGGAAGGAAAGGGATGCTTCTTGGCGAGGAATGGAGGGACAATGCATGGGGATCATCTCGTGAGTGGCTCCTTTGTTGTCTTTGTCTCCTATTTTCATGCAGCCTTTCTTTCTTCCACATAGGGCTTTTACCCAGGTATAGTTTATATACACACAACTGTTTAGATATTTGATCACAGCTTTTCATTCAGATCATTCAGTGTCTCAGCCAATCATGGTGCAGCGGCGACCAGGCCAGAGTTTCCATGGGAATGGTGATGCCAATTCTGTGCTTTCACCTCGCTCAGAAGGTGGAGGCCTTGGGGTGAGCATGGTGGAGTATGTCCTGAGCTCCTCCCCTGGTGACAAAATGGATGGTCGCTACAGGAATGGTGGATATGTAAGTCCAACTTCATTATCACTTCTTGCTCAAAAAGAGGGGCTTCATACAACAAAGGGAGGCACATATTCATGTCTGATCTTTGTATGAATACAGGGTGGTGGAGATGTTGACCAAGATGGGAGAGAGAAGAGTGATGCCCAAGAGAAAGTGTCCCCCTTTGAAGAGGACAAGAGCCCAGAGATGAAGGTGGGAGAGGAGAGTGATCCCACTAAAGCCAACGGAAGAGGCCTACTAAATGGCATGGACAGAGACTGCAAAGATTTTAAGTAGGTTTTTCCTTTTTTACAGTAACAAAGTAAACAGTTGTTTGATGCTTCACAATGATCTTTTTTTTTTTTTTTTTTTTTAATAATCCTATTTCAGAACTCCCAAAGCTATTTTAACTGGTCTCATTGAAGTTGTTGTGTTTGCATTTCAAGGCACAGAATCCCCAACATGATCAAAATGTCCAAATGCATGAGTGAAGATGGAACTAGTGGCTTGTGAGGCAAATTTTTGTACTTGACTCAAGTGCTGATCATTAACATCTTTTCCTTCTTAGTCCAACCCCTGGAAGCCGTCAAGCCTCCCCCACTGAGGCCATCGAGCGGATGGGTCCTAGTCAGACAGGTTTGGAGATGATGGGACAGCACCACCCACACCTCCAACAGCACAACCCCGCTCAAAACAAGGCCCCAGCTGAGGACTTCCAGAACCAGGAGGCCCAGAACATGGGAGGAATGGAGCAGCAAGGTGGTGTGGAGTCCCTCCAGTTCGACTATGCGGGAAATCAGATTCAGGTGGACTCATCGGGGACTCCAGTCGGATTATTTGATTACAGCTCCCAGCAGCAGGTTTGTTTAAGAAGCAAATGCACCAATCAAGAGCTCTAACAGCAAGTTTGCTGTTTTTAATTATTATTATTTTATTTTTTCCAGTTGTTCCAGAGATCTAATCCCCTGACCGTTCAACAGCTCACTGCAGCTCAGCAACAACAGTACGCCCTTGCTGCAGCCCAGCAGCAGCATCTTGGTAAGTCAGCTTTCTGTCACACTCGATGTGACCTGTAGTATAGTTTGTCTCAAATTGTCGAGTGATCTGTTGCATACTCATTTGAATGAGATTCGACATGGAAATAATGAATTACATTACCGTTATTATCCAGCTGGCCTTGCTCCTGCATTTGTGCCAAACCCTTACATCATCAATGCTGGCCCCCCTGGAACTGATCCCTACACTGCTGCCGGGCTGGCAGCAGCAGCCACGCTTGCAGGTGAGCACAGAGCACATTTTCAGATGAACATTCATTTTCATGATCAGATGTATTTGATGTGTGTGTAACATCCAAACCTTCCTCAGGTCCCACAGTGGTTCCACCACAGTACTATGGTGTTCCTTGGGGTGTGTACCCGGCCAATCTTTTCCAGCAACAGGCTGCATCAACTGCCAATCACTCAGCTAATCAGCAAGCATCCAATCAGGGACCAGGGCCTGGCCAACCTCAGGTAGGATGGGTGATTTATGATCTGAAAGGTGTTTTATATAAAGCAGGGCTCATTATGAACAAGCGTAACAACTGAATTACACTATTTCATAAAAACAACTCTGAGCTAATGTGGCCAGATGAGTACATCATTTCGTCGTAAAGAAAATTGCTTTTGTGCATACAAAACTACGATGTTCACAGCACCAGAGCTGCTCATCTTAAAAACAGAACATTACAACAACACTAAAATACCATTGTTAAAATCTCATCAGATTGGCTTTCCGTCCCTGTTGTGTTTTTGATTTTTGGTTGTCTTGTTTGTGTAATTTTGTTAAATTGACTTTAAAAGAGGGAACACATTATTTTTACTATGAAAACCATGTTGGTTAATGTTGTGCACATCCTTTTAAGCTGAAAAGGATATGACTTTGATAACAGTCTGTGCCAATATGTGGTTAAGTTAAGTTGACTGTAGTTCACAGTGGAGCAAAGAGGAACAATGGAGAAAGCTAACACTGGTTAAACTTGAGGTGAAGCTAATGTAACCTGATCATACTCACCAGGATGGATAAATTCACATGATATCTTATTTAAACCTGCGTAATGAAATGTTATATAGATAATCTTGATTCAAATAAGGAACCCCCGTGTTTCTAAGTATTAAGTGTGGGTGTTCTTCACAGACTTTGTTGAGCTTAACATGTCTGGATTATGTGCAGTATCTTCATTATAGAAGAGAACTGGGCATCAGGGCGCATTTCTGATAAACAATGAATGTGAAGAGCAGGTTCTTGCTTTAAAGTTTCAATCATCTTATTCTATCCACACACACGCACACAGAGTTAAACAAACAAGACGAAATAACCCGGTTCTAGATTTAATAGAAAGTTACTTTTTGTGTTTTTCTTCTTTTTAAATAAGGGATTTCTGTATTTACCCCACTGTCCTTGGGTGATATCATATACTTCAGAGTTTATCAACATTTTAATCAATAATCCGTGGCTTTGATGTTTATGTTGGTAGGCAACTCTCAATAAAGTCTGATCAAGCTGAACCCACTGAATCCAGATGAAGCATATTAACTTATCTTTGACTAGTTTTTTTTTCTTTACTGTAACATAGAAATACCTAATATTTTGAATACATTTTCCCAAGAGTTTTTGCAGCACTGGTGGAGCTTGTGGGTGTGACTATATCCTTACCTTTTCCTCCAGGTGATGCGTACAGGAAACAACCAGCGACCTCTTACACCTGGTCAAGGTCAACAGAGCCAGCAAGAATCTCTAGCTGCAGCAGCTGCTGCAAACCCTGCACTGGCCTATGCAGGAATGCCTGGTAGGTAGACCACCTAGAAACAAACTAACAGACAAACACAGTTGTCTTCGCTGCTTGATGTAATTTGAAGAGCTCTAAGTATAATTTGTAGTAATGTGCAAGACTTTTTGTCATTGAGTGGCCTTTCTGAATTGCTGTATATGTTATCTATAAATGCTGAATAATTTTTCTGCTCCTTATCTTTTCAGGTTATCAGGTGTTGGCCCCTGCAGCCTATTATGACCAGACTGGGGCCCTGGTAATGGGACCTGGTGCCCGAACTAGTCTAGGTGGGCCAGTCCGTCTAGTCCAGACCCCTCTCCTCATAAACCCTGCAGCAGCACAAGCTGGTAATTACTAGACATTATGCCTTTCAATGTGTGGATCCACTCCTCTCTGAGCTTATTTAATTAGTAACACTGGCAGCCATTCTGACCGTAGCTCTCTTTTTATCCTTCACGCTCTTCCTCTCTGCCTCAACCAGCAGCTGCGGTGTCAGCATCTGGCTCCGGTAACAACATGTCTGGTCCTCCAGCCAACGGACTGTACCGCTCAATGCCTCAACCTCAGCCCCAGCCGCAGCAGCAGCAGGCTCCCCCGCCCAGCAGTGGCCTGCCCTCCAGCTCTTTCTATGGCTCTGGATCAGTCCCCAATACGTCTCAGAGTAGTTCCCTTTTCTCACACACCTCTGCTGCACCACCAAGCTCCTCCCTGGGCTTCAGCAGTACCGGTGGCTCTCTTGGCGTTGGCCTGGGCTCTGCTCTTGGAGGCTTTGGCTCCTCTGGTCAGTGACTCAGCCACAAGCTACATGACCATTAAATAATGTGCTTATTGTTAAGTATCTGTTTACTTACACTGTTATGATTTTCTTTTCTTTTTCCTGCAGTATCCAGCTCTACCAGTAGCAGTGTGTCTCGCAGGGACTCCCTCTTGGCAAGTTCTGACTTATACAAACGCGGCGGCAGCAGTTTAACCCCCATCGGCCAGCCCTTTTACAACAGCCTGGGATACTCGTCTTCACCCAGTCCTATTGGCCTCACACCAGGTCACTCCCCACTCACTCCTCCCCCCTCTCTGCCCTCCTCTCATGGATCTTCCTCTAGCCTTCACCTAGGTAAGCCTAATATTCATGTAAATGGTGACTTCATTTTAAGGTCTGTCAATATACATAACAATTACATTGATCATGGTCAACTGCTTTGTCATCTTAGGTGGCCTGACCAATGGCAGCGGGCGTTACATTTCGGCAGCACCTGGAGCTGAGGCAAAGTATCGTAGCGCCGGAGGGACATCCAGTCTATTCAATTCCAGCAGCCAGCTGTTCCCTCCCTCTCGACCCCGCTACAGTCGCTCCGATGTCATGCCGTCCGGACGTAGCCGCCTACTGGAGGACTTCAGGAACAATCGCTTCCCAAACCTCCAGCTCCGTGATCTACCTGGACACATGGTGGAGTTCTCTCAAGACCAGCATGGATCCAGGTGGCTCAGATGTGCTTTTTGGCATAAAAAATGCTACTTGATGGGGCTCTTTTTACTGTAAACCTAAAACAAGGAGTGCACTGCATTGGTATTTTAATTTTCCGTCTCTGCTTTTTCTCCAATCTTGTCTGTCTAGATTTATCCAGCAGAAGCTTGAAAGAGCCACTCCTGCTGAGAGGCAGATGGTGTTTGGAGAGATTCTGCAAGCAGCGTACCAACTGATGACTGATGTGTTTGGAAATTACGTCATCCAAAAGTTCTTTGAGGTTGGGACAGTTTAAAGTTAGCCTTGGTGTCATTTCTGTTTTGCTTGAACAGAGACTCTTGTTCTGTTGCATCTGTGGAAAATAGAGTTTGTTTTGTGTCGGTTAGTTTGGAAGTGCAGACCAAAAGCTGGCTTTGGCAACACGTATCCGTGGACACGTCCTGCCCCTGGCTTTGCAGATGTATGGTTGCAGGGTCATTCAGAAAGCCCTGGAGTCGATTTCCTCAGACCAGCAGGTAATTGTAAGTGAGATTTCACTTATTTTTCACAAAGTTTCTGCTAACAATGTTGTAGTGAGCTCTTCTTAAAGTCTCTTTCTCTATTTTCAATTTAAACACTGACCTCTGTAGTAATGGTCCTTATTTACTTCACTTCACTTCAGAGCGACATCGTCCGAGAGCTTGATGGTCACGTCTTGAAGTGTGTCAAGGACCAGAATGGCAACCATGTGGTTCAGAAATGTATTGAGTGTGTCCAGCCGCAGGCCCTGCAGTTCATTATTGATGCCTTCCAGGGACAGGTGGGTTTATTATTATAAGCAGTTACTCAGCTGCCAGACATTCCCCTTATAATCTTCATATTTCCATTCCCACCAATTTAAAAGTGTGTTTTTAAAAGACCTGTTGAATGAATGAATCTAAATGTTTATTTCCTTTGACTGAAACCAAACCAAAGGGAAAAAAAAAAAAACTTGGATCCATACCATGAACATTAAACAGTGTCCGATTATTGAATGCAAATTAATCTTGGAGACCATGAGTTATTAGAGTTGAAAAAGTTTTTGGAAGAATCAGTGTAATATTACCTATTTAATCCAGTGTATCCACCTAATTTATATTTATCAATTCTTCTTTTGCAGGTGTTCGTGCTCTCCACACACCCTTATGGCTGCAGAGTCATCCAAAGGATTTTGGAGCACTGCACCCAGGAGCAGACTCTGCCCATCCTGGAAGAGCTGCATCAGCACTCTGAGCAGCTGGGCCAGGTGAGCACATCCGTCTCCAGTCTTGTTTCCTTTCTTAGCCTATGTTGTTTGCAGAAGTCATTTTTTTACGTTTGCTAGATGTGACTGATGGTTGTTGAGAAATGTGTATTCGCATGTGTCCTTCATGTTTTCAGCGTTCCATATTTTCAGCCTGTCATTGTTCCTGTGTAGTTTGTGGTCTTGCTAAGTGTAACGTGTAAGGATGAATGTAAATGTGCTGTTAGCTGTCATTACATCTGACATATGTGATTATTTAAACACCCACCCTGCCCCCTCACTTATTCCATCTAGAAATATCAAGGCGTATCATTGGAGATGACACCCAAAACATATTATACAGTGTCCCGTGATGCACTGTTCAAGGTCAGAGCAATTTGCCTCTCTCGCGGATGTCCCCGTTCTCCCTTCCTCTTCCCCCCCCTTTTTTTTTTTAAATCTTTTCTCTTATAAACAATCTAATTTAACATTTAGATAGTTCTCCAACTCCCAACTTCTTTTACAGGCCTTCTCCTAACCCACTGAGCCGCCTTTTTCTCACCTTCTTCCCTCTCTTGCTTTATGTCACAGAGGAAATTACAAGGCACATGCTTCCCTGCTGTCTGATGATCCCTCTTTTGCCTCCACCATCTCTTGATCAATCTGTTTTTCTGTTTTCTTCTTGATTTCCATGTAATTATTTGATAGAAGATTTCTGGGAGTTTTTAAAGTCTTTGGGCAACTAAAATGTTTGTAAATCTCTTCACCTTGAGTACTTTGAAGTCCAAGAGCTAAAGAATGCATGTTGTTAAAACAGATTGACAGGAAATGGATTTGAAGGCTAATTAATTAAAGGTGGAGATGTTACCTACCCAACAAATTACTTCAAAAAAAGATCAAGTCAGTGTGGTATTATTTGTTGCTTGGTCAGGTGAGTTCTTGTCTCCATCTTGTCACACTAAAACCACACCCATAACTGTCTATCACCCATTTCTGAAGGGGCAAAGATGCTATTGGTTGTGTTGTCTGGTCAGCAGCACTCCAAACCAGCAGCATCTGTTTTGTCTGACCTTCCGCAGTGATGACGTAAGGGTTATTTGTTAGACTACTGATGGGGGGTGTCACTCATTCGTCTATCTGTCATTGTAGAGATGCATGATTATCTCACACCAATTAAGACCAATGGTGAAAAGTAGTGCATGAGTATCAATAAATAAAGGGTGTTGCACGTAGTCCTTTTGTGATTAATTTCTATTTCACTGGCTGTTTACCTTGAGCTCACGCCTCCACTGCCTCCTGCAGGATCAGTACGGGAACTACGTCATTCAGCATGTTTTGGAGCACGGCAGGCCAGAGGATAAGAGCAAGATAGTCGCAGAGGTTCGTGGGAAGGTTCTCGTCCTTAGCCAACACAAATTTGCAAGGTAAGCTATGTTTTAGGCCTGCAATTAATGTTTATTGTCATTGTTGATTAGTTTCTCAGTTAATTGATTGGTTATTTGATCTGTACATTTTTAGAAAATAGTGAAGGTAATGTCAGTGTTTCTCAAAGCTCAAGATGGCGTCCTAAAATATCTTGTTTAGACCACAATCCCAGGTTTCTGTCACAGAGGAGGAAATAATTCAGAAAATATTTGCATGTGAGAAGCCAGAATCTGAGATTTTTGACTTGTTTATTGCTGTTAGTTACTCCAATGGTGATCTTTTAATACTCAACAATAAATCACTGAAACAATTGATGTAAATCTCATCAATTTGAAAAAAGTTTTATTTTCACCATTAATGGGGAAAAAATGTACTTGCCATTCTTAAGGTTTTTTCTGAATTCACAGTTCATTGATAACTACATTGAATTATCTGCTGAAATATCATGTTAAGAAAATGTAATTTAGGGCATAAGATTGCATAAAAAGATAATAAGCCTTGTGTACAGTGTGTTAAGCACAAAAGCATATTGGGAAAGTTATTGCAGTGAGAGACTTAAAATGTTTCTAATGATACATTTTCGATACACCACCAGCTGGTTCATCTTTAGAACACTGATTCTACAGGCCTTGTCATTATTATGTATAAATAGATTATGAAAAGCATCCATCAGGACATGACCATGACAGTGCCACAACTCTTTCATCTCAGTTATGAATTAATTTGTTTATAAAAGCTTTTCTCTTGTGTCCTTAGTAATGTCGTGGAGAAGTGTGTGATCCACTCCTCACGTGCAGAGAGAGCTCTGCTGATCGATGAAGTGTGCTGCCAGAAAGACGGACCCCACAGCGCCCTGTACACCATGATGAAGGACCAGTATGCCAACTATGTTGTCCAAAGAATGATTGACATGGCAGAACCTGCTCAGCGCAAAATCATCATGCACAAGGTTGGTACACCTCTAAGTCCCTGTGATCACAAGGATCTTAAATTAGGGGGCTTATATGAAACAGCTGGTCAGAGTTTAAACCTTTGCCTTAGAGAATTCATATTTGGACTTTGAAGAGATATAAAGAAAAAATCATCATAAAAAAACACTACACCAAAGATTTTATATAACCTTTTTATTGTCCAACATCAGAACATTTTAATGACATGGACTTGATAAGACTTGTTTACCAATTTTACCAATACCAAAGTGTTGTACGGTTCCAGTTGGTTCATCTGTATGCAGTGTCTAATATTTTTTTGTAACCTTCTTTTATGTTTAATGTAGCTTTGTAATGTGAAACTTTTGCTGGAGGGGAAAAAGCTGTAGGCAAAATTGTGAATGTTTTTAAATGCTTAAACAGACATAAAACTTAAGTTGTAATTATTTTTTTAGAGAAAGCCTTTGTGATTTGAATACTGCACTTACAAGTTCTGTGATTTCAGTTTTTATGATTAATGTGCAGCTGCTGAAGAAATAAATTCAGTTCATAATGAAACTTCCACCAGTCACTCTAATCAGTGTGAAACAATGTTGGTTAATCTATGGGCTCTTTGCATGAACAATGACTTTAATTGACTATCAATATTGTTGTAGATAAAGTAATTGATTAAATAAAAATCACTTTAGCTAGTTGTAATTTGCTGACTTTTGCCTTTTCTCCTTTTTTCAGATCCGGCCTCACATTGCCACTTTACGCAAGTACACCTATGGGAAGCACATTCTAGCCAAGCTAGAAAAGTACTACATGAAGAGTGGATCCGAACTGGGTCCCATTGGTGGCCCCACGAACGGCCTTATGTAGTGACATCAACGTCCTCAGTCCCCTAAAGAAGTAGAGGAGTTGGAGCTCCAGACCCCCTGTTCTGTGAGAGACGCTCCTTGGCCATAGGGGTTAGCCTTTGACACCCTTTGTCGTCCCTTTTTGGGGGGGGAATTACCAAAAATGAAATTTAAAAAAAAAAAAAAAAAAAGACAAGTCAACTTCACCTAAGAACGCTGTGACAACTGAGCCCTGCCACTCTGCCACCCCTGGTGCCGGTCCCCAGCGTGGACCCCAGGGGACGCATAGTCAGCAGGCCGACTTTTCCTGGGTAAAGCACAAGCCCATTGTTAATGATGTAATTGATGTATTTGACTGGTTTTCATATTATCTTGTACATTTAGTTTTTTACCTTGTAAATTCTCTGTAGAAAAAAAACTTATTCACATTTGCTGAAATTTACAATTCCTACAATTAACACCAGCAAGTGATTTTATAAGGCTAAACTGAGTGATCCTTTTTAAACAAAAGAAACAATTCCATTTGTTTTTGTAACCAGACTTATTATGTCAGCTGTTCTAATTAAGTCTAGGCAATTGAATATTATATTTATATATTATCTCATGCACAGTAAAAGTGTTTTCCCATGCCAAAGCAGCTGATGGATTAGTTTTCAGATAGCACTACATAGTATGGATGGATATAAACTCCTCCGTCCACAGAGAGTACTATGTGTCACGTGCCACAGTCACCCAGAGGTCTTCGAGACCGCTTTCTATGAGCTTTGCTTTCGGGGATCGGTGCTTCAGTCTAGGGTGGTGTTTCCCAGTGGTGGCTTTTTCTTGCCTACCTGATGTTTTCGGTACTAATTACTACAGACTGACCAACCTGAGCTGCTGCATCCTCTGAGCCCCATTCGAGCCGTCGTTCCCTCATCAAGGTGATCACTCGGAGTTTATGCAAGATAAAAGCTACCATTAACTTATAGATGCAGACAGAGCATGAGTTTGGGTTGTACAGCAGGCGTGTAACCTGGTATAATCTTAACATGAATTGACTGTAGTGTGTGGGGGGGGGGGGCTTTTTGTGGGGATAGTGGGGGTGGGAGTGGGCTATGTGTTGGCATGCTGTGACAGGTTTTAATCCTTGGAATGAATTTTTTTCTTTATCATGTTTTGTGTAACATCTTATCTGTCTTGTAGTTTTGAGATGAACACTGCCCTAGAAAACGGTATCTTTCTGTACTGAATAATCATCTCTTGCGTAGAAGTAGTTTAGCGATGTATAGCATCTTTATGTATGAGTAACTTGTTGCTTTTGGGTAGGGGGCTTTGCAGCATTGATGGGACCCCCACCGCCTGAAGGTCAGAGTAGTCGATTTAGAAAAAAAAAATGTTGTGGAGTGGAGCTTGTCCCAGCTTTGTACATCTGAGGTGAAATGAACTAGAACTAGTGGGATGAGTTGAAGAAAGGGATGCTGAAAGAACCTTTTTTTTATATGGTTCTGTTTTTGTTTTATACGTTTCTTTTCCTTCGGGTGGATATGCAAGTGCATTGGTGGAGGCTGGTGGGGCCATTGAAAGCTATACAATTCACCTGTAATGCTCGTAGTGATGGCTTCTTTGCTTCATATGAATAATTGTAGAATACATGTAGTATATGTGCAGTTAATAAGTGTAAGATTATTAGTTTAATTGAAAAAAGAAATGTCTAGTCGTGGTGTTTGACAGGCCTTGCTCTAAATTTGTAGTGATGCTTTTATTTCGTCTGTACAGTTGTACATTTGTAAACGTTTATGCTGTAAATGGGATGTCTTTTACACTTTTTTGGGGAGAAAAAGGCAAAAATGTGCATTTTGATGTGTGTATATTCATCACTCCTTTCCCCTTGAATATAATGTATACAGTTTTATTTGATCAAGTGTTATTTTAAAGAAAAAAAACTTTATGGCTTCACAATCTGGCATGATTTTTGTTTTTAATCCGCTATGGGAAAGGCCAGCCTCTATTTGTACCAGAGCTGTAACATCCACTGTTGATAGTCTTTCTGATGTGTGACAGTTTAAAAAAAAAAATAGATTTAAAAAAAAAACACTCTGTACTAAAACTGAGGCTGCATTTAGTCCTCTCTGCTACCATGGAAACTTCACAGGATATGACAAGAATTATTTTTGTACAGAAGAGTGCTGTATTTTGGAACAGCTACTACCTTGTAAGCAAACGCAATGTAAAATATTGTCAATTATATAAATATGAACATATGAGTTTTGTCACACTGTCAAAGTCATGTACATTTTCAGGTGGCCTTATGTACATTTCCAGATGTTAGATGAAGAAAAAAACTCATTTTTGGAAGCAGAATTGTGACTATGTATGATTAAACTGTTCTTCTAACATTTGACCAGCATTGTTGTGGTTTTTCTCATAGTTTGATTAAAAAAAAAAAAAAACAAGCTTGCTTTTTCTCATTAGGATTTAAATAATCCTGTAAATCCTTTTTTGCCATAATGCAATGTCTGTCAAGTATTGTTGTGCATACACATTTTTCGTCACAAGCCAGATATTATTCCTTGAGAAATGAGTAATAAAATGAAAAGTGAATGTGGTCTATTCTGGGCTGAGAACCATCCTCCAGGCGTTTCCATGTAATCCATCTGACAAACCAACCAAGGGACACCTTTGAAAACAAAACCTCCTTGGTGGAGGTAATTTTCACAAAGAACCTGAATTTCAGGTTTTCAGCACATGCAAAGCAAATGTAAGTGTAAATAAAACTACATAAAGGACATGAAACAAAGATAATGCATAAAATGTACAACACAAAGTCGAAGTAAGGTTAAATGTAATTTAAACGAATAAAAAGTGTTTTCTCCAATGTGTGTTGTAAACGTCATCTGCCTGATTTATTGGTGGGCGTGGTTTGAGGCAGCTCGGCAGAGGCTCGAGGTTCAATAAGATCACCTGCGGAGGATCTCGTAGAGGAAGAGCATTAAACAATCCGGACACCAACCCCACTGAAACATGAGGAAACCTTTAATTACCTCTTTATTCTTTACCTTTGTGTTTATACGTCCAGTTTACACGACGGTAAGTCATTTCCAGTTTGTCCATCGTACATTATTTGATTTTTTTTTTTTTTTTTTTTTTTTTTGCAATGTTTGCAACGTGACTCACTCTGCACTCACCTTTCTCACTTCCTGAATTTAGCCTACGACATGGCAAGGTGTGTTTATTTACGACATGATTTTTCACTATATTCTGTGTTTTTGTTGATTTAAACCTGAAATAGTTTCAGGTACAGCTGCCCATAATTAATTTACAGGAGTCGGATTTGTGCATGTGCATTTGCTTCTTCGTGTCTATTTTATTTCAATGTTGGCTACTTTTCCTCACATTTTTTCCCCGCTTCGACTTTCAGACAAAATAAGACTCCAGAATTGTAGATATCATGAACAATGTTAAAGAAAATATCTAAAGGTACTACTTGAGAAAAAGAATAGATAACTTGTAAGAATATTGCTTTGGTAAAAGTAAAAGTCTTCAAGTCTCAGATTTTTTTTTTTGTTTGTTTGGGTTTTTTGTTTTTTTTACAGTATATACGTGTATAAAGTAGCTTTATGGCAATCAGTGTACTTTAAAATAGTAGAAGTAAACTTATATATGAATGTATACTGTAAATGTATAAGTTTTTCTTATTTAGATAAAGATGCTGATAAAAAAAAATCTAATTAAAAATGCACTACTACTACTTACTACACTAATTTGCTCCAAAGTGGAGTGGAAGTGTAAAGTAGCAGAAAAGTAGCAGCTTTTTGGATTTCCATTAGAAATTACTAAGCCTACATGCTTATTTCATAGAAACAGATATAGCTCTACCATTAAATATATTTAATTGTTAGACATACTGTTGAGACATTAAATACAACATATATTCAATTACAAGTAAAGGTACTTGACGTTCATAAACAAGTTGGATTTACTTGGCATGACAACAGTAGGCTGCAAGTACTCCTTATGAAGAATGATCCCATTCCCTTTGTCCCTTATATATATATATATATATATATATATATATATATATATATATATATATATATATATATATATATATATATACACACACACACACAAAATGCTTAAAAACCCTTCATTAAAAGTAGGAGTTCTGATTTAAAAATACTATGTAGACACAAAAAGTGTCATTTGACACCCCTATCTGCTGAATCCTCCTTTCCATAGCAGAATGGATTTATCTCTAAAACATTTGTCCTTTTAGGACTGCAACGGATTGTTATATTTATTGAGTATTTGTTTAGTCTAAAAAATTGAAAAATCGTTGCCCAGATACCAGGTAATGTCTTTGAATTGCGAAAACAGAAATTTGAACTAATGATGATTAAAAAAAGGGCTCCAGAATATTGTTTTATTATTTGTCATTTACACACCAAAATAATGCAATCAGAGAGCACAGGTTAAAAAATACCAGAATCCACATTTAAGTCTAGAACGTAATGGAAATGTTTTGTTTAGTTAATTAGGTTAAATTGCAAGTCAGCACAACATTTGCTGCCTTGCAGTTTGTTTCCAGCAGGAAATTTTAGCGGCGTGCACAGCTGAGCAGGACAAACACCAATATACCTGATTCAGGAAGTACCTCAGGCACATTTTATCTTCTGGCAGGGACTTTTACAGTATGATTGTTTATGACAGAATGTTATTCCCTCTGAGTAATCAGCCGTCCTGTCTGACAAAAAAAATGGTTTTATTCCTCCACGCCCTCCAAACAATTTCAAATATTCACCCACAGTCTTAAAACTAGTTGTCACCTTTGAGCAAATTAAATCCAGTTCTCAATTCAATTGCCTCATTTTTAAGACGGTGTTGAACTGTGAATACAAATTGAAAAGTAAAATATGGATTGTTTACTTGAAGCAAACTTCCACTTCAAACACTCATACAACTATAAACACTCACTGAACATGACAAATGCAAATGTCTAACAAAACATTCTGAGTTTCTCTCCTGCTTTACAAATGGGTGGAGTGATAATACCATTTAATGCAGGCTGTATTCTCTACTCATTACACTTTATTGTTGATAACAGTGTGATCACCTGCGTCATTATGGGTTTGTCAGCTACAGTACGCATTGTGTGCACGTCTTTCTTCAGTGGGACTTTGTATCTGAGACATGACTCGTTTCTTTATTGCCCTCTTAAATAAAGTACAGGCTGGATTCACCTCTTGTCTGTCTGATAATAAGAAAGGAAACAGTATTTGCAGTGCTGTTACTCAGTGTCTTTAAACATTATTATTCCCTTTTCTCCATCATAACAGTTTTCTGGCCTTCCTGAAGACTTGGAGGGATCAGGATATGACCTGGAGAGTTCTGGTTCAGGGGAGGGGTCAGAAGAAGGTAATGTTGAGTACCAAAAAGTAATTGTGATTAGGTTCAGACACTGATACCAATATGAGACATTGCTCTAATAAAGCCAACAATATGTAATTGTTTGACCCCAAAGCAAAGCACCTACTACTTCCCTGTAGTGTCCTGTACAGCTGTTTGCAACTTAAGATGGCAATAGATCAGGTTTCTGCCTCAGCGTTTAATAATGGTATAAATATTGATTGCACTATGAAATGGATACAGAAAAATTAAACTCAATCACTACACAGTTTTGTCTGTCACTGGGCATGTGGGAACAGGAAAGTTGACTGGCAGTCATTTTTGTCTTGTGTTGTCTGCGACTCTGAGGGGAAAGGAAAGGATCCAGCTGTCCTTGCAACAGCAGCAGCAACAATGCTACCTCTTACAAATGCTAGTGGGGAAAAGTTTTCTGTTGCCACCTTAACAGATTTTTTTTTTTTTTTTTACTGCACAATGAAACAGTGTCCATTAAAGTATGTAACGTCAAGCATGTCAGCCAGCTTTATTGACATGTCTTCCTTATCGGTTATGACTGTCCAACTAGATACGGCAGCCATTCTCGTTTTCATATTTGGTCTTGTTATGAAAGTTTTAAATCGGAGCCAGGCCGATCATGTCACATCCACACAGGGTTAGCAATAGTCAGCTGTCAATAGATAAATATGAGGTGCAGAAAGTACAGATATTTGTGTTAAAATGTAGTGAGTAAAAATAAAAAGTTGTCCGAAAAATAATAAAGGACAGATACCTAAAAAAATCTACTTAAGTAAAGTCATCAAGTATTTGTATCATATTGAAGTATATTGTCCTTTACTTAAATATACTTCAATATAGTACAAATACTTCATTGAAGTATATTGTATGTTACTTACCACCTCTTAATATATATTTCATGCTCTCTTTTCTGCATCTCACTAGGTGGAATTATAAACATCACGGTCGACCCCAGCATCAAAGATGTCAGAATATTTGCAGTGAACACCAAAGGGGGAACCCAGAATACTGTACGGCACATGACTCCTTTTTACAACCTCACTATTTCTTCCCCTTATAATGTGGCAGGCAGAGCAAGAACTGTTCGTTCTTTTGTCTTCAGGGTTCTTCAGACCTGAACTTTGACAACTCGCTCTGGTCTTCAAAAGACAGCGGATTTGTCGTCATGGCAAACAGCAAGAGTTTCTTGGAGAGAAAGGAAATCCTTGCAGGTGCTTTGGAGTATAATGGTACACTAAATTTAAGAGAGCGACTACTATAAATTTGTATGCCAACTGTGAGTTGTGTTATTGTTTACAGGTGTTATTGCAGGAGGAGTCGCAGGAGTGATATTTGCAGCTGGGCTGGCTGGATTATTAATCTACAAATGGCAGAAGAAAGCTGAGGAAGGATATGTGCTGGGTCAGCAGAGGGCTTCAGATGAAGATTATTACAGACACAACAGGGATGAAATTTTTGTTGTTTAGTGGTCCACATGTTTTAAAATCAATGTTTTCTCATTTCTGTACCATGGGAAATACTGTGTATTATTGGGGGGGGTGGGGGGGGGGGCTGCATGGGGAATGACAGTTATCGTACTAAATGAAAACATCTCTGCTGGTTTTCATTGATAACTTATTTATATTTATGATTTAAAAAATGGGAGTTGTTTTTATTCAACAACTATTCCGCTGACTATCTTTTACAAAGCCTACTTTGTTTGACTTATGCCTGTTTAGACATCCTCTCTGACTAGTGTGAGTATACAGAAAATGCTTTACAGCCCTCCCTTTTAATGGTGGACATGTTTGACTTGATGACAGAGTACATAAATAAATAAATAATGGGTGAATACCATTTAGCTACCTCAGGTTTTCAGGGCCCTGATAATGTGCGTGCCTTGAATAGAAGATTTTGAACGGAGATAATCAAGGTTAATAGTCACACCTTTGCATTTCCTACTGCGGCTCGTCCAAATGTCTGCTGTGAAAACACCCCTTGACTTTTCCCTTCTGTTCCACATAGGTGCCTTTCAAACACTCAAGCATGACTAATGACCTCATTTTTAAAAAAAATCCTGTGTATAGTCCTGGTGATACCAAAATGATTTGATTCGCTATGTTAAGTACGGAAACCTTGGTGTTATACCCTATTATAGTTGATTTGGCTAATTTATCCATGATAAATGAATAAACAAATAAAAATGATGAGGTAATGACAATAAGCTGTTGCAGTGTTGCTTATTTTAAGGTCTAGATATGTGCAATGAAATATTTTTGTAGTTTGTAATTGTTTAATGAGCTTTATCACAATTTTAATCGAGGATATCATTCACATGCTATTTGCACTGTGTAATATACTACTTAGCTGTTTCTGTTAGTCTTAATGCATGTATGGTTTTATTAGTCAATAATTAGTCATTACTTTGATGTGGTTAGGTACAATGTTATTTGGTAAAATATACCATTAACACTATATAAAGGTAGATAATAAAAACCTTAAGAACAGTGTAATTTTCTGGCATCAGTATACTTGAGTGCAAAAAGTACAAGTAAAAGTAAATTATACATATATTTACATGTATATATAAACTGTATATCATAGGTCGACCATTGTACAGATCTGAGGTCCAGCATTTTTGTCATTATCAGAATCAGTGTTTTGTTTATTTGTTTTTTAAATCTGTTTGCTGAAAAAAGAACTGATGTTAACATGTATTTGTCTGGCTCTGATACAGCCTGTAATCCACAAAGTAACTATAAACTGCTGTTATACATGAATAAATGTAGCAGAGTAAAACGTAGTAAAAAGCAGTACATGGAAATACTTGTGTAAAGTACATACCTCAAAATTGTTTTTGAGTAAACAGACTTGGTTACATTCCATCACTGCTTCAGACTTTGAACTGCAGGATGTGGCCTCAAGATTAGGTTAATAATGTGTGTGATACCTCTCAGTTTGCAGTATTAGATAAAAACAACTGCATTTAATAAATTACTCCAAGATAATTCCCCAGTATAAACACAGGCCTCAGGCCCCTGGGGACCTGGGCTCCCGGAGCAGATAAATGCTAAACTAATTTATTTACTGAAGAATTTTCATCTGGCTTGCGTATACCGGAGCCGAAGCCTATTGGTCGTAATTACAATTACTTCACGGTTATTGGTTAAACTCCCTGTCAGTCAAAGTTAAGCCTCGGGACCCCGCCACTTCCGGCCTGTCAGAGCGTTTGTTTTTATCCGCGGTGTCACGCAGGTAGTCAGGGAAGTGGTGGGCGTTCCTCCGTGTCAGATCGCAGTCTATTGATGAGAAGATCTTTCTCCTCCACCACCAGCTCTCCCGATGTTTCTTCCTACGCTTGTAGAGGACATGCATCATTTTAAACCCAGTCGAGACAGACTGTACACCACCAGGTGTTGTGGATGTTGCCATGTTCGGACGGGGACCATCATCCTGGGAACATGGTACATGGTACGTAAAATGGTTGATTCGTGCTAGCAGGCTTGTGTTAGCTAACGTTGCTTTCCGATCTGTGTAGGTCGATTAAGTACAAAGTTATACAATGGATGTCAACTACGCATTTGTTAGCAATTCTTGTGAATTCAGTGATTCTGATTATGTTGAGCTATCCCCGCGTTAGCCAGGTGTTTTGTCTATTTTAAAATAACCGTTAGCTTTACATGCTGGTAGCGTTAGCGTTAGCCTGCTATCATGTCAGGTTTTACAAGCCAAATGTTATGGTCGGTACAAGTCGCCCAACCTTGAAAATGCGGTTAGATAAACATAAAACAAAAAACAACCACGGGCAACACGTAACTGCGAGCTACTTGGACCTGTGTGTCATTCGAAGCTTTAGTATGTGTGACATTTTAACTTAGCGTTAGGTAAAAGTTAGCCCACTAGCGCAAGCTATCTTGGGAGACATTCCTGTGACATGTTAACGTAGCGGTTGTTAAATTATAACAAGCTTCATCCACAGTTGTAACATTTGATGAAGAGAACCTGCGTGTAGCTAAATCTTATTCTTGTTGTATGTGGTCACTTTGATTGTCGTTATAGTTTAAATAAAATAACTGTTTTCCATAGGAACGATGAAGCAGCCAACTGTTTGCTAACGTTAGCTATCGTTGCCCACCCTGCATCTCGCTCAGGCAGTTAGTCTACTTTGATTTAACCCACAGCTGAAGTCAGCATCAGTTCCCGGTTTTGGTTTCATTAAAAAATGTTAGTTTTGCTGACGGGATGCGATATTTTTAACCCAAAACACGTGAGCCATGTCCCTTTTTTATTACTAAAGAGACACTGTTTTCACAGTGATACTCTGACCTCTTTACCGTGGCTTTTAAAGACTTTTCTTTTCTTTTTTCTTTCTTTTTTTTTTTTTTTTTTTTTTTTTTTTTTTACAATTTTCGTATGATAACGATGGAAATAAATAACAGGATAACCAGTAATTGCAGATTAAAAAAAAAACCTGCTCCTAACCTGTGATTAATGCACACCTGAGGGGTAAGTGAGGCTCAGATTTAGTGAATAGATTGATGATTTAAATTCCGTTTCTCTATTAAGAGTTATTGTGTTTAAACCGACTCTTTCCCTCCATTCTGAACTCCTGCAAAACACCTATTGCTAATTGCAATTTTATTTTCTCTCACTGCAGCTGTAAAAACTACCTGGCTCAACCCAGGTGTAACAGCTTGATGTCATGCACGCAACAGCTGCACTTCTTCTTCTCTGTGTTTATTGCAAGTTGCACATTTATCAGCTTTAATCCCACTGATAGGATTTATAGTGATTAATATATGTTTCCCAATATCATGCCAATGGTTATCGCACCTCACACCCCTTTTAAATGGGTTGATGTTAAGACAGCTGAAAAGAAAACAGTGCCAAGTGCAGACTAAACAAAGTTTCTGAAATTGAAACCTAGAGAGCTTATTTCACTGTTTTTAAATATGGTTCATGATGGTCAGGCAGATGAGGCTGCTTCCCCCTACGTCTAGTCTGAACTGTGTGCTGTAACCCATTTAACTACCAGTTAAACTCTTACTGTTATGTTCTTTTCACCAGAATTTCTCCAGACAATGTTATCTTATGGGTTTCCAACTCCCCCCACCTTGAAGTTGTCAGAACACATAAATAGTTTGAAACAAGTGGGCTGCCCACAACACAAGATATTTCTGCGCTTAAGCCCGTCCTACATCAACAGACGTGCTTTGCAGGAGTTTCAGTTTTGTGCTCTTGTAAGTTGGATGAATATGAGATAAGATGTTGTCCTTTGTGTCAAACCTGATAGCACTTTTTTCTTACAGTAAGCGCACATTTGGTCTGATTTGTTGTAGTTTCTCGATGAAAAAGAAGTATTACTCATCATCAACTTGAAATTAATAAGTTTTCCATCATTTCCAACCATTTTCATAGCATGGAATAAGTAAGTAATATTTTCTGGTCTTTCAGATAACCATCAGTTTCAGTTCACATCAATTTTCTTCTTCTTTTTTTTTATACAATTGCTTGTTTGTCTTTTGAATGTAATCTCTCAGAGGCCAACTGTTAGTGCTTGAATGGATCCTCCTCTCGACAGCATCGCCACATGATGATGAAGTAACCTTGACAGAAACGGATGAAGAATTGTCCACTGTGATCTTGCATGTCTGGTGGATGAACCAGCTGTTCAACAAAATTGATATGATCTGAAACTAAAGGCTACTTTCGAGGGAGAAAGTCAATCTAAAACACATTCAGAAAATATTGTTACTCGTGTAAAGGATACAAAAGTGTTGAGACATGGGAAAGTACTGCTCTGGGTCTATTTTAAAAACCTTCCTTCTTCGTCTCCTCCCTCTCCTCAGGTCGTCAACTTGTTGATGGGCATCCTGCTGACTGTGGCTGTGACCCACCCAGAGAACGTCCCCACTATTGACTTGCAGTATGAGGTCATCGACCATTACTTTGCCTCAGACAGGATGTCTGGTAAGCGGTCGAATCTGCATAAGAACTGCTGTAAGGGCTAACAAAGTCATTATGAAAACAAGCGTTTACACATCAAGCACCTTCTGTTAAGGTGGGCCTTTTGGATCCCCTGTGAAGCATCACTGGATATTCACTACATCAGATTTAGTGTAAAGCAGCTTTTTCCTGAGCCCATGTGTCGCTGAGGTTGAACATGTGAGTCATCTTCCACAGGGAGCACAACTCCCCACAGACTGCAAAACAAAACAACTCATGAGGACCACAGAGCACTGCTGTGTTGAGAGAAAATGTAGTCACTGGTGTAGTGTAACTGGTGTCGTTGCTTTGTTTATCCTCAAGGATTCATGTTGGTCCAGGCCGTTTGTGTCCATGTGTGCCAGAGCAGGGCTGCCAGGACCATCAGAGAGCCTTTTATTTCTCGCTGGCGGTCGTTTTGTTGGTTGGCTTGGTAAAGGCCTCCTCATTTTCCCCAAACAGTGACTCAGCGGGAGATGTGGGGAAACAACCATGGTGGGTTGACCTTCCCACAGCAGGCTCATGCCAGCACACAGCAGGGGCAGTGGAGGTTGTCCACAGCCCGCAGAGGCCATGTTGGCATATTAGTGCAGCTCATTAGGCTGCACCAATTTTATTTAGGCCATGTTTAAAACTTATTTTATCTATTGAAATGAACATGACATGTTCCTGTTTTGTGAACTTTGTTGTTTCAGTGCAGCACAAAATGCAAAACATTCTCTGGTTGCTGCTTCTTCAGATCTACAATTTTCTGCTCTTTAACTTTCATGATAGTAATGGGAATATCTTCGACTTTTGAGCTGTTGCATCTGCCAAAACTGCCATTTGAATTGTTACATTTGGCTTAAGAAAACTGTTATTGTAATAAAATGCACAAGTTGCCGGCATTTAGTACAGTAAACGTCACTTACAAGGAAAAATAATTAGGGGATTAAATGCAAGAAATGCAGAGGAGATCATCTGAAGACTGTCTTCAAGCTCACCTATACTTTGACACATCTGGCCCTGCTCAATCATAAACCTTTAATTAAGTATTGGTTAAAAAAAACTGACATAAATACAAGGAAAGTAATCCATTTAGATCTGACAAAGATCCAAAAAGATAAGTTTTACACACATTAAAAATACAAACATACAGGACCCTTTCAGACTTTCGCTGATGTACACAAGCAATGGCCACTGAATATCAAAAAAAAAAAAAAAAACATCTCTGGACCGCATTGCTGCAGTAGCTCTCTCACAAGCATCTGCTCCCAAGTGCAACAGGCCAGACAGTTTGAGGAAGCGAGAGTCTGAGTGATGGAGGGAAAAGAGGATATGAAATGCAGGCCTTTTAATTACCTCAGACCAGGGTTTCACTATATCGTTACCAATGCTACTCAGCTGAGAGGGAGAGGCTTAATGCTCCCCAGAGCTGGCGTTTTAAAATGGAGTGAGCCAGGAGGAGAGAAGCCCTGGAGACAGTTCACTTATACTGTATGCAAATCACTGCTGCTTCAAAGAGAACAGGCAAATATACACTCACTGATATATACATCAGGATTAATCTGGACTAGAATGTTAATAAATCTTTCCCTGCATTTGTTAACTTTATTTATTCTCACTTTTTCTTAATACAGAGAACGCCTGTGTTGGATTCGCCATCTCTCTGCTGATGCTCACTATCAGTGCCATGATGGTGTATGGAGCCATTACTGTAAGTGTTCAAAGGATGTATCACCTTTTTTTTTTTTTCTTTTTTTTTTTCTTTCCTAATTCTCTTCTGACAGCATACAATTTATTTGACACGCTGAGCCGGCTTCTTATGCAAATATGTAATCCTGTAAATGCTTTCAAGTTGTGTCGTTATTTCTCCACAGTCGAGAGGTAAGGAACGCGTTACAGGAAATGCCAAAGCAGCCGCTGCTGTTCTCTTTCTCCTCCCTCCGGTACATTTTAGCTGGATGTTTAAAAGAATCCTGATGCAGTGGGAGTGTAGCTCTCGATGCTGCTTTTGATGTTCTCACCGCCTGTCATTTTTACCTCACAGGCCTGCCTGATGGCATCAGGACTGACAGGTTTGATAGCCTTCTGACGTGGCCCTGCATTGAGCTGCTAGTTGGGATGATTGCACAGTTACAGTGTGACACAGTTGGTACAAACGTTAACGCTTTGGCTGTGCAAACACACTCTCACAAAACTGTAGTAGATACCCTTCGACCTGTACAGTGTGGCAACCCAGATAGCCCTGTAGTTCCCCAGAGGACAACCCTACATGTTTGAACTAAGATCATCATACAGCAAAGATATGTAGTGCTTAGCAACAGAATATAGGACTAGAGATCGAAGTGGATATTATTGTTAAGGTCAGAGCATACTGTGCTTCAAAGATTCTCGCAAAGTGACTCAGTCAAAGGACCATTTTGCTGATTTTCAACCCTCTCTGTCAGACATGTTTGTGTTTGCAATTACAGTGTCAGCACTCCCTGTCTCTGTAGGAAGGCTCTAGTCATTTACCCCAAACCACATCTGATGATGCCGTTGCAGCCTGGGTAGTCTGACTCGAATGATGTTCACTGCTGACATCATCTGACTTTTTCAGTCAGATGGTTTCAGACTAATTAAATTACTTGTTCATCTTAATTTTCTGTGAATTTCGTCTTCCCACATACATGGATGACTTTTGCACAGGCCGCTGCACCTTGGTTTATCACTGCCCAAGATCGTGATGGATAAGAAGAAATACAAACAAGCCAGTAGATTCTAGTTAGACATTTAAACCAAGAAAACCAAGGTTAGAATTTTAAAAACAAAAAAAAAACAGTGTTTTGTTTGCTGCTCAGGCTGTGAATGCATCGTCATCTGTTGACTTAGTAGAGATCAACAGAAACGTGTGTGTGGGGAAGAGGTTGAAAAGAGGCAACATGGTCTCAAATGGAAGATCTCTCCTTGGTGATTGTTCCTAACATGATTTGACCTGTGTTCCTCAGCATCGTGACGGCTGGCTCATCCCATTCTTCTGCTACCAGCTGTTTGACTTTGCTCTGAGCTGCCTGGTGGCCATCAGCTCTCTCACCTACCTACCAAGGATCAAGGACTACCTGGACCAGCTGGTCAGTGCCAACAGACCCACAGTCTGATGAACAGAGGGTCCTGACAACACACTCACTTGCTATTCTGAATTTAAAGTCACGCTTATATTTGCAAATATTAACAATCTGTTGCCCCTCAAGAGGACACTGTTGACATTTTGAATATGATTCCAGGATCATAGAAACTGAAGAGAAAAATTGGAAAAAATCAATTTGGTTGCATGAAATTATTTTTAGATTACTTTTAAATACTGAAAGACTCCTACTTAAAACACTCTGGTGTTATGACAGCCCAACGTCCGTATGGAGGTCACTATGTGTTTTGATGGTATCGTGAGTTGAACAAGTCCTCAAAAAGGTTTTTTATTTTTGTTTTCTGCTCTTCACGTCCTCAGCCCGACTTCCCATACAAGGACAACCTCCTCTCTATGGACTCCAGCTGCCTGCTGCTCTTTGTGCTCGTCTTCTTTGCCTTCCTCATCATCCTCAAGGTGAAATTATTTGGTTATTCACAGTAAAATCTGGTTGCTTTAAAAAACAAAATGAATCTAATATGGTATGATAGGGACATTTATATCAGTTTTCTGTCTGTGGATTTAGTTAATGAGGTGACTCCATTCCAAATACAACTCACCTTTGCTTTCCAGGCCTATTTGATCAACTGTGTGTGGAACTGCTACAAGTACATCAACAACAGGAACATGCCAGAGATTGCCGTCTACCCTGCCTTTGAGACCCCTCCTCAGGTATGCATGCTGCCAGAGATACACTCTGTGTTTTCATTCAGCAAAAAACGCACTGGGCAGTAATATGTAATGCTGAAGTCAAGCCAGAAGGTGGCATCTCATCCACACGGGGACAGTCAAAAAAAAGAAGTGAGAAAGTATCTGTTCATAGGATTTTACCATGTCAGGAAGAAAACATTTATTCTCTCTACTTTTAGAAGTAGTTAGAATACACAGGTTAAGACTCATTATCTCCAGCTTTAACAGACTTTCACTAAAAAATTTAAAGAGTTTCGATGTTTGTCAAATGTGAAAAAAGTTGTTTTGATGTGTGAGGGGCACAAACTTTACCAGTGTTTACACTAAACAAGTGCTCCCATGATAAAACAGAATATTATTTCCATTATCATTCATACGCAAATTATTTTTGTCAATAAATTGATGAATTATGTGGTGTGGAAAAGTCACAGTTCCCCAAAGACCAAGTTGACATGTTTGGATTACTTTTGTCCAAGATCTTCCATTTACAGTCATGATTGACCCAGAAAACAGTTAGTGTGTCCCTTCCTTACAACACTTTCTTTTCAAATTGTTTTCCTAAAGCCAAAATGTCCAAAATTTACTGTGAAATTGTGATGGGAAAACTAACAGACTGAAAACTCAGTAGAGCACATACCGTCACAATTTTTTTCATCAAGAGTCATGCATTATTCCCTGTGAAATTAATTAATATTTTGAAAAACAGCTCACAGTGTTAAAGTGAAGGAAAAAAAATATGCCTGGATACGTTCCTTTATCCATAAAAGTTAAAGTGGTCTAATCTGGGCCAAGACACATCCTCTATGCCCTGTTTCGTGGCAGTTCATTCTGTAGTCTGTGTTTAATCTTGCTAGAAAATAAACAACTGGACACGGGTGTAAACAAAAACCTCCTTGGCAGCAGTAACAGTGGTTAGTTGCAGCACTCTCTTATGATTCAGAAGCATAACTGTTTTATATGAAATGTCCGTTTTTCTACTGTACGGTGACACTTTGTTTTTTTCCCTTTCTTCTTTAGTACATCCTGCCTACTTACGAGATGGCGATGAAGATGCCAGAGAAGGAGCCACCTCCCCCTTACATGCCCGCTTAAGCACCAGCCCTGTTGCCAAAACACATGCACATGCACATGCACACACACCACCATATGCATTCCTACCTTCCCTCACTAACCCCTTTCTGAACACCACTATGCCCTTATCCTCCCTCCCACTCTCCCTCTCTGACCTACTGTGTATATGTAAGGCCACTGAAAATGTTTTGTTCAACCCTTCCGTCTGTGTTTCTGTAGAGCATCCTGGAGGTGTGAGAGGAGAACGGTGGGAAAGACTGAAATCTGAATGAATGAATGTGATGTTTGACTTGTAACAGAAGCTACCAGCCCCCCTCTCTGGCCTTTTTTATGTCTTAGTAAAAGGGATACATGTGAAAAATTAAATTGCTTGAAAATGCTATCATCAATCCAGCACCATCCTATCTATAGATTGATATATGAAGTGTAAAAAAAAAAAGCTATTATGACAATCCACTTATTATTATAGCTCTTATTGTTGAATTGTGTTACTTTTCCCCTCCTGATTATTAAGATCTAGACTATTCCAGCTCAGTCTTGATGGAGTCTGTAGCACCTTTTGTCTGTTATTTATTTAGCCTTGCTGTGGTTCAGTTCACCACCACCCCTGACATTTTCATCACTTGCCGCTGCTGTTATTTGTTGGCAAAGCTACTGAAAAGTTTTCCAGACAGCAGAAGGCACTGATGATGGATCATTTTCTCTGCTTCGTTCTCACCTGACATCTGGAGCAATCAGCTAGTCTTGTGAACATTTAGTAGTTGCATGCTTATCGACAACCCCGCCCCCCCTTGTTACTTTAATGGTAATATGATTTTATCCTAGTGGAAAAACATTTGACTTCAATAAAAGTTTCAGAACATTTATTTCATCTTGACCTTTTTGTTCATATTCTGCGTTTTACAGTAATAAGTTCTGTGGCAGACACAAGTTTCTGTTTTTGTGATACCACTTTTGTCATTTTCAAAGCGTGAAAAAAAAATAGAAGTAAAAAGCTAACGTCACCACCATTAAGCGTCTTACTTAAACAATTGCTGTACACGTTTTCTATAAATTGTTAAGTTCTACAAGTTGTAAAGTTAGTTTGAATAATTTATAACTGAAGTTAACCTGTAAAGACGCACTAGTGAGTACACAGGTCTCCGTGTTGGGTGTTAGGACACTTAATGTCGGTGACAACTTCTATAGTCTTGTTTAGCCACTTGTTAGCAGACTTGTAAGCATTTTTTAACAAAATTGTGGGACATTTATTGATGTATTTTATGCCATAGAACTAAACGTGTAAATACCTCAAGCCTGTGGTGACCACAGATGTTATTTCAGGCATTTAACCAAGTACCCATTCAAAAAAACCCATTGACTTCGAGACGAGGGAACCGGAAGTGCAACATGCAAACTGACTTACAGACTATTATTTATTATTATTGTTATTTAGACTTTTACTCAAGTCGTGTATAGGTGACTTTCACTTTTGTCAAATTAATTTTTTGAGACAGGATCTTTACTTTGAATCAAGTAGCCGTGACTTTTGGGTTGCCTACACTTTACAACACTGAGCATTTATCCACCGCACAGTGCTCCTTTCCGGTCCGAATGCCTGGCACTGAAAAAAAGGCTGGGGGCTTGTGTCTGTAAACACCCTGTACACACTCTGAGACATATGTGTGTCGTTTTCTATACCGTCCTCCATACCGTCGTTAACCGTGTCCTGGGGGTCGTGTCCTATGTTTGGATTGGGCAGCCGGTTTGACGTGTTGGCCGGAGAGGCCCCTCATATGTGGAGGCGGTCAGAGCCGGACCCTCAGACACAGAGAGCAGGCCCCGGAACAGACCACCAGAGGACCCTGTGCAGGCAGAAACCATGAAGTGTGTGCTCTGGAGCCTGCTGTGCTGCGCCTCACTGCTGATGGCCGATGTGCTGGCCACATACCACCTCAGTGCCGGGGACGCTCAGCTCATAGCCGCACAGAGCTACGCACAGAGCAGAAATAATGGCCGACCACCACTCAGGACCCTGAACCCAGCAAGTAAGTGTCACTGAAACTCTGTCCAGAATACTTCTTATTTTTTGCTGACTATAAGTAAGTCATACCAGTGGTGGAACAAGTAGATTTCCTTTTGGCTGAGTAAAAGTAGCAATACAACCTTGTAAAATGTAAAAATAAATAAATAAATAAATAAAAATCTAACAGTGATGGAAAGTGCTTAGTAACATTCATTCAACTAAGAATAGATCTCTCAGTGAGCAATGTATTCTACTTTTGACTCCACTTATTTAATTAGACAGCTAGTTACTCAAATTATTACCATTTTCCATCTAAGAACAACACATATTATATTCTTATTAACTAGTTTAGAGAGTGCCTTACTAACTTATAGAGTACTTACTTGCTTTTACTTAAAAGTAAAGATATTGTGATAAATTATGTTTTTGTTAAAAGTAAGAGTCTCCCATATAAATAGTACTTAAGTTAAAGTCCTTAAGTATCTTTAATTAAATGGGCATAAGAATCAAAATTAATTTTCTGGCTGTAAATATCAGGGATGGAAGTAATCAATTACATCTACTTAAATCACTTACTTTTCATTTTTGGGAGGAACTTACCCTCATTAGTATGCATTACATCATGTAAACTATTCAGTTACTTTTGAAATAATAATTGAATACTAAGTACAATTTGAACTAATATCCAAACCATGTGAATAAAATACTGTTGTTGTTTTTTTTTTTTTTACCAAGTTACCATAATCAGTGTAGTGAAGTAAAGATCGCAGTCTTCCTCTCTCAAATGTAGTGAAATAGAAACATAAATGCAAAACACAAGAGTGCTAAAGTAAAGTCACAGTAGATGTTTTGATTGTGGAGTATTTTGATATTGTTGCGTTTGTACTTGTACTTCAGCGCAAGATCTAAATACTTCCTCCAAACTGAGAAACAGTGTTTGATACACGCACAACTGAGCACATTCAGACAAATAGATTTCATAAGTATTGTATTATTATTTAGACTCAGATATTTGGATATTTTTTGCAGTATGTGCATTATTTTAGTTGTCAGTCAAGGTGCAGCTCACTTTAACTTCAAGCTCATCAGAGGTTATGTGTGTAAAGTGAAGTTACTGGTAACTATAATCAATATAGTGGAGTAAAAAGTACACTGTTTCTGAAATGTAGTGAAAAAGAAGCATAAATGCATAAAACAGAAGTGCCAAAGTAAAGCTGACAGCATAAATGTGCCATCACTGCTTTCTAGCTACCAGTTATGATTTGTTTACACAAAAATAATATCATTTGATAATGTCAGCAATTTATTCTTGCACATCACGCGCACTTTAGAGAGTCAAAAATAGATACATGATTAATACCAAATCGTTTTATCTCTAAATGATGCAGCTGAGCCGCAAATGTAACATCAGGATTTTAGACTTTCCTCAAACACAACAAGCATGAATCTCACTGGGTGTTTGACAAGCACTATGCAGAATAGTCCCAGCTTGTTGCAAACAACAGAGGTGGCTGAACTTACACTCGTGCTTCAACTAATAATTTGTCTGTTGTCACCACAATGTCAAACTTACACAGCTTTCCTGTTTACCTACTTTCAACCCACTAATGTTCTCTATCACTTCTCCTTTCTGGTGGCCCTGTAGTTCACAGAAGTGATTACACGTATAGAGGAGGGTATCACTACCACTACCAGCCACCAAGGATCCCTCCACCGGTAGTGTATCGACCTGTTCCTCTGTCTCCTCCGGTGACTTACCACAGACCCTCAGTCCCCATGCCGCCCTATCACCACAGATTCAAAGGGCAAGTGGCACCGCACATGCACCACATGTACAAAGGCCTGTCGCCACCAGTAGCTCACCATCCTCAACAAAGATTCAAAGGCCCATTCCCTTACAAACTGAAAGGCCCATGCCCAGCAAAGTCATACCCAACAGTGCCACCAACCCCTGTGGTACACCTCCCTACCCTTCCAGCTCTACCAGAGCCAACGCTGCCAGCAACTACCGCGGCACCAATGACAACCGTCACGCCACTGGTGGTGACCACTGTGGCGCCAGTGGAGACCACCGCTCCTGTGACGCTACCGGTCAGTACCCAAAGCGGCTTCATCACCACCATCAGTCCTGTGGAGACAGGTAGAATATTACCAGTAAGGTTTGCTTTCCAGCCCAGCCAATGCTCCTCAGTGCTTTCCAGGTCAGATCTGTTGAAGTCAGATAAATATGCAAGCATAGATGTCATTTTATTTAAAGGAGTGAATGTGAGAGGCATTAGAAAACCCATGCAACTCTTGTATCTGTCCATTAAGTAGACAGCAACAGCAAGCTGACAGCTAACGTAGCGTAGCATAAAGACTTGGAACGGGGGGAGGAACATTTAGTCTGGCTCTGTCTGGAGGTAAAGTCCAGGTGATGGGGATACAAACTACTAGTTTCCCCTGATTTCAGTCTGTGTGCCAAGCTAAGCTAAACTAGCATCTGCTGGCTTAGGCTAGATACTTACTATGCAGACAGAAAAGTGGTATGTCTCTGATCATCTAACTCCCAAGAGCTCCCAAACCATCCGCCTGTTCCTTTAAATCCGATGTAATTTTATTCAAAATTCATGTCTTTTCATTTTTAATGGTGATATATTTTAGTGGCAGGAGAAGCAGCCTGTTCTGGCATCGTGTTTCATGTTGCCTTCATCCTATTTGAATTTACGAAGAAATGGGAGATGTGGACAATGATTCAAGATGTCTGGAGAGATAAACCTAGATGTGCAGTTAAAGTTTGAAATATGAGGAGGAGCACACTGAGACCTGCAGAAATGTGTTTTAGTATACGTGTATGTGATTGGACAGGCAGGGCTCCCACTGTCTCCGTGTTTAGGTGTGATGTCACGTTATATGTGTGCACTTCAAGCATCCTTTTCATTCAGGGTAATGAGATAAAAGGATATGTCCTGTGATACGTCTCTGATTTACAGTTGGAACACTGAAATGATACAGTATGAATATTGGCATACTATATCATTCCACCACTGCAGTGATGCACAACAGCTTCCCTTTGTTACTATGGTAACGTCTATTGTGCATCCCAAATTGCCCTGTGTTTTGTCCCTGATCGTTAACTGTGTCACTCGCACCAACAAACTTGACTGTTTCTCCGAGTAATGAACTGTTTTTTTGTTTTGTTTTGTTTTGTTTTTTTAATGTTGAATGCACTTAACCCTGCCATGGTTTGGTTGATCACCAGAGACAGACTCTCAGTGCAGGAGCCGTCCCCTCGACCTCGTCTTCATCATTGACAGCTCTCGCAGCGTGCGTCCCGGCGAGTTTGAGAAGGTGAAAATATTCCTGGCTGACATGGTCGACACGTTGGACGTGGGCACGGACGCCACCAGAGTGGCCGTGGTCAACTACGCCAGCACGGTCAAGATCGAGTTCCTGCTCAAAGACCACTTCAACAAACCTGACATGAAGAAAGCCATCACCCGCATCGAGCCCTTGGCGGCCGGCACCATGACCGGCCTCGCCATCAAGACCGCCGTGAATGAAGCCTTCACGGAGCAGTCGGGGGCCCGGCCTCGCTCCAGGAACATCTCCAAGGTGGCCATCATTGTCACAGACGGGAGACCTCAGGACCAGGTGGAGGAAGTGTCTGCTGCAGCTCGGGCCTCGGGCATCGAGATCTACGCCGTCGGAGTGGATCGTGCTGACATGCGCTCCCTGCAGCTGATGGCCAGCATCCCTCTGGACGACCACGTCTTCTATGTGGAGACGTACGGCGTGATCGAGAAGCTCACCTCCAAGTTCAGGGAGACCCTGTGTGGTAGGACAAAGCGACCTGCGAGAGGTTTTTTCCCAATATTAATCCCTGGTTCTAGTTCCTCAGTAAGGGGCACCTACAGTCTACGTGGGGTTTTGTTGCAGATTGTGGATCATGTACTGAGTTATTAGCGCGTTATAAACTCTGACACCATGAGGAAAAATAACAGATGCTCTCAACCCCCACATGGACTGCAGATGTCGGCACTAGAACGCGCTTGCAGCTGCCAAGTAACAACAGTGTAAAGTCTTGGGGCGATGCAGCCCGAAACTTTCAGCTTCCTTTTGTAAAGCCAAAATGCCTGTTGTGATCATTAGTCATTTGTTTTGCAAACAAAGCATTGTTATGTTGATTGCTTTGAATGTATGCCTATGGTTTTATGTGATTGAAATACACAGCAGAACTTCACTTTTGCAAATTAATGTGGAAACAGGGCCAGTGTGAACGATTTACGCTCAGTCTCATTTCCAATTTTTCAAGTGTCTCCTTGCCCCTCAGAGCAACGCTACTCTACAAGGGGTGGTGTTCAAACCTCCCCCTGTTAAATGGGACAACCCTTCAGGACCATCATGGATCATTAGTTGTCTACACCAGCGTGTACATAAAGTAGAACCGATTGTTTTATGCTAGTTATAAAGACTTTAATTCAGTGTTCTCATGAAGAGTGCCTCTGAGAACCCTTTTTGGAGGGCCATGTAGCCATGAGAGGGGTTTGGCAAGTTGTGTATTGCGATTGGGCAACTGGGACATTGATATATATTCCCTCTAATTCCTACACATTGAACCTTTAAATATGGACGTGAATGCCCAAAAAGCACTCTTTGCTGCTGGTGAAATTTGTGAACATTTAAATGCCATGAAGCCAGTTGTTGATCAAAGATTTGGACAAATGAGGTTCTGCTGTGAACTTGTACTTTTCCCATGTGGCTGTCTGTTTGTCTTGTCCTCCCATTACTCATGAAATCCTTTATCCATGTAACTGATGTGCTGTTGCTGTTGTACCTCAGGGTTCTGATTTCAACCTGTGTTGTCACACAACACAGTGAACCTAAGCAGCTGGCGAATGACCTCGGCCGAGATGTGGTGGAGGCGTAAGATTGGACCGCGTTTTCCACCACGAGTGACGTGGTCAAGTAGAAACACCTGAGAAAAAGCTTGCAAATGTCATTTTATTGAATCACAAATAGAAGTGAAATTGCTGTATATGAAATAATGTATTGTTCCTCTTGTTGTCTGCATACATCCTCCATTTGACGCATTTTTGCAACCTGCAGAGCGCTTCCTTACCTAACACAATCTGCTCTATGCTGAGAACATGAACCTTGTATCCACGCAGCCACCTTGACAGCACCGTCCCTTAATCCCTGTCTGCTCCAGGTCTGGACCCCTGTGCACTTGGACATGAGTGTGAACACATCTGCGTCAACAGCAATGCCTCCTATTACTGCAAGTGCCGCAATGGTTTTACCTTGAATGCGGACAAGAAAACATGCTCCCCAAAAGGTAAGAACAACACGCATGGATTCCTGCAGCAAATGGGACTTTTTTTGTTGTGACATTGATGCTAAAAGTATTTGTGTAAAAGCTTAAAAAGGAAATGTTGAGTTTGTGTTTGGCTTGGTAACTTCACAGCCAACTGGTGGAGAATTGACTGCAGCATTTGTTGGACATTTATCTGGTAATATTATGGAATCAGGTCAAATATTGTGGCAAAATAGTAATGTATGTTATTGTGAAAAGTGTTTATCTTTAGATGCGTTTTTATTTGTTTGAGATTCAGCAGCCTAGTTTTAAGAGGTGGAGTGGCTGGGGTTTTTTTTTTGTGTGCTTCTTCGCTCTGTACACGATCTGTTACGCTGATGTGAAATTTGCTCTCTCCCGGCGAAGAGGTGAGGGTGGAGGTGGTGGAGGATCCGTGTAAATGCGAAGCCAGACTGGTTTTCCAGAAGCAGACGCAGGCCACCATCCAGCAGCTTACAGCCAAGAATATCCTTTTCCTGTTGTTTCAGATGGAGGATTTTATTATAAACATTCCCCGCAGCACCTTTCACTGAGGCGGAGGCTGCTTATTGCAACCTGCTGGCGTGTAATTTAAAAGCGTGTCCTCTGTATGTTTGATTTGTCATTCTGCTTCCTTGAGCTTCCTTGACTGGGATCACTAGCCGATGTGTCCGGGAGAATAGAGCGTCTGGAGAACATGGTGGGCCGGGCCTGAAGCTGGACACAGTGGTAGGCGCTGACAGCTTTTTTTTTTTTTTTTCCCACAGGGTGATTTGTCGTCTCCCACCCACCGCTCAGTTTGACCTTTTGTTTATTTACTTTTTCGCAGAGACAGCTCACTGGTTCGGACATGTGCTTCCTGTCATCTACCCTCCCATAGCTGCTGCGTGGATTTCAGCCACACATGGAGTGAAGCTGTTATTCACCAACTCATTTTCAGCAAGTTTCAGTCTGTTTTTGGACGGTAGAGTCACGATATCTACGTTTGAGCTGGGATTTTTATGAATATTAGATGCAGTGTTTTGAAACTGTTGTGAAAGCTACTCACACTATTATCTTACACCAACAGAGTGTGACACGTGATAAGCAAAGAGTATTAAGTATTATTTTTCAGTGTTTCTTCTGTACTGTAATATGTGTGTCATTTATCCTGTTTGTACAAAGTTGCATATTGTATATAGAGGTTTTTATTGGATTTACTAAATAACAGATTTGAATAAAAAAAATTACGTTATGCTCTGAAGCATTCAACCATTAAAATATTAGATATTTTTGCTTTTTTTGTTATATATAGGTAAACCATCATAAAGTGTTGTTGTTTGTTACAGGTTGTATGATGTTTCATGCATGATAAATGTTCGTCTTCTGTGTCTGTGAATGTTATGAGATGACATACAAGATTCATAAATGTAGCAAAGCAAACTGGAAAATGAAATAATAATAAAAGATGAAAAGGAACTTGTTGTTCGTACTGTGTCTTTTTCTTAACTTTTCTGCAGTTCTCCATGCGTGTAAAAATCGAACTGTCTTGCACAGTCAGGTGACGCTTGGCTGATCTGATATCAGTAACATGTAAATCTATTGATCACCTAATACTGATAATAATAAAAAATAATAGAAGTTATGATAAAATGTTATTTATACCTCACAGGGGCATATTTACTCTCTGTGAGTGGAAGATTAAAAAGTAGAAACAAGTTGAAATAATGATAAAGACTATATACACTATTTACTGTTTCACTAATTCACATACAGACATGACCAGGGTGGACAATTGCACAAGATTACAGCAACCATAGTTGTGTAATACACACATGGTGTGTCATAATATACTAAAAGCAAAATGTATGAAAATGTCAATATAATTGCACAAAGCCACTGAAGTGCAGAGGATACAAAAAGGAGTAGAACTAATATGAAGGGTGTCTTTTATGTACATTGTCTTTACATAAGGAAACATATACACTATATAACATGATGAAAATATGATAATATATGTGAAATGATATGTAGTATACACAGTATAGATCTAATGTATAAAGTAATATATACATATATAGTGTTAAAATACATATTAAATATGTGTAAATATGAATAAACAGGATACAGTATATACTTGACATAAGTAGTGATGACAGATGACAGATAAATACACAGAGTGAGTATTTGCTTTAAAAGCATAACCTATAACACACCATATGATTTAGTTTCATGAAATGAGGGGAAAAGATTATGACTTCAAAGCTACAGCAAGGAAGTTTGTTATTCTGCTGATTTTGGAGGCCCCTTGAAACAAAAGTGGAGGTGTTCCCCTCACCAAAACCACAGCATTTAATGTTGAAAACAAAATGATCGGTGTAATAGGTCATCTTCTCGCTGATGGTCTCATTTGCCTATGTAAGTCAGAGGCACCAGTGTTAAATTGAGTCTGTTTCATAACTTGTTAAGCACCTTGTAGCATCTTTAATCACTTTATCCTGTGGATACATTAATACTAACAAGCATGCACTGTAAACATTTTTTTTTCTTGTGACACACCGGTATGATGAGTTCTGATCTTTCAGTTTCAATTCCCTTTTAATAAAATATTGTTATCACAACTCCCACATTTATACATTAGCTGTGCCCCTCAGTGAAGATATAGTTTCAGTGGGTATTCCAAAGATTTGACATATCGCACTATAATGTGTAAGTGGATACAAAGACAGCATTATATCCAGCTCCCTTATATAACTGTAAGTGTATTTCTATGTCAATATCGAAAGGTAAACACGATGGGTGAGCTCTGACATTTGTGTTAACAATGTGTGATAATTTACTGTGGCAGTCTAACTGCTGTGATATCTGAGGTCAGGGGACAATCACTTCCTCATCCCTCACACATATTCAGACACCAAACACGCAAAATAAAGCTGGATTTCTCTTCATTTGACTGACTGAATACATTTTCCAGAGCGATTATTTTAACACCTCTTCCGCACCGCAATCTGTTTATCGCACCACTATCGCCATCGTGCTTTTTTTCACATCTTCAGCATCGCCAAGAAAACATAACAGGGGTCGTCGTGTGACCTCCGGAGTGAGTTGGCCTGTTTGCCTGAAACAGCCGCGACAACAGAGCGCCTCTGTCTGCCGCTTCTGTGTGAGGAAGAGAGTCAACACGCCAACGTTTACCTCCAGTCTGGTTTGGATCCTCTCCCTCCCTCCCCTAACCAGACAGCTGTTTTATGTTTGTTTGCTATTGCCCAGGCCTTCATGGTTAACACACACACACACACACACACAGGGCGGTCAGAGAGGTGAGCCCACCGGTGTTTCGGGGGAAGAAGATGAATGGATCTCACACACCTCTGAGAAGTGAGAAAGACATATAAAGTCCAGTGCGTCCATCTCTGCTCAGAAGGTTTCGGAGCTGAAACGCTCGACAGTATCTCAAAACAGTTTTACGGTCCTCTGGCGCTTTGATAATTGTGGGTTTTTTTGTAAGCGTCATAAAGGACACGTTTCAGATGTTTTTACGTGGTGAACATTTCAGCAATCCTCCCAAATGTCGAAAGCCTAATGTCTTTAAGCCGATGAATAAATTGAGGATGTTTAAAGTACGGGAACGTACGAGAATGTCTCGTTTCACACATTTGTTGTCCAGTCTATTTGTAGGTTGACGCTTTTTTACGCTGACAGCAAATGTGAAGTGAAGGCTAGTAGCTCGTTAGCTTAGCACAGGATAAAGACTGGAAAAGGGGAAACAGCTAGCCTGACTCTGGCTTACAATAAAACTTATAAAAGATGCCTGGTAATATCTTTAAATCTCACTAACTACTAAGTTATATCTTGCTTGTGTTGAAAGCCTACACGTTTCCCTTTTCATCTTACTCTCAGCAAGAAAGTAAATGAGCTTATTTTCTCATTCGTCATCATACAACACATGGTTGCATCACTACGTAAGAGTTTTGCAATCTCATTCATGCCACACAAACATAGAACATGAATGCATAGACATGTAGTGGTTTTTAAATTATTTGCGTTGGGGAGAGAGAAATCTGCAGCAACTAGATGTTGATGATGATGTGGCGGCCATCCTCAGATCGAAAGGTTGACGTCTGGTAAACACCGTGCACCCTGCAATCTGCAAAATAACTAACTGCTCATGTTATCATATAAATGCAGTGGAGTAAAAACTACAATGATTTTTCTCCGAATTGTAGTGGAGTGGAAGTATAAAGCAGCATAAAACTGAAATACACAAGCAAAGCCCCTTTAAAATAGTACTTGAGTGAACAGATTTAGATCGATTCCTTCACAGCTTGCAACAATTTTTGGTTTACTGAAAAAAATTACCACTGAGACATTGTGATTTGTGATTTTTGGCTTTATAAAACATAACATTGACTTGTAGCTCTGAGACATTAAGACGGCAGTGAAAGGTGAACTGGGTGCTGTTGCTGTGCGTCCATCAGCAAAGAGGACCCCTGTCCCGGATGAACGTGAGTGATGGATGTCTGTTCTGGTTCTGCCAGACCAAAGTGGACTTTGATACTTTGTGTTAATTCTCTCAGCAAACGGCAACATTTAGGGGCTCAAGAGGCAGTGCCAACTCCCCAGGATGGTGTACATAACACTATTTGCATCAGGTGCACAGATTCCTTTTGAGACTTTCCATAGCTACGAGGAGTTTTACGTGGTCTCATATAAACAAACCTGATCTCTAAACACAGGAATCTGCTCATTTTGTATTAATGGGATTCATGAAAATCCAGTGAGTCTTCTGGAATGAAGGACTCTTGAGATGCGGCCTTAGTTTGTGACTTCCTGAATATTTTGGGGTGCAGAAAACCCCTTAAATCACGTGATGTAATAGCCTCCAGTCATCCACAGCTTGTATGTTTTTGCCATTTTCTCTGCAGTGTCAACAACCGGTGGACTACATCTTCTTCCACTGGGTCAAACTGGTTTCTGTTTGATCTGTTTCAACTCGTCCACACAGTCTGGAGATAAATGGGCCGTTAAAGGGAAGTGCATGCCTGGTGA
This sequence comes from Acanthopagrus latus, assembly GCF_904848185.1. Lineage (NCBI taxonomy): Eukaryota > Metazoa > Chordata > Actinopteri > Spariformes > Sparidae > Acanthopagrus > Acanthopagrus latus. Next base: position 13,089,860 of record NC_051060.1, on the reverse strand, counting down.
GTGACCTACACTTCCTTAAGGTGTCATTTTTCACCAGGACAGTTGACTTCTTCACCCGGGTGATCGTCTGAGAATTTCTCACCAGTTTGCTTATGGGTTGCCTCCTTGTTGTGTATATACTGCAGCGAGTGTCCACATTGTCCAGAGACCGGTGCGACAAATATGGAGTCACATTCCTGTCTTTAAAATGGAAAACACCCCCACTGCAGCATTATTCAGATAACACCGGTAGAAATAGTAAGCCACTGACTGAAATTTCATCTTCATTAGATTTGATTTTGAGATATGAGTCAGCTCTGCCCCCTGCTGTTAGAAGGCATATTCATTTTAGACATCAGAAATCATACATACACATGGTTTGGTATGGATTTCAATCACCACATGGTATTGTGGGCTTTCTAATCGGGAAATAACATTGTGTGACAATTATCCACCTTTTGTATTTTTGGAATATTCAGACTAACATATTCATCATGATATGACTTTTAAATGTACTGCAGTGCTTTATGATTTTTCAGAGGACATTTTCTTCTAAGTATGCTCACCATGCACAATAAATATAAGTAATATTTACATGGTATATTCTATGTTTGAGTATGCAGTAAAGTAAAAAAAAAAAAAAAAAAAACACCCATTCAAAATAAAATAAGACAATAGGTATAAACATGAAGAAACGTATACTTATACTTAGTATAATATACACAATATTAATAATATGGAGGAATTGTGCATCACAAGTGGATGTTTATCATATAGGATAAAATTAAGGAAAAAATAAGCGATACATTATATGAGATTTAACTGAAAAATGTTTCTATTCATATTAATTAATATCAGATAAATTATTTCAGAGAAATGTCGATATTTATTTCAAATTCGTGTAAATATTTTACAATATTTCCCTTTCAGCCTGCTGACGGTAAGCCCCGCCCACATGAGGCGACCTGAGACGCGACTGAACTTTGTCTGGAGTGACGTCATATCCGCAACTGAAGATAAACAAACCATGGAGGAAGATAACGCACAGCTACTCGAACATGCTCACTCTGAGTTTAAAAGGCAGAATTTCAAACAGGCAGAGGAACTGTACACGAAGTTCATCTCTTCCTGCTTGCAGTCCAGGTGCTGTTTGTCCTTTCTGTAGAAGTAAGACGTGCAAACAATTAACTGTAGTCGAACTAGTGTTAAAACATATTCTGTAACCTGTTTTCGCTAGCTGCTAGCTAACGTTGATCCTATTTTTTTCTGTTCAGTGTTTTTAATCGCTCCAGATGGCTGTATTAACTGTGTCTTGTTTTCACAGGGGGTGTGACGATAGTCATTTGGCCACTGCTTATAACAACCGCGGACAGATAAAGTACTTCCGGGTGGATTTTACTGAAGCAGTAGAGGACTACACTTCAGCGATACAGACTGATAGCCGCTCTGAAACCCCTTTCTACAACAGAGGACTCATCCACTATAGACTAGGTAAAGATAATCACACACAATAATGTCTGAACTGGTCAGTCACACACAGTTTAGACAGCTGTCCGCCATCGCCAAGCCCGACCGAGCAGCATAATGACTTCCGTTCTGACTTCAAAATAAAAGTCAAAATTATAATATGTTTATTTTGTCCTTTTGGTTTCATTATTAATCTAGGTCCAAAGTAAAATTGAATAATGAATTTAAGGAGAAATCTATCGTATATGAGAGACCTGAAAGAGTTGGGTTTATCTCTCCAGTAGGTTGGTAGATTCATCCTTCGGCATCCTTTCTCTGTCAGTGGCCACAACACTATCTGAAGTCAGGATTAAAAGCCGATTAGCGCTGAGATATCTGAAATGAGAGCAAAATATGGATTACAATGGAAGATCCCTGTCTGCACTTTTATCAAACTCAATAATGTTTTATTAAGTGTTCAGAATGTATTAGTATTTATTCATTTTATCCAGAGAAAGAATTCCTGCCTCATTAGTTAGAATCCTTCCACTCCAACACAGGGTCTTTGGGTCAGGTTGAGCATACAAAGATATGTTTTATTCTAGGTCTGACATATTCTATGTTTGGTAATGCTCAGAAGCCTTAAAACGTCAAGGACAAATCGCCAAAGATTCCATGGAGTGACCCAAAGTCGCCTATTGATTAGGTTGGAAGATTTTGAATGTGGAGTCAGTCTGGTATGTTCCTTCCCAAGACACTAGATGGAGTTGTGTGTTCACGTGTTCCCATGCTGCCCAGAAAATAATGCTGCCAGGCTGGCTCCCAACAAACCAGTTTGCCAGCATATTCCTTATAAACTAATACACTTCTTTCTTTATCATCTAGGTTTTTTTGATGATGCCAAGAGGGACTTCCAACAGGCATTAAAGCTCAATCCAGATTTTGAAGATGCAAAAGTGAGCCTGCAACAGACTCTTCTGGACCAGCAGCACAAGATAAATAGAGGATACTGACACGCTCATTTAATTTTGATTAATTTAATTTGTGCATGCATTTCTGTAAAGCTGTAATATAATAAATTAAAAAGTCATCTAAATTATTCAAAGGTGCCCGAGTGAAGTTAAATCTAGACATGTAACACAGATAACAAAGCAATCAGTACGAGCAGTGTTCCACGGGGGCGCATCACATATCTGGATTTCTGTCAAGAGGAGCATTGATGATTCTTTTTCTGCACTGACTCATGACTGGAGAAAATGTATTTACTGGGCTGAAAAATTAAAGTATATCATTAAGTCTGTTAGTAGACAGCACAGAGTTGGGGTTGTGATAAAGACACTGGGAGTATATTTGTGACTATAAACAAAATATAATCAACTGTTAGCACTTTGTAATTAAAAGGAGTTTTGGGGGTCACAGTGTATCACAAAAGGTAAGGAAGTAGTCATTTGGCTACATTCAAGGAACATTCAGGATATTGTGGGAACACTCACATGCAATATTATCTTTGGTTCTCTACACTTGGTTCCTGTAATGTCTGCAGGTAGAAACTGTACATCCCGAGAATGTTTTGAGCATGTCCCCGCTGGTGTAAAAGACATCACCTTGGAACATTTCCATTACTATAAAATATCCCCTCTGGGTTTCTAGACTATGCTCTTATAACAGTCCCACTAAGTCATGATATGGAGTTCTTGAAAGGTCAGGGGGACATTATTTGCCAACATTCAGGACATTCTTGGAGCGTTTGGGGGACCATTACTATGGAAAAGTCTCTATATCACATTCTAATAACATCTCCAGCTAGAAATTGTGCATTCTGAGAATGTTAAAAAAAAAAGTTGCCTTGTAACTTACCCAGAACGTTCCCAGACAGTCACGATTTGGAGTTCTTCAAAGGGTAGGGGGATGTTATCGGGTGGCTATCAAGGAATATTCAGGACACTCTGGGAACATTTGGGTGATACCATAGGACGTTCCTGCTAAGTTTATAAAAAATATTCCTATAACATCTACAGAGCCTTGTCTTTCTTTATGAGAACCGTTAGGGAACCAAACTATAAATCATTCTGATTTTCTTTTAGCACATTTTGTGGTAAATGTTTCTGTCCATGACCTCAGGCTGGTGTGTTTTTTCAAAGACACTAGATGGAGCTGTGTGTTCGCTTGTGCCCTGAAAATAACTGCAGACTTACAATCATAAACTCGCACACTTCCTTCTTTATCAAGTTTTTTTTTTTTTTTCTCAGTAATGCCAAGAGGGACTTTGAGCGAGTGAGAGTATTCAGGAATACCAAAGTTTTCACTATTTTTTAATAAAACCCATGATGTGCAATGGGAGTGCCTCGGTGAGATGCCGTGAAAATGACCTTTACCTTGAAATTTTTGTTCAGCAGAGCGGCGATAACTCCTTTCCTGCAGTGACTCGATACTAGTTGGAAAATTTTTTAATGGCCTCATAATTGAAAGTATATCATTGTATGAGCCCAGCTCAGCCCGGGAGCACCAGGTGAAAGGATGAACTTGGGTTTTACTGTCAGCAATAAAGACACTTGGAGGGGGCTTGTGACTATAAACAGGACATAATTAAGTGTTAGCATATAGAGTAATGAGTCTCTCAGCTGCAAAAGGAAGAACAGGGTCATCGAATTGGAGCTCAGTCACAGCCTAAAAGTGCACTTTGTAGTTTTGGTAGAGAAACTCTGAAAGGTAATATTTACAGAACACTGTTTGAGGTGAGAATGGTGGCAGGGTCTGCCACAAATATAAACAAAGTAAAACAGTATGAAATTGTGTTGAACTTTAAGGTCACTTTGTTTATTCAGTTGTGAAAACAGTTCATTTAGTTTGTTTGAGCCTGAAAATCAATTAATGAAGATTTTTCTCTTCTGTTTAAAATGTCTTGAAATTAATTAGTCGTTTATTAAATTCCATTTGTCAGATAGAATTATCAATATTTTATTTATTTATTAATTTAGTTAATTTTTACATAAAAACTGATGAATGTCTTTTCATGACAAACCTCAGCTGAGGTGGGTGGAGCATGACTGATGTGCCTCACCTGTGCATTATCATTACCTGATGTATAAATCAGCTGGCGATGGCTGGGTTAATCAGTCAGCCCTGTCACTGCAGAGTTGGGTTTTGTTTTTTTTGTTGCGTTGGTAGGGGCTTGCTGGGGTTTCACTGCTGAGTTCTGATAGTGATCGGATTCTTGTTGTTTTCTGTTGGGCTGCACTCAAATTTCAACATGAAACTTGAGAACATGTAAGCTCGTTTTCCTGTTTTTAATATGTGCTTTGTCTACATGAATGTTTCCAATATGTGTGTTTCTTTGTTTAAGTTTGTTATGGAACTTGATGGCTGCAGTAATCGTCTTGGGTCAAGCAAGGCCAAATGGGAAGCTCAATTCGCAGTCAAGTAAGCTATCTTTCATTCGAATCACTTTTATTTGACTTTTTGAATATGGTTCACCTGCTCACAAGCCTTTATTTATTTTTTTTATTTTTTTAAAAACAGACAGTGGTCTAAGGTCAGACTGTGCGGGTAATCTCATGAGACTGTCGTTGGACAAGGCTCTAGCTGTGGGGAACCAGCTTGAAGTGGAAGCAATCAGTGAGTATGAAAGCTGCGAATGATGAGCAGATTGTGGTTCATCCCTGGGAGACGTGATTTCCTCCCGTCATGTTTGCCTCTTCTCCTTCCCACAGATGGCACACAGCACATTGTGCTAACACCCAGCCTGGCTGCTCAGTGTGGATACAGCATGGAGTCTGACCCGTGGGGTAACACCAGAATCTACACGTCTCTGATGTCCTGCTATGTGGACAACAAAGTATGTTGAGAAATTATTTGATGGCACTTGATTGTACTTTTCCAGTGATGAAACACCTGGTGTGGTCCACTATATTTCCTATTCTTCAGGGTTATCTTGAAGCAGCATCATGTAATTTTTACCTTCAAATCATTGATGGTGTGGTGTCCTATAATATGACTGGTGTCTTGTTAAATGTCCAGGTCTTCAGAATGATTCTGTGAAAACAAGCTTATGTATTTAATCAAACAAAAGCAGTAAATCCTTACACTGACGCTGAAGCCAGTCTTTAAACAAATCACACATTAATGATTTTTTTTTTTTTTTTAATACGAAAAAATGTCATGTCCTCGAGCACTTCTTTCTTTTTGGCAGGAAGATACAACATTCAATATTGGCCTGAGACTCAAAATGCACGGCCAGAGTCCATCAGACATGGTCAGTCATGATGTGATGCAGACATGCAGCTACACTCGGTGGGCCTCCAAGGAGATTCTCTGTGACAGGAACTACATGGAAGTAGGTCACTTTACATTGATCCTACCATCATGTGGATGTGCTGGGGCCTGGAAAATGGAAAATGCAATTTTTTTTTTTTTTTTATTTTTTTTTTGTAGGTGTCAAACCACATGGCTATACCAGTTCAACAAGCTGAAGCTAAGGGGCACATTCAGGAAGAGGACTCAAAGCTCAATGCCATTCCTGACGTATGTTTATCATTCAGACTACAGTTGACACCCTGCAAAATTTGCCATCCCCTACAAGAAAAGAAATGAGCAGGATTACTTTTTCTTTTCCCCACAGGCATCTGGTGAGGCACACGGTATCTGGAAGATGACATTTTACACCCCAGAGCCAGTGTCAATGGTGCTGAGGGAGGCTGAGCAAGCTGGTTACGGTGCCATGACGACGTCAAGCCGCCTGGTTATGAGAAGCCCGTATAATACAGCAGAGACTTATTCAGAGGACGTAAGCAACACGCCTACATCTCCAGTTGTTCCTTTATGTTCCTCCTCATGATTTACATTATTTTCTCCTCTTTAGGTGGCTGGAATCCCAATGGAAGTTTTCAAAGTGAGCACTTACCACAAGACGCCACATGGTCTGACTATGGTGAACTTGGCAGCTGCATGCCCTACAGGTGAGTCTCACCTAGTTTGATTTAAAGCACAAAACACGATAACTGGAAGAATAGAAGTTCACTGAAAGAACTTGAATACTTGTTTAAACCTAGTTTAAAGTGTGTGTACTTGACGTTGGTCATAACACTTTAAACTAAAACATGAGCTAGAAGTTAAACCGCACTAACTTCAGTTATTCAGCAAAGTATAATTGCAGTATGAAATAAAACTAGTTTACTCAAATTTAACTAATCTCTCTGACGTAAAAGAAGTCAGAAGCAGTACCTAGACACATACTTAAGTAAAGTGGGCAGATTTATTTTCAAGGACTTGAATAGTAGACTTTCAAGTAAACAACTAATACACTGGTGTCCAGTGTACTTGCTAAAGTTGACTAAACTGTTAATCTCATTGACAGGTGGCGTCCTCTTCACCAAGGACGTAATCTCGTGGCATGTGCCTCGCCGTGTGACACCTCTGCTGGACGGTGGCCATAAAATCACAGAAATGCACATGGGCATCAACGGGCAGAAGCTGGATAAATCTCAGATGGCCATGCGGGGGTACACACTCACTACCACAGACTTCCACATCATCACTGAGATCCCAGTGGGCTCGCCTGATGGCTACTTCAAGGTCTCTAGATTTGATATGCAACACTCTGGCCACTGGTCCATTTGCATGTTTTATTGAAATGTTTATGAATAATTGCAGAGCCATGCCCCAGATTACCAGTACCACATCACATACTCTGTGGAGCCCATGCTTGAGGTACTGTGGAGGATTGACAACTCCAAGGAAGACACCAGATACAAGGTTTTGTTTCCCATTACCACCCCTCTGATGCCACGACCTCCCCACAGCCAAGACCGTAAGACCTGTTTTCTGTAAGACTCTAAAGAAATTCAGGCTTGTGAAAGAAGGTTTAAAAACCTGCCACTGTATTTCCTCAGATACTGTCCCAGAGGAGCGGGTGTTCAGTGTTCATGTGGGAACCTTCCTTCATGATGTGGAGCTGAGGAACATCACCTTCTCAACCGGGGTTCTCACTATTGAGGAGAGCAGGGCCAGGGGTTTCACCGTCCAGGAGCATAGCTTCCCCAACGGCACAAAGAGCTTCTCTCTGCAAGTGCCAATTGATGCCGACGTTGTCCTGAAACATGTATGTGTCCTGACTGTCTTTTGCAAAATATAACACTTGGGTGTCTTCTTTGACATGACCTGAACTTTTGTTTTCTGTACGTGCAGAATCCTGAACCCTTGGTTACAACCTACTTCCTCCCTCTGGTCTTCGGGTTCATCATCCTGCCCGAAGAGATGCCATTCGCTCACCCAGTGGATGTGGAAACTTCTCTGCAGGACGTTGGTGAGATCGCCTTTTTGTTTTTGACTTTTTAATTTATTTTATTTTTTTTCCCCCAGATTTAAAAGTGAGATGAAACGGCCAAGTGATGGTACGTTCTCCTCTGCTTTCAGTGTTACCTACTGTCACAGGCACCTGTGACCAGAACCAGTTTTACATCAGCGTGACATATGGAAGTCAAGGCAGCAATTTCCAGACCATTGTTGGCCCCCGACAGCTCTCGCCTGAAATGGCTAATGCCTATAATTTCCAAGAAAATGCCACACACTTCAGCCTCATAGTGCCATACAATGCCATTGACACAGCATTTGAGGTTTGTCAAGAAACTGAAACACCTGAATTGAATAACTTTTTTTTTTTTTTTTTCTTGCAAAGTTTTTCATTCTTTATTGAGCACTTGAAATAAGGATTTACGTGCATCTGAGTAACTGTATGGGCTTTAGAATGGGATGGGCTAGCTGGTTAGCATGCTAACTTCAGTAGATGCCACCACAATGGCAGATGGTGTCAAAAACTGGTATCCAAATTCTGCAAAATTTCTTTTAATGGTTAGATGTGTTATCAGCTGTCTTACACATTGCCCCTGTTTTATAAAAATGACAAGAATTTGGAAGAAACTGGAAAAATGTAACTTCAATGAAATTTAAATTCTTAAGATGTAGCAAAAGCAAAATTTTAAGAATTTCACCACACAGTTTGTTTTTGGTGTCTGGCTTTTCAGATTCTTTAACAAACTTGTGGTAAAACAATTCTGATGTGAAGACATTTGTAACTGTATTGGCAAAAAACATATTTAAATTTTATACTGCATATTCAATTGTGATATTGGGATGGATTTCAGTTTGTCCAAAAAATCAGTGCAATGAGTCTCACTGCATTAGATGCATTTGTTTTCAATATCCAAGATTTTGTTGGTGCAATGTTAACTTGTCTCTCAGCTAATAACCTCAGACTCCATCAAAGCCAGACTTGACTTGCTTCTATATGAGCCAAACAACAACTGGGTGCTGGCTGATCTCTACCTGGCCTGCAACTTCCCCCTGACAACAACTGGTGAGATAAGAGCTTGTCCTATTTATACAGTTTTGGAATATAGGACAGATGTTTTATACCTTGCTGCCTCTACCCTCAGCTTGCTACCCCAATGGAACAATAGCAGCTTGGGCTGTGAAGGTGGAGTCGGTGCCTAATCTCATCCCAAGTTGGCTGACACTAAAGGACCAGTCCTGCAAACCTATGTTCAGCGATGATCGTTTTGCATATTTCTCTTTCAGTGCCGACTCCTGTGGGACCACAAGAACAGTATGTTTAATGTCATCTTAGTTCTAGAAACTTGAGTATTCCTAGGTTAATTGTTGGTTAATGCTGTGTTTTTTGTTTTTTTTTCTCCCAGTTCTTTGACAACTACATGATGTATGAAAATGAGATCAGCTTGTATTCCAACAATCGCAAGGGAGCAGCCTACACATCACCTATAGACCCGGATTACAGGTAGGAGGGGTTCAACCAGTCCCTTTTATCCTGATGTGCCATCTGGTCAGTGAGAGCTTGTGTTTAATTGTTTTGTTTTTTTTATTATCTCTTCAGGCAAACCATTTCCTGCTACTATGTGGTCAATGACACTCAGACCATTTCCTTCAGCTATAAGCCAATAAGCAGTGAGCCCACCGCAGAAATCGGTTCAGGACAGCTGATGGTGCAAATGAGGCTAGCTCAAGGTAAGATTGTATTTTACTAAATGGATATCACTTATCTTTTGCCTTGAAACCGCATTAAGGGACATTTTAAAAGGAGAATTCTGCTATATTAAATGTTCCAGTGTGCTAATGGCTACCTCCAGGTCCAAAGCTCCTGCTCTGATGTGGAACACTAACATTTCCCCAGTACTCTAAACTCCCATACAATGCTAACTACAACTAAATTTGGCAGCAGTACATTCACATGCTTTGTCTGCAAGTGATTCATACTTTATCATCTTTCCAAAATTTTGGAACCAGTCCAATAGCTCACCATTACGACAATGTAATGACAATTGTACTATTTTTGGCAACTGACTGAAAACGCATTCACTAATGAGCTGAGGAAGTTCTAGGTTTGTTTTGTATTTTTTGAAAATCAGCAATATGCAAGGTTGTTAGACATTTTGCAGAATAACCTCAGCCTGTGAGTGGCCAAAATATTAACTTTTCACTTTCAACATCACTTTTGGCAAACTCAACTTTAGCAGTTGTTGCCCCTCAAGATGACAATTTTTGGTTTCCTGAGTCACAAATAACCCCTTCAAACATTTGACTAAACAGAATTTTCTTTTTCCTCTAGAAGTCAGTCACTAGTTATCCAACCTCTCGTCAGACATTTTACAGTGCTAAGGGCCCACGTTACAAAATACTGGACTTCACCTTTTTTATGTCATTTTAATTTTCTTCAGATGCATCCTACGAACTCTTCTACCAAGCAGAAGATTACCCAGTCATGAAATATTTGCGGCAGCCTCTATACTTTGAGGTGGAGCTGATGCAGTCAACTGACCCACAGTTGGAGCTCATCTTGGAGAACTGCTGGGCCACCCTTCAGGAGGACAGAACCTCTCTGCCGAGTTGGGACATCCTTGTGGACAGGTAGTGCACAGCATGATCTAACACTTCCACTTTGATGGCTTATTTCACCCTTGACTGAGTGGTGCATTTATGCCACATCAGTCACAAGACATAGTTTCTCTAAAGGATGTGTCGACGAATGTGTTTAATTTTCTCACTAGTTGCCAGAACCAGGATGACAGTTACGTGACCATCTTCCATCCTGTTACAAGTGACACCAGGGTTGCAGTCCCGTCACACATCAAGCGCTTCTCTATAAAGATGTTCACCTTCACCAAAGATGAAGAGGTTCTGAAAGATGAGGTAAAAAAAAAAAAAAATCTATTGGCTTTATGCACATGGGAGTGCTGTGTGTAGCCCTGCATAATAAATCATTCTGTCTGCAGATTTATGTCCACTGTGATGCAGTGATTTGTGATATGAGCAACCAGGCAGACGGAGTATGCAGAGGCCAGTGTGTGCATCCTACAGGCATGAGTAACTCAAGGCATCAAAGGATAAAAGAAGTGAGAATGGGTAAGTGACTATAAACTGTATGGAACATTTTATTAAAACTGCTTCTACTTGTGTGCAGTTTTTGATTTATACTATCATGTTTCCAGAACGAAGTGCTGACTCCACCCATCAAAGGCATATCTCCACTGGACCCATTCTTCTAAACACTCAGTGAAACCTGTGAATAAAGTTTCTTAAAACATTTTTGTCAATCTGGTTTTTTTTTTTTTTTTTTGCTTTCCAACTGGGGGGGAGTTGTACTGCAGTGAATTCTGGCATTCTCAAGGCCTGCATGACCTCTTGTTACTAGTGTTCCTGTTGCAGATTGGCTGCATCAACAATAGGTGACTGTTGTATACAGCCAATGCACTCACAGCTACAAGAAGCAATTTGACAAATTGGTCAGAGGACTAATGTTACCATGATATGGAGTCTCTTCAGAGCCCAGGCACACTTGTAAACCCTGACTTAATGTTTCCTCTTTAAAGGAGTCTTTAAGCACATTGCCGCTTTGACATTTTAATCTGAAATATGGCCCCATAAAATCTCATTGAGATGGACCCAGTTAACATCTACACTTCATTGCAGAAACTCATTTAAGGACCTTGAAAAGAGAATTTGTTTATCCAGCAGTGCACAGGATTATGTTGCAACTTGATGGCGCTCTTGACCACATGGAACTTATATGCCCACCCTGGAGCCCACAACAGCCAATGAGATCATGTAGACAAGTGACCCCTTCTGAGTCACCTGCGGCCTTTGGATTGATGAGATGTAGTGGCGATCTAATATCAGCAATATAGTTTGGTTTTTAAAGCCATAACCTTGGAAATTCAAGTTTATGCACTTCTCTCTCAGGCTGTTTGTCCACCTGAGCTCTGACTTTTATATGCATAAAGTTGGTGTAAAATATACCTAGGTTTTAACCCCTGGTTCTTAGGGGTATTGAGGTCATAAAATTGACCTAATTACACCAATATTTCAATTTATGTACAACTTGTCATTAGTTTAAGGCTCTTCAGCAGTTCCTATTCTTGGAACAGAGCCATGTCACTTTAAAACATGTAAAAAACATTGTGGCAAATAGTTAACTTAATTGGGTTTGGATTCCTAATGTGTCATTTAAGTTATTACAATGAAATCCAATAAGACTGAAAGTGGTCATGATCTATGAAAAACTATTTTACACATTTCAATTTAGTGGCCTGTATCATTTTCATTGTGTGCCACAGCTATAGGACACATTCAACTATATTAACTGAAGAGAAGCAGCAGCTGACAGATGTAGTCTGGTCCAAAGTTTATTCCATGAAACAATCTGCACATCCATAACACTTATTTGCTGCCTAATGTTAATCAGCCTTACTATTTGAGCCTCACTTCTAGATGGCCAAAGGAATTTACAGCATACAATGATTTCAACTGTTTGAAGTTAAAGTTACAATTCATCTGTCATCTCTTGTAATGTCACTGAATCAAATTAGTTCAGAATAGGGGTCACAACAAGACAAGAATCTTTCAAAACATCTGAATAAGTGACATTGTTCAGCCTGAACCCAAAATAGTTACTCCCCACCTCCCTATACTCAAGGGCAACTTCACCACAAAAAGAAAAAAAGTGAAGTTAAAATTTGATTGCCAACATTGTCAAATTTCTACAGATGCCAAGATGTCATGAATTTGTTTGGCCATGATTGTGTAGTGAAAAGAGCCCTAGTTAGTCAGACATGCCCTTCTCCATCTTGTACTTTAAAAGAGCTCTCAATTACAATTCTTACCAATAGAAAGAAAATGCAGTTGGAAAAAACATGTAAAATTTCAGATCCATCTATCAAGAAAACAATGCAACTGAATTGTTAAAAATCATTTTTATTTTGTGGGTTAATTTACAAATATTGGTCCTGATGATACATGTGTGAAAGTCTGACCATCTGAAACTGCTCGTCTTTGACCTGTGAAGAGAGCAAACAAAAATCTTAGCCCAGCCATTTTAAAAAAAGACATTTGTTTCTCCAGTCAGACAGACAACAGCATGCTGTACCTTTTATCCTGTTTTCCTGGTTTGAACACTGCCCATTACAAACACCACCTAATGGATTTCTGGCATCGCAGATCACCGTGTCACAGTGGACAAATAGCTACGGGAAATAAACATGAGTTACTGACATTTACAGCTTTGTACGGCAGTTTTCAGATCTTAATTATTAAAATTAAAAAAAACAAAACAAAACACACCACACGAGAAGAGCATATTTTCCTAGAGCTGAAATTACCTGTTGACTCAAGTTATCTTGGTCTTCAGCAAAAGCAAACATGTTGACTTCAAATCTCTTGAAGTGAGAAGGATACTGAACTCTTCCATCAGCCCAAACTGGATGGAGGATCACCTGGGATGGGTCCACTGGGTTCACGCAACTGAAAGGGGAAAACAAGAAAACGTTAAACCTCTGACATCTGTTGGCAAAATTCTCATTTCATCCACCAGATTGGACATTTTCACTGAGCAATATCCTGCTCATGCCTCATTGGTCACCCTGTCCATTATGAGGGAGTAGACTGATGCTCATGATGTCCCAGCAGGCCAAGATAAAAAGTTACCCGTTAATGAGGAGGTTCCATCTGGGTTGGGTTGTCCTGTCCTCATTGAGTGTCGCCCAGCAGTTCTCCAGCTCCAGGGACAATTGGGGGTTTGATGACCTCGTCAGTTCCACCTCAAAATACAGTGGCTGTTGTAGGTACTTTATGATGGGATAATCATCGCTGGTGTAAAACGTGCTGTAGGAGTCGTCTAAGTGAAGAGAGACGGGGGGTGTTGAGCTGAACTGATGAGTGGATGGTCTTCACAACTTTCAGGTGTAAAATACAAATAACTGAATTTAACTTGAAAACCCAGTTTGTCCCACTTGTCATTAAGATGATTAGGTTAAGAGTTAAACTCAATGCCAAAAGTCCAATTACTTGACCAACATGATTAGTTCAAGTTCAGTTTGTGAGATGTGTCCTGACTGAGACCACTGTGCAAAAGTTCATTCCATGTTGGGTTTATGGTAAGAAATTATAATCATTGTATTGTTTCCTTTTCTCTTCCTTGTCACTCATACTGGAAACCGTAGTCAACTTGTTTAAATGTTAGTGCCAAAATGCCAAACTTTTGGGCATCCATGTTGCTCCCACTTTGCATGCACTATCACGCAAACGATGACTTCCCAACTTGGAAAATGGGACCATACAAGGAACATGAGAGTGCAACAAAAGCATTGTTAAATAAGGGAGAAAGAAAATGAATGTTGGGGTAGTAAAATAATGAGAATAATTTGTTTAGAACTTCTTACCTAAAGCAAGTCTCATTGTGACTTGCAGTTTGCCTCTTGCATTTTCAGCATACGGTTCGCTCCTGCGAGGTCTGGGGTGGAAGGCCACAGCGTGGGTTTTGTTGATGTCATAATAACAAGAAATCTTTAACCTGAAGAAAGAGGAACAACCCATGAGAGAAGACTTGGTGAAGTGCTGGAAGTGACCAACTGCAGCTGATGCTTTCTGGCTCACTGTTAGGGGCCAATGTTTATGAATCAAAAAAAAAAATGATAGAATAAAAATAAAATTACAAACAATGTTAAAATAGAATAAAAACAAATTTCTTACATCAAAAAAGTTTGCAGATCTTACATTTATGGAATTTATCAGATTACATGCAGCTTCCTCTGGAGCAACAAAAATATTCTAACTTCTTTCACATATCCTGTAGTTCTCACCAAGAACTGCAAACACACTGATGAGTAAAATTGGTGGAGTAACCCTTTAACCCGCAACTGTTTGGATCATTCATCCTCTGACGATCGACTTATTTCAGTTCTACATTTTGAAGTCACTCACTCGTACTCCGGTTCGTCTGCTTTCGATTCCCTTTTCATCTCAAGCTCGTCTGGCAGAGAGATTTCATTTGCGTACAGCATCATATTTTGTAAAAACTGAGGGGGAAAGGAAAAAAAAAAAAAAAAAAAAAGCAGCTTATTTTTACAGATCAAAATTTCAAAATCTGCATCAGGAAAATACTTAGCATGCCACCTTTCTTGTCGTCCCGCAGGAGCTCCCAGTGAAGACAAAATATGCGTAGCGGTCGTCGCTGTAGGAGGGACCACAGGTGGGGTCTCTGAGGGTGAGCTGACTGGGGTTCAGACTGGGAACAGACTCTAGTTTTACGGCCAGAGCCGTCATTGTGCCATTAGGAAAGCACTCTGAAATCAAAAGATTCGGATCAGACATTAGCATGCATTTAGTGTATTGTCAGATACAAGAAAAAAAAAAAAGTTTATTTTCTCAAAACAAACCGGTCAGGGTTGAGTAGAAACTGCAAGCCATAGAAAACTCTTTGATATTCTTATTGGTTTCCGGATTCCTCAGAACCACGTCGAGTCTGGTCCTGATGGACGACCCCTCAACAGCCTGCGGAGAAGGTGGACGATCTCTTACAAAAAAAGTGTTCCTGAACATTTATCACTCCGGGTGAAGAAAAACGTAGCCTGATCGTACCTCAAACACAACATCTGGGGCTGTAAACGGCACCGAAAAAATTGTGTGCGTTCCATTCTCCACGAATCCATACTGCTGAGCCAGGACTGGGGTAATCATCCGTTTTCCCACTACTGTCTGAAAATTGAAGGTCCCGTATTTCACAATGACATAGAAGGACTGATGGTCGCAGCCACCAGAGACGGAAGGAGGAACTAAGAAGAAGAAAATACAGATTTGAAAAGAAACAAATTTAGCAACTTCTCTCCACCCATTTCCATTTTGTACTTTTGTGCGTCAGTCACATGACCGCAAGATTAATATTGATGATTCCTCTTGTGCCCATTTTGTTAAGAAATCGATCGAATTTCCATGTTTACATACCTACGTCCGTTAATTTAGTTTCCAGATATGCAGTGTGAGAAAACGGAGCAAACTCTGGCAGGACCAGCAAGCCAAACGTCAGGTGAAGGGAGTAGACCGTCACCCCCATTTCCCTCTGTTGGGAAATACAGATTAGATTAGAAGCAAAACATAAAAACAAAAAAAAGAAAAAAAAGAAAAAAAAACATACATCATTCAGTTTCCCCTAGTTGAGCTCACCATTTGTAATACAACACGGTCCGTGAAAGGCACTTTAAGTGTAAAGACCTTGGTGCTGCTGCTCGGGGACATGTGCTCCAGCACGTTAAAGCCTCTGACATTGCAGTCCGCCACGGACAAAACCTCCGAGGGGAAGGCAATGTTCATCAGTGCCACATCGGAGCCGACAGGCCCAAGCAGCACTTTGAACATCCTCTCCTCTGGAACCGTGTCTGTGGGGCAAAATAAAAAGGAATGGAGGCAGCTGGCAATAATCATTTAGAAAAAAGTAAATCACAGAGTGTAAAAATAAAGACTCACTGTCGATGACTTGCGGAGGTCGAGACAGTAAAGGCGTCGTGATGGGGAAGAGGACTTTGTATCTTGTGTCCTCGTGAGTGGTTTCTTCAGTCCAGAGCACCTCAAGCATCGGCTCAATGGCGTAATAAGTGTAGTAATGATCATCCTGAACATGACTCTGCAAGATTAAATATCCCCAGTAAGGCCTTTCCTTTAAAGGCATCATCAAACCCAAATTCTAAAGATGGTATGCATATCTAAAGTCAAAGATCCAGAGTCAGTACTGACCTGTTATTCTTGCTCGATAATAAAAAAGTAGAATTCAAGAATATCCAAACTTTTATACTGAACTTTCTATAAGTATTTAACTTTTGCTATATAAATAAAAGCACATTTAAAAAAAACTAAGTTCTTAACAATAAAGAAAAAATGTATATAAAAACTATAAAGGCTATAAGAGCCATATTAAGTTCTTAAGAGTTAGTTTCCGTGCGTCTGTTTTGTTTTAGAGTATAGCATGTTTAAGTCAAGTTGTTTAATTTCTGTCTCAGAAGCCTGAAAAAGTTGGCGAGATTGACTCATGCAACTCCTGATTTCTCCACTCTTGCAAAGATGTTATCCACAGCAACTTGTAGAAAAACTTGTTTTGACTTCTGTGTTGTATTTTTTCCCCCCCAAAACATATGCCCATGTCTGTTTGGCTTATAGAAATGCTTGCATATCTTGTAAACCCATGCAGGCGGTCAGCTACTTGTAAGCATGACAAAGTTAAATTCCCCATTGATTCATATATCGACAAGTTTCTTGAGATGTCACTGTGGTTTTTCTAGGGAAAGCTTATGGATGACACATCGGGGGGGGAAAAACATCAACAGTGCTCATCAAACTGGTCTCACTCACAGCCGTTGACAAATTGTTAGTGATACAGCTTGACTTCCTGATGATAAATTGTATCATAGTTGATCGTCTAAATCAACAGGACAGGGTGGATTCAAGTTTATAGCTTCCAAATCAGTTGCCGTGCGGCGGGCCTGCACTGTTCACTCGAAGTCGTCAACCTAAGTCTTCATGAATGAATATTAAGCACCAATCGCTCCAAGAGAGGATTACGACTAGTTATGATACAGCTGTTCTGGTTAAATGACAAGGCAGGCCTTAAATGACACAAGGCATCACAGGGGCTAGAAATCGTTCCAGTCTCGTTGCCACTGACCTTAAAGTAGCCACCAACAGCCCCGATAGGAATCTCAACCACGATGTATACATCATTGACGGACAGCGTGTATCCCCTGGCAGCCATCTCAGCAGGGTCGAGCCTCTGACCGTCAACGCCCATGTGCACCTCCAACAGCCTGAACTGGCCGGAGGAAACCAGAGGGTCGATGTGCCTCGGCAGGAACCAGCTGATCGCGTTTGGGGTGAAGGAAACGCTACCTGTACACAGTTGACACATACAGGGCCATAGCCAAAATGTTAAATACTGAAGTCATGAGTTCAAGACCTCCATATTTTCATTCAGTCAATTTAGGACTATTGTAAGTTTGGGATTTTGCTCATTCTTCCAGCAGATACTCAAAACAATACTGTGTTGAATATGAGGATACAGCCAGGAGATGTGAGCGTGGAAACCACCAGCACCTCTAAAGCATCCAATTTATTTAAACTAAAAAAGTCTAAAGTTTAAAAATGGCAAAATTATTGATTAAATTTTCTGCGCAGTTTATTTCTACAGTGTAAGGTTTAAGTGCCATCGTAAGAAGCCGTCTCCACACTGCCAGGATCAACCTCAGAGTGGTCAGATCTGAACATATCCAGTCTAAACATACTGGAATACAATAAACACCAGCTATGTATAGATTGACTGCAAACTCCTTCCTAGTGGCCAAAACCCCAAAATCCCAGGGTAAACACACAAGACACGACCTCGGTCTCCAAACATTCTCATTACCCTCCAGTGACGGACAAGCAGCTGCTGCGTCGATCTGAGTCGCCAGCCACTTCTTCTCAAATATGATTGAGGTTTTTAGCACCGTCATGGGCACCCCTGCTACCTGTGAAAAAAAACAAAAAAAACAAAGATACACAACATTGTGTCGATTTAATGTGTGAGTATTGAGGCATACAGCTGGGGGCGAAGATAGTTCAGTTCCTCAGGATGTGGCCAACTCAACATAATGGGGGAAGTAAATAAAATAAAAAAGCAGCTTACCACTGGATTTAACCCTGCCAACTTGATTTTAGACAAAATAATCAATTCAGGCATTTTGATTACATTAGTTGATCCAAATTCAATCGTTTACTGGCTGCAAGTGTAAGCAAGAAGTGAGTTCTCTCATGGGGCTGCAAGTGATTTAACCACCAGCTGCCTGGACTGCTGAGATATCGCATCAGGCTCGCAGAGAGCTGCAGTGCACTCACGTTCTGGGTGTACGACTCAGGCGAAGCATGTGGACTTCTCAGAAGCAGCCTTGTAGCCGTGTTTGCGATCCCGTAACCACGTCTCTGGGCCTCAGCCACCTTCATCATCCTCTCCACAGGAGTGAAGAACACCAGCGTTGTGATTCTGAATCCTGTGTCTTCTGGCTGTTTCTGAAAAAAAAAAACAAAACAAAAAAAAAAACAGCAACTGCAAAGCCAAGTCGTTAAAGATTTCACATTGTGGAAAAGTGATATTTCAGTGTCTTTTGGATGGCAAAGCAGATTCATGTCCTGCATAAATTTTGCGAAAGTACAAGAAAACTTAAGCCACAGCGAAACACACAGCCCATCTTCAGAGACTACTCCCTCTTCTCAGTTTGTACTTTACTTCTCCCCACATTAAAATTCAAGAGGCAAGGAAGAGACAAGGTAGACAAGTCGAGGCAGTAAATTCTTTAAAAACCACTTAAAAATAGCTTTGCTTTTATGTGAAGTCCCCCTTTAGATCTGACTTTTCATCTCTTTTTACTGCTCAGTCCATTTCTGTTTTCAACACCATGTGATGTCCTTTTCTTATCATCCATTTTCTTTTGTTGTGTATTATCCTTCATTATTTTCACTGCTCTTACTCCATGTATCTGTTCTCAATTCCTCTGATGTGGTGTCTTTTTAATTGTCCATTGATTTTATCTTTTTATTATCTCTATTTTTGCATTGCTTTTTCCCCACAGTTTAGACTGTTTGATGGCTTTTATTCCTTTTGCTTGGAATGACTCCTATTGTCCATTTACATTGTTTAATCTGTCTTTTTGTTTTAACTCACCTTACACTGGGCTCATTTGTGTTTGGCTTGACTGTTGAGTGTTTACTCAGGAATATTGTCTAGCTCTTGCTTGTTAGTTAAAGCATTATGTAGACTATTGTAC
This sequence comes from Acanthopagrus latus, assembly GCF_904848185.1. NCBI lineage: Eukaryota > Metazoa > Chordata > Actinopteri > Spariformes > Sparidae > Acanthopagrus > Acanthopagrus latus. Next base: position 13,070,310 of record NC_051060.1, on the reverse strand, counting down.
AAAAAAAGTGACATGAAAAAAAATCTATAATAAAATAAAACTAACAGGCATTTAACGAAATGAGACGCCTGTGCGTCAGAGCTTTATTTTAAAGCAATGGAACATATGAAGTTTAGCACTGCTGCATCAGCCGTCTGTCCATTGTTTTGTTACAGCAGTTATTTGAATCTGCCATGACAACTTGATTTAGGCCCACTGAGGCAACGGGATTGTGATGTGAGGCTTTATAGATACAACTGACTTGAATTCAGTTCATTTTGTAGCATAATGTGACAAGTGAGTAATGGGTGTGATGGGTGCCAAAAGATTTCTGCAAGGAGACAACTGTCCATCCTCGCTCACTGTGCCTTTGGCACGCGTCCCTTCTCCACGCTCCTCTGTCCTCTTAGTGCATTTCAGGAATTGAGACATCCATTCAATATGGCACACAGATTCATTTCTGGGTTACAAGTGGAGGGACAGTGGAGATGAGGAGGCACAAAATTGGGAAATTAGCAGCTGCTGTGATGTCCCAACTATGCAAGTCCTCATCACGGCCGTGGCTGCAAAAACAGCGGCAGAATTGAGTCGGAAATTTATTAAGGAATGCCTGTTCAGACTTGTGAGCACTGACCAATTAGATCAGGCATGGGCCTTAAAGAGACAGGCACTAAAACAGAGCGTTCAGACAGAGGGTGAGCAGAGGGGCTGCAGCATGACATTTTCTAGCAGACATCCCAATAAATCCCTGAACATAAAGCAAAATATGGGACCCTTAAAGACAGGACGAGATGTGAGAATATAAAGAAACGAGCAAATAGGCTTGTCAAACCTCAGCAGCTCGTCGAGGATCCCCAAACTTTGAATCGGCCCCTGGGATGGGATGCTCAGGCAAGCCGTAATCATCTGGAGCTGCCCTTTTCACGGACACCTAGGAAATGAGGCCACTCATAAGCGATAATCAATCTTGCCTCCACACTCCACGCAGACATGAAACGAGGTGGCCCTGATGCCCATAGGGGAGATAAAGCCACTTATCATATAGACTGCAACATGACCCCTGAGAGTCCTGTTGCATTCACTTGCCTCCATGTAGCTGCGGTCACAGACAATTTCCCTGGAGGCCCAGGAAGTGTAGTGGCAGGTTTCAGCCACCTGGTACAGCTCGTCTTCAACCATCCGGTTCCCATGCAGGCGGAGATTTAATGTTGTTGTGAACGCCTTATCTGCCTGCGAACACACAGAAATAAGACTCAAAATGATGACCACATTTAAAAAACACATTTGGTGCCGCGCTACCGAATGATATCTCCAGTGTCATTACCACATTTTGAGCAAAGCAGTTTTGAAGTGAGGCATAAATCATGGTGTTCCCCAGCTGGTCCGTCTTCACACTGAAACCACACTGAGAAGCTAAACTTGGTGTGAGAGGGATGGCAGAGTTGTCTGAGGAGAGATGAAAGAGGACAGTTAAGAGAAGAAAACATAAATATTAAAGAAAAATAATAATAAGTAAGGGGAGGGACATTTTACTTACTGGCAACAACAGCAACTTCAAGAAGATTTCCTCCAAGTGGACCAACATCCACACGCATGATGTTCCCCAGGCATTTTGAGTGGATGTCTGGGATTAAACATTTAAAAGTTTGGCGTTAAAGTGATGACATTTAGGGAAAACAACATCTAAAGTTGACTCCCCCAAAAAACGTACTTGCTGAGGGCTTCTTTTGAGCCTCTGTGTTTACAACGGCTACCAGGAGAACAAACCAGCTGCAAGAGATTCAACTGTTTTCAAAGTAGCAAGAAAAACTTCATTCTGGTTGAAACAATAGATTAAAAACAAAACTACAAACCCCAATCCAATTGAACAACCCATGGCACAAGAGTGGGCCAGTCCTCGTTGTTTTGCAGTTTTTAAAGAAGTTTGTGGTGGGCATAAACTCTGCAGGTAGAGGAGAGCTTCCTGCTCACACAGGTGGATCCTATTACAGCCTGATGGGGATGATTGCCTGGACCAGTGTCTTGTAATCTGACCTACATGCAGACAGGCAGAAATAACTCAGCCTTCTTTTAAAATTGTTCATTATAAAATGTTTTCATGGATCATAAACTATTGGTGTGAGGACTGAAAATGTGGACATGTGTAATAAAGGACGTATCCTTACTTTTTAAATTCTGTGAAAAAGGAATAAGAGGAGAAAAAAGTCTCACCAGATGTTCAGATTTTTTCAGGTGAACATTTCCAAAATGGAAAAGAACACCAACTTGCCCTTTATATGAGCTTCAACAAGTCCTCAAAACAGAACATCCGGTGGGAGGTAAAGAGAAAAAAAATCTTCACTGATTTTTTTTTTTTTTTTTTGTATGTTATGTAAAAAACTAAATAAACAAACCCAAGTTCACACTGTATCACTTTGTTGATATGTGGCGGACCCTGCCAGCATCCTAGCTTCTAACGCTGATCTGGGGACCTTATTTTCCTCTGAGAACAGCTAGAAATAAAATAATAATACTAATTCTGAGTTTGTACCATCACCTCATTAATATTGTACATACTGAAACTCTGAGTTTGAATTTCTTCTCCAAAACTGCACAGTGCCCCTTCAAATGGTGCAAATTCAAAATGTTTTTTTAACAAATGTGCAAGTAGCCAAAAAAAAAACTGTTACTTGTGCCATGTGCTGAAAAGGTCTGCAAACATGTGCTTTACCCTAAGATGTTAACTGGCACATTCATTTCCAGGGAGCAGGACGGAGAAAGTCCATAACACCCTGCAAGGAGGTGTTGTTTTATGTTACAAGCAGCACATCTTGACATACTGTTTGTTTCCCCTTATCTGTTCCCACTATAAAGGTATGTTGCACTTCTCCTTTGCTGCCAAATACAAGTGTTGCTGCCTGCTTTGGCAGCTCGCCACAGCTGCTTTAAAAATGTCAGCGTGACTTTTTTTTTTTTTTTTTTTTTTTGTACTGACTCCCTGCAGGTGCAGACAAGGTTGAGGTCAGCTGGCTTTGGCTGCAAGCAGGTTCACAAAATTTGCAAACCAAGCGCCAGTGTAAACAAAGGGGATACATGCGTGTGGAATCACTGCATAAACTGAAGATTGGATCAAATATATATATAACAGAACTGGAGCTTCCTTTTTTTAGGCTAAACGCTACGTAATTAACAAAAATGCGCTACGAATCGACCATGTCATATGAACTGTTATTTCTTCCTACATCTAGTCCGTCTCCTCCTCTCCTGCCCTCCTCTCTCGCCCCTCCCTGCTCCCTGTATAAGGGAGCAAACTGCCGGCGCGCCGCTGTCCCGCCTCCAGCTCCTCCTGTCCCGTCCGTGAAGCTGCAGCAGCGCACTTCTCCCTCCTCCTCCGACCTGCTGGGAGCGCCTGTTACTCCACGATGTGAAAAAACTGAACCAGCCGGATAAAAGTTATTTTCATGGAAAGAAAGGCTCCAAGTGCAGGTACGTGAAAGCTTGGCGTTTTCTATTCAGCTCGAGTCCAGTTCAAAAGAATGTACTCATTTGCAAATGAGGTTAGGTGGTTAGATGTTGATTTTCCTCTGATTTTCAAGGGAGAGTAAATATTAGGACATGAAGCTCACGCAGGAGAGCAGCCCTCCGCAGGCTTTAATGATATGATGTGCGGGCTTCAGTTTCAACTTGTTGCCTCTCATTTCCTCTGAGTTAGTCTGGTCCGCTCTGTAATTTGATTCTCCTGCTGATAATCCTCTACTTGAGCCCTCCAAGAAGTGACAGTACCTCACGCCTCTCCACTCACTCCAGCTCAAGCCATTTCCTGTGTGTGCTGTATTGATTTTCTTTCTTTTTTTTCCTTTTTTTTTTTTCCTTCAGAGGACTAATGTGCTCTGCAAATAGTGGACATCTCCCCACATAAATGCACCACTAACAGTCCTGACTATATATGCTCATGGGGCCTTTTCTTGTCATTAAAAAAAAAAAAAAAAAAAAAAAAATCTATGAAAGTGAATGACTTCATCGTTTATCGTAATGTTTCATGTGTCACCAGGACCATGGGGTATGGGCAAATCCTCCACCGGCGGGGGAATGAGGAGGACCAGGTCCACCTCAACGTGGGAGGTGTGCGGCATGAGGTGGATCCGGACACGCTCCTCCGCTTCCCTCACACGCGCCTGGCCCGTCTGCTGCACTGCCAGAGCGAGGCGGCGATCCTGGAGCTGTGCGACGACTACAGCCCGACCGAGAAGGAGTACTACTTCGACAGGAACCCCCGGGTTTTCCTCTGTGTGCTCAACTTCTACCACACGGGGCGTATCCACATGATGGAGGAGCTGTGCGTCTTCTCCTTCAGCCAGGAGATCGAGTACTGGGGCATCCAGGAGCTCTACCTGAGCCCCTGCTGTAACAACTGGTACCACGAGAGGAAGGACTACATCGAGGACAGAGACTGGGACGTCAGGAGCGACGACCAGCAGCAGCCGAGCCTCGACTCTTCCTTCGAGGAGCTCTCCGCTCTCGATAAGGACCTCGCCAAATTTAAAGGCGCCTGGTGTGCAGAGGTGAGGAGCTACGTTTGGCTCCGGCTGGAGGACCCTGGTCACTCCAGAGGCTCAAAGATCATCGCCGTGGCCTCCCTCGGCCTGGTGTTGACCTCTATCGTTGCCATGTGCGTCCACAGCATGCCCGAATTTCAGCAGGTGGACGAGAACGACAGACCCATGGAGGACCCTGTCCTCACCATCCTGGAGGAGGTCTGCATCGCTTGCTTCTCCGCCGAGTTCATCATCAGGCTGATTGTTTCGCCCTCTCGCAGGAAGTTCCTCGGAAACCCCTTGAACATCATCGACGTCGCCTCGATTTTGCCATATTACGCCACTCTGGCTCTGGAAACAGCCGACGAGGTGAGCGCAGAGGAGAGCGAGGACTTAGAGAACGTAGGGAAGGTGGTGCAGGTTCTGCGCCTGATGAGGGTTCTCCGAATCCTCAAACTTGCACGCCACTCCATCGGGCTGCGGGCGCTGGGTGCCACCGTCCGCCACAGCTACCAGGAGGTGGGCCTGCTCCTTCTGTTCCTCTCCGTGGGGATATCCATCTTTTCCGCCCTCATCTACTTCGCAGAGAAGGAGGAGGATGACACCGTTTTGGGGACCATCCCATGGGGGTGGTGGTGGGCAACGATCACCATGACCACCGTCGGTTACGGCGACACCTACCCTGTGACTCTGGCGGGGAAGATAGTGGCCACCTTGTGCATCATCTGTGGACTGTTAGTGGTGGCTCTGCCCATCACCATCATCTTCAATAAGTTTTCAAAGTACTATCAGAGAAACAAAGCCATGGAGGGACAGAATATCACAAAACCCGAGAGACAAGACCCTGAACTCCCTTATTATAACATCAGAGACCTGTTCACAGAGAGCGTTTACCCCTTTATAGGAGCTTTCGCCTTCAGGAACAGTGAGAGCAGCGCAGGGGACGACACAGACGCCTCCAGTCTCCAGGACATAGAGGTGTATGATAATGACACTTGTGAAAATGGGGCAGCAAAATGAGATTTCCTGCCATTTCGCCGAGCGTCGCTCCCCTATGCGACTGAAATTTACTCCGTGCCTCTCAGGGCAGAGCGCTCCATCGCTGACCGTGCCTCCCTGCACCGTCTTCCGCCTGCAATTTGACAGAGAAATATCGTGGCCATGAACTCTCTTTCTTTTTTTTCTTCTTTTTTATTTAACAAGGGAACAGCCTGTTAAATATACAGCGTTGCTAAAAACCAGGAAATCTAAGGAGAAATTATCCAAACCTTTGCTCGGAGGTTTGCAAGCCCATTTTCTGCTTGAGAAAACTGCAATGATGCATGTAGGAGGCCATAATGTTAATGTTTTTTCAAAGTAATGCCCTGTATTGATTCGTCTGCTCGCTGAAAGTCCAGATGGATGGAGAAGTCTAGAATGTCAACAACAATATTTGATGTTTAGAAATGGTATTATAGATCTATAAATCGACTGATGTTACACAGTCTGCATGAACAACAATGGATGCATCTTGAGAGAGAGAGAGTGATGTAAATAGTTGTGTGGAAATTATGCAATATTATCGATGCTGATGAAGAGAGGCTGCACAACTCTCTCACGGCACTGTGGGAAAGCACTGATATGCCAGATTACTGTGATTACATTTTTTTCTTGTTTTGGCATGCTGGGTGACTCCTGGTGGGTAACTCATGTTGACATGAAATAAAACTCAGTGAACCAGAAGACACATGCCTCTCATTTGTGACATGGCATACAGTAAAGTGCGCCACTCACTCACATCAGGTTCCCGGTTTAATTTATTTATGGCCGTATGTCCGAAAGACAGCGACGCGACACCTCCTGGAGTCTTAAGAATCGAAATGAAAGTCATCAACAATGTGGTTTTGTCCTCAGCACTGAAATGCACTTAAACCGTCTTTTCTGTTCCTTGAAGTATTGATTTCCCGTCCCCTCCTATCATCGCCACTCGGATGAGCTGTTGTCCTACTTCAGCGAGCGATGTAGAAGATCTTCACGCTTCAGGGGTCTTGAAGGTGTTCACCAGAAGCATCAGCTCTCAGAGCTAAACACTCCAAAATGGTACTCGAAGCATTTATTTTTCGCATGGGAACTAAAGTGCAGAGGGTTTTTTTAATCGACTGGCTGTTGAAAATAAATGAATGGGTGTCAGTCAGGAGATAAGGAGGTTGTTTGAGGACCAACTGCAGTCTGACCTGAACTCATTAGCTCATTACTCTTTGATTATTTGCTAAGAAGAAGTAGATGAGTTTCGATTACCAGGCTTCCCGTATCAGGTGTAGCATATTAGCATAATGCTTAATCCACACTTTGTTTTTTTGCCTTTGTCAGCTGCCATTTATTATAATGACAAGCAGAGTATTGGAACAGACAAGCACTGATTTTAGAGCACGCACATGTACGGCGCATGTGATACTATACAGCACCTGAAAGTATGCATCTTTACATGGGCGACTGGCCGTGTTTGTCAAACCGAGGGGTTACTGTATGACAACAGGGATAAGAAATTGTCCTCTATGACTCAAAATGGTGTTTATTTGTGTGGCTTTACTGTCACTGGAATTTCTTCAAAATATGTCATCTCGAAAAGAAAATTACGGTGGCCCAGAGGGGTCAAAACACAGCAACATTTCAGAATACACAACAGCGATTCAGGAACCACAAAGAACATTTTGGAAAACAACATTTTGGAAAATGCAGTGACATTTTAGAAAACACAACATTATGGAAAAAAACACAAAAATGACTTTCACAATTCAGGAAACACAACAAAGTGTATGAAAACAAAACATTTAATTGTTGTTGTTGTTATTGTGTTTCCTGAAACGTTGCCTTCAGTAAAATGTTGTTGGGCCACCGTAGAAAAATGACTTTTTAGTTGAACTGCTCACAACTCACGCCAAAACAAAGACTGTACCCTTTAATGGGGGGGTCGGCGCATTAGCTTTATATTAAAGGCTCACAAGTCAGAAATGTTGTGAACCACGGCAATAACAACATAAAGGGAGGTAATGAGGGAATACATTAGAGGCATGGCTGGATTATTGGCAATAACGTGTAAGCAAAAGTGTAAAAATGAAGTATGGCTGCTATGAAAAAATAACCGATGCATATAATGAGCATTACTGCTGCTATACTGACACTCTGACTGATGCTGTTACAGTGAGTATACCTAAAAGACGAATTAGACTAATTTGTGGAAAGCTGTGAGAAATGGCGTGTACAGTATGTGAGGTGAAAACAAAGAGGGACGTGGTGGAGTATTGATATCCAATCGCCAGAGTTCAAACACTGTTGCAAATGTGTAATCTGTATTCGTTCGATGTGTATGTGTGTGTGTGCGCGAACAGCGATTTCAGTGTTTCGTTGCGGAAAACATTGCAGGAGTCGTAGATGTCGTTCCAGCACAGTTGGCAACAGATAATGATAGTTTCCTGTTCCTCGCCATTACTCTTAGCTTCGTGGCTTTGGGCATGGTTTCTACTGAGAGAAGTGGACGTCAATGCTTTGTCAGCAAAAATACACTCACTTATTGAACTTCTGTCAGGATGTGTATCTTTATACCATAATATCCTACAGCAGCGGGTGTTTCTCATTTGACTTCCAAAAAGTTTGCCATTTTTACAAGATGAATTGAACTGAAGTTGTTTCAGTCTGCCTTACAGAAACAACCGGACTACATCATATCTGATCTATTGGGGACCTATAAAGGTTTCCTCTTTCTTTTATTAGTGTCTTGTATGGGCGCTGGAAATGAAAAAAATCACTTATCACAATGAATAAAAGGTGTTTTCTGAAGTTTCTTGTTTGTAAAAATTAAGAAAAGTGAGAAATGTTCAGATACAAGTGCTGCTTATTTCACTGCTGGCTTTGCTTTCAGAAATTTTGTGGAGATGTTTTAACAGCTATATGACAGAGCTGGGAATGTAAATGTGAATGTGGACAGGCAGCATATAAGTTACATAAGCTTCCTCCATTGCTGTTGGTCAAAGGTGTAAATTGGCACAGGATCCGGTGTCGCCCAGCTTCACCTGACCAAACTGAGGCAGAAAAACAGCTGGCAATAATGGCTTAACTTAGTGTAAACATAACAAGTGAACAGTATAACAATATGTTCCAAACAAGTGGACAGAATTACTGAGAAAATCTATGTTGTTGTTGTATAATAAACACTGCAAAATGGGACCAGGATCAATGGAAAGTGTGAGAAAGCTATTAACTTAAAAAGTGGATTTAGGCTTATGTGTCTCCACAGCAAGATATACATTGTTATACTGAATCACGCTGTGTCTGTTATGCGGGACCTGAATGACACTGGTCCGCGTGTTGTTGATTTAAAGGGGACAAAAAGCCAATTACATGTAAAGGTCATGGTGAGTGTGTCAGCACAAATGTCAGTGATTCAAGCTTCAGGCTTTTTTTTACCTTTAATGAAAAAACAACCTATATTTCTTGAAGGCCGGTGTGCAGTTTCATACCGCGATACATCTGCTGGTACAATCAAAGTCTTAATCCAAGCTGATTGGATGCAGTGGAGCATTAAACCATCGGGATAAAAGGTGTCACTGAACAATCGAATTCCTGTCAAAAACACTGTGGTCAGTTTTATGTGTGGGAAGTAAAAACAAATCGATACTTTTTTTTAAAGCTTCCTTCCTATTTGAGATTTATATTCACGATCACTGGTCAGATATTTGATGTTGATTGGAAGCGAGCTGTTTGTGTGCAGAACTGAGACACCGATGTTTCTCAGCTTGCGGTGTTGACAGGAGGGGATACTTCTGGACGTTATACAAAAGTCACCGCACAGAGATGGATGGAGAGAGCTGAAACATGGCAGGCTCTCGTACTAATCCGTGTGTGCAAGTTTTTGAAGAAAAAAAAACAACATAAATCTTACCTGGAAAATCTGGCATTTGTTTTCAGGTAAAAGTATGAACTTGCATAGCCTATTACGTAAAGCCTCAGGGCCCGTGGAGGCATTTATCCCTCCATCTCACCCAAAAGGAAAAGGTCACCGCAGTGATGAATGTGCAAAAGGCCAAAGGGGAGCTTCATGCTGTGTGCAATCCTGCTGGAGCCAGTTCGCCACCCTCCAATTTCAACTTCGACCCCTCGTTACAGTAATGGAGATTGAGGAAATATAAACACACAGAGAATTTCTGAAAGAAGTATGATAGACATGACATGAAATAAAAGAGCAAACAAACCTCTAATGTATTTCTGTTTATGATTTTAGTTAATGGCCATTTCTCAAAACTGCCTCCAAGCTCACTAAGACATTTCTTAAGCATGTAAGCACATCTTACGTTGCAACCCAGTTTAGTAAATTGCTGTATTAAAAGTAGCTTTCACTGACCCAAGCCTCATTAGCAAGGGAATGACCAATTATCAAAATGTATTTCTTACCTGAGGGGAAAGTGGTGGTTGTTGGTATAGCTTCTCCTGATTTAGCAATCGGCAAGATAACGACCCACCTCTCGAAAGAAAACACACTAATGTCTCTGCATTTGTAAAATGTTAATTAGCTGGACAAGTGGATGGGCTTTTGTAGTCCTGAATAAGAATCTACAGACCCGAGCTGATGGTTTCAATATTTCCATTAGCTTCTGTGTTTTAATGTTTTGATCAGTCATTACACAGTACTGCTCACCACAGAGTACAGACAGACCACTTTCAGTCAGCCTTTACCAGCAGCTGGGTGGTTTCAGCTCGGGGTCAGATATAACAAAGAAACTACTTTGTTTATATTTGAAACCTGTTTTTCCCCTCAGGCAGGTTCATCACAGTGAGGCTAGATGGACATTGTTATTGTGCATGTCCATTGTTATTCATCACTTTGACACAGGTTGAGTTTTTGCCTGGGCAACACATAAATGTACTGTAGATCTCTTGGAAATATGAGCCTTTTCATATTTACACACAGTGCACCAGCTGTGTATTAAGGAAGTTCATCTCAGGTTCACACACCATGTTATGTCATGTTTCATTGTTATGTTATGTTATGTTATGTTATGTTATGTTATGTTATGTTATGTTATGTTATGTTATGTTATGTTATGATATGATATGTTACGTGATGTTATGTTATGTTATGTTTCATCATGTTATGTCATGTTATGTCACACCATTTTATGTCATGTTTCATCATATTATGTTTGTTTTATTTATTTACTTTTGTTATGTTCTGTTATGTTTTATTATGTTGTGCTGCGTTATTGTAAATCAAATTATGTTATTGTACATCATGTGATGTCATGTTTTGTTATGTCATGTCATGTTATATTGTGTTTCATTGTGTTATGTTATCTTATTTTATGCCATTAATGTTATGTAATGATATATTATGTTCTGTTGTGCTGTGTTATGTTATTGTACATCAAGTTATGTTATGGTTCATCATGTGGGTTATATTTTGGTAATACTGAAAATGAATCAGCAGAACTTTGAAAAAGTGGAGACTGCTCCAATCAAGCCACTTCAAGCACCTTTTTATTTCATGTTTGTCAGTTATCTGTATATTAATTTGTATTCGATGGATTTACGTTGCATGAACCAGAAAAAAAGCTAAAACCAAACTCTATTTAGAAGTGAAAAATATCACAATTGTCCCTCTCTGACAATAAGAATTATCATCTAGGGCCTGGCTCACCTTCACCTCACCTTGGACACTGCAGTGTGACTCATCCAATTAAGAACAAGAGAAAAGTGAAGCGTTTCAATTACCCTCTGTGGCCATGCCTGTTGTCCACCGTTACGGTCAATCCACAGCAATTATGAGGGCAAAGATAAGAAGATAATCCAGTGTCCCCTGTGTAGCCTGGTATCCATCTCAGAGGGGGTTTCAGGGCTCTACATAACCTGACCTCCGTCCTTTGCTCTCAACACAACTCCGGTTCAGCACTCAGCAGCATCACCTCCTCTGGGTATTTGTTTTTGGAGATGGATTCAGTTCCTGTTTGTTTTGACAGGTTACGTGAGGTTAATGCTTAAGCACTGCAAGGTTGCCGCAGAGCTTGAAGCATCCCCTGTACAAAACCAGTGAGGAGAAACTTGAGTTCTCACATTTACACATTTACTTATCGTTTAAAAATGTGGGTGGTAGTTATAAGTGATATTTTATAGAACACTTTCCCCTTTTGTAATAATAATACATGTTTGCAATGTACATTTATGCAAACCACCAATATTTTATATCTATTTACGTTGCAACCTTAAGTTGCTTAGGTAAAACTTTTAATTGTATGTGCTTTATATGCTTGAATACCTCTTTTGTCACCACAGATATGTCTGGAGATATCCCCCGGTCTTGTTAAAAACACCCACTTTTGTAGCCACAAACATGGCTGAGGAGGTCTTGAGGTCTCCTTGTATACATTCTGCTTTGTCACAACAAACAAAGCTATAGAGATTCCCCAACTTCCATTAAGAAATTTTGTTGCAACACATGGAGCTGAGACTGCAGCAGTGGTTTCACTGACAAATGTTGAAACGCAGACCTGAACTGTGGTCACTGACTTGATAGCCTTCTCAACTGTAACTACTCCACCATTCCCTCCACCTCCTGATATTGAAATCAGATCATAAACAAGTTGAGCATCACTTTAGACTTTTTTTTCCTCACAATCTAACATGTCTTTTAAACTGTGGAACTTTACCAGAATTTAAAATAAAGTTATTTGTATTTGAACAACATTTGACTACAGCATCAGATTGTAACCACTGACCCACCAGCTGGGTTTTACTTCAATTTGCTTCAGTTCGTCTCTGGGCACAAGGATTTCCCACCATTAGTCACTCCCAACGGTTGAAATGAATTGGGTAATGATGCAAATACTTCTTCTCAACTGATGTTTATGGTGCGTTTTATTAGCTGTACTCAGATAGTTTGTATTTACAAATAATATTTTCTCCTGTCTCTCTGTGGTAAGTACAAGGAAAGATACACTTGTTAAAAGAGACATACCGTATCTCTGAAACTGTTAATCACAGACTCACAAGCATTATATGAATTAGATTTACATTTCATTAATGTGTTTCAAAGTGAAGAAGAGCCAAGCTAGGCTGGGTCGGGCCGGGCCCAAGTAAAGACAAAGTGGATAGAATGAAAAATGTAGAATACACTGCTATGGCTCTTAGCTTGGATGATGAAGTGACGCACTCGCTATCCATGGAGAGTTGCAATGGAGAGAGCAAGGATTTAATGGAGGCAGTAAAAGAGGGCAGGAGGGCTTGGAGTCCTGCTAATGAATCAGAAGGAGGGAGGAGAGGAGGGAGAGGATTGAAGAGAAGAGGGATGGGCCAGGGAAAGACGCAGGGACGAACACAGAGCATGTTCTGCAAAGCACCGCTCCGACACAGACCTCATACAGCTGCATGAACACACTTCCAATAAATACAAACACTGCAGTTAACCGTATTTCTGTTATCAATTCATCTGTTGATTATTTTCCTGAATAATTCAATTTTCTCAGTCTTTAAAACATTAAACAGCACAATTACAAATAAATAGATAAATAAATCAAAATTCCTATCCCAGTTGCTCAGACTCTGTGGAGACTATTCAAATGTCATGTTTTGTCCAAACAACACTCCAAATCCCAAAGATATTCAATTTATTCAATATCTCCCCAAAAAATCAGCAAATTCATAGTGACAAACCATAGACAATGTGAGAAGTGGAGTGAAAAGTAAAGCTACTGCAGAAGTACCCTAAACTTGCATTATTTCTAATAGCCTACAGAAGGTGGTTTCAAAAAACAGGTTTGATTGTATGTAAGCTTATGAGAATATGACCCTACTTCTCACTAGATTTATTACTTTAGCAATCAGTTTCTTAATGAGATAATGATGTCAATCAGTGGTTTCAAGTCTTCTTCAATACAGCATGAGGTCAGCTCAGTAAATTATGGTCAATTTACCGTAAAATAGACAATTAAAGCCGGATATGCTCCAGGGCTTGTGAATGAGTTGTTACCACAACGTTACCACAACTCCATCCTCTCTTCCAAATATGGTCACTTCTGGCTTCACAAAATAAAATGGTGTAAAGTAAAGTTGATCAGTTTGAAAATTAGATATACTGTCATTGTACGGTTTTCAACTGAGCATAGGTTGGAAAGCATTTGCAAATTACTGTGTTCTGCTTTCATTCATGTTTTGCATGGCGTTTTTTGGAATCAAGGTTGTAAATTCGTGTACAACATGTTTGCCTTAAAAACCTTATGGATGTATAATGTGATATGTTTATGTTTATACAGTCTGTTAAATTGCCCCAACTATGAGCATGTAGTTCATCTTCATGACTTCTTAAAATATATATTTTTACATTTCAGATGTGATATAGGCAAAGTTTGTATAAACTAAAGTCACTTACAGTTAAATCCTGGAAAGCCACTGCAGTGCTCGGGAATCTGCCTAAATGCACTAAGCACATGGATGTATCGTTTTTATTACCTTTAACCTATAATGATAAAATGCATCCATGCATCCATAAAACCCATCAGGGTCGAGCCAGAAAGTTGCTGCAGCAAATCTTTTTTTAACCCTCGACTGCAGATTTCACAGTCGTTTACTGCCTGCGCTGTGTAATGCATGTGCTACGTAATTGTGTCCAGTCAGCCTTTCAGAGCATCAAATAATATCTGTAATTAAAAATCAATGAGAAATCAGCAGCTTTATTGACCTTTCTTTTGGCTGCAGTTTAGGTTAGTTTTATGCATCATGCTTTAATCGCTAATTGTCTTTACCGCAGCACCTCTGGTGAATGACTGTGGAGAGTTTTTGGCAGCTGTAACAAGGAGATACTTGTGATTAAACAGCTTGATGGGAACATCCATCTCATTAGTTTTTAAGTTATTATGAATGATGATATTATTATGACCAATGCCCCCAATTCTTGCAGAGGTGCTTTAAAACTGGAAAAAGAGAGACCCATTAAAGGCACCTTATGAATGAGGGCAGTCCGTCTATCTATCAGTCTATCTATCTATCTATCTATCTATCTATCTATCTATCTATCTATCTATCTATCTATCTATCTATCTATCTATCTATCTATCTATCTATCTGTCTGTCTGTCTGTCTGTCCCTGGCATCAGAAAAATGTGTGAAATCTTGAGGTGAAGCCACCGCTTCTGTCGCTGAGTGATAAATGTGGCACTATAAAATGAAGAGAATCTACAAATCACACAGTAACAATGAGAAAGTGATGAGCTTGACAACTTTAATGGTGACAAACTGTCGGTTGCACCTCTCAAATAACCACAGTAATGATAGTGGGTGGAGAAATGTGGTCTCCATTACCTCAAACGCCCCCAAAAAAGTTTCTTTAATGTTAAAGTTTGGTCGCAAATTGGCCACAGGGTCATATCACCATCTTCTTCTTCTGCTTTGTCTTCTTCTTCTTCTTCTTCTTCTGATGACACAGCAAGCTCTGAGTGTGGTTTTGCCTGTATCAGATTTCACTGTGTAAGTATCAGTTAGAAGTGCCATTGCTTTGCGTTGTCGATTTAACATCAAAATGGAGAAAGACTCAGATCAGAAGCAATTAACAAAGCTCTGAGGGCATTATTCAGTGAGTAATTGGCCGCTGCATTGCTGAGTCTTATTGTGCCCTAGTGATTGCTTTGATGAGCCTGAGATGACCTTGTAAGTGATTGATTTGTGAATTTCTTCCTGTATGATGGATGCCACTACTAAGCTGACTTGCAAAAAGGCAAAAGTACATCTGGTCACTGTGTGCATGTTGTTCTTTTCTTCCCGTAATTCTGTATATGTTTGTGCACCTCCAAAAAGCCCTTGCTCCCGCTCTTGCTTGATTCAATTTCTATCTTTAAGTATAAGAAAACTGAAAACCACAATGTCATTTAAAGTAAGCACAACCTCCCCGGACGGCTGTTCTGGTCTGATGATCCATAAAATTATTTCTGGAGGGTCTTGCCAACGTGATTAATCAGTTAATTCGGGAGATCCTGCATTTTCCTGAGATATACAGTAGCCTGAATGCTGGAAGTCAGCAGATTATTGATTTACACGTTCTTGATTAATTTGATCAGTTTATTTTAGTTTCTCATGCCATGCTTTATTACTTTAAACTTCAGGAAAAGATTATAACAGCACAAGCACCAACAGAGATGACCGCGAGTCCCCGTCCCAGTGGCCAAAGTAAATGTTGGCATCGTGCGATTCTGCAAAACACAAACCACCATCACATATCTAAGTTTCCTATCATATACATTTTTTGAAGCTGTCTTTTAATCTGGTTTTGCTGCCCCAAAGACAGCTGCAAAATGTCTCAACAACTCATCAAAAATCTCCATATGTTTTGTTGCCTTAACGACGTATGCAAAAAGTCCTGATGTCTCCTTAAAAGTCTGGTTTTGTTGCCAAGAAGACAGATGCAAAAAGTCCGAGCATCTTGATAAAAATATCCAGCTTTGTTGACCCAAAGTCGGCAAAAAAACATCTTGACTTTTTATTAAAAATGCCCGGTTTTGTTGACTCAGTGCTGCAACATGTCCTGACTTCTTGTTAACAGTATTTGTTTTTGTTGCCCCAAAGACGGCTGCAAAAACTCCCAACATTTCCTCAAAGACTGCTGCAAAAATGTATCATGTTTCAATAAAATATACTATTTTGTTGAGCCAACATGGCTGCAGAATGTCCTAAAATTACTGGTCGCTTTCGCAGTTGAGCGGTGGTCTCTCGCTCTGCACCCCATACATACTGTGGAAATGTTTATGTTATAGATGAAATTGACAATTTGAATGTATGTGCGGTTTGCGGAACCATGCCACACAATGCCAGAATGTTCTTCTAGCCACTGGCCTGCAGAAAAATGGCCTCCCAGATTTATTACGAGGAGGTGTTTTTGTATTTTCTTCTTAAACCAACCAACCAACTGCTACTTACTGTTATTCACTGAGCTTCACTATGCATTTAATCAGCATGGTAGCTCAGCTGATGATGAGGTTGTGCAGAACAGTCTACACTTCTTCCTCATGTCATTAATATTGTATTACATAACATGTTTCCAATATCCAGAGAGTGGCTGCAGAGAATGAGCACAGTTGTTTATGTTGGAGCCCAGATGTGGACGATATTGGAGTTGTCAGTTCGATTTAAATAAGAGTGCAAGGAGCTGAGCAGGAGTCTCTCTGTAACGAACGGCGACAGTGTGTTTACCTGAGTATGTAAACAGAGAAAGCACTCCCGGACAGAGCGATCGTCTTGTCTAATAACACACAGGCGCAAAATGTGGCCGCCGAGCAGAGACTGAGAAACAGCTTTCTGTGCGGTCATTAGGAGACAATAAGTCTGATGTACAGCGTTCCCAGGCACCAGTGAAAATGGTCCTATTGATCGAGTGTATAATAATGTGTGACTAAAAGAAGATTTATGTCGTGTATTCTTCACCTCTGCATGCAAAACGTGTCAAAACAAAGAAATGAACCAGGGCTTTTGTGGAGAAAATCTTTTTATCAGTAAATCAGATTATCGGAATTTCTGTTGTGTTTTTCTTTATTGATTTGAGCCAGAAGTCGTGCTGTGAAGCTGTAAATTCTAAACAAGTTGTGGTGGTTGTCCTTGAAATGCTGAAGCTATGTGAGCAATACTGAAATACTGACATCTATGTTCCCAAAGTAGGATGAGAAAACAGCCGAGCTTGCAGTTCTGATATTGTTCTGTGAAGGAAGCGTATACTGTTTGATGTATTCAAGCATCTCTAGTCACAACAACGATGGAGTCTGAAACATGAAACCTTAAGAGAAACAGGCGGGTGAGGCCTGATTCAGAAAGACTCTCAGCTGAGGCGTTTTTCAGCTAAGAGTTACCAGTCAATATGCAGATTGGCTCTGGAGGAAAAACTCATTGGTTTATTTTAAAGGACAACATTAGTAGATGTTTTAGCACCTTAATTTGAGACTGAGACTGAAGATGTTTAAAAAGAAGCTAATAATCAAACTGTAAAGCAAACTGTCTGTATGTCCTTTGCATAGTTTGAGAACCCTACAGCTGATCTACTTCACGCTTGGCAGGCTTGTTTCTGAGGATCCAAGGAAGTGCAGGGTCCAATTTGGACACGCATCGTGTTTCATTTTAATACATTTTGATTAAACAGGGAACACCCTTCTGTGACTAAGGCTCTCACTTCTCAGGGGGAAGCAAACCTAAACAAAAGGAGTTTAGTGTGGTTCAACACCTTGCTTTAGTACGGCGAAGCAGTGAGTAAGAATACAAAAGCAGGTGTTTAAACGAGACTGAATACTAGAGGTGAGATTTTAAGCTCCTGTCAACAGTAGTATGTTAGCTAACGTTAGCATCAACGGCCACAGTGTCTACCGTTGTTTGGCAGCACTGTCAGCTGCTCCAGGAATCCTCTCTCGTGGTCCGGCTTGAAAAGAACCAATGTAATCATCTAGATTTTTAATCATAAATATGAAACATGGTTGATATTTTCTGAGTGACCCTGATGTGAGCAGTTCAGGAGGCCTAATACTGTTATTGATTACTATCAGCCACTAAATGTGGCATTCCATCTGTTGTGAGATATTTTTTCATAAAACACCCCATAGAAATAAAATTGTGCAGTAAACACCATATGACAGAGATAAAATAGGGTACATAATCCAAAACAAATAATATACCATATATATAAACATATATACAATTAGATCAGTATATAGAGAGAGATACATATAAATGTGTAGTAATTTTAATGTATGATTTAATGGTAAAACCCTGCAAATACTTTCATAAATAATGTTAAAGATGTCAAATTGAGGAAAGCCCTCTGCGAAGGCACACCGGTCCCTCATCGTGCAGCTCTCAGTACAGCTTGTTCACTAATGGAGCTCTGGCTGCGGGCCTGGATCGATCAGACCATAATTTTGAAGAATTCCTGATTTCAACAAATCAGGACCCATCTTCCAGTTTACTCCCTTGCTGACATCGGCTCACACTCCATCACGTCTGGATGTACGAGGGCTGCTTAATCACGCTGGTGCTGCCGGTGATAGAGGACAGGTGCAGGTGAGACGGATCGTGCAGGCAAACGCAGGGCGAACAGAGCAAACAGTGAATCATATAGATAAATCAGAGCTGCTCGTCCACTACATCACCACCTCCCCTCAGAGGGGAGAAGGCTGCATGTTGATGACTTTATGATGGATGATGACAGAGTCAGGAACCATCAGATCGGGAGATGCATCGTAGCACGAAGGAATAGGACATTGACCACGCTAGAAACTGTCAGCTCAGGGGTTTGAAGGAAACAACCTCATGCAGAAGGGAAACATGCTGATGTGGGTTTTGGATATCAACTGTGAGTCAGGGGAGGGTTCGTTTGCTTTGGGTGATTTGCCACATTTCTGCTCACCAAATATCTTTAAAGAGATGGATATAACTGTGAGCACTCTGAGGGAGAGAGAAAAAAACAAATCTGCTAAACCAACACTTTCACTGATTAAAGATTAACTACCTGTTGAGCCTGAATTAAATCTTGGCAATATGAAATTAATTTATATAAAACAGATGCTCATTATACAAAGACATGGTCTATTAAGCTTAAACAAGAGAAATTAAAGCCTTTTTGCAGGTGATTGTTCAATGATGCTGTTAGAATCGTCAAAAGGGTGTCAAGGTAAGTCAAGTTTATTGTTATAGCAGTTTCTACACTCAAAGGAGAAAGACATATACGTAGGTTTCAAATGAAATAAACATCACTGCCATGCGTCCTTCACGTTGGCATGAGCACAAATATAACTTTCTGCCACAAGTTTATATTGTGAAAGATGTGACTGTTAAATGGTGGATAAATGTTGTTTTTTCTACAAAATTTCAAAAGTCTACAAGAGCCAAGATATTAATTGAGTACAATGATAATAGTAATGCAGCTGATTTTCACCTGCTTACATTATATGTCCATCACCGCAGGAGGCTTTTGGCAAGCAAGGTAAAGTTACTGTGTCTCAACAACTAAAGCGGATTGCGAAGTGTAGCTAGTAATGGTTGGGGGACAAAAATGGATATAAGTCTCATGGGACCCAGTGTGCAAAGATGTCATGAGAAAAAAAATGACGCATGCGTTTTATCGCAGCGTAAGCAATAAATAATGTCCTTGTGCACAGACTGTCTTTGTTAAAGCAGCGTCTCAGTGAGCGGCGAGGAAGGGCCAATAGCTCTTGTTCTCTCATGGGAAGATTGGCAGGAGTCAGGAAATGAGGACTGAATTGAGAGCACTTACAGTGAGTGAGTGCATTTGGCAGGGCTACAGCCACCATCTCTAACACCCCAGATCATTTCAGATTTCTGCAAGGTGGTCTCCCAAAGCTGCTTATTTTGCAGAGTCACAACAAAGGAAGAGTTTTATGTAATAAGCATAATGCGCCTTTGCTGTGAAGGAGGACGGTAAAGCTTCACCTGCTGCAGTGATTTACTGTAAATTCCCCTGTTTAAATGTCTCACAGTTCAGGCTACATTAAGTTCTCATTCCGTCGTCCTCCACGCATGGTCGGTCAAATCACATTCCAGCAATACTCTTATTCTCTTTCTTGCGAGTGTCACTTGGTAAGGAACCACTCTCACATTGATGCATTAAGTATAAATGTAGTTAGCAGATGGTGAGCTTAGCTTAGGATAAAGACTGAAAACAGGGAGAAAGGTGAGCCTGGCCCTTTTTGAAGGTAAGAAAATAAGCAAAAAAGCAATGTTGTTTTTACTCTTCACTTTTTTTATATCCTAAATAGATTACATATCCTGCTCATTTGTGAGCTTTAGAGGGACTGGTAGGCCTGTTGTGTTACGCCGTCCAAGGTAACAGGTGAACTGTTCACCCCTGTTTCCGGTCCTAATGCTAATTTGAGCTAAATGATATATTATTTATCTTTTCATCTAAGCCTTGTATCTTATATTAATTGAGAATTTAAAAAAAAAAATCTTCAAAGTAATCGATAAATAAGTCATTATATTATTCAACTAAACAGCACCTAAGCTCAGTCCCCTGTTTCCTGTTCTCATGCTAAGCTAAGCTAACAGGCTACTGCGATTCCTTTGTATACACCAATCAGACACATCTTCAGAATAACTGATCATGTTGTTAGATCAATCAACTAAATAGCACCTACATTTATTATTTCCCACAATTTCCAGTCTTAATGCTAATCTAAGATAACATTTTGCCCTCAACAATAAAGTTAATAGTGTTAACAGTGACAGCATTAACAGCATCACTGCTAAATAAGGTTTTCAATTAATCGACTTGATAGCACTTAAGATAGTTGTTTCCTCCGGCTTCCATATTCATTGCAAATCCAAGCTAACCTGCAGCTGGCATTACTTAAAGTTTACCATACAGGCATGAGAGTGACACTGATCTTTATATCAAACTCTAAAATGATATTAAAAATATTTTGTATGATCCTAAATAAATTGTAGATCAGTCAAATAAACAGTGCCAATGCTAATAGTTTCCTCCTTGCTTCCAGTCCTTATGCTAATTGAGGCTAACTGGCCACTGGAGTTTATTACTATTAACAGTGCAGACTGGAGATTGGTATAAATATTTTCATCTAACTCACAAGAAGGTGAATATGTAACTCCTACAGTATAATATGTACCTATTTCTGTAACATGCTAGAACTCAATATTGTCCCAACTCAGGCACCTTGACAAGGCAATAACTTCCTGTTGCTGCAGCAAGGTTAAGAGCCTCTTCATTCAAAAGCAGAGGCAACACGTCACGGTGCAGAGGGCGGTGAGATCTATGTGTTCCATTAAAATGAGGAGTGATACAGATCTCACATAACATGCCAGTGTCAGTCACCGGCGCCTCGTATTTCCGAGGCATCCCATCCTCGCTGCACGTGCGGGAGACAAATGGACTTTAGACAAGGGCCATTTGCATAACCAAGAGAGAGGAAAGCTGCTGACTCCAGCTAAAATACTGACAGATGGGTTTAATTCCATTACGTGAGCTACTGTGTAGGGATGGAGTAGCAGCTGACCTGCAGCAGAGCGCGGGGCTCCTTTATGTTCACTGCACCAGACCCGACTGGTGAAATGCAGGAGAGCTGTGGATAAGGATGACAGGCAGATAACAAATCGAAGCCGGAGGTGTCACAGGCCAGCAGGTCAACCTGGTAGATTACATCCCTCAAGGCCACTGACTGCACCTTGAAACTGAGCTGATAGGTTTGTCAGTTATATGGCAGCTATAGTCGTATCGTGATGCAATTTTGGTCCCTCAGCAAGGACAGCTGGATGTAAGCGATGCTGGAGAGATTATTACATACAACATGCAGCCCCTTCTTTTTATTCAATGTGGTGGATGGGCTGTCTCTCAGAGTTTAAATGCTGCAAATGTCAAGTAGGTTTTCGCATGCAAGAAATTGCTCTGGTATTTATGTGCATAACAAAATAAACACAGTAAGGAGAAGATTTAAATAAGAGATATAGGAAACAAGAGGAACTACAAGTCAAAAAGCAATCATTTTAATTAATTAACTAAAATGGCCCTCAGTGGTCTACAATACTGTTTGATTAAATCAAACCTAATCCATCATCAAATCAAACATATTTACATCCACTAGACCCACATCAAATTGTACTTACTCATAGATACCAGCCACTGAAATATACTTAAATTTTCTCATCACGATCCATGCTTCATTCCCTGAGAAATGAATGATAATTGATAATAATTCAGATAAACATTTAGGGTTTGTTCACAGTCTTTTTAGGACCACAAATCCTTAATTAAAAATGGACTCACTTATTTTTTGCCCAACACGTGACAAAAGACGAGCTGGTCTATGTAGGTGTGTTGTGTCTACATGCAGCTCCTCTGTGAGCGTATATGCCATATACCTACTGCAAGAATGACCCTGACCTGCAGCCTCACAGGTCAGGCCGACAAAATGGTCAATGCTTATTACTGAGTGGCTGAACATAAATAATGTTGAAGTACATTTCTGCTTTGCATCAGATTTAACCTCGGCCCTGCAGGAGAAAACCCATCGATCTTCACATTCGTCTTCCAGACATTTAGTGACCATCCAGTCGTTTTTATTTTTTCTGCCCTTGTCTCCATCGCCACACACCAGTCAGCCTCGTAACGTCTTCATCATCTCCTCTATCCCTAACCTATTTTTCTGTGTCCGTGTAGCTGGGTTTCTAGTGGGGCCTTATTAGCACGCCCGCTGCTCAGGGGACGACATTTGATCCTTCAGTGCAAACCTCCGATGCCTCGACACGAGCCCCGGGGCACGAATGACACTGAATACGCCACACGGTCACACGGATACATCTGTTCCAACACTTGATCTGCAATATGAACAGCATGTCAATAACAAGCTGACACACATCAAGACTGAAACCCAGATATTTTTGTATATTCTTTTACTATAGAGGTCACTATGTTTGGACCACCATACAACAAAAACCAGTTGGCGTCTCTTCAGTGTTAAACTCCATTTGAAAGTTTTGCAAAAACAAGTAAGCCCCTGATATTGTAAGAGCTTCCTCACAGATCTACAAAGATGTCTGTACTTAATGCTTGTGAAATGATGAATTTCACATTTTATTTATTTTATTAAATAAGCAGAAAATGCTGTCTGGTATCAAACTGTGTGAGATCAGACTTGATACGGGATGTATTTCACAAGTGAAATATACTGAAAATCAGATTGTGGTTCTTAATTCAATTTCTTGGCATTTTTAATTATAGCACACTGAAAAAAAATGAAGGCCAAGCAACAACATCAAAAACACAAACATAAGTTTAAAATGAGCGAGTGGGTGTGATCGTGCTGTTAGTTCAAACAGGTTTCTTCTGGTTTAAGGTAATTGCATGTAGATTGATAGAGGCATGAAAACCATATTGATGATTGATTTAAGAATATACAATGAATTCAAATATATTAACTGGTAAATATACAATATAACATGATTGTTCATCTAATACCCTGTGTCAGGTCATTCAGTACCGGGAAGCAAAAACCCACTGACCCTCGGAAATAAGGGGGCTGTTATAATTCACATTTATGTGCTGCACTGTGTTTTATGTATTTTTCCAGAAATGGCAACTTTTTCATTACATATCACATGGCAAGGAATTTCCAATTAACAGTCAAATGTTTAAAAAAAAAAAAAAAGATTTTATTTACTTAAAAGTGGTCAGAAGAATTATAGCTCATGGCTGAGAGTGCTGTCGAAAATGATGGAAACACCTGATCTAATATGTTCAACTGACAGAGCAAGAATGAGAACATTTCCATTTACTGCGTATAACTATTCCTTTATGTTCCATGAGAATCATTATATCCAGGGACCACATGAGCAGAGAAGTCTCCTCTTCCTCTCGTGTCGCAGAATGCGTGTGTGTGTGTGTGCGTGCACTTCTTTGTCTATTTTCTGCAGGAGCCCCGACAGTAAATGAGGGCTGTCAAGATGCAGCTCGTCAGTGAGGAGTGGGAGACAGAAACAGGACCACTTTGTCCTTCCTGATCTCGGGGCAATATGCCTTCCATCTCATCTCCTTGGGGCGACAGGCTACACGTCTCTAGCCTGAGCACGCTCCTTAAATGGCTGAGTTATGTCACCACCAATCAATGCCAAATTTCACCACACCCTTTCCGGCCCTTAATCTGAAAATGATAGGCCTTGTGGAGCTCGTCTTGCATTCTGAATCAGACCTCTGAATATAGTATTTTGGATTTATATTTTAGTGGGATGAATCTTTCTCGCTTGAGGACAGAGTCAGGCAAAAACGAGAAACAGCTCCACAAAGAAAGTTTGTCCTTGTCCAAACAGAAAGCACCAACATTTCTAGTTTCTTAACACAAGAAAGAAATTCTTCTCACACATAATGAACCACTGCCTCCACCTGCTGGGGCAAATGTGACTTGCATTTACACACTGACCGACAAATGAAGACCCTCAGAACAGTAGAGATTTTTAATAAACTTTTCAATTCACAAGTCATATTGCAGCTGACATGATTAGTTTTTATATTATCAAAATCAATGCAAAATGCAGTATCATAAATATATGGCAATCTCATATATACTTTTTTTTTTGTACATATCCATTTCAAAAAGGTCCCTTAGTTGTAAAAAATAAGTGTATACCAACCTAAAACTCCGGTGGAAATCTGCAAAATTCAGCACAGTATTTTCCTAAGAGAGAGATTTTAAATACAAGCTCTTAGTCTATATTCATTTAAAAGGGCTGCGTATATAAAGTGAAAAAATTGCTTTGATCGTTATTGCAAAACAGACATCCTGATTATCTTATGAGATATCATGTAACCATTGAGTCCACGTGATGGTAAGGTGTAATATTTTGATGTATATTCAATTAAATAAAGGACATAAAAAGGCAATATTGGCAAAAAAGCTGAAGCGTACAGAATAAGTGCATTTACAAAAAAATAAACTTCCTCTGAATATTTAAAAGATACAAATGTGTGAGACTGGAGTGTGACTGCCTGGCTTGTGAGAACAGAGCCAGACTCAGCCAGGTGAAGGAGTGTGAAGGTAAACAGGAGGACCTACATTTTTTTTCCTTTTTATAACATCTCTCCCTCGATCCCACTCACTGATTTGATTTGATTGATTTTTGTCTCTCAGTGCCAGTCTTCATCGTCATCATCCTCCACCTCAGATGAGTCTTCATGGCTGCTGCCCTCTGCCTGCTCTGTCACTCCGTTGCCGTTTCCTCTCTGATGGACCGCTGCCGCCACCGCCGCCGCCTTCCTGGCCCGGGCCTCGGCCGCTGCCTTCTCCTCCTCCTCTTTCTGGCGCAGCGCTGCAGCCTTCTTCTCCTGCTCCGCGTGACTCTTCATGTGAGCACTTCGACTCTTGACTTTATAAAACACCCTATGGGACGAGAAGAAGAGTATCGGGCTTTTACACACAAACAGCACATTTAGAACAACTCTATGACAAGGACTGAATTTTAAGGCTACATTTTAAAAGCAACAATAATTAACTTTTTTTAAACTTAAATTAACATCTTCAGAATCATGTTGACTTGTAACAGGCTGGATGTTGTCTCCGCCTCGGCCCCTCCACCTTCCCATCACTTGTTTCTGCACTATGGAATTCCAGTGAGGGTCGGATCAGTGTTACATACATTCTTTCAAAACATCCCATTGTTATGACGTGTTGAGTTTGGTTTGTTGTTGCGTGTGACAACTTGTTACAGACCTGGGATTTGTATTTCTGACAGAGCTGTTTCACTCAGACACCATGCCAAATCGCACAATATGTCAATTTCTACATAATGCTGCTTCAAGTTTGAGTTAAGAACAAACTTGATCTCTGCCGTGTTGTACCGTACCTGCCACATTTCTTGCATGGAAATATTGCATCGGGGTCCTGCGGGGGCTTCACCGGCGCTTTGCTCTTCTTTGCTGCAGGCTCGGCCCGAGGCCTGTGAGCCGGTGCCGGGTGATGAACCTTATTCACAGTGACTGGCTCTTTCATCATGACCATTGTTCCTGCCTGGAGCACCAAACATAAGCAGGCATTAGTTGCTTTATCAGCTGCATTGAGGGTTTGAGTTATAGTCTTTGTGGGGGGAGGTCTCTGAAATAACTAACCCTCACAAACGTCAGGGGCGGAGATGGATAAATTATAGCTCAGTGGGTCAAAATCACACCTGGCATTGAATGCATCTCGACATGCGTCTTCAGTGACTTCACCTGATCTACATGCAAATATAGCACACCTACATCACTGGAAGGGATGTTTTTTTTTGTTTTTTTTTTAAAAAAGAAAGAAATATATTCATGTAACATTTGCCAAATGTTACATGAAAGCCCAGAAACAGAAACCAGAAAATAAAAGTTACATGAAAGCCCAGAAACAGAATTTAATCATCTTAACTTTTGTTGGTAATTTCAAATTCACAAGAAGGCACCAATGATTTAGAACTTGCCGGAGCAACAAAGTTGCTTCTCATACGACAACTTTAAGATCAAGTGTTAAGTGAAGACAGACAGACAGACAGACAGACAGACAGACAGACAGACAGACAGACAGACAGACAGACAGACACACACACAGCAAGCCACTTCTTTCAACAACTGCATAAAGCAGATAACATCAGTGAACAATTATATCATTTAAATATGAAAAACTCAATACACTGTAAACTAAGAAGACTACCACACTTACATAGTCATGAGCCTGTAGTGACTGAGCAACCCTCGCCTGCTGGCTGCTTTCATGACTCTGCTCGTAAGAGGAAACCTCCTTTTGGTCATCTCCGTCCGCCAACTTCGACTGCTGTGAACTCTGCAACCAGAAAGATACCAAAATCATTTCAAAAATATATGAAACACAGTTCTGGTTCTAAAAAAAAATCTTTAAGAAGGATCATTTAGGATTTTTTTTTTATTTATTTATTCTTTTATGGGTTTTCCTTTTTTAAAAAATGTATATTTCATTATGGTTTTCACATCTCAATTCCACTGCCTGAATATTAAGATTCAAAGTTCATTAGTTTCATAAATTGATCTTAAAATGACTGTTTAACACAATTACTTCTGACACAGGCTAGCATGCAACAAAAACTAGTTACCCGACATGTCTAGACAGCTCTCTCACTACCCCTGTTGATACACATAGTGCTAAAAAAAAAAAGCTATTTCAATGCTTTTTCACACTTTAATATGTTACATTGGAGCCACTCTACCTTAATGTCCACCACGGCCTCCTGGTGCTTCTCCTCTGGAGAATCTGGGGGGCCGAAGGTTAAAATCCCGTTGCGACCAACCTTAACCTGTTTCTTGTATGTGTAGTAAAACTCTACACACTGAGCCACAGTCTTACTCCGCACCTTTAGAAATAAGACCAAAAGACCAAATGAAGACCACGTTTCCCATTAATCCAGTTGTTTCCTGTCACAAGAATTGTTTTATCCGTGTTTTTTTTTGCATATCTTGGTTTGAGTCTTGGTGAGTGTCTTTAAACCATCTCATCCCGACGTGAAGGAAAACTTAATTCATCCATTTAACGTAATGATTAGGTACATAGTGTGCAATCAGCAATTTTACACATCCCACAAACTGCAAATAATAAGTCAACAACAGGATGTCAATAAATCAATGTTGAGTCACACAGAAAGTCTGATGCTTTGCCCACTCAGCTTTTTATACTACAGCCAGATCAATATATTGGTTGGCTGAGGTCATTGTCCAATATTGGCCAACCACAGATCATCAGTGTCGACATATATTGTGTCTTATATGTGCTGATATGGTACTTTTTAAAAAAAAAGAGATTAAAAGGCAGAAAAAGATGCTTGAGGATAATTTATAATTATTAAATTTCAAGTGAAAGTCATTGTTTCAGTGCACAGAAACATGTTTCAACTGTTAAACATCCTGCCTCCGTTACATATCAGTGTTTGATAACCACATTTATGAGATCGTTGCAAAAATACGTGTTTATATTGGCCAATATATTGATACCAACATGTTTTGCTCCCTGAGAACTGGTATAGGCACAAAAAAAAACATCAGGTATAGGTGAGGCTCTACTTTAAACTATGTTACTTGACTTTCTGGAACAAAGTCCTAAGTTCGAGCTTCTCCCATGTGCAGACAAAGACGTCTGGCACTAACAATCACCACGTGCATAAAACAATGAGACAGGAATATAACTTGCATGTAGATGTACATAAAAAGGCATGTGTATCTTATATTTAAAAAATGGATGCCATCTTTGTACATGGAATGGACGTCACAAGACAACCATGTGAACTATTGGTCCAGTGTTAAACATCAATTCTGTAATTTCTGCTAGTAGGGGGCTCTCTATCAAAACAAAGCATATAACATTTGCTGTGTTTTTTGGGGAGGAGTGTCAGGGGCTAAACCAGACCTGAGGAATAAACGGCCATATCGGATTCTGCTCTGATCCGGGGATGTTTACTGACAGGGGGGAGAGGTCAGAGATTACTTCTTAACTTTGGGGATCAATCCGTTGTCTGTGTTTATGTCCCCTTACTGTGATGATGACTGCTTCACTTTTGCGCACTTTTGAAGTTTTATTCACCTGAAGTGTTGTCTCGTTCGCCGCCTTCCCAATCCTAGAAGTAGCTGCGGTGACTTTATCAAATGCACCGTTACCTTGAGTAAACTTGTGGAACATTTGGGATAATGCAAGTACACAAATTAACAAAATATAGAACAAAAACCAAGATGTTGTCGGACATTTTTATGAAGATTTCCTACATGTTATAGCTATCTATAAACAAAAGGACATGCTCTTTTCATTGCAGTATGATCAAAATTCCCTAGTTTCTAAGAGAGTGTCAGACTGGGGTTATTGGTCATGGAAACAACACCATCTGGGCATCCACCGTAAACCACACTCAACTATTGGCTTCAGACACGGACCATGTTTTGGCCACGACATCACCATCTGATCAGTTTTTGCTGCAACGGTTTAGGTATTTGTGGTAAATAGTCCTCTTGTCTTACTTGCAACAGGACATTTTCTATTACATCAGAATCTAGCTTCATATTCTAACTTAATGCTTCACAGTAAATGTGTTAACAATGCATTTTGCAAGGAAATGCTACACAGATTATAATCAAACGTATGTTTTCATCTCCATTGTTAAAGGCAAAATTAACAAGCATACCAGTTTCTGCACCATGAAGAAGTCCTTCCTGTAGGCAGAGATCCCCTTGTTGAAGTAGCGCTTCTCTTCTGGGGTCCAGCAGTCGGAGCCTGTGAGCAAATCAGAGCAGTTTTTTGTGGAGCTCACAATAAAAGGAGAAAAAGAATTAAAGGGAAGAGGGTAGAAGGAGGAAGATGAACAGATGGGGACAGGTTTTATTTTCCTGTCATGTCAATACTCACCTGAGTAGTGATAATTTGCCAATTGATGGCCTCTGGGGAAAATCGGGTCCTGAAGCATCAAACGTCCCAGCATTTCCTAAAACATGGAAAATGATTCAATACAATCTTCTTTACTTGAGTGTTTAACTGTGAAACACAACAGCAACAACAATTCAAAATTAAAATCAAGGAATATTTTCAAAATGCATGCTACTCAAGAATATTTATTTCATATTTTTCAATAAATGAGCTATGACACATTTTTTTATTTTTCCTTTTGTGTTTCATATCAGTTCTTGTGCTATAAAAGATCTTTAAAGTTAAAAAGATTAAAGTCTGCACAAACAGAAGCTCCTCTCTCCCACAGAAAACACGCTCCCAAAGTGCCTGAGACGCTTCGTCAGTAGGTCCACCTTTAATTTCAAGAATTTGTGACATCACACTGCATCATCATGCTGTGCATTTGCATAATTTATGCCAATATTCATAGTAGAAGTGAAGCTAACGTGAAGCTGGAAACACAACAGAGCTGACCCAAGACACAGTGAGCAGTGCTGGCTCAGGCGTGTGTGAGCTGACCAATCAGAAGGAGACTGGGTATGTGGGAAGGGGGCCTTAAACAGAAAGGAGCTAACAGGGCATCTCAGACAGTGGGGAACTGAGAAAACTGAGAAAACTGATGCATTTTTGAGCATTAAAGCATGTAGCCCTATTCTAGTAACAACCCAAAATAAAATTATGAACCCAAAAATGAGCTGAATGTCTCCTTTAAAAAGTGATCCTGTACACTGAATTACAGCAGGTTGAGTGAGTCATCATGAGTCACCATACTCACAAGGAAATCACCTCCACATTCATGTAAACAGTGTAAAACCAGCTCTTGGTTGGTCCCTCCACCTCTGAACACACTGGAACAAGCCATGTGCATCAAATCCTCCACTAAAAACAAATACAAAAGGTTTGAAAGAATTAGTGGGGAGGAGATGGCAACAAAAAGCTCTCATAATGAAAAGAACAACAAGGGACGGTGAGATACTGACTCCTCTCTTGATGTTTAAGATTGGAGTCATCCACAGGGAGCCAAACCAAGTCAGCCTTGTGCTGGTCAACCTGGGAGGAAAGTTGTTCTTGTAACTCTGGAATTTCTGCCTGGTACTTCAGCCCGATATTGATACGCCTGGACAAGTAAAAGTACACAGAGAGTTATGGTGGTGCAAGTACATTTCTGATAACTTGAGAGGCGTGTTTACTTACGGTTCGAGGCTAACAGGTGTGGCATCTGCGATCAAGGGCAGGACAGGAGGAGTGATATCTGAACTCGCTGCAAATACAAAATAAATATAGTTTTTAGCGACTGTCAGGCCTCATTAGTAGAAATTGTAAACACAAAAGCACAACGAATAAGACGTACTGGACCGCAACAGGCTACGCGTCGCTGATTTGGGCGTAGGCGGCGGCAGTGGTGGCGGTGGCAGGATTTGGTTGCCGGCAATGTTGGTGAGGATGGTGGAGAAGTAGAGTCCCGAGCCCTCCCGCACAGGAGACAGGATGGGTGGAGGCGTGTACGGGGGCAGGGAGGCGGGGTGGTCCGGCAGGCGCACTGGAGAGCGCAGGTTGCTCTGGTAGGAAGAGATGCTGGAGTAGAGGGATGGAGGGATGAAGGTGGATGGTTTGTGCGGCGGGATGATGAGAGGCTCGGGGCGAGGTCGGCGCTTGAATTTGGATTTTCCGTCTTCGTCTAATCCTGGATCGCTTTCCCCATCCTGGATAGACAAAGGATTGAGGATTTTGATCAGACGTTTAATTTGTGTTCTTTCACATCAGTGTCGTGGTCACAGATTTTTAAGAGTACAATTCAATGTGCAAAACTTTCAAGGTACCTAAACTAACAATTTCCTGACTTTTAAATTCCTTTATCATTACACATGGTCTTCAATCTCAAATTTGTTAGGATCTGGACCCGACTTGGGTTTTGAAATCCTCCGTATTTTTGAGGTCTCTAGTCTGGCAAGTATAATTGCAGTGTGTAATGAGACGCCTGTTCTACTGTCAGATAAAGAGCAGTCAACCCCTCACTGAGATTATTACCACTTTTTCTGTGCCACATCACTTGTACTGGGTGACAAAATCAAATATATTTTTGACAAAACACTTTTTATGTATCGACATTGCAACAATATTTTAGGAATCACTGTTTGTACTTTCAAAAATATTAAACATAATGAGATTTTTGATAATCCTCATTAATGTGGCTATAATAAGTGGGTTAAGACAAGTATTAAAACAAGTAGAACAGTCTGGTAAATTCCGAAATTACATCACTCCATTGTAATTTAGCCTTTTTAAAAAGGTGAAATACATAGTCATGCAGCTAGCGACACTGACTGGGAGCTCGGAATGGTGCCAACTTCAGTAGATTAAAGTAGATCATTGCAACACAATAAAGTCAAAACTTCTTTTTTTTTTTTGTTTTTTGAATGTTTAACCTAAATTCGTACATGTTGTACCTTAACACTTGTCACGATATAACAAC
Organism: Acanthopagrus latus; assembly: GCF_904848185.1. Classification (NCBI taxonomy): domain Eukaryota; kingdom Metazoa; phylum Chordata; class Actinopteri; order Spariformes; family Sparidae; genus Acanthopagrus; species Acanthopagrus latus. The sequence goes on along the minus strand of NC_051060.1, from coordinate 13,038,409 downwards.
ATCCAAAATCTAACAATACAATATAAATATTTTTCCCAGCTCTGGTGGAGAAGTCGTTGCTCGTAGAGGCAGTTCAGAAACTTGCTCTTCCAGTGCATCTCTAACACAGCAGCTGCTAAACAAGCATGAGCTGCAGTATTGAACTGCAACTGATGTTATCACCACTAAACACATCAGTCGCAAACAGTGCTTATGTAGGTCATATAGAGGCATGAGTACTAAATTAAGACCATTTCATAATAACCAGTTAGATTTTCCTTGAAAATTTGATGACCGTGACATAAGTAAGACGTGCGTCGTGCACTTGCTTAATCAGGCTGCACTGTGAAGCTACACACCCAGCTGAAAACAGCTGTTCATGTAGTTCAGGTTTTTGGAGAGCGAGTGAGTCACGTTATCTAAACCACGGAACAGACGGATGGGATGTTTTCACAGGTGAAAACTCAAAGGCTGGATTCTTTTGAGGTATTTTTGTGCTCATTAGAATGTCCAAGAGTATCTCAAGTTCGTTAAGTAAACAACAAGTAAACATTTACACCCCTGACTCATCCACGCTTCATTGTGAAATGTAACTAAGTGCAATTACTCAAGAGCTGTGCTTACAAGGAGCAATATTTGTAGTAATTGTGTTGAAAAAGTTAGCATGCTAACAAGCTAGCTCTGTTTGTCCAAAACTCCTGTGCTGGTGTATAAATACTATTACTCCTCCGGACTTCAAATCCAGACTGCCAGCTGAACAGCTAACTGAGCTAACTAGCTAATGGCAGCTACACTTAGCAGCATTTAGTGATTACTCTAGTGATAAGATGCGCTCAGTTTTGAGAATTAATTCAACAGGTGGTCAATTCTTACATACTGCAACTTAAAATACATTTTAGAGACACATGTACTCTACTTGAGTACTCTCATTTGATGTTACTTAAACTTCCACTTCACTAAAGACAGGGGTATAATAAGTAAATAAGAAGCTGGGGCTTGCAGCTAGTTAGCCTAGCTTAAATACTTGAAACAGGGGGAAGCAGTTAGCCTGGCTCTGTTTAAAAGGTTAATGGCAGACTAATAGGTATCGTAATAATTAAACTAACAAGATGTGTTATGTGTGTTATTTGGTAAGTCATTAATATCTTTTTGTTACCTTTAGACAGAGTCAGACAAACTGCCAGCTCTTTATGCTAATGTAGGCTAACTCGCTGCTGACTGTGGCTTCATGTTGCGCTATGAGACAAATACTCATTACATCTTATTCACTCAGAGGTCATTCTATTGCTTGATTATGACTCACTTTTGCTAGTAATACTTTCATACTCTTTGAAACCAGGACTTTTACCATTTTTTTTTTAATTGTTAAATTTTACCTTTGACTTGAGTGTCAAATCAGAATACTTTTTCAACTACTGTGGGCAATACTGACATATTAGAGGCTGCAGTGAATTCAGACTATCCTTAATCTTTGGCATTCAAACTTCATCCACTTACACTACTAACCTGGCCAAAACTCTCCATCATGGAGTTCCGGAGCGACCGCCGACGAGCCACTATGACAGAAGGTTTGCGATCGGGCTGTCCAGCAGGTCGCTCGGCCAGGCTGAGTCGTCCATGAGCCCAGCCATCCTGAGGCTCTGTTTGATTCCGGTGAACCGGGACAGATACAGGGATAACCAGAGGCACCATGGTGGCCTGTTTGCCTGAAGGACCGTCTTCCTGTTAAGGCAGAAATGGAAAGAGGCAGAGAAGATGGGGAGAGATGTAAAAGAGAAAGGAACAGAGAGAAAGGGGGAGAAGCAGGGAAAATAGATAAGGCAATGAAATATAAAAACAGAAGAAGGCGGTGTGACTCCAAATTGTCTTCTGAAAAGACATTTTTAAATTAAGAGTGTTTGAATCCCTTTAGCCAGTGTAATCAGTTTGAAAATGTATTCTGGAGCCCTGATTATATATCTTCAATTGTCTTATTACCCTAAGTCTTTAAATATATAAATCAGATCAAAGAGAGATGACAAGCAAACCCTAACATTTAAGATGGTTGAATTCGTAATTTCTTTTAAAGGAATAATCAAGTCAAACGTAGGGCTGGGTATCGAACTTTGACACTTTTATGGCACCAACTGAATTGCCTCGATACTGTCGAGTATCAAATTTCAATACTTGAGTAGTTAATCTCTTCAGTGTCAGTGAGCCAATAGGAATGCAGAATGCTTGTATGGCCACAGTGTAATACTGCTGGTGACTGGCTGTCTCGAGGCACGCAAGAAAAAGGCTAGTTTATAACAAGAGACGGAGCTCACCACATGTACGTGTAATGTAATCTTTAGTCACAATGGATTTCATAAAACTGGTATCGAACTATCAGTATCAGTATCAGGAAACATTATCAAATGTATCTGTGACAAAAATGTTAACAATACCAAGCTCAAACAAAAGAACTGTTATCAAAATTGTTGCCCTTTATTTTGGTAGATGAATTAACTGATGAATTGACTATTTGTCTGGGCTCTGAAGGACACAACTGAGAACAAACAGCTAATTAGTGGCTACTTTACTTTAAAGATGCACTCACTGTGCAAAATGTTGATTTTACGTAAAAAAAAAAAAAAAAAAAGACTATTAAAAAAAAACAAAAAAACAGGAAATCTGCAGCGGTGTCCCCTACGAATGTAACAGAAGGATTACATTTACTTTTACATAAATGAGCTGTTATTACAACATATTTCCGTGGGAGTGAACACAACTCCCTGGTATTTCTGGTCAAGCTGATACAATTTTCAGTGAGTGGCGGAGAAACGTATAAATCAGTTTTATGATTATACGTCAAACAGAGCTGAAGACTGCAGTTTGAATCTCACCTGCTAACACAGAGAAGTGCTGCTTGTTGAACACATTACGACAGCTCTGGCTTGTGAGTAGCAATATTAAACCTGTTTGGTGTGCGTTAGGGAGCATAGCTGTTCAGGTTGACAGCTCAGCCCCTCCCTGGCTGTGCTGAATGACTGGGAAGGAGCCTGAGGAATGTGGAGGTGTGCAGACATGCAGCTGCTTCAACTGTGCATCCAGCATGCCCACTCTGCACAAAAACCTATGACGAGCCTGATAATATCCCCAAGGGCAGTGCGCTAAACATCCCCGTGCTAAGAAAACCTGAATTCATCTTGGTTTTTGTGCTCCTCTGTTTAACGAAGGTGCTTAACAGTAAATAAAGAAGTGCAGTGGGTGTGTCACTAGAATGCAAACAGTGTAAATCCTGAAGAACCAGGTTAAGAGTGTCACCTTTGTAGAGGCAAAATTTCAAATCCAAAAAGGAGGAATTGTAAGTCTGCTGCATAAAAATGTACGATATAGTGTGACTGCGCACGCTTGTAAAACTGCCTGTCATAGCGAGGACTCTGACAGCTGGAGCCTATGGAGAGTGTTTTGTAAACCATAGGGAAGTGCTGCATAGAAACAGGCTTCTTCCTCTTTGTACAGCTGCTTGTCAACTTCGTCAACTGACAGAATTTGCTCTTACATGCACAAATTAGCTGATCCTGCCCTTCTTACTTAAGTAAACCGGGCCTAAAGCAGGTATTGATAAACTGGCTTATGTAAACAAGAAAGTGATTTGTTTTAACCCTGACCATTTTAGCGGGCTCCATTTTTGACGCCTGCTGGGCCAGAGTCTCCAGGTTGATCTCCTTCGACGCCCGCCTTCGCCTACTGGTGATCTGGATGACCCCTCCTGTTGCCGCTTGGCTTTCCCCTCCTTTCACCACCCGGACGCCTGCCACTCCGTTCTGGGACGGTGGAGGCTCTTTGGGTGCTTGAGTCCACACGTTAGTTGAAGGAGGGCCCAGCGGGGACTGGCCGTCTCTGGAAAGGCGACGCGAGCGGCGAGGTGCGGCCGCTGACGTGTCTGACGGTGAATCAGAAGGCTCTGCGGGATTTGTGGCAACCTTTTCAGGCTCTGGATTGGGGATGGCTGGCACATCAGTTTGAGCGCCTGGTTCCTGCTGCGGCTCCACTGACTGGAAGCCTTCCTTTTTAGGCACAGTGTCTGGCGGACGAGGCTCAGGGGACTGATAAGCCACAAAGTTTTGCGTTTGTTGCTGTTTTGGTTGCACCTGTAGTTGCGTTGTTTCTTGCTGTGGCACGTTTTGTTGCTGCAGTTGCTGCTGCTGTTGTTGCAGTTGTTGCATTTGCTGTTGACGCTCCTGTAGCTGCTGCTGGTGATACTGTTGCTGCATTTGCTGCATTTGCTGCTGTTGCATTTGATGATGTTGGATTTGTTGCTGCTGCTGTTGTTGTTGTTGCTGTAAATGCTGCTGTTGCTGCTGCTGCTGCTGCAACTGAAGTTGATGCTGCTGGTGCAGCTGCTGTTGCTGCTGCTGCTGTTGTTGTTGCTGTTGGTGATGGTGATGCATTTGTTGCTGCTGCATCTGGTGGAGCAGCTGCTGTTGAGTTTTAGGCGGCTCGCCGTATGGCAGGCTCGCCACTCCCTTGTTGCCCGGAAAAACTGAGTAATATCCGGATGAAAACTGCTGCTTGCTGGGCCGAAATGTTGCCTGGAAGGGTTGCAACATGGGCGCCTGCAGAGTGTGAGGAGGCCCGTGGGGCTGACCTTGGTGCTCCACACCTTTGTGGGCATGCTGATAGGCCTGCAGCTGAGCCTGGTGCATCGCAGCCACGGCATGCTGCTCCCACTCAAGCCCCCTCCCCTGAACTTGAGCCTGGGTGGCATCTCTGTACGCCTCGACGGGCGCTCCTGGCAGCTGATTCTCACCCCCCATCGGCAGAGCTACGCCCTCATGGACCCCTTTGTGGAACGCCATCTGACCCCGGACGTTCACGCCGCTCATATAGGGGCCGAAGTTCTGCCCCCAGGCCGGCACGGGGGCCTCCTGAGACCAGCCGGGGGCCTGTATGGAGTCCTGGTGCATCCACTTTACAGGAGTGGCCTGTGGATAGTGCGGTAGACTTTGGGGCCCCTTCTCTGGGTTGTAAACACCGGAGATGTTAGCAGAGTCGCTGTGGCTCGAGTCTGAAGCCGGAGGTCCAATGCCATAATAAACCTCCTGCTGCACAGGCTCTTTCATGGCTGCAGCCCGAAGCTTGCCGCTCTTGTCAGTATTAACTTGAGGAGGAAGACTCATAGTAATATTAGAAACAGGAAAATATTGGAGTCAGAGCTCTCAATGTTGATCTCCGAGCGTGTGAACCGCTCAGTTATTGCCCCTGTAGTGTGCTTTCACTGCCTGAGGCTGAGTAATTCTTTGTTTAAATCTGTATACAGAGGTATTTGGGAGGAAATATAAATCCCAGAGGAAAAGTGCAGGGTGGGGAGCATGCAACCCTCCTTCCAGAATCAAATCTGAGGCTTGCAGTCCATTCTTCTCGTCCACTTTATGGTGCCGGACCTTTTGAGAGAAAGGAGGGGTTAGACACTTTTGGTTTTTTTTCTCTCTCACAAACAGAACAAGCATACAAAAAGTTTTTGAGTCGTCTTTCAACTCGCGTGCAGCAAAGAGGAAATCGAGGCCTACGCAAGCAAACAGCCCAGTGAGTAGAGTGAAAACTCAGTCAGACAGCGAGTCTGTTGAGGTTAACCTATGTTTCGGTAATCACGTCCAGGTGCGTGCAGAGAGGACGGCGAAGAAGCCCGAGAAGAAGTTTGGACGCGGCAGCAACAAGGAGGCGCCTGCAGGGCAGCTGCCATTTGGCACAACAAGAAATACAGGAAACGAAGGGACTCGTGCAATCAGCCGAGCGATAGCCACTGGTGTTATGTTAAAATTCAGCAACAAGGAAGCGCGAGTGCCGTTGGGCAACATAGCGGATTAGTAAGCGTTCGTAAAACACAGTGTATGTACCTTATCAATGGTGCACGGAGCTCTCCATGGCCAGCCCCATGGAGTCACTTTGGTTTCGATCAAAGTCGACTGCATGCAGCTCCATGAAGGGACTGTGCGCAGCAAATGTCATAACTCTGACAACTTTCCCTCGAGTTTCACAGCGCGCAATATGGCGAACGGACGAGTTTACAGTCCCGAGAAAACATAATCCAAAGTCCGGAGAGGCTGGAGGAAGAGAAGAAAACAAGGCTCGTTAGCGCTGAAGTTCAACAACGCTGCCCGGTGTGTATCCGCGGAGCCGTGCGCTTCAGGAAAACATGTCCACAACTTTCTCTCCCCGCATCAACGAGTAAACCGCACATGAGACGGCGACTGCGTGACAACTCCGCCGTGCAGCGGCCTGCTCGGGTATAAACGCAGATTTCTACGGTGCCTCTGCAGAGACCCGCGTCACGTAAACTCTAGGTTCCGGTTTATCCACATGGGATGAAACGCTGCGAAACTGCGCACACACGCAGAAAGTTGTGCACCCCGGAACGCACCGCCTCACCCCAAAACAGCTCAACTCACGTCCTGTTGTCCAATCCGGTCGTCTGGCCACTCCCAGAGCTGTATCCGTGTACGTTCGTTTTGCTGTCACGGGCTGCCCCCCGGAGGGCGGAGCCTCAGCTCAACACACGGAAAAAGCCTGTGGTTAACATCAGAGTCGTAGACAGGATGTTTATACTGAGGTCAAGGACAGGCAGCCCCCCAACATCATGCAATATAGCCATATATCTCAGTGTGCACAGTTTTGTTTACTTTTTTTAAATGTTGTTTCTCTATTTATATTTCTTACTTGTTTCTACTTTTGCTCTCCCCTTTGCTGCTGTAATAATGCAAACATCCCTGTTGTGGGACTAATAAAGTAATGTCTTATTATACAATTTGCAAGAGAACTTTTGATTTGATTACATCTTCTCTGTTTAAGTCATTCAACTCTTCCATTTTTTTATTTAACATATTGTGCTCATTCAAACCAGTTGTATGACACATATATAGAAAGCTGAGTGTTTTATATTCCATACCTGCCAACAAAAGACTTTGAAAAAGAGGTTTTCAGCGTAGCGATGAAATATTTTGTAGGTTCACCTGGAAGTTAAAGTAAAAAGTAAAAAAGTACAGTAAAAAGGCTAATGTTGTAATGTAATGGCTATAAACAGACTGCACTGCAGTTGTGTGATTTAAACATCACTACCACTGAGCACCTTGCTACATACTTATTATACATGTTTTCTATAAATTGATCAATGTACAAGTTGTAAAGTTAGAATAGTTTGTAACAAAAGTTGGCCCGTAAAGACGGACCAGTGAGTAGATGAGTCTCCGTGTTCGCTGTGATAATGTTTAATATCCCAAGTGACTCTGAGTGAGAGCCACACAGGGTTTGCCATTAACTGATGGTGATTATGTGATGTAATTTAGAGGAAAAAAAAAAACAAACGTCTTTGTCACTTTCCACAATGCAGGCCGGGAGACATGTTGTCCTGTGTCACAGATTTGGGTGTTATGTGCTGTGTGTTGCATTGTGTGTGCAGTGTGCTGTGTTGTGCGTGCTGTGTGTGCTGTGTGCTATATGCTGTGTGTTATGTTGTGTGTTATATGCTGTGGTGTGTGCTGTATTGTTGGTGCAGTGTGCAGTTTATTCTGTGCTGTGAGTTGCGTGTGTGCAGTGTGTTGTGGTGTGTGTTGTGTGCAGTGTGTTGTGTGTGTAAGTTGTGTGCAGTGTGTGTAGTTGCTCCTCTCTGTCAGGGTCTCAGGATGCAGGAGTTTGCGGATCAATCAGGAGAGACTAGCGCTGTGACGTCACCAGCGCCTCTATGAGAGAGCACGGGGCATCATTCCCCATCCATTAGCAGGCTAGCTGGCTAACTGTAGCTAACGTCAGCTATGGTCCATCACCATAATCCCATTTCGAAAATAAACAATTTACTGGAATGACCTAACTTCAGTAAGAGGGAGCATGGGGACTGCCTGGATTTTACTCACTTACTGGTATCGCAATTCTGCAGCGAAGCGAGGTAAGGGGTCAGGGAGGTTTGCTAGCCAGCGGTTATATTTAGTAAATACGCTAGTTAGCTTGTTTACAGGACTACCAGAGCCGCCGCATTGAACGCCGTCACCCAGCTAGATTAGCTCCCCGGCGGCTAATCCTCTCAAACGACCGGTTAACGTCCGTTTATGACCAGTGACTGACGCTGCGCTACTCGTCGTTGTGTCCTGGCTCAGAGTCAAACAAACCAGGCGATGCTAGCTTGCTATCTTATCGTGACCATCTAGGAGTGGTTAGCGTCTTGCGTGAACCTTGGAGACGTGAGGTGTAGCTAACCTCTGCAGCTGTATATATGGTGTTCTGCACAAGGATGTGTAATCGGTATATAAGTTACTGTTCCTCTTTCCACCCTCTGCACGCCCATTGGCGTGCAGTATACAGTGGTTTGTCAGGGAGAAAAGACGGAACTGAATTTTAAAATCTGTTCCCTGTTTTCAGTGGGGTGCTTTCGTCACTGATGCCAGGTGCAGGCTGTAGCTGAGAGCTCTCAGGATGAGTGGGGCTGGAGAGCACACAGACATCCTGTCAGTGGCAGACGTGGTCAGAGACAGATGGAAAGTGGTAAGGAAGAGAAATCACCAAATAATGTCCCAATCAAAAGGATATTTTCCTCCACGGTCACACAGTGGGTTGATGAAAACACTCTTCTTTCTCAGGCGAGGAAGATAGGTGGAGGCGGGTTTGGGGAGATCTATGAGGTTTTGGATCAGTTGAGCCAGGCCACTGTCGCCCTAAAGGTGGAGTCTGCTCAACAACCCAAACAGGTGCTGAAGATGGAGGTGGCAGTGCTGAAGAAGCTTCAGGGTGAGTGATGTCATCCAATTATCAGTGACTGAAAACTCCCACAAAATGACTGACTAACACTTTTTCCCCAGAAGAATTTGTGCAGGCAAGATGGGTGATGTGATCTGATACTGCTGTGTTGATGTTTTTCTTAAAGTCATTATTAAAGTTGATCATTATCATGGGATGTCATAGCTTTGCAGCTTGTGTTAATCCCCGGAAGGTCATAGTTAATGTTTTTCAAGGATCATCATTTCAACGTACAAAACATCGCCAAAAATCACAGCTGCTGCAAGCCATCGCGGTTGAATGGGCTACATACTCTCATTCTGGAGACGGGGACTGAAACCCATTTAAGCTTGGTTAACTTCTTTGGTTAAGTTCAGGCAATAGAAATACTTGGTCACGTATAGTTTTGAGTTTAGATATATTCTTTCACTATGTTCAACATGTATTTGAAAGAGTAACTTCTCCCATGTGCGTACTTTCCAGTCTTTTCCCCTGAGTGGATCCCTTTTTCCCATGACTTTACAAAAACGTGATTGGTCAGTTTCAGTAATGGTTTTGGAGCTACATTATTAATGATGTTCCAGGAATAACTCAAACACGGAGATATCAGATTGTGCCAAGTGGTAACCCCCCAAAATCATTTTGTCAATTTAGTACATATGGTAGATGGTCGGTTTCCATGAAGGTTAATGTTTCATCAAATAAAACCATTGAATTGTTATGATAAAAGTAGCAGTTGTTTGGTCTACACCTCAAAACACATTGACACTCAGTGAATAAAAGACATGTTTATAATCCTTAAAACTTATTGTGCTAACTAATCCCAAAACATTCCAGTAATCCATTCTAATACACAAGATTTGTCACATGTATACACACATTTATACCTAATATTTGTGTCTGGAGCAGGCATACATTTTGACCAAAGAGCCTACCCGTTGGTATAAATATACATTCTTTGTTGACAGGTAAAGACCACGTGTGTCGCTTCGTAGGATGTGGCAGGAATGATCGATTCAACTATGTGGTGATGGAGCTCCAGGTAGGGTTTTCACCCATCAGTGCTCATCAAGTATGTTGTTTTCTGCTGAAACAGAATCACTCTGCATCATAAATATAACACGCAACACTCGTTTCCTGTCATAAGGGGAGGAATCTGGCAGATTTGCGCAGGACCATGACCCGAGCCACCTTCTCCGTCTCCACAACTTTGAGACTTGGCAAGCAGATTTTAGAGGCAATAGAAAGCATTCACTCTGTAGGCTTCCTGCACCGTGACATTAAGCCTGTAAGCTGACTTGAAACCCTCTCATGATTTATGAATTTCCTGTTATTGTATGCATCCTAATTTAGCAAAAGTTACATTTACATAGAACAATTAACTGTTTAACTTGCTTGTGTTTATCTATGTTGTTAAAACTATAGTCCAACTTTGCGATGGGACGACTAGCCAGTACGTGCAGATGCTGCTATATGCTTGATTTTGGCCTGGCCCGTCAGTTTACCAACTCCAGTCAGGAAGTCCGTCCAGTAAGTACTCCAAGTCAGCTTCCTGTAAGCATTGTTTTTTTGTTTGTTTTTTAATCCGATAACCTAGAAGTTACTTATCCTCTCAGAAGCTGATTTACAGCACAGTCCGTCTGGTCCAGCAAAATGTGTCATTAAAAAATGAATCCAAAATAATTTAAAATGAGATACTGTATCATATAAATGCAGATGCACCACTTTGGGTTGCACTGGTGTTTTATTGAGCAAATATTACTGATAGGGTATCTAAAGTTAAAGGCACACAAATGTACACGTTTCACGTCAAATGACAAATTCATTTACATGACCTCAGCTGGCCTTAGCTTAGTGGCTCTCGTGATATCGGTGACCATCCCAAAAAGGATTAGTTGCCTGAATAGTATCCATAGATACCTTAAAATGGGGTAAGATGGGGTAATGGACAAACATTTAGTTATTTGTGTTTCAGTTTCCTCATCACCTCATGCAGTTTGCATTTTACCAAATCTGAATTCTCTTTCAGCCTCGTCCTGTGGCAGGCTTCAGAGGAACTGTGCGATATGCTTCAATCAATGCTCATAAAAATAAGGTGAGCATGGACCACAAACATCCGTTTTTGCTGACATATTCGTTTTAACGTTGAAACAGCTCATCGTTGTGTATCTTCATCTGTAGGAAATGGGCCGTCACGACGACTTGTGGTCCCTCTTCTACATGTTGGTTGAATTCATGGTTGGTCAGCTGCCTTGGAGGAAAATTAAAGATAAAGTATGTGCCTTTTTGTTTTAATCAGTATAGAAATGTATTCATGGTATTTGTATCCATTAATCCATTTATTTTCTCCCTGCTTTAAGGAACAAGTCGGAAATCTAAAAGAGACGTATGACCATCGACTCATGCTCAAGCACCTTCCCTCTGAGTTTAGTACCTTCCTGGATCATATCCTGACTTTGGACTACTTCACTAAGCCTGACTATGAGGTTGGCCATCTCTTGTTTGGCATATTCTGCATGCACTGTTTGTTCCTCCCCAGCTACCAAACGCTGACGGCTGTGTTTTCTCTGTGACAGCTCCTGATGTCAGTGTTTGAGAATGCTATGAAGAGCCACAACGTGCTGGAGAATGACCCGTACGACTGGGAGAAATGTGATTCCGTGGACATGCTGACCATCACTGCCGCAACAACCACTGCTCAGCAGCTCACTCGCCTCACACCAGCGTACTTGGGGTATTTACAGTCAAAGAAGGCTCTGTCACTTTTTACACATAGCCATTTATTCCATTACTTGCAGCTGGATCATTATTGCAGTTTCACTTGTGCTATTCAGACTTCCTTCACACTTTGTTGGACATGAGTGTAAATGTATAGCTGCTGCTTTTTTTAGACTAGAAATCTGCACAGTCAGAGATCCCTGAGAAATGGCTGCTCTAAATTGTGCTGTGGAAATGAGCTGCAGGGTGACCTTCCTTCTCCTCCACAGCATGGCCAATGCTTCAGTGCTGCCAGGCGAGCTGCAGAGGGAGAACACTGAAGATGTCCTGCAAGGGGAGCGCCTCAGTGATGCTGACAACTGCCCGCCCATCCCCACGCCGACCACCCCTGGTGCAGATGTATGGGAGGAGATGGACCGCAACCGAAATCATAAACAAGCCCAGGCGATGATCAGGAAGGTCGGGGCAATGTACAATGTTCTTACCCACTGCTGTGATATTACTCTTATGTAACTGCTACTTGTCTTGTGCACTGAGATTTACATTTTTGCTCAATACTCTCCCCAAGACTGCATTAACTTTGCCCAGAGGTAGAATATTTAATTCTGCCTCACCTACTTTAACCCACCCCAGTACTGATACTTGAGTACCCAGTTGAGGGCAATATTTAGGATTTTTGTACACCTAAAGCATGTTCCTTAACTGCATTTATTAAAAAAATATTTAAAAATCCCATTTTGGGCTTAAAATGTACATATAAAAGAACAGTCCTAACCGAAGAATTTCTTAAATTAGGAATCCTGATTTAGGATGGCATCCTTACTTCATAATAACTGCCAGAAATTGCAGCACTACTATTGTCAGGTCTGTATGGCAGTGACAATAAAGATGGGTAACAGCAATAACAGAAATATTATGATTGAAATGACTAAGTGTTGGATTTATAGTTAGGATTTCTTAAGGTAAGATGTGAGGTCTGAGATAGGAATGGACACAGCGATGAGTTAACCTTCTTTAAATCATAGGTAATCAAATATGTTGTTTTGTGTTTTTTTAATATGTAAAAAATCCTACCTTTTGAAACTTAAAGCTGAAGTAGACAATTCTAGAGAGATTGTTGATTATTGAGTTTCATTCCCAGGCTGTCAAATTCTGACACTTTCGGTTAACCAGCGTCCCGGCAACAATAATCATCACTACCTTTATCAAAAATTTGCTACTTCGGATTTGAATTTAAACAAGCAGTGCGGAGTAAAAATAGCATTCTGTGCGTAAAAAATGCATTACTTCAGGTTTGGGCCTCTTTGTTGCTCATTCTCCTCAGGTGGTGAGTGAGGATGAAAACAGTCAGAACCAGGGGAACCAGAGCCCCAACACCGGCTCCATGCAGAGCTCTCCTCGACGGGTGCGATCAGAGACCATGTTCTTGGAGCGGGCTGCACCGCTGCTCCGCAGGATGAGGCACAGTCAAAGCTTGGCATTTGAAAAGAGGCTTGCACCCGAACCCAAGCCCACCATCGAACGCTTCCTTGAGGCCTAGTTAGTACGCTCTCAAATTACAATATATCCGCTTGTTACAGCTTGCAAAATGCTTATTTATGGCAAACAGACAAATTGACCATAATCTTGTAAAATATGTTGTTTCAGCTTAGGCAAACAGCGTCCTGTCCTTTCTCAAGTCGGGGAGAAATCTATTCCTGAGAGGGGACATGGGCAGCACACGCCTTCCTGCAACGAGGAACACTCAGGCATGGCAACACCAGATCAAGAAGAGGGTGCAGCCAGCAGCGGCTTTGTGGCCGTAAACCTCAGTCCTGTGCCTCAGGAGGGAGACTCTCAGGAGTGGGTGATGCTGGAGCTTGAGCAAGGCAGCGGCTCTGGGGCCACCAAGCCTGCAGGTGAAGCTCTGCACGAGGACGAACCTGGAATGCAGCCACCTGCTGAGACTGAAAACCAGTCCTCTGAGCCACAGGATGGTCAGTCCACAGCAGTGCCGAGCAGTCCTGTCCTGTCGCAGATGTCCATGCCTGGAACATGGTTACTGGGCCACAGGAGGCTGCCCGGGATGCTCGGACAGATGCCCTCAGTCATGATGGGAAGACCCCAGATGGACCAGGTAGAAGTGATCAAGCATTTTGATGTGCATGAACTGAAAGCAGCATTGTGAACTTAGGTGTTTAACAGGTGAGAAAACAACCCCAATTCATTAGTTAATCATATAATCATCAATATAGGAACCTCAGATTCACAGTGATATGCTTTTACAAAGACACATTTGAACAAATTCCTACGAAACAATGACATTGACAAATGGATATAGGTGTAAGTACGACAGTATACAACATTCGTATTGCACTTTGTGTATGGTAGATAATTCCACGTTCACATCATATCCTGTAAACCATAATTACGAGAGTAGAGTAGTAATTCAAAGTCCGAGATATATATTTTTGCGGACACAGATGATGTATCCCACAAGAGAGAAAGACTCACAGAAGTCAGAGGAGTGGCTGCAAATACGCTGGCAGCTACATCAAAATAAAATCAATTATATACACCAATACAATTGTTTCAGCTAATTTTCTACTGGCATCATTTGTATCTGGGTTCACTTGGTTAGGAACTGCTATAAAACCACAAAATAGGCTAATTTAAGCTGTTAATCTGGCGTCATTACATGGTTTGTATTAGGGCTAACCACCTTTGAATAATGGATGAATGCTCAGTCTGAATAATGCGTGATCAGCTGTGCGCCTGATTCTGCCAACATTTTGCGAAAGCAGCATAAACATAGTGATCTCGGGCTTGATCTCCTGCCATCCATAGAAAATGATTAAGATTCATCAACCTTATCTCCATCAGCAGGACATGCTCTAGAAAATTGATCCAGGTTGTTTTGGAGCTTTTGATTGTTTGTTGTTTTTGATTGTCTTCACACCCTTTAACAATTATCAAACTCTTCTCAGTCCTCTAGCTGTGCGCCACAGTCGCCAGTACAGGAGAGGAGTGATGCAATACCCCTCGAGGCACCATCAGGTGAATCTGATAAAGTCTCAGAAGAAATCTTGAAGGACGGAGGGAAGTTGGAGTTAGCTCCAGTGCCAAGCCCAGCCAAAGGTCCCACTTCTCATCTGACAAACGACAGAGACCCAGAGAGTGATTCCGGTCTGCCCGATCGCTCCTCCGAGCCGAACCAGCAGCCTCTAGCTGACGCAGTGGGAGGCGCTATGGAGAGCACCGTCACCGTCTCCTCCTCTCCACCTCCAGCTCTGCTCAGGCGAAGAGACTCTCCCTCATCCCCAAGATTGAGTCGAATCCCAGTCCGGGACCCTAGCATCCTGGACTCTCCAACTAAGGACCTCAACTTGGAGAGGCGTCACCGCTGGAGCAGTCCAGTTCCTGGCTCCCCCACCCACTCACCTTCTCCATCTCTGTCCTGTGACAACCTGCCTTGCGCTTTGCCGAGGGACAGGCTCTCCTCAGAGCGAGGCTCCAGGTCCGACTGTGGAGGAGAAGACCCTCTCTCTCTGTCCTCCTCATCAGGTAGCAAAAGTAAGATCCCGCGTCCAGTGAGCGCCAACTTTCTACCCGAGCAATTCACAAGCAAGTTTCTGCCTCGACCACCTCCAGGGAAACCTCCTATCCGCCCGGGTGTGGACAACAGGTATGAACTATGTTCTGTGAAGACTTTAAAAGGATCCACATTGCTCATTTGTCTCTTTTTGTTGGACGGAACATATTTAAGGTTACAGTCCTTAAGACTTTGGCCCTGGTTGATTTAGTGTGGTCAATTGTGGTATTAGTAATTGCAGTTTAATTCTATAGCAAACACTCAAGCAGTAAGGAAATATGACAGCAACCTTTGTGTCTTTTTCAGTGCAGCCAAACAAACTTATATTGTTTTTAAAAAAATACGTCAGACATTAATTGGCCGTTTATCCTGGTGCTTTAGACTCTTCAATTTAGCCAACTTTGACTGCTGCATTTGTTTATAAACTCATGTGTGATGATAAATTACGCTGTTAATAATCCTTGCCACACTCATCTCTGTGAGAAATACATTTAATTTTCTGTGAATGCTTCAGAGTAAAAGCCACCCTGTGTTTTGCTGGTAGATTTTTTTTTTTTTTTTATGCCAAGTACCAGCAGTAAGAGATTTACACTTTGCATTACGATTAATTATTTTACTTTTTTGAATAGGTAAACAAAATAAATCCAATGTGGGAATGGACTCCACCGACGACTAAAAACTACAAGAGAGCTTATTACAGAATGTAGATTTGCTTAAAAATGCTGACCATAATTAATAATCAAAAAATCTTGTAAATCAGAAGTTTTCTAATGTTGTAAAGGAAGAATCATCGAACAGAAAGAATCACAATCATAGTGTCATATGTTCTTTTCTCCAGGCGGCGGAGGCTAAGAGTGCGAGCCAGCAGCACTAGTGACGCAGACTTCCTGGCCAGTCTGACTCAGCTGATGCAGGACCGCAGCGGGATGCTCTTCAGCCCTCCTCCTCGGCCTCGTAGCTCGTCGTCCTCCCTTCAGCGCTCGCTAAGCTCCTCCCCCTCCCGCCAGGAGCTCCGCGAGGGCAGTGCACTGCAGGGACGCAGCCGCTCTCCATCTAGCTTCTCCGGCTCCCCTACCACTAGGCACGCTCAATCACAGGACAGGCCCGGTGGGCAGGGTCTGTGGGGCCACGGCTCCAGGGGAAGAGGTCTAATCCAAGAGGGGAAAGGCTTCAGCAAAGTGAATCGATGACTGTATTTGACACAAGTGACTGATATGGATGGTGCAACTGTAGCGAGAGGCTGTCTCACATCGAGTCCATGATAGCATGTGTAAATACGGTATTTACTCAAGGGAATGTACTGTATGTAATGTAAAATGTATGATAAATTGTATTTATTTATTTATTCATTTGTTGGATGTGTCTCTCAAAATACTTGACGATGTGGCTTGAAACCTGCAGCTGAAAGAAAAAGGTTGAGAAAACCTTATGATTGCCAACTCCTTACCTCTCATTTCACTCCTCTCTTAACTCTCCATATAGGCCTAATATGAGACCAAAAAGATAATGTTTAATACTTGAGGGATGTAAAAATGATGCTAATTGTAGATATGTACCATTAAGAAAAATGGTAAACACTAATAGAAACCATTTACTCACGTTAAGAACACTTGTAGTAAACACCACACGCAGTATACCAACATCAGCATTCATGAACAGAACCAGGGCATGCTGCCCCTTATTGACCTCACTCCTGTAAAACAGCTAGATTAATTATTCTGTGTAACAATGAATTGCTCATTTGGCATATCACAGTGTAGTAGCGTGCTTTTACTTTGCTAGAAACTATTTGTCAATCAAAAAGCCTCAGCATTTTAGAATGTACATGTATGCGCACTCATTCCTAAGTATTGTAAAAGTGCATGAGTATCAACGCTAATGTTTTTTTATTATTATTATTATTCATTTGTACAATCTGCTAAGACATCTGTATTTTTATTGAACTGCTTCTGATCCAAATGCATCATAATGTAGACCAGCAACTATGTGCATATTTATTTCATACACCATGTAGAAGGAAAAGGAAGAAAACTGATATAAATGGAACCTTTTCATCATCTCATGTTGTTGAATTTCATTCTTTTGAAATAAGTAAATTCAATAAATGCCAGATCTGAAAAAGGTTATGTCATGGCCACACGCGCTGTAGTTTTTATGTTGACTAAAGGGTCAGTTCACAGATATCTCACTACTTCCTTATCCCTGCCTAGCAGTATTTAGCTAATTTTATGATTTTGCACTGAGTCGTCCAAGTTTTAGAGGATAAGTTCACCCAAAACATTAGAATTCAGTCCTTATCTTCTCACCCCCATGTGGATGGAAAATATAGCAAAATATTTCTGGAGCTTCTCAGGAAATTGATGTGACAACATTCTCTGAAATAACGGAAGTAGATGGAGACTTTCTTAAATGCAAAAAAATAAATAAACCAGAAAAAACATAAAATGGCATCAAACAGCTAATCCGGAGCCTCTGGAGGCCCTGAGATCTTAAAATGATTTTAAAAGACAATATTTAGAACCTTGATGCACAGTCAAGCTCACTTGAGACATTTTAGCTTAGCAGCAAAAGTGAAGATTTCGGCTTTTAAAAGGGTGTAAATAACATCTTTTCAATTCAATTTGGGATCTTGGGGCTTCCAGAAACTCGGAAAATGCCAGAGGAGCGTTTTTGGAGCTGTTTCATGTCAGTTGTTATGTTATATTTTAAAACAACCCCCCATCTATTTTAATTGTTTAGGAGTATGCTGTTTCACTATGAAGCTCCAAAAATGCCTTCTGATTTACTGTCAGTTTGAGGGTGAGAAGATAATGACATAGACTTTCATTTTTGGGTGAACTTTTCCTTTAAAGTGCCCGTCTCCAAGATTTGAATGGTATTTGTTTTGTGGCGCTTCAGACAATGGAAACTGAGAACTAAATTTGTTTGCAGCAGTGTCCTGGTTACTCTGAATTATTAATTATAAGAGCCAGTCTCTACAGACGAAACAGTCTCAAGCTTAGCATCACTGTCAGTGATCACACAAACGAGTAAAAGGCAAAGCAGACAGTTAAATCTCAACTCAACATGCTCAATTGATGAAGTTGTGGATTTTTTTTCTACTTCAGTTGAACTCCAGTCGTGATGATTCAGACTGCGATGTCCCCTGAGAACAGTTGGTTGTCGAATTCTGTCCAAGCAGCTGTTTTTCTAAGACAGGCGTCCCTGTAAGCACAAGAGAGACTGCTGACGGGCTGGCGGCGGAATGGAGGGGGTGGTGGTGTGAAATGAAGCCTGCTCACTCTGTGGACTAACGTGTGGCCAGATGTTTAACAGCGGTAAGTGACAGCATGTTAATAAACATGTGGACATGGACAAAGACAGTACTTTGGGCTTTCTGAAACGTCAAACAGGTTCATCCGTGTTTGCAATGAAAAAGTGGCTGTTTTAGATGTGAGCGGTCTAGTATAGCTAACACATATTGGCAATGAACCTCGACAGCTTCACAGGAAACCACAACAAGAGGCCAGATGTTGACACAGTAACAAGCAACTTCAGGACCACTCAATTTGGTGGGAAATGTACAGTAGGGTACATAAGTCAGAGACAACCACTCATGGAATTGAGGTCAGGTGACTGTTGGCTTCCTGCAGAAGAATCTGTCTCCAAGATGCAAACCAGAGGGTGTAGTATGTCTCTGAAGAGTGGAGTGGCACTTCATCTTGGTCAGGGTGGAGTCAATTCTGTGCAGGTGTCCCAACTCCAGAGGAGACAGAGCATCCCCAGACCTGAATATTTCCACCACCACGTTTCACTGTGGGTTTGAAACACCTCCTTCGAACCGGGAGCTCAAGGCACTGAGGAAGCGTTGGTGTTTACATGGCTAATGGAGGTGCTTTGGAGGGGTCGGGGCTAGCTGGATAGCATGCTAAACATTCTTTGCAACACAAAGTCGTTATAACAGCAAAACTGTTATTGCTTTCCATTCTGTTAGCATTTTTTAAAGACAAATTCTGTTCGTTTTGGGATTAAAAAATACGTTTGTCAAGTCTATAGCTGCATGGTAGGTTTCCTTACTTCGAAGAGGAGAATGGAGAAACGGTTTTACAATTCTTAGGAGTAAAAATGTTTATTTGAAGGACATTGTCAATTGACATACATATTAATTGTTGTCGAGGACTATAAAAAGTTATACTGATATCGCCATACAGTAGTTCACAAACAACCAAGACCTTAAAAATCACAATTCAAAGTGTGCGTAACATTTCACCTGCATGATATAAATGGTTGGACCCGTGAAGCGTGAGGTCAGCAGTACTTCCGTGGTGGTGACACTCAATTTAAAAAGTGAATCGTGACCTGCAGGTTCAGAAGAGAGGCGCAGACTGTCTGGGGTCATCAGGTAACACGCTGATGGAGTCCTCTGCTTTTCCACACAGCAGACAGAGCATTGTGTACTCCTGCACAACACAAGACAAGACATTAATATACAGACCTAAAAGACTACAGAGTCAACAACTAACCAGTTATGTTTGTGTTAGATAACAAGTTTGGCCCTATCAAAACGCTTGTCTTCATGTACATCTTAGCTGAGGGTTAGGGTTAAAGCAGCACAGAGATTTCCTACCTGATATTCATCAACTACGGAGAACGTGTATTCGTGCCTGGCGATGACGTGGTCACAGTTTTTACAAACATCTGAAAAGACAAATGGAGTTAATTATTGGTGGGTTCTTTTTTTAATGAATACATCTTATATTTCTGTCTTCTTCACAGGAACCTTGTAGGAGGGTTAACAAATAAGATACCAGGAAGTGGAGCCTGGTGGTACAGCTGCATTTCTTCCACTGTAATATTTGACAGTCTGCCCAATGTTCATGCTGAGCTCCACCTTAATGGAAATTCAGCAGCATCATAAATGTGTACAATGTCCTTTTTGTGTGTCATTATGGTCTGTTATATTTATTGGCCTGTCTGAAATGCTGCAAAAATATTTGTTTTTTTATGTTATTAAGTAAGTTTCAACCATAACATTTGATGAGGTTTTGTACAATGTCCAGTATAATGACTGGAGAAGGTCTTGGCTGAGATAGCAGCCCTCGTGTTTTTACACTTATTAATTCATTGTGTTGTTGCTACCACAAGATAATAGAGACAGGTGTCCGCGAATGAGGAAAACAGGTCTAAATTAAGCAGTAAAATGTAGTGTCACCACATGAGGAGGCAGGGTCCCTGGAGGTTGTACTTAACTAAGGGGGCCTGACCACGCCTGAGAAATTGCTGATCATTTGGCCCTAATGCAACATCCTTCCTAATCCCACAACACAATCTGATTGTTAAAGTATCACAGTTGATAACATATAATTTATCAAGGAAAGGAAAATGCTCAGCCCTAAAGTACCTGGAAATTGTGCATACTTTTTCTCATTCCTTCACTGGTTGCTCTAATTCCTCACACTAAGACTTCATTTTTTCTGCAAATAAAGATTTGTTCCAAATAGTGGTTATCAGTCTCCTTGGTTTCTAAATATCTGTACCTGCATCGGCCCTAAAAAAAAAACAAAAACAAAAACATGTAGGTCGACCCCTGACACAAAGTATTTGAACTGGTTGGTAAAAACATGTCAGTTCACTGAAAACAACTGGGAGAGTGAAGCAGAGAGACTGACGGTCATATGTGACAATCTCCTCTCCATCCTCATCCTCTGTGGCTTTGTTGCTGATCAGCACAAAGTCCCTCTGATGGCAGTTGGCACAGCCCAGGTAGTTCATCAGGTAGGAGCCGTTCTCCAGACAAGTGTTCCCCTGAACAAGAACAGACAGGAAAACCCATTTAGACGCCATCACGTTCAACACTTGGTTCCCCTCAGTGACATCTTAAAATGCCATCGTATGCTCGTGACACCACAGCATCGACGTTTGAGGCTGTTTGTTGAACCAAATATTAACGTTACTCACGGGTAATTGTAACGTCAGTAGCTAGCAGTTACTTTGCTGGTGTAATAAATTAGCATTCGTGCTCCATGATAAAAAGAGGGGGCTTTAAAGGTGCTTCAACTTACCCGGTCGGGATATTCTTTTTGCACACAGCCGTTACACATTTTAACTTTTAAAAACGTCAGGTAGCGTCAACTCGGCTAACTAACTGCTAACTGTTTTTTTGGTTTTTTTTTTAGCAGATACGCCTCTTCCGCATTGAGCAGCGGTCCCTGAAGCTCACTAGAGCTGTAACACACCATCATGACCGGACATCGATACAAAATCCCACCTCTCATGTTCTGGAGATCTACGGAAAAAAAAAACAGAAAAGCCGTCGCCATTCTTCCGTTGGCGTCTCCAGCGTGTGATTGGATGACGCAGTCGCACGTAACGTACGTAGACAAACATGGCGGTGTAGCAGCGGTGGAGGGTAGTTACCATGTGAAAATCGTCTGGTAAATACAACCCGTTAACGATTTAAACACAGGATAGTGTTTAGCATGATGAATTAGCCTAGTTTTATCAACTTTTATTAACGGCTTGGGTGACATTGACCTCAGGGACCGTTTACCTGCAACTGTTATTGTCCACCGTTAGTCAAATGTGTTAACTTTGTGGTCGCTGGCTAACTAGGTCTGACTTGATAACCACGTTTTGCTGCAGGTATACCTGTAGACTTAATGATTTGACAGTGTTAAAGGATAATATGCCTAGCTCCATATATATATATATATATATATATATATATATATATATATATATATATATATATATATATATATATATAGCGTGAATGCTACTAATAAACTATAATTTACGTATAGGCTGTCGTCTTTGTCCCCTGATGTCTCTTGAGAAACTGGAATTTGGATTTACCTGTCCTGTATTTATGTAGAGTTGGTATTGATATTAGTGCAAATCTTTAGTATGTGTGCTGTTATCATATGTTCTTGTTTCAGCTGTTCAGAAATGGCAGCGCTTCAGACCCCACATGAGAAGGTGGCTCAAACCCCAGTGAAGAAAAACAACAACAACAACAACCACAACAACAATTCTAAACCCTCCCCGAAGGTCAAAAATGTCTACTGTGATTTGTGTCGCACGTCGTATTTGAAACATGTAAGTGGCTCTTTTACAGAGACATTTAAAATTTGGGATGCAATGATAAGGATTTCTTTCAGCCGATACCAATAATTGATAGTTACTTGCCTTGTATGGCCAATACTATAGGATAACTGATAATTTTACATTTTCCTAAATTGTTGTTTAACCACATCGGAAGAAAGGAAAAAAGTCCAAGATGTACCAATTGTAGATGGTTAATTTGATATCCCACAGCGCTATTAAGTTTTGTAGACATTTCTTCATTGCGTTGCTCTCCACAGGTGCACCAGTTAGATGTAATTAGCGCTTCCACAAAAAGTCAACAAATGCATTGTATTACTGGCTGGTTATATGAAGTAAAATTTCACTACCTGTTGATAACCGATAACGTACATTTTCCATAATTGGGCTGACAGTTGTTTGGTCCAATATATATTGTGCATCCCTAATTTGATTGAGTAGTGGTGCTGGCCTGCTGGGTAATATAGGATGCAGTTTTTACAAATTATCTCTAATCTTGACAGTATGACTCTTTACTACAGGAGGCACAAGAGCATATGCACGGCATGCTGCATCACAGAGAGCTGGAGACAGTGCTGGGCAAGTGAGTAATGTTGGTAAAAATTAAGAATATGTAGGATTGCAACTAACACTTATTTTCATAACCAATTAATCTGTTCGTTATTATGTGCATGCTTTGTATTTTAGTCTATAAAATGTCAAACATGTGAAGTCACCATTACCCTGCCCAACATATGTTATTCACAGTATCTCAGTAATCATCAAAATACTCTGGAATCACTTCAACCCTACATTTTGTTCAGAAACAGAGGTTTTTATCATGCATCACAGATTGGACACACATCTTTTCTTAGTATGAAACAAACAATCAAAGAATCTGAAAGAAGTCATCATAAATCATAAGACCCGCCTGTACAAATAAAGTATAAAATAAAACAGTGGTGAACACATTTCCCTGTTGTTTACACACATCCAGTTTACGACTTGTTTTTGTGGAAGATACAATGTGCAAGCCGTGCCTTCAGCCAGGGTGAGAGGCTTTGGCACTTAGCAAAGCAGAAAACAAATATAGGACTGTATGTCAGGGAGCAGGACAGTTTTTTCAAGCACAGTAATTCTTATGTAAATGTTCACTATTATCCTGATTCCTGATTACTATATTTTAAAAAGGAATTTAAAAAAATGTGAGTGTTTTTTATTAGGATCTCTGATAAAATCTATAATTGCCCCATCCCCATGTGACTTCTTCACATTGCTTCTCTTGTCTTACCAATGGGCCAAAACCCAAAATGACAAAGAAATGCAGCAAATTCTTACATCAAAATTTGCTTGAACCAGCGAATGTTTGACATTTTTGCCTAAAAATAACCCAAACCACTGATTGATTGCTTAACAGCATATTATCCAATTAATTGGTCAATCAAGTAATTGTTGCAGGTCTGTTAGATCTGTTCTGTTTTTTGTGAGGGATTAAAAAAAGCAGTGTTTTTTTTTGTTTTTTTGTTTTTTTTTTTTTACATTTTTTCCTTTATTTGATTTTGCATCTTCACAATAATTTTGTTCATCTTTAGATATGTCATTTCACAGAGTGAACCATCTTTTCAGTTTTTGAACACAAAACAAAACAGACAGAACAGGGCGGGTCTTGAGTTTGAGAAAATTACTAAAATATAAACAAGTTTTAGAGAGATGAATAAAAAACATTTTAAACAAAAGTAGGGCGTTTCGCAACTAAAATACATTTTCTATGTTCAAAAAAAAAAGTAATTTTTTCAAAGTGAAAAGGTAGTTTCATCTGAGAAAAAGGATTGAACGTTTTGTATAACATGTCACATATTCCATAAAGCTAGATATCGAGTCACAATACTTGATTGTGCCACCTGAAGTGTGTGTATTTCAGCAAAGTTCTTGCGCTTTGCTTGTCAGTGAAGATTTAATAAGTGTGACTCATGAGAAGATCACCTTGAAGAAAAACATGTTTGTGTTCTTTATACCTAGATATAACATAGTATTGTTTGGCATTGTACTGAAACTTGGGGGTTGAATCGGCACTAGCCATACCGAGATAACACAGTTGCAGTCATCCTTAGCTTTGATCTTAATATTAGTTCTTGAGCTAAAATTGGGGATTCTGACATCTGCTGATATCTGACGTATCTTTTGTTATGTTCCTCCACCGACAGGAATTTATTTCATGAATGTCAGGCATGTAAGGAATCCTCCATGGGTTTAAAACAGTATGCTCAGCACATCTCCACCCCTCAACATAAAGCCAGGTTGAAGAGCTTGATGTCTAAAAATCTAAAGCCCCCCACACTGAAGAGGATCCTGGGCACAGAGACCTACGACCAAATCCTGGAGAGGAACAAGATATTGAAGTTTCAGGAGTAAGAGATTCACCTTTAGTATTAGCGCTTGCATTTTATTCGTTCACTGATTTAGTTCATTATTGTTTTGACACACTGTCTATTTCCATTACAGGAGGAAAGTAAGGAGAAAGAGAAAAAAGAAACTGAAACAGTTAGCTGGTCAGAAGCAAGCAGAAATGCAACAGGGAGCTGACGGAAGAAAAACAGGGGGGTCCGAAGGAGTTGTTAAGCTGGAAAAATCCGAACAAGTGAAAACAAGTCGATTGATTCAGGTGCAGGAAACCCACCAGGAAGGAAGCAACAGTGCTGTTACTCAAAACAAAGAGAATAAAGTGTCCAGTCTACAAAGACCTCCTCACCAAAGAGAGCAAACACGGCAATTCAAGCCAGACAGATCGGCTTGTTTGTCCAGAGAGCCTGCAGGTAGAGGTGGGCATCACCCTTATGTCCGGGACCAGTTCACCCAGTCTACTTACCAGATGAGGTATGATGGCAACTTTTCTGGCAACAGTCAGTTCACCAAAGTCAGTACTGAGAATTCCCAAACGGACAGAAATATTAAAAGACAACACAATACTCAAGGAGGTGCCACTAACATGTCAGAACGAACAACATGGCATGCTATTAGACAGCAAGGCCATTACAAGAACCAGTATGATGGTGCAGCAGATTTCACAAGTGATCAACTCCCTCAGAATGGAGCCATCATCTTTCATCACGACCAGAAAGAGAGTATGGGATCTTCTCAGGCAGAACAAGAAGGTTCAGCTCAACCTGCTTCAACAAACAAACCTGCTAACGCAGCTCCGATACGGGACGTTGACGTCAGCGAGATGCTACGGCAAATCAGGAGAGCGCTGGGTGTGAGGGAGCCGTGTAGAGCCGATCGTGAAGCCCGGAGGCAGAACGCTGAGGCAGCTGTCCGGTCAGCTGATCCAGCTGAAGCTAAGAAGGAGCAGCCAGCAGGTGTCTTTCACAAAAACTCCCCCATCCCCTCTGCTGGTACTACATCTGTGCAGTCCTCACTGGTCAGCTCCCCTGCTCCTGCATCACATTCTGGTGTTCACCCTTCCAGTTATGCTCCAGCTAATTCAAAACAGACAGTCAGAATGACACAAGGAACAAATCAGTATTGTGAGGAGAGCTCAGTGGTTGTGAGTGCCTCAAATGGACCACCAAATAGCAGAGACAGAGAATCACAGGAGGCCCTGGACAGCCAGACTCCACTCACCCGATGTTTAAGAACGACTGCATCCTCTGAGTCCACTCAGAACACCACCCATAAGGTTCGAATTGCCCATGAACCGTGCAAAATTCCCAAACCAAACTTGAATAAGTTTCTCAGCTCATCAGGGGCAAAGAGTAAGTTGAGTTGGAGGGAGGTGCACGAGGAGATGAGGAGGAAGAAGCAGGAGAGTATCAAAGGCATTCCCAGGTAAGTCTCTTCTTTCATGCATCCCTTTACTCTTTGTTTTCCAAGCAGAAATCAGCATTTCATCTGGTTCATTTGTGCCGTAACAGGTTTGGAATCAAACTTGCGAACCCTTCGTCTGACCAGGAAATCTCAACTCAAGCGGAAGACTTTCCTCTGTCGGAGGGTTTCCACTGGGAGTCGCTGCCTGGCAGTGCTTCAGGTGAACACTTGACTCGACTACCTCCTCCTGCAGCCCAGGACACTACAGTTAATGAACATCACACAGCAACACCGTCAGATTCTCAGATGCAGGAGGCTGTGGAGCAGCTTGGAGCAGCGCAGGAAGGTTGCAACAGTCAGATGGTCAAAGTTGTCTCTGTGAAGGTGGAAACACACTTGGACGAGGATGGAGATTTGGGAGACCACAGTAGTGCCAAAAAGAGGAAAAGCAAAGTGGTGAGAGTGAGTAGTGTCCAGTATTATTATACTGGATTATTATTATAAAGTATTAGACATAGCTGAAGCAACTAACATGAGGATACTTTAATGATTGGAATTTAATTCTACTTTATTCTCACAGTGTGATGGCGTCCCTAATAACGAGACGGGGGGAAAAAAGAAGAAAACTAAGTCAAAGAAGGGTAATCCCAATATTTTGTTTTTTGATTTTGTAACTTCTGCAATCTCTGACCAAAGTGTCAGTGGTCATATTACATTGTGGGTAATGTAGATGGCAGATTTTGACGAGGAAAAACTATATCTCAGATTCAGCTGCATTGATTTCAGTTCTCCACTGTTAAATCCAACAATGTTAAAGCAGTACAATGATAATGTCCAAAGCACTCTTTTAAGCATTTTCATTTTAAAATGTATGTCTAAGCTGACCAACAGTGTTTGACAGCCACTTATAATAGACCACCACCAAACTCTGTCGTGTTTGTGAATATTTCCAAATATCATCCAGTAAATCTCAGTGTGTATTTTATCCTACCTTTTAGACCACAACCAAATGGACCAGCTGTTGGCTGTGTCTCTGAGGGAGGAGGAGCTGAGCCACTCGTTACAGGATCTGGACAGGTCTCTGATCCAGGCCCGCAACGCCCTGCAAGCTGCCTACACGGAAGTCCAAAGACTCCTCCTATTGAGACAGCAGGTACCACCATGGATGAAAATATCACAAATCTTTTCACGTTTTGCGGAGGGGTCTTTTCATGAGATTTCATTTAGTCGTTCTTCCTGCTCTTTCAGTGCACTGCTGAGGTCAACAGTCTCAGAGCCAGGCGCATTGAGATCCTGCAGGGGATGCAAGGTACCGTAGATTAACCTTTTGCGTTAAATGTCTTCACACTCAACAAATACTTCACTATTTTCTCACTCAATCTCTTCCAGAACTAAGTGTAGCAGAGAGAGCCACCACTTCATCAGCAGGGGCGGCTGCTGACGTGCAATCAAGGCTCTCTCCCCTTCCTTCCTTCTGTGCCTTCCCCTGCCCTGTCAGTGCCTCTAGTCAGCACTCGTCCTCCACAAACCAAGCATCCTCGATCAGCCAACCT
Source organism: Acanthopagrus latus (assembly GCF_904848185.1). NCBI lineage: Eukaryota > Metazoa > Chordata > Actinopteri > Spariformes > Sparidae > Acanthopagrus > Acanthopagrus latus. The sequence goes on along the minus strand of NC_051060.1, from coordinate 13,010,995 downwards.
CATCCAGCCCCTCTTGCCCTGCCAACCATGCCACTAAAGCAAGAACTGCAGACAGTGTCCTGTAACCCTGATAAACCTCAGGTACCTGTGAACCAGCCTGTGACCCTGTTTCCTCATGATTTGCTCCCCTCACTGCTGCTTACATCGTCACACTTAGCTGCACCCACAACTCCTGTTACCTCTCTGAACCAACTCAAAACAATATCCTCTTTATCTGCGAGTCCCTCTCCTGAATCATCTGTCAGGCAGCAGGAGCAAGTGACCAGGGAGAGGTGGAAAGACTCTCTAACGAAAGTCAGGTTAGCGGGAGACGAAGCTGACAGTGATTCTGAGGAAGAGACAGGAGGAAATCTTGGGCCCACAACAGAGAAACCTGTTTCCACCCTTGTTCCTGAAAGCGAAGCTCAGAATGATGGCGCAGGGAATGAGAGCGATGACTCCGTCGAGATGGTGGAGCCCTCCAACCTGGAGATTATTGATATCGACGAATCGGACAATGAGGAGACTATCTCAATTGTTCCCGTTCAACGAGAGCCTCCTCAGAAGTCTGTCAGTGTGGAGTTCAGCGCTGTGAGCACACAGACGCTTCAGCAAAAAGAGGATGGGAGGTGAGGTCACTACGTAACATTATGTTTGGTTGCTTTACTCTTCATGTGAAATTTGACTGTTTTGTTCTCTCGTGACCGCTCAGAAAAGTTCAGCCCACTTTTGTGCCAGTCAAAGATGCCAGTGGTCCTCCAGGTGAGTATTGTGTCTCCTGTTTGTGTTGAATTAAACGCTCACAGGACATGTTTGGAAACAAAGATAAATAAAGCTCTAAAAATGTCATTTTCAACAAAATCGCTGCCTTTTTTCAGAGTGTTTTGAGGGGGTTGAGGAAGAGGAGCCATTCTTGGGAGCGTTTGAGAACCACACAGGCCCCGTCCACGGCCTCCAAGTTCACGAGGGCCTGTTGTACACATGTTCAGGGGACAACACAGCACGTGCCTACAGTCTGATGGTGCGTTGATCGTGATTCAAAAGTGACACACTGTTCTTCTGTAAAACTGTATCCTTCCTTAGACAATAAGCAAATATAATCTAACCAAATCAGTCTCTCTGAATGGAGCAGACTGTTTTTACGTGACAACAAAGACAATGGATCTTTGGATCCCAGTATATTATCTGCAAAATGATAAGATTTATATTTTGTCTCTGTTTATCCAGAGCAGGGAGTGCCAAGCAGTGTTCACTGGTCACACAAACAAAGTCAACTGTCTGCTGGTGTCTTCGCTCCCAAACCTGCCAGCACGTCTTTTCACCGGGTCCAGTGACCAGACGATCCGCTGTCACAGCATAAAGGTACATAACTTCCGTCTTGTGAAGTGGGAATCTTACAGGGACAGGGAATCATTTAATTGGTTGATGCTGCACATTTATTTTGTTGAACCCACACCTGCAGCTATCACAAATTTCTCCCATTAGCTCTTTTTATATAGCCAAAGTATTATACCAACCCAGTAATTACAATGAACTTGTTGAGTTATTGATGGCTTTTAACCACGTTGCTGTTTAATTTTGTGATTTGTTATGTCAACTCTCCTCCAGTCTAAGAAGTGTCTGCAGCAGATGTCTCTGTCAGACAGAGTGTTGTGTTTGCATGTCGCGTGGAACATTCTGTTTGCTGGACTCGCCAGTGGATCAGTGGCCAGCTATGATTTAAAGGTGAGTGTAATTATTTGAATCCTTAAAATATCATGTCTGTGATTGGTTGGTATTTATTATGCCGTGACGTGAAAAACTCTCGTAAACTGTAACTTGAGCCAACTGTCATAACTCGGTTTATATTAGTTTATTATTAGTGTTTGTGTGCACTGTTTGACCTTCACACATTCAGTATTAGAATATGTTAAAACCACTTACATTATCCGAAATATTTTCCAACATACCAAACCCAAAGAAATCCACAAAGTAATGGTGTGTTTCATTTGGCCGCCTGAGGGTAAAGCTTCAAGGAGAGTCATAAAATTGTGCAAGGAAGTAGGGGAATAAGACTAAATGTAACTTGAACCTATAAAATATAGAACAATTATGCTCGGGTCACATCAGATAGATTTTTATTGGCAATAGTGGCAGTTTAACTATGTTCACCACCAGCTTGTTTGTCCATGGGATCTCTTGTGTTTCCAAGTATTACTCGAGGTAGTGTTTATTTGCCCCAAACAGCTGATCAGCAATCAGACATTTGCAGCATCATTCGAAAACCTCAATAGGAAGTTTGAATGTGCAAAAATGACATTTTGGTACAGTTCTACCTGTAAGCAGAGCACTTGTGTGACCAAGTAGAAAAAACATTCACCGTGTTTATCATATCTCCCTCTCTCTGTCTCTCATTAGACGCTGAAGCAGTTGGATATCTTGGAGTGCCATGGCCCAAGAGGTGTGAGCTGCCTGGGTACGGCACAGGAGGGCGCCCGGCGAGTGCTCCTGGTCGGCTCCTACGACAGCACCATCAGCGTACGAGACGCCAAGAGCGGCCTGCTGCTGCGCTCGCTGGAGGGTCACACCAAAACTGTACTCTGTATGAAGGTGAGGAGATGAACCCGCTTCCACTAAACTGTTAAAATCTAATAATGATTTTTGTCCAGACAAAATAATTGTAGCTGTTACAAGGCTCCTTACTGTTCATTCAGTTAAGGAAACAGTAAATCTGTGTGCATATCAGGGTCAAAATCCAAATTTTGACACTTAAAAGGTGATTCTCAAAATGACTTTTCTTAATCCTGTAAATAGTTTGTTTCCTTTAAATGATCTAGCAAATTGCTGTATTGCTGTTTTGGTTTTAAAAGGTCAAATTTATGTCTTGTAGATGAAATGCAGATCATTAGTGATTTTCATCACTTGTGTATCAGGTGTACTGTATCATTTCTTCTTTGGTTGTTTTCAGGTGGTGAATGACCTGGTATTCAGCGGCTCCAGTGACACGTCTGTTCATGCCCACAACATCCATGTAAGTACATTTATCAATGAGTATTGATGGACAGGCACGTGAAGTTTGTTTTCATACCTTTTAACATTACAAATAAATGAATTTGAACCTTTGTTGTTGTTACTGAGGTGTCACAACAGTACAGTAGCTCAGGTTATGAGAATGTTGATTGTCAGTATTGAGTGACAATCTTAAAATATTCAAATGTTAATCAATAAAGTGCGTGTCTCTGTGTTTTTGGTTTTTCCAATTTGACTTCACACATTTTTGTTGTCCATCTTTTTTCTGCAGACGGGTGAGTTGGTTCGAATCTACAAGGGTCACAGTCATGCTGTGACATCGATAGTCATCTTAGGGAAGGTGATGGTGACGGCCTGTCTGGATAAACTGGTCCGAGTGTATGAGCTTCAGGTACAGTATGACTCAGTTTTACAATCACATGTTGCTCCAAAACTGGACACTGCCTTCTGACACTGATTTCTAGGTGCATTTCTTAGCTTTCTAAAAATTCAGAGAAAGCAACGAACCTTGTTTCATTTAGTCATTGAATGGAGTTGGAGGAGGTTCGATTGATGAACCTATTAAGAGAAAGAGGCAAAAGTAGAGGCTGGGTAGCAGAACAGCAGTGGTCTCTGAGGCCAATAAATACAGAGTGAACTCTGGACAGAGATGCAATTCACCAATGAGAGAAATTCATGATGGATGTCATTTAAACTTTGTCTTTGTTTCTGTTTTAGTCCCATGACCGCCTGCAGGTGTACGGGGGTCACAGTGACATGGTGATGTGTATGGCTGTACATAAGAGTGTGGTATGTGGATAAAAACTGACCCAGCCAAAACCTAAAATTGCATGACAGATTTCAATTTTGTAAACTGTCAAACTATATATCTGCATTGTCTGTCAGATCTACACAGGCTGTTATGATGGTAGTGTTCAAGCTGTGAAGCTCAACTTGATGAAGAACCACCGCTGCTGGGTAAGGACTCATTACACAGAGAGTGAAACTTTAACTTTTTTTCAATATTTTAAGGCGGGTAATAAGATTTTATTATCAAACATAAGATAAACATTCTTCTTCTAATGATATTGAAGGATGATAAGATGTGATGTTTTTTTGACTGTCGTGTGTCTTTGTCTGGTCTTCAGTGGCAGAATTGCTCTCTGATCTTCGGCCTGGCGGATCATCTCTTGCAGCACCTCGTTAGAGATCACAGCAACCTGAATCTGGAGATGGTCAAATGTCGCTGGAGAGACTGCAGTGCTTTTTTTGCCCAAAAGCAGTCAGTTAGGCAGGTGAGGAACTGACGGCATCTTATTTTCAGCGGTCTCTAAAAGCTTTGTTATAAAACAATGTTAGAGTGCCTTCACACTAACACGTGTACAGTTGAACATTACCCCTCAGACCTCCTCAGTCTGGTTTGTAATTTTCCCGCAGGAGCTTCCCGAACACATGCAGAGCCACGTGGAGAAGGACAGTAAAGTGCAGCCTTAATGATGCTGGAGTTTCATCCATTACAACACGCCACCAGATTTTTCAGTTACAATTTTTAGTTTTGTTTTCCATGAATGTTCCATTTTTCCTTTTTGTTCTGCTTTTTGTGGTGTTGACCACATCTCTTTGGGTTCACTGAGACCAGACGGGCAACTTGTTATTGATATCTGAAGCTGTATCATGTCAGGATCAGGCTAATACTCGGGCACTCAATCAGTCCTGCTGTTAAAATGATCAATCATTAAGCTTCAATGATTCACTACTGTTTTGATCTGTTTACCAACACGTTCTTTTCTTATCCCTGTTGATACATAACATGGCTTTAGACACCGTTCATCTCAGAAATGCCATACTATATGTGAAGCTACTTCCTTGCAGTGTTTCCACAACTATTCACTGGCATTAACACCTCAGAGTAGCTTTTACAGGCCATCTTTTAATGTGAACTGCCTTCTTAATCAATCTTGTTTAGATATGTACTGTCAATTGGCTCTGAAGTAGAGGCAGCAGGTTTTAATGTTGGCTGAATCTGTTGCGCAGCAACACACCAGAAATGGCACAGTGTCTGAGCCTGAACAAAATCATTCATTTATACATCAAATGTCAACAAGCATTTTGTGAAACTGACCTTCTGTCATTTCAAAAGAGTACTCCACTGTTTGAGCGTTTACTCAGATACAGACGTCTCTTTTGATTTGGATGTATTACAGATTTTTTAATTGAATACTGACTTCTTATTTTTCCTTATTTCACAGTTTAAAGTAAATATATTGCCAAATTAATTTCTGACTCAGATTTTTGCCTCCCATCACATCTGAGAACTTTGAATTGAATTTCTCAGGTTGTGACTGGGAGATTTGACTATAAAAATATACCCTGCTTCAGTCAATGTAAAAAAAAAATAATTATTATATTTTGACATTTTTGGCAATGCTTTTCTCCTTGTTATTACTTTGTATAACAGATATTTGAGACTCATCTCTCATTTTCTGTCTCCGTTGTCAGACCAAACCATTCAGAAAATAACTTGCTGCCTTAATTTTTGTATGTTATACTTAACAGTGTGTATTTGATTGTTTAAATACCTACTGTATGTGTACAGCAATAAAAAGACAAAACACATTCACATGTTCGTCTTGGATAAATGTATAAACAATATGCTGGACACACTGTCTCTAAAAATGTCTCAAACAAAATGTGCATTTACTCAGTTCTTGTATTCAAACATTTATTTTTGAACCTTGACATTTCTAGCTTTGAATTACACGTCACATTTTGTTCAACATGGCAACAAAGGTTAAGTCTACATTTGTAAAAACATTTTTGTTCACATCATTACACCGCTTCTTTATTTCATTTTGTATCCCTGCTTCATTTCAAACACTGATATGATTATCAGAATATACAGATTCTCTTGCTCTCATCCACACTGTAGAGTCTAAACAACTGAATACGTTCCAGGAATCACCTTTAATACTGATAAGATGTCAGTTTCTTAGAAATAAGGTAAAATAAAGTTGACTTTTAGTCCACACTGTCGTAGCTGGAGTGGTGACTCAACTTGAAATATCACATAAAAATGTCACATTAAACCTTTTAAGATTTCAGGACTTAAGTCATCAACGTGAGCTCCAATTGTCTGCAGCTACATCAGGGATCAAGTGAGCGAGTTAAGAATACATAGTCAGCTGGAGCCACTGCAAAGAGAGCAAAAGAAAAACAAATATGAGCTCAAACAGTTTCATTTTGAAACTAAACAACACCTTAGGCTGTAATGCAATCAAAAACAACAAGACTGTTAAAATGTTTAAACAGTTTGTGTCATAATAGTGTAGATTCAATTTCATTGCGTTATTTGTAAGCTGCACTTTGTTGTGCTGTTGTGTTAAACTGCACCACATATATAGTGAACTTGTCTTTGTTGTCATTTGTCTTTTGTTCTGATTGAGAGACTTTTAAATGTTGCATTTAGCAGATGTTTTATCATCCAGGCTCCAAATAAGAATTGTCATTGGGAAAAGGAAACAAGACTTCCAGCATTAGTGTTTGTTTAAATGATTTAAAAATATGTATGTAAATAAATAAGATTTAAGTACCGTGTGATGCGATGACCAATAATGTGTACTACCTAATCTGACACTTTCATCTTAAATCAGCTGCCACAGCTGTCAAGATGCCATCGATACATGTAGGCATTGCACACCTGATTGCAATTTTCTCTTGCCGACGGTCTGATCATGTCATTTTCCAGAGATAAAACAGGATGTTTTCTCAAGATAACAAATTAATTAGCTTGAGCTTCTACATAAAAACTCAGGATATCATCTTGTAAAAAACACTGAAAATGGCTTACCTCCAGGACATTGAGTTTGATGATTCCATCACCATCTTTGTCAAAAGCATTGAAAGCCCCTGTAGAGACACAATAAATTTGTCTTCATTAATCCCTTTAGAAATCTTAAACTAATGGAGTTGGCTGAAGCTGCAGTCAGTGAGACCTATGAGTTACATGTGTCAATGCAAAGATTCATAAAAAGGGTTATATTCTGTATTCTTAACATTCTCAATAGAGACTATAATTAATGGATTAAGTAAATCACTATGCCGATGACTACATCTTTTACATTATCAAACACTTCAGTTCTGTCAGATCATTTTCAGTCGACGTATCTGCTGGTACTTACTGAACATGCCCTCTAGCCTCACAAAACAGCAGATGTAACTGTCAAAGTTGATGTTGAGGTGTTCGTCTGCGTAGCGCATGGCTATGATGTCATATAACTGGTTGTTGAGGTGAAACCCTTTGAGTGTAGGGAACAAAACACAGATCAGGTACATGGTCAAAAGTTCATATCACGTTACAGATTTCTTACAAGAGTTAGGACGAAGGTGGCAACAAAATTAGAAACTGAACTTTTACAATGTTATTATTATATTAAATCCTGTTGTGAACAGCCAAACACTATGTACTACCAGTGTTTTTAAATTTAAATTATTAGCTCTGAAAAATCCTAAAAATACCTAAGAATCTAAAAAGTAAAAATACATGGCAGTCAAGAACAACATCCTGTGAGTGTTTAAATCTCAAAAGGTATTTCTTCGATGCTGCTCACCTGCCTCATTAACTGCGTTCCTCATCTCAAAACTACTGATGGAGCAGGTTTTGTCCTTATCGTAACGTTTGAAGATCAGCTGAAAGCACATGAGGATATTGACAGTCAGATGAAAAAGATTCGTTGAACATGAGCAGAAGTTGAGGTTGGTAAAATGGTCCCACCTGCCACGCTTTGATCTTTCTCCACAAGTGTTTGAACTCCTGCAGGTTCAGCTTTCCTGTCCCATCAGTCTGAGAATGGTTCAGCCATGGAAAAAACACCAAAACCACCAAATCTTCCTTTTTTTTGTTTACCATTTCATGTTTGTTTTTTTTTTAACTATTGAATATGATAATGATCGTGTCATTAACGTTAATTCTTAAATATACTATTAACTAAATTCCAATTTACCAACATTTTTGCTGAAAATAAAAGGCATTACCTCCTCCGAGCCTTACCTCAGTGCTCTACAATAGCAGTACAGTCCATCCAAACTTTACAGTCAGGTGAACGCAGCATATACACTTTTTTATACATCTTTTGTCAGTAAAATGTTAATGTTAATGTTAATCTAACGTTACATCTGAATTTCCTTGCTGGGGATTGATAGAGGATTATCTCTTAACTCTCATCTTAAATAATAAGGGTTTTATCGATTCATCGTAGATAGAGACATAAGACATGAAAGCACCCCAAAAGTGAAGCCAAAATGCATTGATTGCCCCCTGGTGGCTGGCCACGGTATACGTCATAAATCCTGCCACCTCCATGATTGCAGATGGAACATGGACCAAACTAAAAACTCAGTAGGCAAGTGCGCTACATGTCAAATAGTTGTGTCATTACTGCACAGACTCTGGCTCCAAATTACAAGAGCAAGCACCAGAGCAAGATGGCATCACTGATATATGAGATATTTGGTTGCCAGCCTAAAGCATACAGGAAAAATGTTTTTTCCTGTTAGTACACAAAAACCACAGGATAGTTAGTCACCAACAGCCTGCTATTGTCACCTATACATACACTACTACACATGTTCCTTCCTATGCTTTACTGAACCAAAAGGATACATCCATCAGGGCAATCATGCTCCGACACGTCTCAAGGCTGAAACCCTCTGAATTTATTTCACTATCTGTGGAAACGGACAGCTTGGTATGAATGATCAGCATATGAAAAAGACTACAATAATGACCTTAAGGGAGATCTATTATGCTGATAGATATAAACCCAGAATACATTTATGAACCTAAAAATGAGCACAATGCATCTCCCTTAATCTCTACAGTGTACTCACGTTTGGCAAGGACATTCTTCATGACCCTCATGAGTTCGTTGGCACAGATCTGCATGTCCTGATAGAGGGAGCATGTATTTAATATAAGCTCGAGTACTTAACTCAGACTTCCACGCCTGTCCTGTGTTCTCCTCTTTATCTCTTTTAAACACCCTCTCCTCTCTGTTTACTCACCTCACCAGCAATCTGTTTGTAAATGGCTCTGAACTGTTTTTCCTCTTCAGTCTCCTCCTCAGGTTCAAGTAGTTTTTGCTGAGGGACACATATGGAAGAATCAAATTACAAAGATTCAGGAAAAATTAACCACTGAGTAGTTTTAATATATGAAAAATAAGTTTGTAGATCCACTCCATAGCAGAGAGCATTAACTACAGTGACACTGAGGATGAAAGGTTTGAAATTTGAGGGTTAAGTACATGTACTTGAATGATTCCATTTTCTGCCTTTATTCTTACCTTTATACTCCACAACATTTTAGAGGTCACCATTGTACTACTATATATCCACTAATATAATGTACAACTTTAGCTCCTACAGTAGTTACTTTGGAAATTCAGATTAATAATATCATGAAATAAATTATGGTTTGATATTAGAGGTTAAGATAAAAACGTAATTAATGTATTAATGCGATATGACAAACTTAATAGTGAAGCAGTTGATTACTGGTGTTCATCGGCAATGTGAAAATAAAAAGTATATCCATTTCTTCAGTTTGCTCCTGCTGCACAACAACTAAATTTAGTGATTAGCTCTGAATGCATTTCCTTATAGTACCAGAGGAGAGCAGCACATTAGAGAACAACATGAATGGCTTGGCCTGTATATACTGAGGCCTAACAGGAAAACAGGTGCAGCTCAGCCACTTGAGACCAGCTGGCTTCAGACTCGATTGTTTCATTCCCACCAATGTTATTTGACCTGGTCAAGATTGCATTTCAGAGCCGTCAGTCTCCAGAAATTATGATAGAGCCTCTGGATGCTACTTGCTGTGTGGCAGCAGTGTTGGTGTTTTGGCTCAACTATAACACTTTTGCTCTTTTTGATTACCTTTGGTTTCTTCTTCTTTTCTCCCAGAATGCCGTCATGCTCGAGTTCTTTGTTGGCTCGTGCTCTGTCTGACACAAATACAATAGGCTGGCATGTGGGTAATGGCAGTGGTTGGAAAGAGGAGAGAGGGGTTATAAGAGACAGAAAAGAGAGAGTTAATTCATAGTCACTCCACTTTAGTTATAATCTTTTCATGCGATTATGACACAGACTATAACTGCCAGCACTGACATAATGGAATGAAGCAGCGAGGAAGTTTGAGAGCAGGCTAACAATGCTATTGCCACTCTCAATCATTACCTTTTCTTTCTTTTTCTTGTCTTGCTGATGGCCAATAAGACAAGGAGGGACAGAAGGATGAAATGAGATGAAAAGGAGGAAAACACTCATTCTCTAGACTGTTAGTTACTCTTGTGGGAAAAATCAATGAGTGAACTCAGGATATGAATTAGGACAAGACAGAGAAATTTCAAGAGGTGGATGAAATATGCATGCTACACCACTGAGGTTTACAGTATATGTAAGTCAAACTGACTGTGCAGTGTTACAGACGTGATACTCTTGTCGGAGTAAGAAGCCTGATATTGTTTTCAATATTAGGGGGCCAACAGTATGGAGGATTGAACCTGGCAAAATCTAAATCTAATAAAAAATAAATTAATGGATCCTTACAGATGTAATGTGCTGTTAAATGCATCAAAAATGCACAAAAGTGTCAACTACAGCTCATTACACAGGAATTCAGGTGCCGGTGTTGTATGGGGGACTGAAACAACTAAACACGATATAAAATGAATAACTGCTTGATAAATAAAATAGATCAAAATCAATATTAAAAATAAATGCATGCATACATACGTGTTTTAAAATGTGACACAGACTGATATTTTTGTTAACATTTGTACTTAATCTGTTTATGTATTTAAATATTTATCTTTTGCCTTTTCATCTATTTGTTAACCAATTTATAAGTTTATTTAATTAAGCTTTTTAAAATGATTTTCATGAACATGATTCAATAAATAGGTACATAAATTAATAGACTAGAAATGTATACATAAAACAGTAAGATAAATTACATAAATAGGGGAATCTATACATTGGTAAATAAACACAGAGGCCAATTAAAATTTATGTCAGATTTTATAAACCAATTATACCTACATTTGTTTTAAATCTAATTTATTTATTCATCGAGCAATGATTTATTCATTTATCCATCTTTTGTTTTGTCAGTTTAAGTGCTCCATACAACAGCACCTGGATACCTGTGTCATGTTTGCCGTCTGACCTCTTTTTAAGCCCAGAGGTTTGTTCTGAGTCCTTTCACCACTGCGATATCAGTCAGAAATATCAACATATATTATGACCCCACTTCTTCACTTCTACATCACTTTACTCACCTGCGTTTGGTCAGAGCCGATCGTGTTCTCCACTTCTCTGTGAAGAGAGACAGACACATTAGGATCCCTGCTATTTATTGTTGGACTTTGATATATTTTGCACTTTAACGGTGAGCACTCCCCAAAAATAACGTCAGTTGCACCCCCAAATATGGCCTGCGACCCGGCGTGATCCTTACTCAGACGTGCTCTGCTTCTCAGAGAAGACCCTGAGAATGAACTCTCCCTCTTGATGAGGTTCAAAGGTCGTGGGGATGATGGCATACTCCCCTGGGGGCAGACGGAACCGCTCCGTGACCTCCCGCAGGTTAATGTAGGTCTTGCATTTAGCCTTGGAGGCTGTGTACAGGAAGAAGTCCTTCTGCAGATGCTGATTCTGTCCACACATCTATGATTAGAAAGAAATCAGAGAAAGTGTGGAAATAGTAATGTAAATAAAAAAAATAAGGAAAGCAGTTCAAAAATGTCAGGCACTAAGTGTGTTTGCTTTTGTACCACTCTTGTGTTTGTGGGATAAGTATGAAGCTACTGCCGGCAGCTGTTTAGCTTAGCTTAGCTTAACGCAAAAACTGGAAACAGATGCAAACAAAATAACAAAATTAGCCTACCAGGTCCTGTAAAGCTCTGTAACTAACATCTTTTATCTTATTGGTCAAATCTGTGGAAAAAAAGTGATGCATAAATGTATGATTATGTGCTGAACTACTTTTTGGCCGAGTGCAAGCACAGCAAGTTCTTAGACTGAGCCAGGCTGGCTGTTTCCCCCTGCTTCACATCTTTATGCTATGCTAAGCTAACTGGCTGTTGGTGTTAGCTTTATGTTCAGCATACAGATAAAAAAAGATTTTTCTAACTTTTTCTTTAATAATGCATCCTCTACATTTAGGGGTAAAAGTAGTGGACATGCTGGAGGTGCTGTAGTCGCTAAAGTACATCAGGTGTTGGAACCGATGTCAATTGACATACGTCTTGAACGTAAAGCATTTCGATGACATGGTTTGGCATTTGAGTCATTTATCGTGCCCCACAAAAATATTTGCTGAAATGTGACAATTTTCAGTTTTGTCACTGACATTTTCACTTTTCGTAATTTTTGTTTTCTTAACCAAAAGGTATTCTATCTAATGTTGTACTAAGAACATAGAGGTTTCCACCTCTACTACTACCACGTAATGTTAAATCAAACACAGACACACAAACAAACAGGGCTCCCTGCAGATACAGGTCAATGCTGTGAAAGCACTGACTGCATTTAATAACATTCTTCTCCAACATGGGCGTACCTCCTTCGGGACCTGCAGGCACAAAGAAGAAGTTGGGTTAAACTCCGGTAAGTGTACATCAGCCTATCCAGTGTCTTTGGAAATCTGAGTGATACGGGGTCATGTCCTCAGTACCTGGTAGATGGAAAATCCGATGGTGAGGAATCTGGCCCCTTGATGACGCTGCATCCTTCGACCTTTCTGCATCAGAGCCACGACGAGAGTGCAGGCCACGTTTCCGTCCTCTGGGTCGTCATCCTCTTCGTACAGCTTCAGCCGATACTGAGGGTTCGTCCAGAACGTTTCTGTCAAACACAAAAAGTAAAGACAGAAAAATACGATAAATATTGGCTCTTAGAGAGATAGAGCTGCAATAAAAGCTGGAAGTAGAAAACAGCAAGGGCCTGCCTGGGAAGTTCCTGCAGCCTCCAGCAGAGCTGCCTCTCACCCAGCGACCCTCGTTGACGGACACCGTCCAGCTGTGTCTCTCCTCACACTGCAGTGTGTCGGGGGTCAGGTTACACATCTCCAGCTTGGTGAAGTTCCTCTTAAAATCATCAAAAGACATCCTGGAGGGGAACATGAAAGAGGAAGCTTGTCCTCTGGTTTCTTCCATTTTACCCACACTTGAGAGGTCTTAAGAAAAAGTCTTTGTTGCATCTTATGGGAGGCAACTACAAAGTTAAATGAATATAGTAGTATTATGAGGATAAACATCAAGATTTGAGTCTGTTAGACTGACAACACGTCATGACAACATGACAAAGAAGTTTTGAGTTTCATCATTATATCTATAAAGTTGATTTTATCCCAGACTAAACTGCAGATGGACTACTACTCACCAGAACTCACTCGTTTCTATCGTCTGTTTCTTTAGGTTTTCCTTGTCTGCGATGGAAATGGTCGACCACTCCTTTGAACTGTGGAAAAAAAAATCAAAGGAATAATACAGAGTAAAGTAAAGACTGTCATAGTGCATCATCCGTCAGGCCTGTGTAATAATTTTTGAAATAATTCTCTGTTTTTGAGCATTAAGGCGACAATCAACGACAGTAAGAAGCTTCATGTAATATATAATTGTTTTTTTTTTATCTTACTTTGTGCTCCATGGTCCTTTCCACAGCACAAAACCCCAGGGATTGCGCAGGCGAATCAGGCGAACTTTGGTGTTCTTTGCAACTTCGTCACACTTGAAACCAAAACCAAGTTGTTAGCATTACTTGCCATTAGCAGGTCTTCCTTAAGTACGTGGGCATATTACTGTACCTCTGCCAGGCCGATGATGGAGTAGGCATGACCCCTCACCAGCCCCAGATCAGTTCGACTCTCCAGTTCACTGGCTGAAAAAACCTGAAAAGCAGATACAGCACACATCAAAGCAAATTTCAGGCTGGATTTTAAAGGTGATATGTTAAAAAGATGCAATTGGAAACAAAACAATCATTTTTAAAAGATGTTAACAACTGGTTAATGGAGTTAACAATCTAAAATGAATCATTAGCTGCGGTGCTATGCAAGAGAGCGAAAAAGTAGCTCCACCTCAGCCAAATGCGACATCGAAATTCTGCCTTCATATGAATGTGTGAGTAATAATAATAATCTAATGATATACTGTGTGATATTATGAGAGTCACAGGGGCCATTTTTCTGCATCAAGGTACCTAAAGTACATTTTCCTTATCATCTGTACATACCTGTACAGGACTTTTACATGTAATGTAGCATTTTAACAGTGTGGTTTCAGTAGTAGGTCTTTTATTTAAGTAAAAGTATATTAAAACTATTTCCATCTCTAGATAGAGGGACACAGGCTGAAAATAAACTTATCTATATAAATAAATGTGTTTTAATGAGGTTTATTGTTCAATTTTTTTACATGTCCACCACCTCCTCCTCCTTGCAGCTGATGATGAATTAGATTTGTGTTGCTGCACGGCTCATCTATGAACACCATAGTTTTTTTTTGTGTGTGTGGTTTTTCTGTCGTGTTCAGTCCCGGCGAAATTTTTCATCTCTGCACTTTGTGACTCCTCCCCCGTCTTTACTTCGCCCTTTTTCGCGACCCACTCACATCTATGGAGCAGCCCATCAGCGAGCCTCTCTGCAGCGCCTTCCTCATGATGTTGTAGAGGTCTTTGGGCGCCTCAGACAGCTCGAAGAACTCCGTAACGCCACCGGTGAAATCCTCCATGGCTTCCAAAGTGTTGCCCCCTTTCAGTGCCTCATAAGACCCATGCAACCTAAGAGAGAGGTCAATCATTCTGCTCAATGCACTGACATATGGTGTGTGACACGGATTGTACACTGTGTCTGCTGCCAGTTTGTGAAACATGAGGACAGGCGAGTTGTGTGCCGGGTTACTGTCGCTACACTGCAAAAGAACACATCATAATGAGACACTTGAATCTTAATGATTGTTTCAGCTGAAATAAGCCCAGATGTTATGCAAAACAGACAAGAGTTCATAAGTTTCAAGCATCCATCATCTTCTTTTTAGATCAAGTGGCACCATTTTGATGTCAGTGGGATGATTTTCCTTGTGTCTTCACTGACACTGATGAAAACCTGTGACTCTGCATCAAAAACACCTGAAATTCAGGTTTCATGTTCACCAGGCTTTCACTGCCTCCACACGAACTGAAGGCCCTGAACACAGCTGAATGAAATAACACCATGGAGGGCTTTGCAGTGGATATTAACAGACTGTACTTACTTTGCGTAAGCTTTTTCCAAAAGGGCGCTCCAGAACTCGTTATTCCTGAAAGATTTGGTGAATACCAGCTTGTTGTTGCAGGTGGGGATGCGGTCGTCCACAACCACATCGATCCATTCGCCATAACGCCAGAACTGTGTATCAGAAGAAAGAAGAGATTTAAAACTTGTGGTGATTAGACAGAGGATAATTTATCACTGAGTGAGGAAAAGCTCAGATTTTCGATTATCAGTTGATTCACATCTGTTAAGCAAAGTCTGTTAAAACATTTGAAAGAATGTAGAATGCCTGACCAATATTGGGTTACAAAGTCAGTTATTATTTGATATCAATATTTTAGAGTTTACAAAAAAGCTGATAGCAACATATGAGCTTATAGCAAAAGGATTAGTTGAAATTTTACATAATTTCAAAGGTTAAATGACAGTATAAGAAGCTACAATCAGCAGGTGCTTAGTTTATTTCAGCATTAAGACTCCAAATGGGGAGGAAGCTAGCTTGGCTCTGTCCTAGATTATGACCTAGATACACACTAAATGGGACATTTTATAGTAAAACAATAATCTTCAGAAAGCTCAGTGCTCTATTGTGGACAAACTATGTAAATGTAGATATTCTTTAAGTTTTCTGTAACTTACAGTTCTTCCGTCCTGCAATTTACTGTTAATATCCGAAATAACACACAAAAAAATCATGTCACTTTGTATTGTTAACACTATTTTTTCATTTAGTGTGGTGCTGTTCTCTCCCCTTTTCTACTGCCTTTAAATGTGTTTGCTTTTCCCCATTGTGTGTCTTGTATGCACAATTGCACGTTACCCAGATGGGGGATTAATAAAGTATTTGGTATTGTATCATATCGTATCACACTGTATGGAAGCGCATTGTATCCTATTGTATGGAAGTGTATTGTATTGTATTGTTTTGTATTTTATTGTATCTTATCGTATCGTATCGTATCGTATCGTATCGTATCGTATCGTATCGTATCGTATCGTATTGTATCGTATCTTTTCGTATCGTATAGCATTGTATCACATCATATGAAAGCATATTGTATCTACATTATAATTATAAATCATTAATATATTACACTTCTGCCATACATGCATCTATATCCTATACACTGGACATTTAAAAGCCACTACAACAAAATGCACGATATGTCAAATATCCATTTAAAAACCTGGAAATGGAAGATGCCGGCGTAGTTCTCGGTGAAGCTCTGATCAGGGGGAATCACTCTGTACAGCAGCTTCTCATTGACTGTCAGACAGGCGATGGCAGCCAGCAACCAGCAGTCACCTGTCAACAGCAGATTCATGAGCTATGAAAACACTTGATCCAAGCATACCGCTTCGTGAAGTGCTGCAGTTGTCACAGATTAAAACGACATTGCTGCAGGTGTCATCAGCAGCCCCCAGGTATATCAGTAGGGGTAAGGTTAATTCTCAGTTACTGCAGCTGCTCAACATATTCACAACTCTAGTTTCCATCCCACATGACTTGGCTGTACTTCACTTTCTTGATGTGTCTCCCAACAGGACTTCAGCTGCTTGTACAGAAGGTATAAGGAGCTGTCTTAAGCTGAGACATTTTAAGTTTTTCACTGTTAGAATCTTAATTTTCACAGCCTTTTGTGGAACACTGATCGAACTATGAAAGCTGCTGAATTAGTTGTTTCTTCTTAATCTTCCCTCATTGGTTAAGGAGGGTTTTAAGGGCCAAAACTAAGTATATAAATACAAAAACAATTGTGTAATTAAATGACAAAGAAAATAAATTATACGTATACATAAGTAATGCTTAATAAATATATAATTTTATATTTAAATGCATTTTATGTATTTGCATTTTACATACAAATATGTTTTTTATTTATTTATTTAGGCATTTAATTATACAGTTATTTATGTATCAAAGCCAGAAACTTTCTTTTCTATCACTCCCTTTTTCATTCTTTTTCTTGTTTAAACATTAAATTCAAGGACTTTTCAAGGACTTTCCAGGCCTAATTCCGTCCAAATTCAAGGAGACAACACTAGACTGAGAACTAATGAGAACTGGAACGCTTTACAAGAACCGATAACTAGTTATTTTAAAAAAATATCATTTTTCCTCAAATTTACAAATGTCTACTACCTATGGTAATGTTTCACCAGAAAAGGGGTCCTTGTATGCACCATAAGGGTTTGATATATAGCCTGGAGAATCAGAGAAAGTCAATAATCAGTTATTTCAGTTCCCCATTCCAGTTCCACGCCCCAACAGCAGCAATAGCAGTACCTTTGTACTTTTGAACCACTTGTTCGAAAGCAGAAACTGTTTAAATGTTACCCAATTCTCCCTGACAGATGTCTGTCCGGTTGGCTCCATCGATGATGAACTGGGGGTTTTCACAGATTTCCTGTCAGAGAGGAAAAGAGAGTTAGAGGGTGTGATTTGTGCACATGTTGCAAAATATCAACGCCAGAGCTGTCATCGTTTTTCTCACTGTGAAATGAAATCAAACGAAAGCTGCACTATTGTTATTTTTAGATGTATTTATCCAATCTCTTTCACAAGGACACAAACCTGTTTAGCTTTATTTCCAGTCTGAATTTTCCAGCAAGACAACATGTTCTCCTTGTTGTCAAAAGACATATCAGGTAATGTTGCTCCTTGGATAAAAATGCTACACGATCAACTGTTTGATTTAAAAACCTTCAGTCATTTCTTTTATCAACCAGACTCAGTTGAAAACAAGCTGTCCTAAATTTCATCTTTAATTTCATCGCGTTTGTGTGTTCTTTAACGACCGAGCACGTGAACATTGTGAACATATTTCTGAAATTCATTTCAGGGTTTTGTTTTGTTCACTTTTCAACTCAGCACCTGCACTTTTTTAGTCTTGACTGTGCATGTATACTCCTATTTGTTTATTTCATTTACATCATTTTGGTATTGGTCAACATCTAAAAACTCAATTTAATATCTGTTCTTACAAATCCACACCTGACATGATTCATAATATGAGGACATGACCCTGAAACGGAAAGCGGGTGGGAGAAATTCCCCTGGCTGAGTCGGACCTCCTTGGACCATGAAACCCCCTCTGCATTCGCTGCATATTTATGAGGAAGCAGCTGTTGGAGGTCTCCTGGTCACGACATGTTAGTCGTCTAAACAAGTGATAACGTTGTGTGAGCCTTCACCTCATAACTATGTATTTCTGTCAAGGTAGAGTTATGGACTGTGTCTCTGGTCCTACTGGAAATGACTAAATTATCGTCAATCTCTATCATATGTTCACACTCTTACTGAATGTTTTTACTGTCCGTTTTCTCAAAATGAATCTTTTCTCAGCCAGAAAGCTCCACTTTGGCTGCACTTAAAAAAAGTTTTGATCCCATCTATGTTTTGAAGGCTTTTACACAGTTAAGTTTGTGGCAAAAATGTATTTTATGGCTGTATTTTCTAAATTATGGAGTGATTAAAAAGCAATATTCAAAATTCCCTCTGTAAAACCTTTACCTCTGATGTGTCAACATCATTAACCAAGAATTTTGAACTTGGCTTGATGGAATGGCCAGACTTTGGTTCTGGAAATATGAGCACATTAGCCGATATGTGGTTAGATAATGTGTCATTTGCACATTTCAACGTGTAATTTCAGAAAACTACATTTAGCCTGTAGCATCTGCCAGTTTGACCTTTTGAAACCCGCCGGGATAAACAAGTCATGCACACTTATCAAACAGCATCTTCTTACACCTAAAATATCCAAAAGATGCAGTTTAGCAGGTTTTATAACAGGAAAGAGGGTCATAGAAGGAACGAAATAATCAGAAATCAAGTTTTGATTCAGGAGATTCACAGCAGCGACCGTGTTCCTCTCATCACACATCTAACCGTAATTGAGGTCGTACAAACGCTGCCTCATGTTCCGCATTTAGAGCGTGCTCTCCTGCTGAACCCTGGACGGGATTCATGTATCACTAATCTCAGCTGAAAAGCTGGAGATGCATTCATCATGAGTCATTAAGCAACGATCACGTTTCAGATTCATGTTATGTTGGATCATTTCTCTGTTCAGTCTATCACATGTGTTCACCTGAATTAGAACAAAAACACATCGATAGATTTAAACCTGATTTAGGCTTATATTAGTGCTAAAATGACTTAATATTGTGGGAATTCATCTGTCCTTGCCAGTCACATAAACCTGAGAGAAGTTAACTGTCTAAGCAGACTGGGCAGGGAATGAAAGTAACTCATTACTTTTACTCAAGTTCTGCAATCAAGTGCAATTTGAAGCACTTGCACTTCACATAAGTATTTTCTATCTAATGCTGCTTAAAAAAACCTCTTTTGATTGTTCATCCTTCAGGAAAAAGGCATTAATTTGCTTTAATGACTAGAATTTAACAAGCGGATTGATGGGCCTGCCACTCACTCCCATGTCTTTGAGGTAAATATAAAACCACAGCCAGTTAGCTTAGCATAAAGACTGTAAATAACACCTCAACATGTTATGGTGAGCAACACATGTGGAACAGCAGTTCACATATAGGCAGAGATTTACCTCTCAGCCAGTCGTTTCCCAGTTAAAATCTACTCTTTGTCTTCTCGACAGAACGTGCACTGTATCTCAGTGCATGATGGTATCTAACTCTTGGTTAGTGACCTGTGATTGAGCAACATTTTACACAATGCATTGCGGGATACATTGAGGCACCTACTTATTCAGGGTATTATAAATATCAAGATACATTCGAACTGTGCGACAAAATGTCACTGTATATATCCCCGGGGGGGGGATACGAAATGATTCATCTCCCTGAAGAAATGTACTGTTTCAGTGCGCTGATCAATTTGGACGATAAAATTTGCTGCTAAACTGTAAAACATCCTTGTGACAGCTGTTCAATATCAACATCAGGGACCATTGCAACAAAAACATGTCAGCCAATACACTGATATTGCCATCTTGGATGTCAGGCCCAAGGATTTAGTATTGAGCTGCACTTGTGTTAAATAGCTCCACCTTGAGAAAAAAACATTTGATAGAAAAAAGCTGCTTATGCACTGATAATAGTAATAATGATCTGATGATGTACAAACTATAATGTAGTCTCACATATAATAATATAACAGGCTGATATTGATCATTTTGAATTGACAGAGCTCTCTGATTTTTGCTGGTAACACTGTAACAGGGCACTTTCACTTGGCTGGCAGGTTTGGGGTTTGATCATCCTGTCCGCTTTTCTGTCTGTTAGTGTCTGTATGTAAATATTGGCACTTCGAGGCAACAATGCAGGACGAAACTAAATATTTTTCGCCAGATTCAGGGCTAAGTCAGAACAGTTTGTGTTGGAGGGCCTCCTGTGTGAGAGTCAGCTGCCTGTGATTGTAGAAGGTGACAACGCGGAGCTATGCATCCGTGACCATGTGGCCACCCGACCTCAATGTGTTGCGGAGGAAGTGAGGAGAAACACTTTGGAGAAGGGTTCACTTTTGCGTGGCACGCGGCTGGCACTCACCGAGGGACGCTTCCACTCGATCTTCATGGCAGACTTGTGACTGTAGAAGAGCGAGGAGTCGTTTGCGGGGAACAGAGGGTCTTCGAACACCACCTTCTTCTTCACATATTTGTCTCGCAGCTCCAAAAAAGTCTTGAGGCGCTTGGCATCCTTGACGGCCTCGTTTCTGCTCAGAATCGCAGAGTAGATGGAGTTAGTCCCAGCAGGAGGGTATTCAGCTTTGTCATCAGGCCCAGCTGATGCTTGAGTCTCATAAAGCACCTTCACCTTTGTGTCTTCAACGAGAGGAATTTTACCTTTATACGTCTCGTCCCCCATTTTTTTTTTTTTATCAGTGAACACTTCAGCCTTTAGTGTTCCTGTTTCAAAGTCAGTTTATAAAGTGCACAGAGAAAAGAAGAAACCCAGGAGTCGTGTGGAAACAGAGCTTCAGCTTGCAAAACAGCCAGAAGAAACTTCCTGTGTCCTCGGTAATCACTTTTAGTTCCTTTATTTGGCTGGAAGTTCTGTCACTGCTGCATAAGCGGTCACACCAACCAACAGCCTCTGACACCAGCACTCGCTCACAGTTGTGTCCCTGGAGCTGGATGGACCTAAATATAGGCCTAGGAGGGGAGGAGGCTTCTCGAAGAGAGACACCGGCCAGGTCACAAGATTTTCAGATCACAGTGTGCCTATCAGGGAGATTCTCCAAAATCTGTACATGTAAGATAATATATGAGGAAGCACTTTTTGGAAAGTTTGATCAAAAGCAGGTCATAAACCCAGCGTGCACTAGCCTTTAAATGTGACCGAGGGGATAAAAAGTGTACAGTTAGCGCTTATAATTAACAACAAGCCCATATATCCGCTGAAAATGTATCATTATATTATCTTAATTCATCTTATTTTAATACACCATGTGAGTTACTGGATTATAATGACTCAAGACTTCGGTTCTACATCTGTAATATCCAGTTGACACCTAGTGGTGAAACAAACGCCTTGACATTTGCTTCCTCTCAAGCTGGTCAGACTGAACAGACCGGTCACCGTCGCTCGGTGCTCAGTTGGCCTGATACTCTGTCAGTCTCTGCCCTTATCAAATAAGACCAGGAGGGGCTGCTGGGCGCAGGGTTGCCAGGTTTGCGGAAAATCTGCATTGTTGTATGAGTATCAGCAAGGACGATTGGACCTCTTAAGAATTGTGCGGTTAGACTGAAAGTCTGTTGTGTCGCATGGTAAAACTGATGGTAAGTGAAAACTATGAAATGCTTGTTCTTTTTTTAATTTTTATTTATTAAGACAATAAGTTGATTTGACTTCTCAGATCAGAATACTGACACAAAGCTGAATCTCTTTCACAATTTTCACCTGAAACCAGGAATATTTCTAATTTTGACATTCTGAATATTTAACTTTTTTTTCACTTTGGCTTCTGTTATACTTTTCAAGCCATTTTCAAGACACTGAACACAGAACTGCATTCATGATCATCTAGTGAATTTTTCCATCTCAGTCTTAGGTAATGAGCTGCAGAGAAATGTGTTCAGACTCTGCGATCATGACTACGTTAAAGTGCAGAAATGTGCTAATTTTCCCCTTCTGACCACCACAGCCACAGGTGCCCTGTCAGACTACATGTTCAATAAATGCCCAGAAACACAAAAATTAACCAGTACATCCTGAAATTCATGCTACCTGGCTGCAGTGTTGTGTGTTAACAAGATCGGATGTCTCCTGCTACACTACAACACTTAAATTGAGATCAAAAACTACTTGAACTGACATGGATGATAAGTGGTCGGGAAAAAAGGGAAATTTTACAGATCCTGAATATCTAAACTGACTTTTTGCAGAAATAATTTTGTGAATAAAAATAAGAATGGTGTAGATTTTCTAGATTTTCAATCTAATGGCATCAACACTGCTGACAGTAAGAGACTTGACAAACTGATCAAGAGGTAACAACGCCTCAGCGATTTGAACGGCGCAGAAGGGGGATCGGACTGAACTGTATCTGGCAACCACACTCGGCTGTCACGTGACAGAGCTCATAACGCAGGGTGCATCTGGAAGTTGTCGCCATCATATCTGGCTAAATGTGAACCTAGCTCTCAAGTCAGTCAGCCGCTGTGTTCGAGGATATAAAGTCACTGACATCATTAACCTCTGTGCGTCTCTGCTGTCGAGCTTCTCCTGAGCTGCTGTGATGCTGTTCACCAGTAAACGCGTCCGGGACTGTTGAAATATTGTGTCGTTCACTCACATTAGCTAGCAGCGGCTAGTTTTTCAGCGTAGCCCACATTAGCAGAGTCTTGAGAAGCAGCAAGGGGCGGTGGGCTGCTACGACTGTCGCTAGCTAGCGACCGAGCAGCTACTTAGCTAGCTGGTAGTTTAAATACACCGAGAGACAGGTGACGCTACTGTGAATAAAGACACGCCCGTGAACGAGAGCACAAGCTAACCGGCAGTTTTCCGCTGCAGTCTCCGGTTCTTAAGTTACTAACGGACTGTAGCCAAGGAGCTAGCGGCGTCACGGAGCTAGCTGGTGAAGCGAGAAGATTTATAGTTTATAAAGCTAGCCAAACAAACCGGGATTGCTCTGCGACGGAGGGAGGCTGTTAAACTGGAGCTGGCATCGTCACAGTTCCTGTCTTTAACACGTATGTCCAACCATATCTACTACTTCTGCTCATGTGTTGTACGATTTATCATGGCCTTTGTTGTTAGGTGCAAAATCAGCTAACTTCTTTTGCAAAGTCGCTATACTGCAGCTCTGTTAGCAGGCGATATCTGTCAAACTCATACCATTCAAGCTAGCTTTCAGATGTGACGCAATTGCATTTTATTTTGTTTTTCACTTCAAGCCGGTGTTCTTGACAATGGTGCTGATATTGTGTCTCTGTCTCACAGCAGGCTGTTGGGCCTGACAACTAGGAATATGTCTGAGGGAGAAAGCAAACAGGCCCCTGACACTGTCCAGGATGGAAAGTCTGAATCCATGGCAGCTGCATCCACAGGTCAAGGAGTGTCATCCGTGTCTCCTCCTGTGTCCATGGTGACCCAGCCTCCAGCTACTGCTGCCACAGAGGACGAGGAGGAGGAGAGCGAGGATGAGTCAGAGATACTGGAGGAGAGTCCATGTGGACGCTGGCAGAAACGCAGAGAAGAGGTGGGGGATGTGTCAGCAGAGGAGCGGAGTTCATCTCTAACTAAAGTAAACAACGTCTGATGCATTGTTTTGGTGTCTGCCTGCAGGTAAATCAGCGAAACGTCCCTGGGATCGATAATGCCTACTTGGCCATGGACACTGAGGAAGGAGTGGAGGTGGTGTGGAATGAGGTCATGTTCTCAGAGAGGAAGAATTTCAAACTACAGGAGGTGGGTGCAGTTAGTTGTGTCTCAAGCTGTTATGAATGAAACAGATTGTTCAGCAAGAGGACAGCATTTGCGCTTGCATGGAATAAAATACCCCGATGAGGTTGTAAAGATTTACTGTTTTGTGTTGGGTGATCTTACTAACAATGTAGAAGCGCTAAGCTCCTTAGGCGACTTGTTGCAAAGTACATGCTGTACCTGAGTCGTTAGAGAGACTGTTTTCTGTAATTTGGAGGGGTAAGCCGACCAAAAGAACTTGTATTTAAAGCTCTCATGTGCTTAGTCATTTTGGTATTTAGCTTGATTTTTATTGCATCATAATTAAGTGATCTGTTTAGACTTTCAAATGTGCTTAAGGTAACTTTTACATGATCAGCAAACAGTCCCATTTCAACTAAGGGCTCCCTGATGAGGACTTGATGCCCAAACGTGTCGGAGATTATGACCATGCTTTGAAATTTGAATAGACTAAAAGAAAGTGCCTTGAAGTTTTCATGTGATTTTTTTTTTTTTTTCACCCCAATTTAAGTCTGATGTCTGATTATATGACCGACGTGAACAAACAATCCCATCAGCAAAAAGATTGGCCTTTTCTGGAAAGTTATTGTAGTTATTTTTAATCTATGATGGGTCAAATTCTGACTTCTTAAAATGCATTTTTTTATGGCGAGCACTGAGGTTGAATTCAGGAGTAAACATGTCTGTAGAAGGTATAGAGGGGTAATACGTTTTTTTTAGAGCATGAAAAATTGATCAGACTTATTTTTTGGTAATTTTCAGTTTTTCTTCTGTCCAGCACATTGTGTGTAACATTTTTGGATGTGTGCGCATTTATAAACTATTTGTATGAATTGAGGAGTTTCACAGCATGAAGAAACAAGCTGTTCTGTCTAATGTAATGGTTATGGCACTAAAACAAAGTTTACTTTGTTCCTCTCTGTCCTCAGGAGCTGTCTCCTAGCTGCTCTAATGTGCACAGAAATAAAAAAAAATCTAGTTTTCTCAGACTGTTGAAGCTTCAAATATTTTAATGGATCCACATTCAGAGCTGTGGGATTTATAAGAGAGCCTGTTGGACCTGATGGTTTAGAGATGACTAGACCTTTCAAAAGTATTAAGGTGTTTAAGACATGATGAACACATGTAGGCTGAATTGTTAACTTTTGTTTAACGTATTTGCAATTAAAAGTAAATCCAACTTGAATTTGACAATGAGTGAAAAGTGAAATATTTTACATTCTGAGTACAGTTTAAAATGTGTGACATTATGTATTAATGTTATTAATTAATTAATCAATTTTATTGTTTCCACAGGAAAAAGTCAAAGCAGTTTTTGACAATTTGATCCAGCTGGAGCATCTGAACATTGTGAAGTTCCACAAGTACTGGGCTGATGTTAAAGAGAACAGAGCAAGGGTAGGAGATCATCTCTAAAGTCCCCTTCTTTATTAAATCATCAGAATCAGATTGCCTTTGTTGTCATTGTAAGCTCAGCGTACAATGAAAGTGCAGCTCTGTTTGTTGCAAAAGCAAAAAAACAGGATATAGAAGAAAACATATAAACAGTGCTGAGTCACAAGGTTTTAATGGGGATCTGTTTACATTTCCTTTCTGTCTGCAGGTCATTTTCATCACAGAATACATGTCATCAGGAAGTCTCAAACAGTTTTTGAAAAAGACAAAGAAAAACCACAAGACCATGAATGAAAAGGTGCGACAGCTCTGCCATAACTGATCAGAATGTAAAGAAAAAGCATTTTATAATTGCAAGTTCTATTTTCGATAACCTCTCTTTGGTTTGACAGGCCTGGAAGCGCTGGTGCATACAAATACTGTCTGCTCTCAGGTCAGTATAGCAAAAACTTTAAGTGTTAAAGAATAAATTGTGGTGTGGCCAATATATGTATTACATCTTTAAAAGATCAGCTATCTTACGAAGGTCTGCTTCTTGAAAGTGGCTTTTTAAATGCTATAATTCACCAAGGAACAAAAAAGTGGGATGTTATTTATTTGTCTTTACCTTGTTGACTTCTCTGCAGCTACCTACACTCCTGTGAACCTCCCATCATCCATGGCAACCTGACCTGTGACACCATCTTCATCCAGCACAATGGCCTCATCAAGATTGGCTCAGGTACACCCCTTTCAAACCCACCAACATCCACTGACATCTGGCTTTTTTGAATGGGTACACTCGGCATATAGTACTCCCACATCACACTTGTCACAGGTGTTCATCACAAATTCTTGCCTCCATGGTATGTGATGAAGTTAAGGATGCTGGCTTGTGTTTTAGTCCATCTGTCTCTCTTCTGTCTCTTTGATGGTGTTCAATCCACTGAGTTTGAAAGAGAGACTGAAGAATAAGATATTTAAAATTTACAGCATGATCAGTATGTTCGACTCTCAACAGAGAGGAGAAACAAGTGAGATGTCGTGTTTATAAGCAACTTCTGTCATCAGCTCTGAAAAATTCAAATGAAGACTTAAATAACATCTTCTGGAGGTTGTCTGATGAGGTATATGATCTACTTTCTACTGTTTGTAAAAGTTATAAAATTAATTAATTTCAAGTGGGAGAGGTGGTTCAGAAAATGAGATCAGGCCAGTCCCTCTTCAGCTTAACTTATCGTTATGTTAATATTTTATTTATTATTAAGGCTTTTCTCTCACTATTTCAGTTGCTCCAGACACGATCAATAACCATGTGAAAACCTGTCGGGAAGAGCAGAAGAGCCTTCACTTCTTTGCCCCAGAATACGGAGGTAAGAACCTCTCATTTGTCTCAGATGCTGTTGTGTTGTGCTGAAGTGTTTGTGTGATATTGATCAGCTTATTTCTCTTTCAGCTGTTGCCAGCGTCACCACAGCCGTGGATATCTATTCCTTTGGAATGTGCGCCTTAGAGGTGAGGGGAGACCTTGTTCTGCTCTGAGCTGTTAGTCGCATACCGATGAGAGTAATCGCTCTTCTTTTGTTTATGGGAAATATGCAGGTTTGTTTATGGACTTGTGGTCCACATATCAGTGCATTCTTAACAGAAAATTTAATCCAGCTTTAAACATTTTTTGTGTTATTTTTTGCTTTAAATATTGGTGTTGGATTGCTTATCACTTATCACTAAATACTTTCAGAAATAGAAATCAGGATGTTGGTTCTCTCTCCATATTTTGCAAGAAAAAGCTAATGTGAAAATACAGTTTCTAATGTTTCAGTCCTCTGTGTAAAGGTCATGATTAGGTTCGTCTTCAGAATGTGTTGTGTAACAGGAAAATGGCTACTGATGAATTGTATTTGCGTTTATGAATCACATCTGATCAACACCCTTCTTAACCCTGTTAACATCCAAGCTGGCCCAGTGGATGGTCACCTTGGTACTTTGCTCTCTTGTACCTTTTGTGTCTTTGTTAATTTGTTCAGTTCTCTATGACCCCTCTCTGGTCACATTCACCAGAGAGGAACTTTTAAACATCGAGCACTCCTCTGCTGGAATTTTTTCACTGGTTTTCATTGAACTGGACATTTTTGTGGCGATGCACTAGCTCGCTATGGGATTTGCTGAAGAACGGGGGAGTGAGCAGGAGCGTTCGTCGAGCTGAGGCAGTGGGTATTACGCACTAAGCCCCCATCAATACACCTGGGGAATGTCGGCTCCCTGGCAAATAAGATGGATAAACTGTTGCTTCTTCTCAACTCAAAAAAACTCAGACTTTTGCAGATCCGACGCCCTATGTTTCGATCAAATCTGGCTCAGCGAACGTACCCCGGACAGCTCCCTACAGCTGCCGTGATTCCAGCTTTCCTCAGGAGACATCATGGAGCTCTCGGAGAAAGACGAGGGAACGCGTAGCCCACTTCTACATTAACGAAAGTTGGCGTACAGATGTCAGAGTGTTGAAGAAGTGTGCAGCCCTCATTTAGAGACTCATTCCATAAACTGTAAACCTTTATGTTCTCCGAGGGAGTTACCCTCATTTGCTCTGGTTGGTGTATACATCCCACCTCCAGCCAACAATCGGCTAACCAGATGTCACCCACGGAATTACAGACAGCAGTGTCACACCAGGGACTTGAACACATTGGACCATTGCTATCTCTCTCGTCCCCATGCAGCCTCAGGACTCTCTGATCAATGTCTGCTCCATCTCATCCTGACCTGCAGGCAGAAATTAAAAACTTTTAAGCCTGTGGTGAGGATAGTCAGAAAATGGACCGATGAATCAAAGCTGGAATTACAGGCCACCCACAACCCACAACTATCAGATGACCGGAACACCTTCTACCCCAGGTTTGAAAGGAACTCATTTCACCCCTCTCCCACTTACCTGCTGGCCCTCTGTTGTGGTCACAACCATCCGGAGCTGAGCCTGCTCAGGACAGCGGATTTCAGGAGAATCTGTACGCCAAAACAACCAGACACGGACGTGGTTTCTTCCCTCAGGCTGTCAGCCTGATTAACACTTACAGTCACAAGTGTCCGAAAAAAGACTGTACAATAAATACTGCCACTGTTTTGATGTAAATACTGTTTTTAAATGTAAATACTGTGGAAATTTTGAACTCCTTTAAATTGCACATTTTTTTCTTGTACATATTAGTCGCAATGTTTCAATTATTAGTTTTTTTTTAGATTTAATGTTTAAAAGCTATTCCTCGTACATTCTGAGCAAAATTTCGGAATCAAATCCTTGTATGTGTATGCATACATGGCCAATAAAGCTGATTGTCATTCTTTGTCTAATCACTTCCTCAGATGGCTGTGTTGGAAATCCAGAGTAATGGGGATTCGTCTTACGTGTCCCAAGAAGCCATAAACAGTGCCATTCAGTCCCTTGAGGACACACTGCAACGGGTGAGAGAGGGAGAGACAAGCATTTAAAGCTAGAATGTCTGTTTTGGAAGAGAAATCAATAACCTTAACTTTTTCTTGCTTTCCTTTTTTTTTTTTTTTTTTTCAGGAGTTTATCCAGAAGTGTCTGGAGGTGGACCCCAGTAAGCGACCCACAGCGAAGGAGCTGTTGTTTCACCAGGCCTTGTTTGAGGTGCCCTTACTCAAGCTGCTGGCTGCACACTGCATTGTCGGCCACCAGCGTAAGTCTAAATAAATATTTGCACTCGTTGTCAGTATCAATACGAGCAGTCAGTATCTGCAGCTTAAAGATGTAACAGTAATTATTAGAGGTGAGAATATTCCTTGTGTTTAAGAGAAGACATTGATCAACCTGGTGACAGAAGAGCTTGCAGCCTGTGTTGTTTGTTGATATTTTGGTCTCGACTGGCCAGTAAAGCTGTAATGGCAACTCAAAGCGTTGCTCTGTTGCATTGACTTGTGGATGAAGATTAGGCTAACTTGGCATATGTTCAGAGTTACCACAGAGGTAGGCAGATATCATCAGCGAGTGATTTTAAAAAGGTATTTTTAAAGCAGACAATTGGCCACATTTCAGATTTTATTAAAAGCACCATCTGGTCGAGACAAAAGCTGTGTGTAAAATCAGCTTCACAACAATTTCACACTGACCACGTGAGCCGGTTTCATCTGAAGCTAACGTCTGTTTAAGTTTAAGCCTGTTTTTGTTCAAGCCTGCTATGTTGTTACATTCATGCACGCTGGGCATGCATTCGCCATCCAAGATTAGTTACGAGTGAAACACAAACTAAACTTAAAAATGAAAGGTTACAAACATAGCTCGGTAAAGGAAAGTGTGAAACAGGAGGAGAATATTTTGAGTAGCCTTGTTGAAACTGAAGTTGATTGGTGATACTTTGAATGTACTTTATTAAGACGGTCAAATTGGCCGTTTTTCATATGCCATCGACTAATGACTTTTATTTGCATATGATTAAATTGAAAAGAAAAAAAAAACAGCAGTCCCAAAGCAACACAGTCCCAATAAAACATGGTCAAGTACTCTGATTTGATTGGCATCTTTTCTGTTTACTTGTAGATATGATTCCAGAAAATGCTTTAGAAGAGATGACGAAGAACATGGACCCTAATTTGGTGATTGTTGAGACCAAGAATGGAGTTCAGATGAAGTAAGTGTATCACAGAACTACACAACACTGATGTAAAGAGATACTTGGATGAAAAACCTCTTGAAGGAGCAAAGTCTGTAACATGTTGTTTTTGGGGAATTTGGTTCCTCATAATATTCTGATTTTATTTCTGATCCTTGATGTTACATTACAGCTTTTTTATTTATTTATTTATGTATTTTTTTTTTAACAAAGCTGAACTTACATTCTCAATGGAAATTAAATAAAAAGTTGCTCAGTTTGCTGTTTAACTGTGTTGAAGATGTAGTCACGGTCTTGTCCTGAGTATTCAGCACAACTAACAAGTCTTCATTTTGCTTCAGACTCTCTCAGTTTCCTGCCCTTGAGCTGGACAAGTTCCTGGAAGATGTAAGGTAAGAAAATAAATATGCTACAGCTGGAAGCAAGAAGATATCATTTTAATTTGCCCGTAGTTTAAATATTCTAGTTTTAACGCCTGGACCTGCTGGTAAAGTAACACAACGATTGCTCACCATCTACTGAAACTGGAGCCAAAAATTGAAACTTGTTCTGTAAGAGGAGAAGTAGGTCATGGTATGTACATAATAAATCATCTGAAGTTGTTCTGAGGTTGTGCCTTTCCCCTTTATGTTCCAGGAATGGGATCTATCCTCTGACTGCGTTTGGGATGCCATGTCCACAACAGCCTCAGCAGGAGACGGTGAAGTCGCCCATAGTGCCCCCCTCAGTGAAAACCCCGACCCCTGAACCTGCAGAGTTGGAGACCAGGAAGGTAAGAACTGACATGTAGGAGCACAGCAAAGTGAGATCTGTGTCTCATAATATTTACAAATAAACAAATAAACCACCACTATATTAATTATCCAAAACGTGGTAGGGAACAGCTGGAGAAGATAAAGTAGTTGACAAATTTTGAAATATTGAAAGTACATTTTCAGGTTCCCATTGTTTGCGTGAAAACAAGTTGTAGCATAGTCAATCTGCAGAATAAAACCCGCTGTATGCAGGTTGTCCTGTAGGTGATAAATTATTTGCTAATGACTTCATCCGCATGTTTCACTTCATCCTTTCCTGATCTTAGTTTGCATGTTGATGTGTCCCTCTGGTGCTTCTCAGGTCCTTCAGATGCAGTGCAATATTGAGCCTGTTGATGAGGGCACCAAACATCATGTAAGTAATGTTTCTTCCTCTTAAGTATGTCATGTCATGTGTCAAAGTGCTTTATGTGAACTTGCAAAGTCAGTTCCTTCCTTTAAACCTCTCGTCCAAATGTGCTGTTGTAGGAAGGCTTTTTAAAAAGTAAATGTGTTGTTGGTCTGATCCTTGTTGTATCACTTTTGTTTTACATGCATTTATTATGAAGTTGTTTTTATTTTTTGTGTCTGCTGTTTTTATCTTCTTTTAAGCACTGTGTAACTATGTTTTGAAACGTGCTGCACATATAGAGTTAATTATTATAATGTGCTGCTAGACTTGTGAAATGACTTGTTTTATTCTGCTTTCAGCTGACCCTGCTGTTGAAACTTGAGGACAAGTTGAACAGGCACTTAAGCTGTGATTTATTACCAAGTATGTACCTTTATTTAATTTAAAGATACCGGAATGGTTGTTCCATGTATTTTTTATTTTACTCAGTGTATTTCTCAGGGACTGTGCATGGTAATGAACTGATCATGGAGAGAGTGATAGCCGTCACTCAAACAGAGGCTCTTCTGGGGTATTGAGGAGCTGCAAGAGTTTGTTTATGGTCTAACTGTAACCTGTACTGTACTTTACAACTTCTCTGCAAAACTTTCCTCTCTGCTCGACCACTCGCACCATACGCACTATTCTGTTTCTTAAAGGAGCAGTGCTGCTTTTATAACCCCTATTGGAGGATGATGTATGACTCCCAGATTCTACGATACTAATACATCAGTATTCCATATTAGCGACAGCTTAAATGTAGTTACTTGTAGCACAAAATTAAGTTATTGTCAAGAAATATGTGGTGACTTGTTTGGTTCATCATACACTGCCAGGAAAGGACTCTTACATAAAGGAGTGTTTTTTGTAAAACATTCTGTCATCAATTAATACCACATCACCCCTAAGCTTATGGATTTAATTTATGTGCATTCTGGTAGAACATCCAGATCATGCAATGTGGGAAGCTGTTATTACAATCCGTAAAACAAACTAATTACTTTAAAGGCACATTATTTGGTGGTAGTTATTACGGAAATTATGCAATTGCTGCAAGTATTCTGACTGCCTTTGTGTTTTTGTTCAGATGAGAGCGTGCAGGAGCTGGCTGTGGAGCTCGTTCAGCTGGGATTCATCAGTGAGGTACGTGGAGTTAATCATCATGACCCTGCTGACCTGAACACTTTTCCACCGGCACTTCTGATAGCAGCAAATCAAACCAAGCAGCGGCAGTTTGCATTTCCATTACCCATGCCGACCCCCCTCTCTACCCCCCCAAAGGCATTTTTATTGTACTTTATCTCCAGTTTTCCTGTGTGTACTTGCAGATATCTGCCGTATTGAACTGTTTCATCGCCCACTTTAAGTTTCCAGCATTTACTGATAGCGCCGCTACATAGTACGAACTTTGAAATAACAAATTAATGGAGGCCTTTTATTTTAAACAATGTATTGGAAAATAAATGTGTTTGACACCAAATTAATGGACATTTGTTAGTGGGGTTTTTTTCTGCTGTGACCAACACATAACTGAA
Source organism: Acanthopagrus latus (assembly GCF_904848185.1). Classification (NCBI taxonomy): domain Eukaryota; kingdom Metazoa; phylum Chordata; class Actinopteri; order Spariformes; family Sparidae; genus Acanthopagrus; species Acanthopagrus latus. Next base: position 12,978,089 of record NC_051060.1, on the reverse strand, counting down.
GCACATCTACATTTTAAGACACACTTTCAAGCAGGTCGCAGGTTGTAATGGAAATGCTCTTTGTTGCGGTGCTGAGCCGATGTGCTGAGTCAAACCAAGTAGAGCCAAACCAGCAGATGTAATTGAAAATGCCATTAGCTTGAGGATAAAACAGCCCCAAAGAAAATATTTAATCTTGTGCTTTTTCTCCATTTCAGGGCGATCAGCCACGACTTGCATCCGTTCTTGAAGAGGCCTTCTCAAAGTTCTACAGCCGGAATGGTTCTCTCAATCCGGTGACTGTTTCCTCGTAGCAGGGGACTCGCTCGGCCTTCTCTCAGCACCTCCTCTTCCTCTACAACAGGACTAGCTTTTTGCTCCATCTCTGAGTTGCAGGAAAGCTTTGCGAGGACGGAGGAGGAAGCCTTGGTCTGGTTGCAGATCCTGCAGCCTGTTCTTGTATCTTCTGGTGGGAAAAGCTACCACTAAGTGGTCATTGCTTTCTTTTTTTTTTTTTTTTTGTCTGTTCTCCCACCCAATACAGCCATCTGCTTCTCTTTTAAAAGAGGAAATCCTAGTTGCAACTTAAAGGAAAATACAGTGTTTTCACTTTTTGGCTTATTTAAAGATCAAGCCACATTAAACTGGATAACAGCAGTATCTTCCTTAAGTCAGTATTAAAACTGTATTTTAAATATTTTTACTTAAAACTGTCAAATAGTTGTCTGTATGAAAAAAATCTTTGTCCCGCATACTGAATTGTATGTATTATGGTGTTGTAAGGTTAAGTCTGGTCCTTTTATTCTCTCGAGCAGCAAGCGAGGCATCTTCCTACCTTGTATCAATTTTTCGAAGACTCTCCAACGCATCAAGCAACCGATGCAACGTCACTTTCACTTCAGAATTCTGTAGCTGTAAAATGTATTCATCAAACATGCAGCTGCAACACAATCTAAAGAGCTGCAGCTAAAATATTGAAAAGCAAACTATTTATTTGTGTATCTTCTCTTAAGTGTGTACTATGATTCATTTGCAGCACTAAGGTTGGCAGTTGTTTGAATGTATGCTTTTAGTTGCTTTCTTTACATCAAGCTGTTATTTTTTTATGGAAAAAAAGGGGGGTGTCGTCTCTCAACTGTGGTCCAATTACTTCTGTTGTACAAGTAGCCCATAGCAGCACTTATTGAGTAGAGCGAGGTCAATGAAAAGTCATCTTTAGGGGGCATTTTATGCTGGAGAGGTTGTTGAGTTTAACGTTGAAGAAAATGATGCATGTGTTGCGCTTGCTTCTGGAGTTTGTTAAAGACGATGGTGAAAGATTAAAGTTTTGGCAGCTGAGAAGTCTCAACATTACAATTTTGCGGCAACTTTGAACCATTTCTTAATGGTCTTGTAAAACCTGCCCTCCCACCTAAACAGTCAGTCACTGGCTCAGACCACTCTTCTATGTAAATGTTTGGGGATCTCTCTGCTAGTTTGCACTGCTGTACACTTTTATATTCTGTTTGAAATGTCCTGTAGCCTCTGACTCCTTCACAACAACAGGAGGGACTTAGATGATTTGGAAATGACGTCATTAAAAACTTAGTCTTGTCTGATCTATGCTGTGACTACCTTCTGACAGGGTCTGTAGATACTGCGAGATACAAGTGGGTCTGCCTGGCATGCTTGTAACCATCTTGTACACTGTATGCTGGACACTGCAACGCATTTACCCTCTTTTTTCACTTCCTGAAATAAAAATTTACACTATCAGCACTTGAGGACTTTGTTTGGTGTGTTGTAATGTGTTTGTCAAGCGTTCATGACTGCTGTATGAGAGGTTTTTTTTTTTTTTCCCCCAACAATACACAAAACCTTACAATAAGATTTGGACTGAAATATTTGCCTTCATGTTTGAGGATTTATGCTTTCATATGGTCATTCCCAACCTGGGGGGGTCAGGACCTTCTACAGCAGACGTACTCCTGGTGTGAATGCAGCCTTATCCTAACCTTATCCTGACAGTTTGATCATTTTGTTAGTAGGTTAATTATGTCACATGACTTTCTCTTGCGATACAAATATTGATACACTGGCGCCAAAAAACTGTCACAGTAAATGTTTTAACTTGAGCTTGAAAAGTAAGTGAGAGTAAAAAGGAGTTCCACTGGCTGTGTTCTTGGCCCACTTGACTTCAGTTTCTTATGCTGAATATATGACTGACCCTAATAAATGTTTGGAGTAGGTTTTCACCTGTGTGCTGATGAAATATTTGTGTCTGTTGGAACAATTTCCTCAGTTTCCTTGCTTTACAGTTTGAAAATGACAGTTAATCTGACAAGTAAACACCTTTTATTTGGTTGCTCTGGGGTCATGAACAAAAAAGGTTCTAACCCAGGATTATCTGATGTAGGAAATGTCGTTTGAAAGCCTTTATACTAAAGACATTTCTCCCTTCCAGGGTCGAAATGTGTAGTTTTATCTTTAAAGGTGCAATACGAAAGAATTTTCATTAAAAATGTCAGAAAATTAACTAGAATTTTGAACAGAATGTGAGTAACAGTTGTGGTGGAGTATATCTACTGAAGCGAGCATGCTAATCGGTTAGCCCCAAACCACCTCGCTCTAAACCTGCTGTGCTAGATGTGTAAACTCCAACTGTCTCCTGGGTCTCTGACCTCTCAGTCTGGACTACTAGCTGCACAGCTAACTGAGCAAACTGGAAGTTATGGTTAGCAGCAGTTAGCTTTTTTAGCTTTTTTAAATCTGGCAAGTCGTCAACTCTTACATATTGCAGCTTTAAGATTAGAACATCAAATTAAATATACTTTAAATAAAATGAAAAAAACAGAGGAGACAAAATTCAATTGTTTAAATTATTTATACAAAAAACCCCATCCTGGTGTATCAGGAGTGTGACCTCTACCCTCGGAGCATCACTGTTTGAATTAATTATTTGTTCAAAATTTTAAGAAACTGTAGCCCTTGTACAAGTATATTCATGTACATACTGAAATGTCACAATGTGTGCTCAAATAACAGTTGAATTAAACACATTTCATGCTGACAAACACATTGCCGTACAAAATTACAGCAGTATAATAAAAGTACAGCAAGACTAAAAAATATTTTTGATATAAAACACCCTAGAAACACACTCTAAATAAAAAGCTACCAAAATGGCGACATCCAGTTCATGAGTGTTTTTCAGCTGCGTGGGTATTTTCAATTCTGTACATAGTGAATTTTAAAAAACAAACAAACAAAAACTACAAAAACCGTACATAGCACTTCAATTCAAACACATTACTCTTCACATTAAATTTGTGTTTTACTTCCCAGCTTGAAAGTAATGTATATAGGCACAGTAATTAAATTCATGAACCATGTTTGGTCAACACCATTCCTTGTTAAACACAACTCCACTCCACAAGGCAGCCGTTCAGCTCAGCTCACTTTCTCTCTTTTCCAGGAGTTTGTCATTGTGGAGCCGAGAGCTGCCAAACATCAAAATGTAGCTGTCAGTCGAAACACAGACAGGTAACCGCAGCTCGTTTACTGCATCTCCTCAATTTTTATCAGGCAAATAAACATCACTGCAGATTGTTCTTAAGAAACTCAGATTTCAGCATAAAAAAACAACACCTGTAAAAAAGTGAAATGTCTGGAACTCTTAAGGGTCTCATTCCAAAATACTGTGTATTTTAAATTTTAAAAAGTAATTCGTTGACTTTCTTCTGAATTTCGGCAAAATTCATATCATCCAAATCCACTATTTACAGGCACAGACAATTTTGTTGAATACTTGATGCATGAATGTGGTAATGTTGTTGCTTAATAATAATTATTGTACTGTAAATTATTTTTTGTTTACAGAATATTATTGGAGTTAATATTCGTATCTAATCAAATTATGGTTCATTTCATTTGAGAAATGAAAAGAAGGCCCTCAGACGTAACTACTGCAGGTACTGTAGGGCTCAGAGATAATTCCATATTGTAGTTTTTCATCTCTAGGCATTAATTATGCTTCACAGTTCTCACATCAAAACGTTTTACCGAAATCTACAGCATCAAATCTTAAATGCTAATATTTAAATGAGCCTTTTCCACAGAGGATATTTGGACGTGTCAATAGTAAAATGATGATGGCTGGATTCAGTTTAGCTGCCTCAGTCTCAGGGTCCTGGTATTGTGCATGCAGACTCATTGTCACACTGTCATGGCTCAGCTGGACACGAGTCGAAATGCACGGCTGCAACTAATGTTTATTTTCATTCTCAATTAATCAATTTGTTTTTTGGTCTATGAAATGGTAAGAGACTTGGATCAGTGTTTCTCAAAGCCTGAGACATCTGCCTCAAATATTTTCTTTTGCCACAACCAAAAGATATTTAATTTATATAATAGAGGAGTAAAGAAACCACAAAGATTCAAATTGATTAAACATTTATAAAATAGTTGGCATTTACTTTAATAGTTGACAACTAATCGAATCGTTGCAGATCTTTATGTTTTTATATGTAATTTGACTCAATAATACTTTTAATAAAGACATAAATAATATTGAGTTGGTAATTTTACTTAATTGCAAGGAAATACACTGGACTACTCAAGCCCTGAGGGGCAAGAGAAAATCTTTTATGTCTGGTGAAGTTGAAGCTAAATTTTTTACTCTCCTGTGTTAAGTTTTGCCAGGAGACTATCCTTAAGGTCCTTCATTTATTTTTCCACCTGCGAAGAAAAAAAAAAAGTTTGGGGAGAAATTTTTTCTTTCATGCTTGAAACTGAGTGAGAGGGTTGAGGATAATTTTATTTTGTAAGGCAAATTTTTTTTTTTACAGTATATGTTTTTGTAATATGCATTCTGACCACAAGAGGCTGACATGCACCACTGCCCCATGCCTGACACACTCTCTTTTGTCCCGCCAGTTTATCTTTTATTCTATATTCTTGTTTTTTTTTTAAAAAAAAGAAACATTCTCCTTGAAAGAAAAAGAAAAACCACTCAGTTTCATACACAAAGAAAAGAATTTCTCCCGAAAGAATTAAAGTAATTAAATATTTTTTTATCCATACATTTTTTTAAAGTCTATCTGTATGATAGTATGATTCATCTACCTGGACATTTTGAACTGGTGGATTAGTAAAGAAATTACACATATTTCATTGTTTTATCGCTTGAAACCAGGTTTTCATTTAGACAAATGTAAAGCTCCTGAATAAAAAGGAAATATTGTGCTTTTCTCTGTTGCATCCTAAATATGGTTTATGCCGTTAGGATGACTTCTATCTTAACGTAAAAACTGCAGCTACAGCAGCGCTGCATGTCAGGTATCTTATTTTGGAGTGAAACTCTTGAATGATGAGTGATGAATCAGTAAATATATATAGTAATGTCAAGTTAGCACCGTAAGTGCGGCAAAAGGCATTCGATTTGTGGAGGATCATTCTGGTTCCATTCATTGCTGGAAGTAGATGACTTCATGGTGTCATTTAGCTCTGTAATAAAATCCACTAGCCAAAGGGGGCTAACGGGGCGCGGCGAAGAGGTCTGAGGATCTAAAAAAAAGGCGACGACATCCTTTATTTCTTCAGACACTGGTACATCAGTGCTCGTGGATTCAGCATGTAGCGCTCAGAGTTGAGTAGCTTGTTGAGATACTGTGGCATCGGAGGCCGAGGCGCCACGTAGGATACACCAGGACTGACGGCCATCACCTCCGCGATCTTCTGCTTCATCTCCCTTATCTCCCGGTCCTGCTTCATCACTTTATCTGTCAGACAGACAAAAGCACTATGAGAGGGTGGATACAGCGGGCTGTAGCGATACAGACTATTTCAAAGGGGCTCTGTTACAATTTGTAGCATTTTACATACATTAACCACTTTTGTGCTGGCCATATGTGAATGGATTCTAACGTGACGTGAAAGAGTAGACCTTCCTCGTCTCCAATTGTGAAAGTTATTGTGTGAGGAAAAACCTTGTTAGTTGTTATGTTAAGGGGAGCATAGTAAAATTGTGAAACACTGTCTATGTCAAATCCTTAAAAATGTGGGCCTTCTTAGAAATTCAGCATATGTTAGACATTAAGTTATTTCAATCACTGTATAAAAAAAATTGTGTTTGTTTGTCCCAGTGATGTATTTGACTACAAAGACTGCCAAGTTCAACATATATTTCTAAGCCTAAAGACAAAGGAAAGTGGAGCCACAATATAGCCTGTTTTATGGCCACTCAGTGTTGTTCATGGATGCAAAAACTCATCACTTGTTGGTTCACGCTCTACATCTTGTCAAAATAATACACAATCACGCGCCGTAACTATTCTACTGGAGACAGTACGTTGTAAATGAAAGAAATTGCAATGCACAAAGAAAAAGAGTCAGAACCTTGAGCGATTTCCAGCTGTCTGCGGGCGTCTCCCAGTGCAGAGAACAGGTCGAGTTTGATGCGAGTCTCTGCACTCAGGTTGTACTCCAGATGTTGAGCTTTCTCCTGCATGGCTGACAGAGTGGACAGCAGCATGTCCGTCTCTTTTTCCACACAGCGGTACTTTCCCAAATCCTGAGTCCAAAGAACACATTTAAACAGTTAAGTGCGAAGTTCAGTGCGATGGACACCTGAGGGAGTCGGTGCTTTGGTTTCCGAAGTACTTTTACCTTTTTTAGCGTTTAATAGTCAGCAGTGTGTCTTTGTTTAGGTTTCGTTCACTTCGGGAACCAATGCGCCACAGAGACAACAACCACCACACACTGATGATGAAGCGGCCAGCCATTCAAAAAACATGAAAGCCGCACATTATTCCAGAGACGCGCCGAGGGATGATTCTTTCTGTGTTCACTTTGAACAGTTTCTCACATTTTGAGGGAGGTGACTTGTTCTCTTTTATTAAAGCTGTGCAATGTTTTTATGAAAGACCTGGCTTCTGTTCGAGCATGCTTCGTGGAGAGAATGTCACTAAAATGAAATACCACACAGTACAACACCCATACGATACGACTACATACTGACACGATGACAAAGTGCAACATGTTGACAGCAGGCCAAAATAAAATTTTAAAAAATAACAGATGTTCCTGATTAAGATGATTCATTTTTCCAATAATTTTACAAACAGAGAACTAAAGACATTAAAAAACAAAAACTCAAACAGCAAAAAGAGTACATGACAACCAAGTAACCCACCACTTGAGACTCACAAACACTTAAACTCAGGTTCATTCCCAAATAGTGTAAAGAACAGATACCTCAACATCACTCTCTAGATCTACCACACGACTCTCTTTCACTTGATACTCCAGCTGTAGTTGTTTGTACTCTGTCTCTAGATCTTTAACTCTTTTCCTTAACATTTGGGTTTCACAGTGTTCCTGCCTGGTGTAGGAAATGAAGAAAACATCAGTTTTGAGCTGTTACAGAGGGCTTTCATAGGATATGAAGAACCAGTTCACACAGAAAGAAACATGACATTTTTTACATTTGTCCTACATTTGTTTCTTTATATTCCACATAGCTAATGATACAATGCAAGAAAATATGTGAATCCGTTAAAAATTCCTGTGCATATAAAAGGAATAGTTCAATATTTTATGAGATACTCTCATTCACTTAAAGAAAAGACCGATACCACTGTCATATCTGTATTTTCAGGTGCAGTTAGCTTAGCACAAACACTGGAAACAGAGGGGAACAGCTAGCATGGCTCTGTAAAAAGAAAACCATATCCACCCATTTACACCTCCAAAGCTCACTGATTAACTTTCATTTTGTGTTGCTTTGTTTTAAAGCACACAAAATCAAAAGTGTACTAACAAAAATCTGTCATTTTGTCCTGGACTGTTTCGTGGCCATTCACAGTGATTTAAATATATAATTTAATAAATATACGAAATACTCCCACACATATCCCCTAGGCAAACGCTAGAGATGCCAGGATTAATCAAGTAGTTGTCAAGAATTTAATTAATCACCCATCATTTTGACAAGAGATTAATAGGTTTGAGTGAGTCCAAATTCTTTGATTCCTTTTTTTCACAAACTTCTGACACTGATAAAAGAAAATTATTGATTAATCAACAAGGAAGATATCATTAGTTAAAGCTCAAGGAAACACAAATGGTGTTTTGTTGTATACCACGTAGGCAGAGGTGGGAAAAGTACACACATTCAACAGAAGTACAGATACTGTAAACTTCTAAAAGTAGAAGTACTGATTTAACTTGGAGTACAGAAGTAAAAAGTTTCCCGCATAAGGACATTTCTACCTGCCATTTCCATGCAAAGCAAACTGAGCCTCACTTTCATACTAGTATAATTCAGAGACTATTAAACTTAGAGTTAGTAGGATTTGTCCCAGAAAGCTGATTCCCAGGACATTTTGGGATGGTAAAGCTTCCCGAGCGCAGCAAAAAAAATTTAGATAAAAGAAAATTCAGGTAGAGGGCTGCTTGGTCTCTGCAGATAAACACCCTGAAACGCCTTTTCTCCCCATCTCAGTCAAGGACGTTACAGTTAAACCTGGATACAGTGTTGGACATGGAGCCCAATTCATTCCTATGAAAGCTGTCCCTTCCCTCGAATTCCCAGCTATTAAATGACCTGGATCTTTCATGTTGTGCGGCTAATGGAGCGTGTGCATCGACTTGCGCTGAACGAGCCGTCTAACTTCCAGTTTACCGCCCGCCTAACTTGATAAGAGATTAAAAATCTAATCTTGAGGCTATTCTAGACTTTCCAAAATTTATTGGACCAAATGGATCAAATTCTGACAGTGAAACAAATCCTTTTGCAGGTTTTGACGTTGACATTTTAATAAATGGATCCATCCTTACATCGTTACAGCTGCTTTCACAATGTAAGCTTATGGCAAGAATTCAGGCATCATGTGAGGATTATACAGTTTGGCCTTTACAAAAGTTGGCTTCAATGCCTGGCACTCTTCCTGGGGGTTTGATTCTCTGTCTGTTTCTGTCTTGTTACGTCTGCCAAGCATGATATTGTAATGTTGGGAAGACACAGTGCAATAGTGCAAAAATAATCAATAATTTCCCTCAAATGCATTAAAACTAAATAACAAGTTTTGAAAATGTACAGAGTAGAAAGTACAGATATTTGTGTTTGTGTGTACAGAGGAAAAGTTGAAAAAAAATTGTCCAAAAAATGAATACAGATACATTAAAAAAGTATATCAAGGAAGTATCTGTAGTACGTTACTTCCCACTGCTACAGGTATGCAGCTTTTCTGACCATCAGAGAGACCTGCTAGCCCTTTTCAGTTTTTATGTGAAGTTAAGCTAAGAAGCTGCTGGCCCCAGATTTTGACTGAACACAGACAGGACAGTGGTATCGATCTCAACCAAACTCTCAAACTAATAATCATAATTCATTTTTTTTCAAATGTTTGGGATACGCTCACGACAGAGATAATTATAATCAGTAGCAAACACCTGCAGATCCAGCTTTAGCTTCCTGGCAGAAATGATTTTACCTGTTTGTTAGGCTCCGTGCTGTGCTGGCTGCTTCCTCCAGTTTCTGGGCCTGAAGCTCTGCCAACTGCCTCTCAGCAGAGAGTCTGGCCTCCGTCTCTGCTCTGGTCTTCTTCTCCAGCATCGCACTGCTCTGTTTGTCCCTTTGCTTGGTTTTAGTTAGACACAAAATCCTGAAGGAAAAGCATTAAACTCACTTCAAGTGATGGCAAAAAATGACGCTGTAAAAAAGTGGGTCAGTGCCTCAAAAAACAGACGGAACATGTTTTAGTTGTCACTGGGGAGCACCTTGCTTTAAAAAAAAAAAAAAGTGGAGCATGTCTTATCAAAACTATGCATAACATGTTCATCTCAAACAAGATTAAACGCCTCTGGCTGGTGGATGTGGATTTGATGTGGAAATGTGTTCAGATGGTTCATCTGTGACTGGAAGGACTGACAAGATGTGCTTTGAGTACTAATCTGCTTTTCCAGATAAAATCCTGGGGTCACATTATTACTAATAAGTGAAGCGCAACTCACACAACTAAAAAATGAACATAGTAAAATAATGCCTCGTATTCCTGTTTGAGAATATGACCTAAATCTTCAAAGACCATGTCTCTGTAAAGTCTTTCATTGATGTAAACTGCATATTAGCTGAAGCGGTAACAACTGATTGTTTGAACAATTAGTCATTAAACAAACAAAAATGAATAGCAGCAGTTTTAATAATGGATTAGTCATCTATGTGTTGCTGGAAATTCACACATTCCAACTTCTAAAATGGGAATTCTTGCTGGTATTAGTCTTATATCACAGTAAATAGAGAAAATGTTGGGGTTTGGGTTTGGCAATTTAACAATCTCACCTTGGATTTATTTGATTCATAATTTAATGACAAGGAAAATAATCTACAAAATGGGCAACAATAAAAACAATTATTAGAGTGTAACAGTCTGGGCTCTGAAGAAGAAAAATGATAATCTGTTCCTTTTTCTTGATACAGTATCGATATTTTGCAGACCTGAGACATGTTTTACAGTCTTCCTTTTTGAGTGTAAATCAATAGCTGTTTTACATGTCAGCTTTTCACATCTTAATTGTCCCTTTGTCTCCCTCTACTTTTCACAGACACACACACTCACACGAAATAATTAAGTTATCATTAGAAAACTCCAATTCAGGCTCATCACACAGGGTCAGATTGTGTTAGAGTAGCCCACAAACTATTTGAGTGAGATATTAAAATCAAATACTCTCATGAATTTAAGATCTAATGCTGTGAAAGATTCAGTTCAAGTACTTATCACTCATTTATGGTTGAGAATTATAGATGAGAATTGTGATACACAATCCCTCGACATGAAATACAACTTCATATGATATTAATTATGGCCCAGCTTAAAAAGAGATCCATCAGATCTTTTGAGAATTGAAACATTTGCTGACAAAGGAGTGGTTTTACTTTCACAGACAACTTTTATATTTATAGACTTATGCAATATATAAAACAGCCCACAGAGGGAGCCAAAGACACAATCTCTGCAGTGGTTCTGGCGGGTGACTCACTTGCTCTGGAGCAACATGTTGGACTGTCTGAGCAGGGAAACCTCTGGTCTCAGGCTCCTCTCGCTGTTGGTCAAGTTGCAGATGTGACTCCGCAGCTCCTGCTCTCCCTGGCGGCTTGACTGCAGCTCGCCCTTCAGCCGCCTCAGCTCCTGCTCCAGCCTGAAAATTATAGCAAAAGACAAATAATTAGCTCTGGTTTCATCTTTACGTGCTCTACTTTCAAGCTGAGCTGGGGCGATCGGCAGTGCCATACTTGGTCATCTGTTCAGCGTGGTAATTCTGAGCTGCTGTGGCACTCTTGTCTGTTACATCCCGGTTTGGGCTGACTGTCTTTGAGCTGGATCTCTGTTTCTTCTCAGTCCTCCCTGCAGGCGGTGAAGGAGTGTTCGTGCTGCCTCTGCGGGCTTTTGGCGAGGAGTTTTTAGCTGTCCGTGTGGCTTTGCCTCCTTGCTCATCTTGAGGTAGAGTTTCCGGGGTCATAGAGGATTCTGGTCCTCCCGCCCCACAGTGGAGCAGATCTCTGGACTCACCAGGTTTGGATGATGGTCGCCGGTTCGATTCAGCTGACCTCACCTCGTGGGTTCCTTTCTCCGTTACTCTGTCCTCGCTGCGGATCTGGAGACAGTCCGCAGTGTGTCCCTCATCGTGGGCCACTACAGCACCATTCTGACACTGATACTGAGTTGACTCAGGCTTTATCTTCCATTTTGAGCCTGTGAGTACAGACAGAAAAAAAGGACATCCATCAGCAACTATCATTGCTCTGGAAGGCTCTTAATTCTGTACCTGGCATATAAATAGAGTGAACATATTATTTACAGTTTTTCAGAGAGCTGCAACAATTAATTCTTGTTTATGCTCTTTATGTAAAAAATGTATACAGTTTCAATCTATATAACCATCACTGAATAAATTGTGTCCTCTGAGAAATATTTGCTGCCATCTGAGTTCTGTCACCATTTTCGCTTGGATGAAAAATAAGGGAGGTTATTGAATTGCGTGAGAAAAGCTTCAATTAGATTGTTTAGATCATCTGCAAGATTTCACTGATGCATCAAGTGTATAATGATCTTCTGCATTTATAATCGATGTTCTTAACACCCAGTTTCTGGCAAATCTTTCCCATTGTTCATTTGGAATAAACAGCAGAGCACTGAATGGTTACTTTGAGTGATGATCACACAAACACAAGAGCAGCGCCTGCAGAAACTCAACCCTCTGATCTCATGGATCAAACAAACTTAAATTAGAATCATCCTGCAGATTGTGAAAAATGGCAGAAACAAGTGTGTATAAATGGAAGTGGTGCAGAAGACTCACTGCTGCTGCCATCTGTGCCGGTCTTGGGGTAAACCTGCAGGCCTGGAGGGAGCGAGTGCTGCAGGAGGTGCATGTGGAAGTCGTTCTCACTCTGCACTGCTTTCTGTATGCGCAACTTAAAGATGTTGGTGAAGTAGCAGGTGGCATAAAACCCCAGGTACACTACAGGATATCCAATGCTGAATGAGAATACAAAGGGGAAAAGACACAGTTAGAATATGTGATACAAACTCATCCTGGCTAACAGATTTCTATTATCAATCATTGTGTTATCTATTTATTTTCATAGGGATGCATTATATGGATATTATTCAGCCAATACAGATGACCGATAATTACCCCTTTCTCATGGCCGATACCAATAAGATAAAAGATAATTACACATTTTTGTATTTTAAAAGAGGTTTCTACACTGTAGTTTATGCAAACCTGAATGTAAGACAGGCCAAGACGTGATGAGGTGCGTGCAGTCATCTTGTACATTTATAAAGGGTGCTGCGGTTACACTCCACGAAGCGTGGGTTGCTACTCAGCTCATCTTTAACATGCACTGACAATGCTTTTAATTTCGGAGGGAAAAAGCTACCTAAATATAGGCTTGTTAACCTTTTTGCCAGAAGAGTGTTTTAGATTTGTCTCTTTTTTGATGATTTGCTGTGTACAGACCCTTGGAATACTTGCAGAACATTTACCGCCTTCTGCACTTCTTCTGTGTGTTTATCAGCAGATTATAATCCAATTGCCAAAGTAAACACAGTCACCTACTTTACCAGAGTGTGTAGTTGCATTGCTTGTTAAGCAAAATGAAATAAAAAGCGATTTGGTCCCATATCATCGTCTCTAATTATCAGCTATAATTTCACTGATATAAATACATAGCCAATAATGTAGTTCACAATATCCCAATACATGTTGTGCATCCAGACATTTTTACTCCTTTCATTTTATACTTGTCATCAGCTAGTAGAACAAAAGTGAACTGACTACAGGAAACTATGATGAAAAACATCAAGTCCACTTCATTATATCACACAGTAGATAAAGTTTAATTCTAAAGCGCAATTAATTTTATGTCTGACATCACCATTCTTGAAATTCTTCAAAGGTCTTAATTTGTTGCAGTCTAGCACCCTGACTGCCGCACAACCTCTTGTCTGTTTTCTTTTTTGTCCTATGCTGCCACTGCCTGTATGCACTATTTGTACAGAGTCAATAAAAAGAATTGCGAAAGAAAGAAAGGTCTTAAGTTGTGTTAAATCGATGTACCAGTGTGCAGCAAAAAGATGAGACAGGTTGGCATGAGAGGTTTTGAGGTCTTTGAGTCGCAGCGATGCCTCCGTGTACACGAGCAAAATCCACAGGGATACCGTTGATATGCAGATGCCTTTTTCTGAGGAAAGAAAGAAAGAATACTTTAACGTTTGTGATGCTACTTCCGCTTACACCACACATTTTAAAAGTATAAGTTTACACAAAAATGAAAAAAACAGTTGATATCTTCACACTCTCACAGCAAAGGACAGTCAGGTGAAGTTTGTAGTCCACAAAACATTTCTGGAGCATCATAGCAAAATGATGTTGCAGCATTTTTAACAACTGAAGCAGATGGGAAACTTGTTTTAAAACTAAAAAAGGCTCCATACAGCTTGTCCGACATTAAAAAGCTGTTGTTTAAACTCTCTTTTAAGCCAAAACCTTCAGTATGGTTGCTGAGCAAACAGTATTAGTCTGAAATGGGTGCATGGGCTCAACTGTGCAACAAGCGTTTAAATCAATATAATAAACAAATATGTTCTAAATCAATTTTGGGATTTCTGGACTTCTGAGGACTTGGATGATGCCAAACATGCTGTATTGAGACATTTTATGTGCTTCAGTTTTTTAGGAGAAGGCTGTTCTGCTGTGAACCCCCAGAAATGTTTTGTGCAGTACGAGACTCAACCCGACTTTCTATTGGCATGAGAGTGAGGGAATGAACCCTCATTGTTAGAGCAAACTGAATTTGGCAATTTTTTCCATATGTGTGGGCAAAAACAAACAATAATCCACATACTCACCTGTGTGCCATATGTAATTGAATAACACGTAGGTGCTAGCCACAAAAAACAGCCAGTGCAGAGGAACAAAAATTAAACAAAAGATGTCCAGAGTGAAGGCAGCACAGACAAAAACAACACAGATAACCTGCAAACAAAGAAAACACTGATGTCAGTAAAGATACGCTGGATTCACTCTGTGGGATTATCATCATCTGGGCCACTTCACACAAGATGAAATCACACAGCAGGGGGTTCTCACCAGACCATGGCAGTGGAAAGTGGTGTACACGCTCCCAAAGAAGAGCCAGCATGGCCACAGATACTCCAGTCTGAATTCGAGGATGAAATCTGCCAGCAGCACCAGCGTCCACATCATCATAAACTTCAGGACGGTGTATGCACTGCACAAAGACAAGGGAACAGTAGAAAAGCCAACACTGTTTATGTATAAGTATGAATCAGCGAGGGGGTGTGTTCAGTTTGGACAAAGAGTTCTGCTCTTGGCTCCGAGTACGGTAAATAAAAACATTCCAGATACAATGAAGCCTGTTAAGCCAAGGCAGCAGCAAATACAGGACTAGAAACCGGATACGCGTCCCTAAACCTATAATTGAGCAGCTGCGTCTTAAAACTGCAGTCCAATCTTTTAAGTAGAGGTGCTGAGGAACAATGACTGTTCCCTCATTCATTTTATTAGGCAACCACGAGCCAAACAGGGGCTGTGGTTTGCTCCTTTGTTCTGCTCATCCATAGGCTGCTATCACATCACCCCTTCTTTGTTTGGTAACCATGGCAATATTTCATCTGGAGGAGAGAGGCAGCACCACAGCATCCAGCTGCACTCAGCCCAAATCTCCCTTTTTTTAATGTTATTGACATAAAAGTGCATTTGTATTCTTACAACAGAAAGTAAACGTGCAACGAAATAGCGATAATTTCACTTAAAGAGTGTGATGGGACGGAAAGGGGACGACAACGGCATCTTGGATTCTCTACACAAGTTCACATTTGCCTTGTAATCTCAGTGAGAGTGTGTTTTGATTTGCTTCCCTGGCTTTTTTAATACATCTGCCAAATATTGCACAACAAAAATGCAATGTTTAAATGAGCACAGAGAGACAGAGGAAGGAAGGACAACAGCAAGTCTAAATTCATATATTACCAATAGAGTGTATTATTATTTATATCACAGGTTTTTTTTATATTGTTTTTTTTTATTTATTTTTTTTAGCATAGCTGTCACATTTATACACTTTAAACAATGGGCAATGACTGCCTAGCCAAGATGTTTGTGGTTTTTTAAAAAATCCAAAAATATTAAACTGTGCTAATTCCCCGTCTCATGTGAAACAATGCACAATTCAAAACAAGTGGTTTCTTTTCTGCTGAAGCATCATTTCTTCTCTGGACTCTGTCTAGACGCTTTCAATTTATGACTGTATTTGCAAGATGAGCTGTTTCACACGGGCTGCTTCAGGGAATACAGTCCATACTGGGCCAACACCAGAATAATGCGTTAAATGAGGCTGTCACTTGGATACAGAGGACAGTGCAGCAGCAGATGTAAGAGCCTGAGGGAGAAGCAGGGCCGACGTTAACTTGCACAGCTGCTCATTCCTGTCTTTCTGTAAACAAATGTCGGCTGAAGTAACTCGCATCACATCGTTTTTTTCCCCCCTACGTTTCCGTTCCCGCAGCTCAGCCGTGCTCGGAGCGCATTTACAGCTCCGGACTGGTTGTTTTTTTGTGTGTGAGTAAAACCGTGAGACGCGGATGAAGTGACGAGATGTGTGAGGCAGACAGGTGACGACGGCTGAAATTCACACAAAGACGGACACCACAACAAAAGCAGCCTCCGCCAGGCGACGCGGCTCTCTCGGGCGCTAGCTACCTCTCAGACAGCTTCTCCGTTATTTTCAGTTTCTTCATTTTCCGTAGCCTGTTCGCGTCCACATAGCGTTTCTTCATCTTATGGCTTCTGCTCCCTCCGTGCTGTTTTGAATACACACCGCGGCGGCGGCGGCGGAGAAAAGAAGAAAAGGAGCAGAAATAAAAGGCAGAAGCTCGCTCCTTGTGGAAGAGGATGTTCGGTTCAACCTGTGATGATGATGATGATGTCTGGGAAGAAATGCAAGGCGGCCGACGGCTCTGCGCATGCGCGGCGGGTGTTGTACCTACAAGTGTTGATCGCAGGAGGGGAGCAGATGAACACACTGTACCAAAACGCTCACCACTCACATTTAGTTGGGGGTATTTTAGTGTTTCATTTGATTGTTAATTCTGTTGCACGTCTGGATTTTTTATTTTTTAATTTTTTCAGAACTGTTGAGTCTGTCTGAGGGCACCAAGAGTGTAATGAGTTAAGAAACATTTCATGAATCATGGCAGTTCAATCACCTCATCAGTAAACACATGCCTATGTATTTCAGCCAGACCTTCCTCAGGGCAGCACAAAATGGCCACTTTAGGGTTCTTACATTTACAGGTTAGCAGACAGTCACATGATCAGTAAAGCTGGATTAGTGGTGACATGACTGGACTGGGAAAGCACGATATGATTTTTTACAAGCCGATACGATAACCGATAATTACCTATTAAATAACGGATAATATAATCAAGCATTTGTATATTTTAGAAATAAAAGTTCAGCATTATGAGCACGTTACTGTTGTTGTTCTTCTCTGTTTTTTATTGGCTGCTCACAAAACAACTTTAAAGGTGCACGCCACCACCTGCTGTGTGTAGATGCGCACTTGCTGAGTCAACAAAAGCAATTGTTGCTTTGCATTATCGGCTATAATTTCCTTACCTGCCGATAACCGATAATGCAATTTTTCCATTATTGGGAAAGTAATTTATCTGTCTGATAAATATTGTGCATCCCTAGTCCAGACAGTCAGCCACATGATCAGTGAAGACGGATGAGTAGTAACATGATTGGTCTAGAGACAACCACATGACAGAATACACAGGTGGGTAAACTCTCACAGCAGCAGTATGAGCAGATTGGTCGTCACATAATTAGGTAGTTAAAATCAAAAGACTAAGTATGTTTAGCTGAAAAAAAAAATCACAAACAGTAAGCAAGATAATAATAATATACATACACAGACTCTTCAAACATTGAATGATTTAATTACCCTCGGAAAAGCATCAATTACTTTACTTCTTAAATGCCTAAAATAACTTTTTCAGACTTTGGAGGCTTCAGATGCCTTGGGAGAAAACAGGAGAAAGGTCCTAGTTCCCCCATTCAAGCCTGGGTATTGGGCAGCTTTCAGTGTATGTATCCAGAGCCATTCTCTTTGTTAGAGCCTTTTTACTCCGTGTCTCTGTGGCACTATTTTCCACAACCGAGCAGCACTCCTACCATCAAAAGGAAAACTAAGAAAAAAAAACCCCTGTGCTGTAACCTCATGCTTGATTGAAATTGATTTGTTTTTCATAGGTAGCACTTTGATTGACCATTAAAGGTTTCAAAACAGTATCAGTAAGAATAAAGTCAATTCTAGACCTCACAGGGAACCAGTAGAGGGCAGCAATGTGTTGCATGATGTGTTCGATTCTTCCGGCGTGCCTTAACAGCCTGGCAGCAGAGTTTAGTATTAGTTGCAGCCCTTTGATAGTATATCTACTGATAAGAGTAAAGTGCATTTTAATTGCCAGTTGTGGAGGAGATATAAACACGTATAACCTTTTCTAGATTTGAAGAGGAAACGAATGACGTGATTTTGGTTAAAGTAAGATTAAAGCTGCACCACCTCAGTCAGGTCATTCAACTGCAGGACATTTTTGTACTTCCAATTCTTCATTTTAGTGACACAGGACATAGTAAAAAGGTATAAAGTTCAAGTTGAATGGATTGGACATCAAAATAACACGTTATCTTTTATCTTTGGGTAAATTTATTATGATAACACAATCTATGCAGTTATTTATTTAAACTAACTAAGTCTGCCAACACATTTGTGATTATGCTGAATATTTTTCCCTCATTTGTAAAACTGACAATCCAGATATCATGTGTTTTACGAAAGATTCAAACATACAGGCCTGCTGTGTCCAAAAAGACCTTTATAAGCTGTCTAACACCAGAGAGCTGTTTTCAAACCTTATCGATGCTCCTAATCTTAGTTCAATAATCAAAGTTTAATTTAGATACCATGTTCCGTATGATATCGCACACCCTCTTATTATAACCTTGCCACACACGGAGAACATACAGAACATATTCCATGCCCCTTTATTGGAGTTGTCATGAAAAAAAAAACAGATGTGTAGGACAAATCATGCACAAAATAACTTTTTATCAAACTAATTTTGCAATATCACAATATTATAATGACTGAATGTGCTTTATTCGGGAGCAGTTTGTGATATGTGATTGACTTTGGCCTAATTAATTGCATTAGTTGTGCACTATTAGATGAATCCCCTGCTTCACTGCTCCCCCGCACCAGTAGGGAGAGCCGAGGTCCAGAGGTGACCCTATTCTCCCTCGCCCCTTCTTCCACAACCTCTGTATGTGACACTTTCTCAGCAGTTTACATTAAAAAAAAGATATGTCCAAAGTGGCTTACAGTAATTCACACATACATACATAGGCTGATGGTGACCAGCACATCAGGAGCAGTTTTGGGGTTCAATATCTTGCCCAAGGACATATTGACTAGCAGACCAGGGGAGTCGAACCACCAACCTTCTAATAACAAGACCCTGGCTCTACCCCTGAGTCACAGCCGCCCACCTTCGCAAAACACATTGCGCCACGTTGACAAAACCCTATCATCACTTTGGTCACTCTGTGATGCCCTTGACTTTGTGTGTTCATTCATCACGTGTCTGTGTGGTACCTTTGTATATAAATCACTCTCTGAGGTTGGTAGTCATGGACGTCACCATGAACACTGTGAGCTTCCTGTGTGCCTTGGGCCTCTTTGCTGCTCTCCAGGTGCCTGGCACCTTGGCGGAGGATATGGAGCCCTTTGCAGTAAGTAGATGAAATGTCCCCTCAACTAGGAATTAAATTGTGTGTATATTTGTAGTGCAGTTAAGCAATAAATTAACCACATCATTTTCTCTCTCATCTCTGAAATCCATACCTGAAGGAGGGTGAGTGTTTGGAATTATTATTCATACATAATCTTCACTAAGATTAAGGATTTTCATTCATGTCACCTTCAATCTTTCTTTCTTTCTTATTTTTTAAAACCTTATTTGTGTTTATTTAGGCACTGTCCTGGTCTCCTCCTCCGATAAGATTGCGATTGTGAACAAGCATAATGCCCTGAGAAGAGGTGTTCAGCCTACTGCTAGCAACATGCTGGAAATGGTAACTAATCTCACATGAACTGGTTCTGCAAATTTCTCCCTCGGGCAGCATATCAGGAAATGAAACTGACTTTCCAGACACAGCCTTTGGAGATTTTCTGGTGTATATACTGTAGTTGCTACATGTGTAATGGCTCCTCTCTCCTCTGCTCCCTGCAGAATTGGAGCAATGAGGCTGCAGCCAATGCACAGGAATGGGCCAACACCTGCTCCATGAACCACAGTCCTGCCAGCTCCAGAACGATCAGCAGTAAATTCGTTATAACATCTCTTTATTTTACATTCAAAAAGTAAAAGTAAAGACTTTTAAGTAACAAAAAGTCAGCAGCTACACAGCATTACTGTTACCTGACAAGTTTAACAAGCATTATTAGAATATATTATAATATTATAAGAGCGTAAAATCGTATGATACAGCTTTTAAGAGGGTCATGTGCTGTTAAACGTCACACTTACATCCACAATGATGGATTTATCAAGTTATTTTAAGGCTCTGTATCCACTTCATTAACAGTATTTAAAGGCAGGAAAAGGTCAGGGTAACATCATGTGTCAGTTCATTGTGTGATTTCTTTAATCTAGCTGGGTTACAGATATCAAATTAAAATATTGTATGAGCAATTACCAGACTGATGCTTGTGTAAATATGTAACCATGTACTGGCGCCAGTTAGATTTATTAATTTGATAAACACCATACAAGAAAGTGTCATCATAAAGACAGCAAGACTATATCACAGGAATAGGAAGTGAATTTGTTTTATTTTATTTTAATCATTATTGGTAATTTAATTTTGTTTGCACACAATGACAGATGTGGACTGAGTTAAGAGAAAACTTATTATGTATGTATTGCTTAATTTCTCAGCAATACGTTTTTGTTATTTTTTTAATATATATGACCAGGTTGTTTCTATAACTTTAAGTTGGTGTACATTTATGTAATTGATCCACAGTAGGGAAGTCCTGAACAGCCATGGGGCAAACAAACAAATTATTTTGTACAATGACCCACAATTTCATTTTTGCAAACTATTGTAGATTGATCAATTTCCAGAAAACATATATAATGATTGCGTAGCTCCATTTTAGTCAAAAGAAGATGGACATTTCTACAGCTGAACTCTCAAACACTGGGTAACTAGATCTAGACACATGACAACAATCTGGTATCAATCTCGTATTTTGATTTTGGGGTGAACTGTCTCTTCCCTTTGTAACTGTAGCTAGTGGCTGTGGAGAGAACCTGTACATGTCCAGCTATAAGAACACCTGGAGCAACGCGATCCAGTCCTGGTACGACGAGGTGGCGGACTTTAAATACGGAGTGGGATCTATCAACGGAGGGGTGGTTGGACACTACACACAGGTGCACCTCCGTAACAGTTTACACAACACATGTTACTCTGACTAACTTGCATACACCTTGTCCAACATTTTGCTGAAAACTGTAATAAGTGAAAGAGGACTCTTGCTTTTCTATCGAATCTGCTTTTTCTCTGCTCAGGTTGTCTGGTACAGGTCCAACCTTGTTGGCTGCGCGCTTGCCCACTGTCCCAATGCTCAATACGAGTACTTCTATGTCTGCCACTACTGCCCACCGTGAGTACCCCACAGAACAATTTACATTGGTGTGGAGTAATTAAAGGTGCAATATGTAAGAATTCTGGTTGAAAATATTCATTCTGCTTCTGTGATTGTGGTGTTTGCGCCCAAACTCTAGCAGCTCAAACTGCCAGTATCATGGCTAACTGAGCAAAGCACCTTGAAGTAGTCATTTAAAAGCATTTTTGCCTTCTCAGGTAATATCCAACGTGTTTGGGCTGTGCCATACATTTACGCTGCTAATGCTTGTTATTTGATGCTCTGAACAAAATTGCAGTGGGAACTACCAGTTAGCTCGCCCCTACGAGTCAGGACCCACCTGCGGTGACTGCCGCAGTGCCTGTGATAACAAACTGTGCAGTAAGTAGTAAACACAACACTGAAAAACGTATTTACTTTGAATAAGAGTGGTTTATTTTTACATTTACATTATGACACTCTCTAATAGTGCTAATTGTAACAGAAGTTATTTTTATGGTTTAATGTTTTCTAAGTGTTTTTTTATTTATACGTCCGTTAATTTTTTTCATTTTCTTGTTCCTCCAGCCAACCCCTGTAAATACGCTGATAAGTACAGTAACTGTCCAGATCTGAAGCAGCAGTGGGGCTGCAGCAACAGCGACGTGGCCTCCTGCTGCCCAGCCTCCTGCAAGTGCACCAACGAGATCATTTAAATGGCGGCATGTCCACATCGACCCTGACTGCTCAGTCAGTATCAATAAACATACTCAGCATCAGAGCTTGTGTTCCTCCTTTTTAATAGTCAGAGATACTTGACCTGCTCAGTAATCAGCAGACAGAGAAAAGGAAAAGTATTCTGACACTGTTCCTCTCTAGACAAACACTGCCTGCACTTTGACTGCACAGGTGTGAACTCCTAAAGAGAAAGGAGAACATACTTGACTTGGATTTCACAACTATGCACCAAGAAAGGTTCAAGAAAATACGGGGTAATTGCATTACTCAATATTTGAAATGAATTGAGTAATGGATGTTGGAAAGTAACAGCCCAGCTGATTATCAGAGCAACACTATTTCAAATAAATAAAGAATATAAAGTCAAGTGTGTTAAAGACAATTAATCACTTTGTTTTAAAATTCACATTCAGTCAGTCACTGTTATGCTGAATTCTACAGCATTTTCAAAACTTCAGTTTTGTATGAGTATCTTGAGTACTTGTTGTTGCAGTACGTCCACCCTTGGGGTCACTTTGCTTAAATGACAAATGGCAGTTTTGCGTTGTCAGTGTTTCATCATACAAGACTGTCGGCTTCAAATTAGTCAAATCACTTGATGATTTACCACTCTATTTATCATTTTTTAATTTACATGCACATTCATCACCTCCTTTTTTATATTTTTTAATTCGTTTTTGGATACTTCCACTCCTCAGACAGAAGAAACACATAAAATGTATGTTGTGATTACATAGTCAGCTCTGTGTGAGCAACATTTTTTCCAGTTCAGGTACTGACTTCGAGCTATTTGACCTGCGAATCAATAAGAAGATATGCAAAAATGAATTTACTTCGGCACGATTTCTGTTTGGACAAACACTGCCTGAAGCCTGCCCTATCACTATATGCACTGTTATGTGTACACTGTGCGGATGTAAATGTATGTTGACATAAATGAAGGGAGTCACGGCTCTTATTTCTTTTTGCTTCCAGCACTGACTTCAAGCTATTTGATCTGGATTGGTTAATTGCACAGAAATTAGCTTTTTATGCTGCAGACCTGTTAAAGGCCCCCCACCCCTCCTTTATGTGAGCACAACAAAACTGTAAGGGACACAGTGTCTCGTTGTACTCATTTTCTAAATCAGTATTAACTGATATCTGCATATAAATGCAGAATCTGCAGACAAAGAAAAAGACTTCGCTATAGGAAGTGTTCTAGTTTCTGTTTGCCGTCTGTTATAATCCAAGTAGTTATGACCAATCACTTAAAAAGGAGTACTTAAAAAAGTGAGTGTGAAACAAATATGCAGAACAAGATGATGCCCCCATGTTCGAAAAAAATAAGGTGAAGGTGTCCTCTTAAACGCTCATATGGTATATTAAATAAAGTGCCCTCTCTGGGGTTCCCTTCCAGTGGGCAAAACGTGGTGAAGTGCAGGAGTTATAATAACACAATATTCTTTTTAAATTATTATTATTAAAACCAGGGTTTATAACCATTTCACTATAAATGTATCATGTATGGTGTCCCACCACATACAGCTGGTGCAATTTTCTTTTCTTTTTTGGCCAAAATGTGACCTCAGAACCCTTTTACTATTGTCTGAAGATGATTTAACTTTTTATCTACTTATTTTAGTTTCTATCTGTTTATATGGGTTAGCCAAAATGAGGCACACTGAAGAGGACATCTTGGTCTGGATATCTGTTATCCAAATATTCACTAGCAGCACCAGAAGCCCCTAAACAGTAGATGTTTACCCAAATCTTGAATTGGTCATTTTGTGTCTTTTTTCATAATAGGTGTGTGTCACTTCGTGGTAGTTGAGTAGCTTTTCATTAGTACTTACGTGTCCCTGTAGTAACTTTGTGTCTCTTTAGCATACTGAGTGTGTGTTGCTGTGTAACTGGACAGATATGACCAACTGATGTGGAAAACCGGTCTCTATTAACAGCCCCTGGTAGGGGGAAGGAATTATGTGTGAGTGTGTGTGAGAAGAGTGTAACTGAACTTTCACAGGACCTTAATCCTGCACAAATATTGATTTAAAGAAAACATACTTATCTCTAGTATGCAAATGGAGATAATGTATACGTTTTTATGCAAACTCTAAGTCAAAGAGACACTTCAAGAAAAACACCTCTGTCTTGGTTTCACACGAAAAAAGGAGGAATGCAGCTCCTTACGAGGGAGAGTATCATCTGATCTGATGGAATCATGAACCGTGACATCTGATTAAAGGAAATTACAGGAAGCATAAGGGAGAGAGACTACCAAGTCAAGAAACCTGTGAGACAAAGTTGTTGCCGACTTGGTCTCAAGTCTGACGTCTGGGGTTATAAAGCATTTTATTTTGTTTTTTGCCTGTTTATTGGCCTTATCCATACAACTGGCACCATATGCCGATATTACAGACAGCAAGAATTTTAAAACAACCGGCATTGGGTTCTGTAGAATCGTCCAATGTTGACAGGTCCACTCTTGACCAACTTTAGTATAAACACAATTTTGACACCCAAATATAACACAAGACCCTTGTTGGAAATTGTTCATTAATTTATGTCTGAGCTTTTTTTGTTTTATAATGCATTGTGAAATGGACAGGGAGCAAGTTTCACAATATACAATTGGCAATCAGAGACAAGAGGGATGAATGTACAGTACACAGATGAGCAAAGCTTGTATCCTGCTCGACTGATTGCATAAAATGACGCTCAGTAGAGTGCATACCTCCACCAAGGCCCGGTAGTCCACTTTAACTCTATTAAGTCAAATATCAAATACAAAACGTGTTCAAATCAGCCGGATCAGAATTTTTATTTGGATTTTTAACTGTTCTGACTGATACATACCACTCACAAAATTTTGTCAATCTTTTTTCATCAAGATCCATTATTCCCTGAGAAAATGACAAAAGATTTGAAAATGCTCTATCATATAGAACGCGAGTGAAAGAATATTCTGGATATCTGGATCCACACCAAAAGTTAAAGAGGTCTATTCTGGGTCAAGATCAAGTTTTGTGGAAATCTGTTGGGTAGTTTTTGTTTGAACCTGCAGACAAACCAACCAACCAACCAACAAACAAACGGACACCAGCAAAAACATAACCTCCTTGGAGGAGGTAATGAGACAACATTCAGTCGACATGCAAAACAGGCAGAAAACAAGGAACAAACATGTACAGCAAAGACACAGACAACAAGAGCGTGTTAGAAAAATACAAAAGTAAGAAGTGCAATGACGACAGTAGAAGTTTGCAGCTCCCTGATGACATTCGTGATGACATGTATGTAGTAACCAGCGAGAGCAGACAGGTAATGATAACCAGTAAAGTGAGGCAGGGGATGAAGTCACTAGGTAGGTGGCAGTTTGTTGGCCCAAGGGTCTTTGCTGGTTATGTTAAGTTTGAAAGATTCAAAATACCATTGGCAAGAATACAAGCAGGAAAAAGGGGCAGCGTATGACGTCCATGGCAACGTGATTCCCATAAGTTCATCACTTGATATAATAACCCTTGCTGCAAAACAAATTTCCACCCAAGGACAATAGCGTTAAAGTGGAATTTGAAAGCTGAATCAAAATCTTATAAACACATATTAACAAGCGGCAGAGTGCGTGGCTAAAGGTAACTGGCCCAAATGCAGACATCCCTGGCAGACAGCAACAGTTCAGGGATTTACTGAAGACGTGAAGACCTACACTCACTAGTAACAGGCAGAAGAACACATCATCACTGTTATGCAGAATACATAAGGACGACCTGTAATTCTCCATACATCGTCACAGACAGGGTGCCACGTTGACAAATGCTTTCTTCAGGCTGGTCATTCAAAACCAGGATGACCCTGAGGTTGTGTGCTCATTTGTCACATGTCTGTGTGGTTGTGTGCATATAAAGCACACCTGTGGCTCTCGGAGGTTAACAGTCCTGGTTTCAACCATGTCTCTGTACACTTTGAGTTTCCTGTGCGTCTTGGCCATCTTTGCTCTTCAGGTGCCTGGTAACTTGGGGAAAAAGTACATCTACATACCTGTAAGTAAAAAATGTTTCTCTCTCATAGGGAACTATATAGAATTTAGTTATTGTTTCGCAAAATCAATAATAATTCTGCTTCCTATGTGCAATAACCTGTCCATTATTTCTCTCTTGTATCTGAAAACGACCACCCAAAAAAGGGATTCGGTGAGTCTTTCTACTAATTATCATTACCGGATTTAGGATATTCATGTGTATTGAAACTTTTAAAATCTGTTTTGTTGTTTTGTTTTGTGTTCATGTAGGCAGAGTTGCTGTAAATGGAAACACGAAAGTTACGAAAACTGTTAAGAACGGCTCTAATGTACGTAATGTAGTAATTAAGGTAACTGGCAGACTCCCAGGAGGATGGAACCCTTTTAAGCCTGTGAAACCTAACAATGGCTGGAACCCTTTTAAGCCTGTGAAACCTAACAATGGCTGGAACCCTTTTAAGCCTGTGAAACCTAATAATCGCCGGTATCCTCACAAACCATCTGGGAACTCTGGTCCGGGCTCTCCCAGGGGCTCCGGGGGCTCTCCCTCAAGCTCTTCCTCCGTGAATCCCAGTGAGATTGTGAACAAGCACAACAACCTGAGAAGAAGTGTTAGCCCTCCCGCAAGCAATATGTTGAAAATGGTAAATGCTGAATTTCATGATTTCATAACAAAGTGTGCCTGACTAAATTCTATGAACATGGATCACTTCGTCTAGCTTGATAGGCCTTGAATAAATATTACACATTCTCCAGCCTGCATCAAATCAGTAAGAACTACGGACAAGCACACAGCAAACTTCTCTAGTGCATATACTGTATACCGCAGTCGTCTATAAGTGCTTATTTCTGCTCTGTTTTCTGTTTTCCTCAGAGCTGGAGCAAGGAGTTAGCTGACAATGCTCAGAAATGGGCCGACAAATGCACCCAGGTCCACAGCCCGCAAAAAATACGTCAAAGTAAGATCATGATAAGGGTGTCATTTTAGCCAGACATACAGCAGAAACAGCAAACAGACCATCACATGGCTTTAAAATGTCAGACATCTTAAACATCTGGACTACTCTAGCAGATATTTAAGGTACTGTGTCAACCATATAATACATGACAGAAACACTCCTGGCAGGACATAAATGGGAAATGGCAGGCTTCATGTAGCAGTTTATAGTGTCAATTCTTTAATACATGTTAATATGTTATGTATGGGCCTTGTGGCGATGATCAGAATGGTCCATCCAAACAGTCCATCATTTAAAAAAAAAAGATTTATTAATTAGAACACTATTCTTTAAGAGAATGTTATCAAAGACAGACAAAAGTCAATCATATAGGAATATGAAGGACATTTATTTCACATCTGAGAGCAACACCCTTAATTTGACTTCTCCTGATAGGTATCTTAATTGTGTTAGCCTTTGGACTGAAATGCATGCAATGATTGATGCGGACGACTTAATAGTGGCCTAGGTTAATGGACTGTATTCCAGGTGCAGGTGGTTTTAAGAAGACTTAAGTATCTCTCTCCCCCTCTCTGACTCTAGGTAAAAATTTTGGAGAGAACCTGTACATGTCCAGCGCACCATCTAACTGGGACACTGTGATCCAGAATTGGTACGACGAGGTGAAACATTGGAAATATGGAGTGGGATCAACCAACAAGAAAAAAGCAGTCGGACACTACACACAGGTGCAGTAAAATCACGCTTTCACAACACTTGTTAATTCTGGCTTATTTGCATACAAATTGGCCTTCACTGGCTTGAAACTATGTAACCAAAACAGTGACTATTAAGACAATAACACACAGTACATTAATGGCACAGGGTTCTGATGATTTCGCATTTTATTGGTCATTGTCTAAACAGATTGTCTGGGCCGATTCCAACAAGATAGGTTGCGGTATGGCCACATGTCCCAATGCTGAATACAAGTACTACGCCGTCTGCCAGTACTCCCCTCCGTAAGTACAGAACACTTTTCCTGCTTCTCAGCAGAAAGTCTAGCATGTTTCTTCACGTTTAGGGAATAATTGCAAGGATATTTGTATGTGCCTTGAGTTCTATTATGCAATATGAATTGTATTTAAGAGTTCATTATAGATATAATTCCCACTATGTGGGTTACCTGCAGTCCTTGAAAGATAGATATTACAGTTGATGCAAGAAGAACATGGTAATGCTCTGCAGTAAGGAGAAGAACTGCAATTTCAAGTAGTAATAAACAGCGTTTTGCTACACAGATCAGGTCTTTGTGCAGCTATGTTTAATATTTAATACTTTGGACTACATTACAGTGGAAACTCGAAGTTTCGATACAAACAATATCCCTACAAGAAAGGACGCTCTTGCAGTGCCTGTCGCGGTTCCTGTGAAAACAAACTGTGCAGTAAGTGGCAAAAACAACACTGAATGAATGGCTGATTGGAGTTTGAGTTACACTTTATAATCTCAGTGTAAACAGTGAATAGTATTCATGAGTATTTGTAATTGTAATATTTTTATCAGTTATATCACAGTTCAGTGGCTGAAGCCTGTATCTACCGCAAATGTTAACAGTACTGTATTTAAAGTATTATATTCTATTATATTAAAATTTTTTATAATATCTTTTACAATATTTTATAATAATTTTATGATAAAAAAAGTTCTTTCTGATCTGCTCCCATTTGCCTTGTTAAATCTTTGTTAATGCATTATACTGCAAACACAAACTCGACCATTCCTGTACATGTTACAAAGTACAAGCCTTCCATAGCCTTTCCGTGGACACAATCCTTTCACTTGGTAACAAGGCTTTTATCGTGAAATGTCTAAATGTTGTGTAAAAAGTTCAGAGACTTGTACTGATCCACGACAGTACTTCAAAATGGCAGCTCTCCCTCCTGAGTCACAGGCGCCCCCAGCACTTGTAGCTCACTACAAACTACAGTTTACAAAGGCTTTTTACTTTGTTGTTTTGGACACCCAAAAGCCTTTCCAGCCTGTCAATGGACAGAATCCCCTAATTTTTAACTTGACTTTGATTGTGAAATGTTTGCAGGAACATGTTTCTGATGTTCAGTGATTTCTACTGTTCTATTATGATACTCCAAATGCAGATACTTCCATCTTGTGGCACTTGGACATTACTACCAACTATAGTTTGGCTGAGACATTAACACAAATACACCTGTATTGACTGAAGTAGGACTTATAATAATACTTCAGATGAATGGTCCACAACAGCAAAGTATTGAAAACAGCAAGAAACCAGTGTGTACTTACCGCTGTCCACACTCAACCTGAGAGGTGATCATGACCAGTGAGCAGAACAGAACACGAGTTGGAAGGAATTTAGACTTTATTTAGAATTTAGAAACATCAACCCTCTTGATTTAACGCCTGGTAAAAAAACAACTAATACTCTGAGTAGCGTTTTGCAAGAACACTTTTTACTTTTACTTACTGATAAGTATTATCTTCATAACTGTAGTTTTACTTGTAAATAAGTGATATCTCAATAATATAACTTCACTTGTACATGAGTTCAGATTCTCAGTACCCCTCCCACTGGTGGAAAAGGGTCACACAATAAAATCTCTGACTTATTTTCAATGTAGTCCTCAACCAAAAGAGACTAAAGATGCATAACTTATCATCAGAAGAGTCATCACAAGTCAAACAGCAAAAACAAAAAAATGTACACACAAATTTTAACTGGGTGACTTCAGTGAGCGGCGCTGTCATTCATGCACACACTGATCTTCTGTTTTCTCTTTTCTCTGTAGCAAGACGTTAATCAGAAGCATCAGCTGGGCTGCATCCGTGATGTCATTTCTTGGTGCACAGCCTCGATAAGCTGTGACTCATCTGTCAGTCAGTTTCAATAAATATACTCTGCAATCAAGCTTGTGTGCCTCCGCTTTCATACTTTATTTGACCTGCTCAGCAGACTTTAAGAAGGAAATGTATTTTGGCACAGTTCCTCTCTTGACAAACACTCCCTGCCGAACCAGATGCCCTTTGACTGTGCGTAAGGTGTCAACTCACAGAGAGGAAGGTGAGCCACACTTTACAGGGTGGATCTGGCAGCAGCTGGGTGGAAAAGTTCATTCCACAGTGTTGCTCCGAAGAACAATCATAATTTGACACCACACATGCCTGCTGTGGGTGAAAATAAAGAATACTATGATATCCAAGATTAAAGCAGTTTGAATCCAGATTTCCCGCAATATTTTGGTAGTGTGGGGAATGGATTAATATTTTAAAAAATCCTTTGAATAACATCCATCTTATCAAGTCATTTTAGTCTGAAAGTTAGTGCTGAAGTTATTTTTATTCATCTGCCAGTTGAGCCATTCTTCATCTCGAATCAGTATGTTTCAATAATTCAGCCATGGTGGCACATTTCTTTGTCATAAACAGGTCTAGATATTATTATCTAATACATATTCAGACTACACTGCAAGTTAGAGATTTTAGGACTCAATCTTTGACAAATGTTTTCATTATTTTTGCGCATATCTATAAAGCAGTTACAATCAGCTCCACTTGAACGAGCTGCTCACACGCTAATGCCTCAGTGATGATAATCCTGCAATAAACGTGAAACTATCAAGGAAGCAACCTTCATTTTAAAGCAACATTATGTAGAAATTAGCATTTTGAGTGAATATAAGAAACTCTGTTAAAAAACTCTCTCTGTGACAAATTCTTAATCACTGAGGCCTTGTTGTAAATTTTCGCACATTGAGTTTGTTCTTTCTTTTGTATGAAAAACATATAATGTCTGTTTAGCCGCAGTGACGTACATATTTATTTGCACAGAGTGGCGAGGTGAGATCTGACCACAAGTGGTCACTTGGGATGTATGTCAACATGCATTCTGATGCCAGGCCTGAAGTGACGAGCTGTCCCCCTTGTGATCAGATCGCCAAAGACACATGATAAATGCCAAAGACAAACAACGTCGTAGCTTACAATGATGCCTTGCGGTGAGGATGCCGATGTTACACAGACCTGCCTGTTTGTCACAGAGACTCCGGTCTGTAGCGTAGCTCATCCGCTGGATTGACAAAGCTCTAGGCCTCATGATCACGGAAAGATGTTGCACCCTGCTGACACTTCTGGTCATATTCCCAAGCTCCCTCTTAGCTCGTCCACATGAGTGCCTCTCTCTCTTTCTCGCCCTCTGCCGAGTCTGCATCATACTTTGTTTTTCTCAATTGATGGTTTCTTGCACCCCTAATTCCCGCCTCCACAAACAGTAGGATGTCCCGAGTCGCATCAGGTTGCAACTTTCCGTTCACATCGCATGCTTTACTTGCATCTGAAAGAAGGAGACGCTCCTACTTAGCCACATCTGAGGCTGAGCGAGTGTGCCTCCCCTCAGGGGTCAGCTGCACATGTTCTGGCTGCACAGCAGGTTACTGGTTCTAACAAGCTTGTTTGTATGAGTTAGGCTTATGCAGTCTACTCTTGAGAAGCACAGATGGACCTCCAAGCTCGCCATGTTGGAATTCATCCAGACTGGATCTTCTTAGGTTTTGTTTCCTGTTCTGAATTTCCATGCGGCACTCGCAGAAGAGGTTGTTTTCATTTTGGCTCAGAAAAGAATCCGCTCCAAGTTCAACATTAGATTTCCTATTGCCACACTGTCACGCGCACTGCTATTGTGTGGACATTAGCTCCCGTCGTATGACAACAAACTTCTTTCATTAAAAATAAACACTTGGGGCTGAATTTCTGCAATCTTGTCTTTGCGCCAAAAGAGCCTTGCTCTTCATACCACAGCATGTGGGAGTCAAATAAAAAAGTCTGGGCCTCTTATTTCTGCTCCGTCACTGCAATCCCCCTTGAGGTTAAGTTAGGACACAGATGAGAGCACCACCTGAAGTGGGTGGACAGGGTAGCTGGACAGAGTGTTATTCCCCCAGCAGAGGGGAGATAAGGGGGTGAGTTTTTTCCTCTGCCGGTTGGTACAGCGATAGCAGAGGTCCTCTGGCTTGGCCGAGCTCGATAAGCGCAACTGTGCCATCCTGTGGGGCTTATCAGCTCCACCAGCAAGCCTCAACAGTTAGCCCCAGGGCCAGAAAATGTTTATGACTTTGGCGTCGGTTTGTCCTCCCGAACAGTAGATTGTGTAATATGGGAAAAATAATGTACTTTTCCTGCTTATGTAGATTGCTGGGGAGTCCTGGAAGTTTATGCAGCAAAGCTCTGCCTCATGTAAACTTACACAGGCTGTGTTCAAATCCGATGTTGACACAGTGTACTACAGCTCCGCCAGGCAGCTGTCTGTGTGTCTGAAGACTGAGAAAATAATCAGGTGAAGGGGATACATTTCCCTCACTATCTTTTAAAATTTCTTCATTAAAACATTGTTCAATAGGGGATAAGAGCGTTAAAAAAAAGTTAAGAGAACGAGAAACAAGAAAAAGAGAATGCGGGGCAATAACTTGGCTGGAACACTAAGTGGCATTTTTCATAAGCAGGAAGACGATGGGAGATCAGTTACATCAGTCTGTCGAGACATAAGACAGTTCATTTAGTCTGAGCTGTTATCTCGTCACATCACAGTCCCTTTGGATTAGAAACAGGAAGATGAAAAAAAAAAAGCAGCACACTCCTTTTGAATCTGAACAAATATCTCAGGGCTCACTGCAGCTAAGTGTATTTGGATTATCGTTGTCAACTGACTTTACAACCAAGATAAAATACACTGAGACAACTATCCAGTCCTAGTGGATTTGTTTGAAAAAACTCCCTCAAGGCCTTCTTGAGATTTTGCTTTTGCAATAATGAAACGGACAACCCAAAAACATAATTCCTCTGGCCACAATTAACGCTGGTGTGGAGGCATGTCAGCCCCTAGTATGATAGTTAAAAAAAACATGATCCAAAGCATTTAATCAGACTAAAACTTTTTCGACATGCACAAAGTTCCACCCAGTCTTATTTTTCATATAACGCCCAGCACAGCACACACTTGGGAGGTGGGATTGCCTCAACTGCCGTTCAGATCATATCTGTTTGCCCTCACTGCGCTTCACATTGTGTAACGCCACAGATCACCCAACGTATCAAAGTGTCACCTGTGGGGAGTGACCTCCGGCCCACCGAGCACTACAGAACCCTTCGGACCTCGCTCTAATGAAAGCAGAGGGCAGCTTCCTTCCTCTCTCTGAGTGCTTTGACATGCGGCGCAACAAAACCTGCTAACAAGCTCCACAGCTCGCCTCTTAAGCTTTCATCGCAAATACAAGAGCATCACAAGAACCCCCTCCAACCAAAGCCGGCTGACAACAGATCTCCTCCGTCGCATGCAGAGGCACTGACAGATCACTTTCATCGATAAAGGCCCGAGGGAAGGAGGGTTGTAGCTACGGTAAACACTTTACGTCTAATCTGTATGCAGTAGCTGGTACTAAAGTAACCACATACTTCCCTATATTGTCCCGAGAAGCTTATAACCTATGGACTGAGTACACATTATGGGGCTTTTGTGCCCTGTGCTTCCTCTACTGCCTGTTAGAGTGACCATTTGTTTTATAAACAAGCGCAACGATACAAGTTCAACCACTGGCCAAAGACTGATCTCTCCCAGCATACCCAGCTAAATACAGCAGGCCTGGCTCATGTCAGCCATGAGCGGACGGGTGTTGTTCTTTCTCCAAGCCGCTGCCTGTTTGATAGCTGTTCTCATTCAGTGCTCCTCCAGCAACTGTACATTAAACAAACACTGGCAGAGGGGTCCCAAGCCAGCAGCGGAGGAAATGGTTAACGTGGGCGTAGGCATATACCAGACACGACATGTGGCAAACCATTCATTCACACAGTCACAGCTGTGAAAAAACAATAGCGTCAAAAGTAAGAGTGGCCTTCAGAACTATTTGCATAAAGAAGCATCCAGTCTGTTTTTGTTTTAGAAATGGCAGAGATGTAGTGATACAGTCAAGGCTTTTAAAAAGTATTCATAAACTGTTACACTAATGATATTCTTTCTCAGTTGGAAGGAAACAAACTGATATAAATTGTCAATTTTAGGTAACACTGCCAATAAGGCACGTTTATGAAATGCAGAGCATAAAAGTTGTGACTACTGGACTTTCTGTGATTAAAAATACTGTTCAATGTTTGTGCGAGAGGTCTGTTTAAAGAATACGGACCTCACGCGATCAGCCCCCCACTGGCCACAGGAGAATGATATCCATAACAGCTAGAACATTCATTACTTTTTGCAACACTAAGCTAAGACTTTCGCCATCCATCCTAATCACATTGTACACGCATGATGGCGTGATGATGTCACGTGACGTACTGTATGTTGCAAAAATGTAGAGAACACGTGCGGTGGCGCCAATAAGCGGGGGCACGAGAGCCGAGAGGCAGGTTGATAGAAATAGCAGTTTAAAGCGAAATGTGTTTTGTTGTCATTTGCAGTGAGCATATTGAGCATTTGAAGAAACACCAGGAAATGACATCACAATAAGCAAAAATATTGTGCTTGAAATATTAACATACCTTTGTACACTACTCATAAAAACGAGCAAGTTTCTACATATAAAAATCTTTTGGATCAATGAACTTTGTTTTAATCTAGTAAAATGTAAATGTCACACTGTAAGATATCTGTTTCTATTCATGACATAATTTCAATACTTTTTTATTGACTTATGTAACCTTTTCATCTCACATTGTACAGATTTCAGAGATACAAAGCATTTGAAGATCCTTCAAGAAATGACATCACAACCATCAAAAATATAGTGTATGCACTGGTGGATTATTTCTAGCATTCAAAGTTTTGGTAAGAACATTTCTCACTGTGTTGTACTGGTGTGATTGCACTGTATGTTCGAAGCTTATCATCCCTACTTTCATAAGTAATTTTTTTTCTCTCTGGTATAAATCCAAGGTGTATAGGTGTTTTATAAACTGTTAAGCATCCATGTTAGCAGTGTTGTAAAAGATCTTGCCAATCCATTTATAAGTGCCTCTGGTCCATATCCTCCCATAGCCCTTATCATTTAAATTGTTGTGAATATAGAAAGCTTAGGACTGATCTATGAAGCTTAAATTATTCATCAACATTCCAAAAGCCCCTTAGTTGCAAGCCTTCATAAAGGAGGTGGTACCAAAAAGTAACTCCTCTAAATGAAAAAGCAGAGCAGTTTTTTTACAAGCAGATCTGTATATATCAGTATATACATCAAACTAAACATACAGTAAACTGTCCAAACAAGAGTGTCTTCATGATGATGAAGAGCAAACATAAACTTGGCCTCTCCAAACACCCTCCAACCTCTGACAGACCACAGAGGACATTTAACTTCTCCCTCTGGTATTTAATGTATGAATACAAGACATAGTTCCTTTTGGGGAGTCAGAATTCAACAGATTTAATTTATGTTTCAAGCTATTCTTTTAGCACTAAAATGTATATGGTTTTCTGTATATTTTGCCATGTGGGCAAACAGAACATTACAAACAAGAACATTAAAGCAACACACACAATGAAAACACAGAAATAGTCTGCACATAACAGACACCCAAGGGTGGTGACAGCCCACTTGACACCAAAACATACAGGCAGAAGAAAAACAACACAGCACTAAACAAGCGCTGACCTGCAGCACTTATCTCTCTATAAAAGCAAGAAATATCTGTCTGTCTGTCTGTCTGTGTCTGTGTGTGTCTGTGTGTGTGTGTGTGCCTCAAACATCTCAGATCAGGATCAGACTGACCTGAGATTTTCAACACGGCTGCTGCGTGGTTTAAGAGTATGCAACGTTGGATTTGTCTGGACTACAATGATACCGTTATTAAATGATTTCATATATGATTTCCGAATTTTGCTAGCATTGTCAACCATAGCCACCATAGCCATGTGCGCACCAGAGCCAATCACTGCAGAGTCCTGCCCCACGCTCCACCTCCTGAGTCGACGGACGCGCCGGTGCGTCCAAATCACGTGGCTAATTTAAGATGACGTAGCAGCAAGACACAGCCTCCGTGAGTCTCAGTTCTGACGTATATATTGGCGTGGCCTTCAAACTTTATACCAGTTTTCTGCTGATAGAACATTGCCGTCATGTTTGCTGTGTGTTTGGTGCAGGAAGAAACAATAAAAATGGGCTTCTTTCACAAAAGTGTCCATAAGCAGGAAGTGTCTGCAAGCAGAAAAAAAACTGTGCTACTCCCTTTCCTATTGGTGGAAAAAGGCACCACACCAACCAATCACAAAATTATATGGCAAACCACGTGATTTGGTTGCTGAGGGACAGGGAGAAGTTGTGGGAGGGATGGCGGTGGAAGAGTGACAGTGACAGTGACAGTGATAGAGACAACGATAGAGAGTTTTGAGAGTTGAGAGATTTGTGACATATAGCGTGTTTTGAGTGTATAGTTAGTGTGTTATGTAGTGTGTGGTGTAGTGTGTTTAGTGTATAGTGAAGTTGTTTTTCTGTTTAATGAGTCAAAACAATGAGGAGACTGCTGAATGTGGAGCAGCCAGTGCAGTTCTTCATTCAGCTGGAAGGAGCTGAGTGAGGCCTGAGCCTGAGGCATTGCCTGCATTTAAATGTAAACAGTTACATATAACTTTGTAAATTTCAAACGCTTAAGCTCAAATTTAGCAAACAACAATTTATATTTGCATTATAAGTAATAAAAATGGTTCGTTACATATTTGTGGTTTTCACAGTAAAAAATCTAACTTTTTCCTACTTGGATTTTATGTTTTTTTTGTGATTTTAGGTCCATTGTGTTGATACAGTATATCAAAATGAAAAAATAACTGTACAGTCACACATATGAGGTTGTGCTGAAAATAATGACACCAGGCAAGGCAAGGTAAATAGTTTTAAAGGTGAAATATAATGGCAAAATCAAAAATCAAAAACGGCCAATTATACCCTGGAATATCAAATTTCACAACAAACCTAAATATCCCTGACGTCCCACCTTCAAACACAGCCTCATTTGGCCATCCATGAAAAAGCTACTTTACCTCCCACTTTTCTATAGGAATACATACTTCCTACAGGCAATGCATTAGTATATATGAAAGAGACAAAAAAAAAGTGCGGCAACAAAGCTGTATATATACTACATTAGCACAACACCAGCTGTAGTGTTTAAACCAGTTGTAAATTTTCGGGCACCTGCTATCCAGTGTCCAACTGATGTATGTGTGTAATTAAGTGTAATGGCAGATGGGATAAAAAGAGTTCCTGGCTCTGTTACTCTTGATGCCGGGGCCCCAAAGACATCCTGATGGACGGGCCTTAGCCCCACAGACCAAAGACTGATTTCACATGATAGCTATTTTCTGGTTATTGTGAGGGCTCGAGCTTTGTAGATGTTACTGAAGTCATATTCACACTAGCATGGACAAATGCTTGAAAGGTGGCATGTGTAGGGATTTTTTTTTTTTATCTCTGCCAAGTCCTGTGTCCTTTTGTTGGTTGTTTGTTCGGTTTTTCGTCAGTTTCATACATAAACAACTTAACGGAGTTCCACAAATCTTTTATGGATGACGGAATAGACCCCATTAACTATTGGTGTGGATCTGGATAAAGAGACAAAAGGTTTTCCTCACTTGCTTTAGCATTGCAGGGATAGGGCATGTTTGTTAATTTCTCAGGGGAAAGGGTATTGATCTTGATAAAAAAATGTTAAAAAAAAACAAAAAACAAAAACAAAAACACACAAGCTTAGGTGGTCAATACCTGATGCAGATCACTGACTGAATAAAAAGGAATGTCAGGCCTTGGTGGAGGTATGCAAACAAAACAAAAAAAAACACTGATTCCAATCATCACAAAACGGAACTCCACGGAACTCCATGGAAATGCAATCAAAGTTAATATGTGTCTTGCCCACCAGTTTACAGCAGTTATTATCGAGAGCTGACAGGGAAAAGAAGGGAATTGAGCATTTCTAACTGCACTCGGTAATCGACTTGTCAGGGCTTTCAAGAAGGGGTCTTACTCGGTGTCACGGTGTGTTAGACCATGGATTAAATTTACGCTGGAATATCCCTTTAAGTACATTTAACATCAGATACATAAGATCTTTACTCAAGTACTATTCGTAAAGGTGACTTTCGCCTTTACATAAGAAATCTCTTAACACGATATCTTTACTTTTACGCAAGTACAATTTTCGGGTACTTTTCAAAGCACTGACGCTTTAGTGCTGCAACATGTTGTGCCATGATATACTGCTATATCCCTATAGGACAGAGTGCGTGACATTCACCAACATACTGCAGCATAAAGACAACCATATTTTTTATGCACTCAGGATCAGTTACATTTCAAAGGTTGGCTTCTGTGCCTTGTGCAAATGTACCCGTCAATGTTAATATTGCATATTTCCTGAAATATATTTCTATGTGAAACTGTTGGAAATTCGTGTCGGGGAAAACATGCGTGAACCATATATTCGCGCTTTCCTCACTGCAGTTCTTTGGCTATTTTTTCCACTCATGGCCTCAATAATAAATAAGCCCCACGGGTCTTTACATCTGCTTATCGCTGCTGCCACGGTAATCTGACACAGACGTTTGCGGGGCCTGGCATTTACACAGAAGACGGGGAGAACATTCCTTTTTCTCATCCTAGTAAATCTGTTTGCCATTAGCCGGTGTCAGACAGATGCAAGGGCCAAATCCATAAGCTTCACTCAGGAATGGCTTGGTCATGCAAGGGTCAATCACTCACGGTTCATTATTTCAGCGGCAGCCGATGCATTCCTGGTACGGCAGTTACGTGATGTGGGAGTAGACAGATTGAAAGGTCAAGTCCAACTGGAGAGAAGTTCAAGATTGAGTTGCAACAACTTTTTGTAAATCCTCAATTAAGTTTGAGGCTCACCAAGTTCTTGGTAACTATTAGCTATTAGCTAACTAGTAACTATTAGTTTCGACTTAGTGATTTACTAAATCAGGTTACAAAAGTTAAACTAGGGCTGGACAATATTTACGATATATATATTGTTATCATGACATGAGACTGTATACCGTCCTCGATTTTGGATATCATGATATGCCAAAACTGTTGTCAGGCTACATTACATTTAAGCGATGTCATTTTCTGAACTTACCACTGTTACTTACAGCTGTTCTACTTTTCCTAATACTTGACTTTACCCACTTAGTTATTACATCCACAT
This sequence comes from Acanthopagrus latus, assembly GCF_904848185.1. Lineage (NCBI taxonomy): Eukaryota > Metazoa > Chordata > Actinopteri > Spariformes > Sparidae > Acanthopagrus > Acanthopagrus latus. Next base: position 12,938,940 of record NC_051060.1, on the reverse strand, counting down.
TATGGATGATTATTTATCAGGATTTTTTGGTGAAAGCATCTATAGTCATCGCTACAATATGGTTTCAACTTTAATATCAAAGCAGGGCCTTTTGAGCTGTGCCTTTCATAAGGTTTCAAAATATCAAGGTACATATTGTGTTATCACGATATATAGCCTAAGAATACCGTGATACAAGATTAAGTTCATATCGCCCAGCCTCTACTTAAACTTAAATCCTTTCTGGTAAAGCAAAGTAATCAGTTTATAACGGTGTATTAATGTGTTGTCGGAATAATCAGTAAATTAATTTTTAACATTTTTCTGCCACTCATGTTGTAATAATGGAGACTCCGTAGCCTGTATGGAGACACTCAAGTTATGTGGTGAAAATTTCAGTGTTTGTTCATATAGCAATGTAAAGTATATTGCAGATTACCAAAAATATCACAGTGTCAGTATTTTTTTTTGTATCCAATTAACGACTCGTGAAGAGAATGGACTCAGAAGAGCAGGGAAATAGGATCATCCGAGCAGCACACAAACACACGGCTCAGTCGTCAGAAAACATCTGTTGCACCGTCCGATCAAAACCTATCAACGATCTTGTTACAACCAGGGCCTGGGGGAAACAGTGGCGCCACAAGTAAATGAGACTCCCCTCCTCCCATCTTCCAAGCACCACCAGCAGTGAAGTATTTTCAGAGGTTTTATTTAAAAACACATCCAGCACACAACCTGGCTGAGGGTGCAGAGAGGTAAGCCCAAAAGAACTGGGAGGAGCACACCTTTAAACATCTGGGTTGCAGACTGGAACGCACACACACACACACACACACACACACACACACACAGGTAAGACAACAGAGGGGCACTGAAAATTAGGAACACAGGAAATTAAAGCACATACAATAGAGACGTTTATACGACCTCTGGGGTTGTCATACCCCCCTTAAAACTTCAATTGAACGTGTCACAGTGACACAAAATTGCAGCAATAATAATGTTTTTGTCATGCTAAACCACCAGAAGCTGCTCTGTAGTCTGTTATGGCAGCAGATACGTCTGAGTCTGCCAGATCGTAGCAGGGTGGACAGACTGCGGCTGGGGTGGGCGTTGTCTTTTAGCCTCATTTCACTGATATTGCTGGTGCTCAGTAGATGGACACTAACGGTATTCTAGAAGGATTCAATCACCCGCTGTAGAGCCTTCCTCACCTGGGCCTTTTCTTACTGCTACTCTGTAGGCTCCAGGATTTAGCCCTCTTAAGTTTCCGTAAAAATAAGAGCCTTTTCTGTGCTCTTTTTTCACCAGGATGGTGATGCGGAAAGAGGATTCCTAATACTCCTCACGCGCTCCACTGATGCAGACCACGATGTATGTCTTCGTTTAGAAATTCCTTGTGTGTTTTCTGTTATTTTCTACATCTGCATGTGGCTTGAGGGAGACGACACATATTTCACTGTGACAGGCCAAACGTTGATGGGGATTATACACTGGAGCTGGAGAGAGATTCGTAGTTGCATAATTGAAGGGTCTCAGCTCACCACTAAAAATTGCTGCGCAGTCATAAACAACACGGAGCACTGAGCATGATCAACAAGTTTTTTTCTGAAGTGTCGTGATAATCTTGTAAATTATGGCTCTGTCATAACCAACTGCAGCTGTTACTACTTATTTTACAGCAGGCATGTGAAGTATTCTCATTGTTCTCTATACATCATGGTAAAGAGTTGCCTCTTGCAGTTTCTGTCCCCTTATGATGAAGATTGATAAAATATTCCAGTAACTTTAAAGTTAACATACTAATGGGCCATTTTTTTTTCAAGGTACAGTGCAAGTGTATGATGTGTTTTGAATGTCTTCATTCTACAATATGCACAGGTAAAGATGGTGGTCATGGCAAATAAATATGGTCTTGGTTTGGTAAGGTTGTGGTTATGGTTGGTGAAAAGGTGAATGCTAATTGCAGGCTAATTACATGGCACAATTCTAGCCTCCTGCAGGAAAGTTGTGAGTGTTACATACCCATCAACCAGCCATATCTCCACCTAAATACATGTAATGAATCTGAATTAAAATTTTCCACGAGGCATCCACACATCCGACTTAAAGATCGAGTTCAGTGGCTGGAATTAGTCGAGGTGAAGCCGAGCAGACAGCTCACAGGCATCTGCCACTCAAATCGGTCCCGGCCCTAATTGTGCACAACTTTAAGCCATAATATAATTTAAATAAATTAGCTGTATAAAAATTCACTCCCACATAGTTGTCATGATCGGGGGAATTAGCCACAGAGACCAGAGCCGATTTTTTTGCACCAGTAACTTCTTTCAATTGATTATATGCAGTCATCATGTGGGCTCTAAAAAATGTGGTTTGCTCAGTGTTGATGATGATAAGCAGATCTGATTCAACTCATTTTAAGTAAAAGGTTGGTGTATATAGCAGCAAGTTGATCTTTATATCACAGTGGAATCACAAGTATAAGCATGGCTCCCAAACATGGTGCAGCTAATAGAAGATGAACAAATATGGTGGAAATAAAGCGCAAAAGTGGGAGATTCAGTCAACAACAAAAACCTTGCAGGAGCTTTTTAAAAGGTGCTTAGCTGATTTTCAGGTTCCACAAGGCAATCCAATCTTTAAAACTACCGGTGTGGATTGATTAAATGTGACACTGCTGTTGCATTTACCCAGTCTGTTCTCTTTGGTAAAGTAAGGTAAGCGTTTCAGTGCGCCTCCCTGACCTAAACATTGCATGCACCGGCATATACAAATGCATACCTTCTCATAAAACTGCAAACAATATTACATCAAGCTGTTTGTATAACACAAACACGGTCTGTTACACGTGAAGTTAGCCATGTCTCTACAGATTGATGGTGTTTCTATCACTGATTTGGCTCGAGGTGTTTAACAGTCATGAGAAAAAGCTTTAAGTGGAGAGAACTAACAGATGGCCATATAAAGTAAATGGACTCTATACTGTAGATCTGTGTAGTCGTCATGTAATTAACATGCCTCCCATAATAACTAGCATGTGGGGAAACATTTAAACAGCTGGAACATCATACAAAAGACACATTCAACATGTGACATGCTTCATGTGTCTGCTGGAAATCCTTTGATATAATCAGTAAATTCCTTTAAATCAATGTTTTCAGGGGGAGATTCTATTTCACACGGATGGAAGTTGCATGACTGTTGTTTGTTTCCACTGGATGCTAGCCATTTTTTCAATGTGTGTGTGTGTTGTAAATGCTATAGGTTTAACACGACTTATTAATTCCATCATATACACAACGCTCCTCCCAGTTGTGCGATCTGCCCAGTTGTTTGCGTGACAACCCTTTTCTACTTTGCCGACATGCCTTAAGCCGCCAATCTCTCTACATCCTGTGTGTTGAGAGCCCACTCCCCATGTCGTTTAAGTCAGGATGTTTTTTTTTCGGTTGCTTTTACCCCCCCCAACCCCTCCTTCTCTTTCCTATTTCTAAGGGAAGTCCTGGGCTGTGGCCCAATCATTTTAGTTTTTATTAAGATGTGGTGATAACGCGGCAGATTGATTGCCGCTCGGAGCCACATGAGGAAAGGGTGCGGCGAAAGCCCTCAATTAGGCGTCATTTAAAGAAGCCCGCACTAGATAACGCAATTACAACTTCGCTGCAGGGTGGCTATGTGTTTAAAAGGCTGTATGACATCAGGATGTACTGCAGAGGAAGCTGCAGCACTGGCTACCAAAAGGCTTTCATCCAAAAATAATATGACAGCAATTCCTTCCAGGCCGGGAGGATAAGGTTAAAGACTGTGGGAAATCAAAAGCCAAAAAAAAAAGAGGGGGTGCTGTCACGTGCAATTTAACGCATCTCCACTCATGCCTTTAGTGTGCTATATATACAATAAGCTTGACATTTAAAACTGAAAAGGAAAATGTGGCTTCACGGTGACTTTATATGTTAAAGTGGAGCTCTTGACCCGTTGCATTGCAATGCATTTCTTGTCACTTTCTCCACCAGAAGAATTGTCAGAATTAAAATTCAGCGGCGCTATCATACATTCTGAGCTTGTAGCAGCCTGGGACCACAAGTCGCTCATGTTATCTTTGTAATTGAGGAAACTTGAAAGTAAAGCAAAGGTTTATCTCAGTGTGTGAGCAAATTGAAGGGAGTCCCACGACACTGCAAAGTAACCAAACTATCCTCCATCACCCCCGCCCCCTCCCCAAATAGATCGCATACTGTACTGTAGCTGTAATCAGTAAGCATGGGTTGAAATGTATTTGTAGACACAATAGGTCTTCATGGAGCCAAACCTACAGAGGAAACCAGCTAATGCCATCAGAGTATTATGTAAATTTAATTACCATAAAGTGAGACCATTCTCTTCAAAAAATGTGTAAATGCCTACACTTTAACGCATCTTTAACTGATTATCTAACTGCAAAGATTAACCTATTAATTGACTAGTTATTTTTTACGAGAAAATATCTCATTCCTGCCTCTGAAATGTGAATATTGTCTTCTTTCCTTACTCCTCTATGATAGTAACCTGGGTTGTGGACAAAACAAGACATTTGAGAACACTATGTGGAAACACTGATCGACATTTGTTCACCATTTTCTGACATTTTACAGACCGAACAATCACGGTCTGGCAACAGATTAATCAGCAGTGAAAATAACGGTTACTTGCGGCCCTGAATTCCACACAGCTGCAAGCAAACTGCACCCTACTGCTGAAGACGTATTAAGGCCTTTCAGAGACTAAACTTCTAACCTTTCGTAACAATCACAAATCTTTAAAAAAAAAAGAAAAAAGAAAAAAGAAAAAAAGCATGAGCAGGCTTCAGGGAGTCCATCGCTGTACATCTTCCTGCTGTCACAGAAAAAAAAAACCAAAAAAACACGTAACTGCAATTTCTCCATATCACGTTGTGCACATGTGGTTTTGGTCCCACGGTGCTCGTACTGTACTCACGCTCCTCTGTCTGCACTCTGTTTTGACTGATGCCTGTTGCACATCCCACAGTAACACGATAGGCATGGTGCTAAATCCTACACACACACACGCACACCTGTTAAGCATTCTGGTGCTCTCAGCCGTCTTCTAACAGCGCTGACTATCAGCATCTGCAGGTGTGTGTAGAGCCTTTTTAAGTTCGTGGCTGCTGGTGTAGGAGGGAATGGTTATGTTGTGAAGAGGCAATGTTTGACTGACAGAAAGGTATGTCTCTCATCTAAACGTTATCTGACCATTCATTCAAGGCTTAAAGGTCTCTTTTTTTGGCTTCTACTTGTTGCCATAGTTTCTTTCCATCTCACCTGAAACCTACCAGATGTGCGCGCCCTCTTAACCCTTCGGAGTGAAACACTATGGGACTTGTGTAATTGCCGTCCACGTAAATAGCATAAGGAGCCACCGCAACATAAACATGATGAGAGCTTGTGATTGTTCTTGATTGCTAGCATCTAACGTGCTGATTACCCGCCTGCACAGGCTTCCCTCCGAGCGAGCTTATCAGGGTGTGCAACTGTTCCCCTCAGCTCGAGCCACAGGAAACGAGGGGAGTGCAGGCCGGGGATGGAAAGGAGGAGGAGCGCGATCATCCTCTGCATTCCAGTTCACACCAGCATTGTGCGTCAGGGGTGTTGAGAAACTAAAAGCGGAGGGGAACGACCTCAGCGCAAACATCTATATAAAATCCTGTGGTACTGCTCAAGTTTGTTATTCTTTTTTCCACGAGGACACTAATGTTTGTCACTTTGAATCAGAGCAACAGTTCTCAACACCAGGACACGATTCCTTCCTCTAGTTCAAGAGCTCTGAATTGCTACCCACATCTTGCACGTGTTAAGTCTGATGTTGTGTTTAGTGATGACTGTTTCTGCCAATCACAGTTGTGTAGCTGGGATTAGAATGGGGACATCATCTTCCTACATTGCCAGCTAACTACCTAACTATAGCGAGCCAAAGTGCTGCCCTTCCAGTGGACCTCTTGGGACCTTATTTCGGACAAAATGTTTACAGTAGTTTCCGGGGAGGGACAAATATTTTTTGGATCCTGCCTGAATGGCACCACAAGTTACACATATAAGGTTTGTGAAATTAAAAGATCATTTTGTAGTCTTTGTAATTGTGCATTTTCACATTCTAATTTTCTATTAGTTGCTTTCTCAAGCTGAAAAATTATCTTTTAAATTGAAAAACATCCCGTGTGTAGCTCAAGGCACAATTCAAATGGGTTCAAAAAATGATTTGTCTCTCCCAATTCACTGCCATGCATATGTTCGTCCCATGGTGGTCCACTGGAAGGTGCATGACTTCAGAAGCAATAGCAACAGAAAAAAATGGCGACAAGTGTAACTGAGATGGCAGCAAACATGACTTAACACGTTTAGTGGTCAGGTTAAAACAAAAAGACAGCCAGCATAATCGCACTGTTCTGGCAAATCGCTGAAGTGGACCAAAATGGCAATTCAGGCTTATGATCGGGCTAAATGTAATTTTGTCATGTTTTGTCAGAATAAAAACAAAATGTGAGGATTTGTATCAGGGATGGGTAAAATGCCTTCTCCACTGCACACTCAACTCTTACATTCTCCGCAGTCTGCGTTTTCCGGATCTCCCCTGAAGTATCCTTTCTCCTCACCGCCATGCTTCTCATCTTTAGCTTCAACAACAGTCACCCACTGTGCACCTGAAGTGGACTGCTACTTAGATCCGAGCTGACTGACCCCTGCTCCTGCTGTCACATTAAACCAGGCCGCAGTTGCACATAACAATCACGACGTTCAGAGTGGGAAAAAAAAAGTTGACTGGAATCAAAGCAGGGCGACCTTTGAATAGGAAATAAGCAGCACGAGTTTCAAGGAATATTAACTCTTACGTTTGCCTCCACAAGAGTTTCAACGCCCCTTCGGTAAAACACCTGCTGGTTCAAAGTCAACTATAATTCTGCAGCTGGAAATGTGAAGTATGCATTGCACATGTGAATACGATCCCAGCCATGACCAATGCCAACATGTGTATTCATTTTTGAGAAGATTCCTCGTCAAATACCTACAGAGTGGTATCAGTAGTAGTAAGAGTAGTAACAGTATCTACTGTACTCTCTATCAGACACTGGTGAGACTGTGACTCATGACAGTTGGGACACGGCCTGTTTCATAACTGCCATATCTATAGTGTGGACATGTCTGCACCTGTCAAAGTGTCCTTGGGTGAAAAACTGAACCCTTTATCTGCTCTGTGATCCAAACTGGCCCTGACCTCTGTGGTGATGTGCAAACAGTATTTTTAACTATGTCACAGAGCAAAGGGGTTGTATAGAAAAGAGAAATCAACCCTATGAATTACACTAATAACTTGAGGTTTTTTTAACTTCTAGCTTTGGGCATTGTGAGCTCTACAGGCAGAGCTACCTCGCAGCCTCGCTCTGAATCTAAAACAGATTGAAAACAGAAACAGCACTACATCCTAAAATTTCCCAGTGGATGCACTGGCTTCACTGAAGGCTTCAAACAATCCTCACTTTGAGGCGAGGTCAACACTCTCTGGAGGAGCTCTCCTCCCTTTATTTATCAGGAGTCATAAATCAAGCAGGATTATTGAAGATACTGCTCATGCAAAGCTCTGCGGAGCTCACGCACATTTATGAAGAAGGCTGTGTGTGATGTTACTTAGTTACTCCACCCAACAAGCTTTACAGTTCTGATTAACGAGGAGAAGGGACCTGGGTTTTGTCTGTCACACCGACTGGCCTGTTTCCAATCAGCCACAAACATATCTCCTCATGGAGGAATCCTCCAAACTGAGGAATGTGGTGCTGATCCCCTGAGTATCCAACAAGGGGTGTGTGCGTGGCTTCACACAAGTGCAGAGGTCTGTATCATGCAGTGTGTGGAGAGGAATCCTATTAAGGATACACTGGTCCTCATTATGAGCGATAAGAGGGCAATACATTGGGGCACCCAAAAAACGAAGCATGTGGAGTTGACCTTTGAATGAGGAGGAGCTGGACAAACCACCGAAGGAATGTCCATACAAACAGATCAGCCGCACGGTAGTGCCCCCCACACAAGACAAGGGTTAAAACACCAAGTGAGTGTACTTAGAAGAATGACTTTAAATGAATAACAGCTTTAAAATGTTCTATCCATTGAACAAATTCTCAATGAATACATTAAACAGACTTTTTTCTGCAAATCTCCTTTTACTGCTCAGATAAAAGTAAAGGTTTTCGTCGGGAGCTTTGTCAAAAAGCAATAACTAGAAGCAAATATGAGGCAATGAATCTCCAAACCTCAATTTGACCTCGACATATGATAGACTAAGGCCTGTCCAGGAATGTCCTGACGCAGAAACTAAAGCGAAATAGAGTAGTCGTCCATCATCCAATGCCTTCGCTCTTTGATCCCCTACAGTCACAGAGTCGTCTTGCCATTACAGCGAGACTCATGTCCGTAACAGATGGACCAAGTGAACGGAGGATCAAATGTGCAGCCAGTCAGAACATCAGAGCAGCCTGTGTAGTCATGTATGTTGCGTAATGGCACGTGGGGGCCAGACACAAAGGACGGAGCGCATTTAGGCCTGATGGCTTGTTTATTTTCCACAGATCTGAGCTTTACGGTGGGTTTGTGAGTGAGCAGAGATAAATCACTTAATGGTTTTCCTGGAATGTGGAGTTCACAGGGAGGCTAGATTAAACGGGATTTGATCTGATAAAGAAATTAGCTGTTTAGCTTTGCTGTTTACTCTCTGCATTGTTGTTTTAAGGTTGAATCTTTTTCAGATTCTGTGAAACTAAACAAGCCAACACATTTATTTTTCAGCGTCAATAACAGGGTTTGTTATACAAAACTGTGAAATGATTCCCTCTGAGACTGACAGAGATCACAAAATAGAAATGGAGCCAGAATTTGATGTAATACATCACGGGCTCAATGAACTCCCTTTTGGATCTTCAGTTGCCAAAACGATAACTATTTTCTTGTGTGCACAGCACAGACAGTAAGAAACAAATGAAATCAAACAAAGTAAGCGTTTTAATTTGCATGGTTTTATATTAGTTTCCTGATATCGGCAGCTTGCTGTAGCTAAACTTACATGATAGAAAGCAAAAGAATATGCCAGTGCATGTCAATCACAATAGCCTACCTATTGTGACTTAAATTTCCTGTTGCAAAAAAATATACATAAAAAGTACATTTCCAGTGTTTTTCTCTCATACATGTATGCCATTATATTCATTAAGGAGTAATTAAGAAGAGGTTTTCCAAGCTAGCTAGCATGCTAGCTGTAATTCTGTCCAAGCTAACTAGTTGTCAGTTACACAGCACAAGTTAAATAGCTTTGCTCGAACCTCGGTCACATTACTACGAGTGATCCACCCAACTATCCAAACTCTTGCTTTGCTTCCTGGTACTTCTAGATTATACTTAGGCACAGAACCTACATAATCATGTAATTAACATACATAATTCAATCACAATTACAAGCTTTTCCTTAACCTAACCAAGTAGTTTTGCTGCCTAAACTTTTCACAGCATCAACTATGTAGCTAACTGACCGGTGCAAAAAGCTAGTTTGAAGAAAGACAGTTGACTGTTGAGTTTCATTCCCAGGTTGTAATACTCAATAAAATACTCAAATACAGATGCTTTGGCCACAAACACAAGGTGTCAGTTGACAACCTGGAAATGAGCTTCAACAATCAACTACCTTAGAAACTAAAACATCATGTATGGAGCTAATTTCTTATCCTGCTGTCAGGTACCATGTTGTTGGCAGACATACTTCTTTGTGTCTGTGTACAAAGTAAATAAAAGGGCAATGTGTAATTTAGTGATTTGACTTAGACTGAGCCACACTACCAGTTACCATTTGCTTTCAGTCTTTATGCTAAGCTAGACTTATTGTCTCCTGCCTTTCACGTTATCTAATGCACAAGTTAGTCTTATCTTTCATCTCTTTTCATTTCTTTTCCAGTAAACGTATTTTTCTAAAATATGTCTTTTCAATCTCTGCAGGAAATCCTGCTTATAGTGACAATGACAAGACTATAGCATGTTGACACCATCAGTCTCTTGACCTGTGAATCGTGCGTATTCAAGGATAGAGAGGAAATGTTGATAGAAACAACAACCTAAGAGCACTGGCACCCCTGGGATACCACGCTGTGAAATGTGAGACTCGGAGCATTTACTGTTATTGAACAGTCTTGACTACACAAACTGTTCCCATGCTCATTGTCAAAATGCTGACAGACTACAGCAGGGCGGTGAGAAGCTGATCCTCTGGAAAACTATGGACGTGATAATGGCTTCAATAATTGCAGGACCGGAGTTACACATACATACACTGTTACACAAACATTTCTCAGGGTTAGAGCTACTCTGGGAGCAAAACGAATATTTGTTGTTGGATGGGAGGAGTCAAACAGCCACAGTGTGTTGTGTAATTAATAGACTGAGAGACAATAACACATTAGGGAGTATCTATGACCGTCACGAATGAATGACTGTGGCAATTGAACCACAAATCCTCTTGTGCTGTTCAAGTTTGCCAGTCTGCTCACTTGTCTGTGAAAAGAAAACATAGCTCCACCCCATGAAAAAAAAAACTCAACTGTCTGTGAAATACTGGAGCAAAATTCTTTAGTGCATGATGACTGAATAATGAGTCAGCATCAGCAGATTAGCTCTCAGCAGTGCAGCAAACTTTTTGATATCTGTCAACATTTGGTAGTAATTTCCCGACTGGCCTGGGAAAACTCTCACTGCGCTCAGCTCCAAGACAAACAGAGATGGTGTTGCTGGCAGTGATTAACTCCTCTGCTCATTCATACAGCTCTTGGCACATAATGAAGGACCTCTGGCCTGAGGTAATTTGGCGAGAGGCCTCAGATTGCCACTACACTAACTGTGGGAGCTACATACAGGATCAGAACCTGAAGGTCAATCAGGGGAGTCAGCTTGGATAGTGGGAAAGGAAGCCCAAGCACGCACTGTATGTAACAACCAATGGTAAAGGACTTGAACTTTGAAGTAACCTGATCACAGTTACATACACTGACTGTAGGGGTCATGGGAGAGCCATGCGTGGAATGACAACGTGGGGCGATTTTTATTTTTAACATTCGGCTAAAATGTTTTCATGTTGCGAGACTGCGTGTTTGTCATCAAGGCAAAATATGGTCCCGGAGCCACCTGTTGTCGCAGCAACTACCACAGAGGCGGTCTGAGTACTTTCCAGTTGTTTTTATGTATGTGGAAGTTTTTTTGCAGAAGGCCAAGTGAGCATGTCAAAGCGAGGGCCCAGGAACTAGGCAGGTGGGAAGTAGCCCTGGCCACTATTCATTTTATGTCTCAGATCACAGATCAAATCAGTTTTTCCCATGTCGCTGTTAATATTTTTGACTTATCTGTCCATCTGCCCATGGACAGATTTCGGTAGTGCGAAGGCAGGGCAACCCCACACAATGTCACAAAACGTTACAGGCATTGTTGTGACAAGTTCATTAATGGGAAAAACTTTGTCACCATGATCTGATCTGTAAATTAGCTACTATTAGTTATGTATCTAAATGCACTTTTGCTACTCCTTCACACTGTCTGTTTCACCATAACAAAGTATTTTTAGTTTTGATACTTGAATGGCATTTTGCTGATAATACTTCTGTTGTTTTTGCCAATACTCAGAAAACGAAAACTTGAACATGTACTTTGGTATTATTTACTACTTTCACTACAGGTGCATCAGTTAAAAAAAAAATCATAGAAATCATTTAGTATCAAGGGAACTGTGTAAGGTCATCTGCACTCAGAAAGAGGAACAATGTTCAGTGGAGCGAATAAAAGAGGACACTCAATAACAAGAATAACTGTATGAAAGCTACTGTATATTTTCTCAAGAAGGCTACAGTTATTGTAACTCTCTTCATGGACATTTATTTTTCAAGCTTTATTGTCTGAACATTTAAGTCAACGAACATAACTTTGACAATGAAAAATGAGTGGGAGGGAGCAATCATTAAGTATTTTTCCCCCATGTCATTACGGGTGTGTTTTGCTTTGTCCCCTCCAACATCCGAAGAGGAAACTCATCCCCGCGAGCAACGTGCATGAGGTGGGTGTTCACCACCCAGGGCCCCAGTCTTCTGCACTGTCATTGGTCACCATGAAACCTGCATCAGTTTAAAACCAGACACCACTTTCTTCCCTCCCTTCACACAGCACAACCCCTAAAAAGACAGATAGGGAGGGACAGACAGGCAGAGTTAGTGAGTGTGTTTGTGTGTTCGTGTGGGTCAGACTGTGAGAGATAACTAGAGTTGGTCTCAGGATGCCAGCATACGCCACCAACATGAGGATGAAGTTCCCAATCGTGGCCTTGGTTTTGGAGATTATCACCATCATCCTGTTTGCTGTCTTTGTGGACTATGATGACGGGAAAGGTCACGGGCACCAAGACCATAGCAATCACACTCACAGCGAAGAGCCACCCATGAAACTCTACCCCAGTAAGTCTACCTGAGGGATGCTCTTCTACTGGATGTGATGTTTGGCTGCTTTTGAAAAGGGTAACAAATGATGGGTCAACAAGTTTTTATCTCACGCTTCTAACACACTGCTTCTGATGCAGCTTTGGGGTTAATGTTGTTAATTGGTGAAAATTAACTCTGGTTAAATATCCAGACAGATAGGGCGGAATAGGCTAGAAGTGCAAAATGCTGAAATTAGGCTCCTATCTGGATTAAATCTACAAATCTTCCACAATTTAAAGGTTTGGTTTTTAAGTCTCTAACTTTGAAATTTTTGTAAACTAAAAATAACCGCCCCTTCATTGGAATAATGTGACATCTGTAATTTCCTGCAAAAAGAAATAGAAGAATCTGAAGGCTGTTTACAGAGCAGGTCTGCTGAATGCAATAAGAGGAGTCATGGGGTCGCATTCTCGTCCGTCACAAAGTCTATTCATGCACATGCAGCTGAGGAGTCAAGAGGATCCTGCAGGGAAAAGTGTCAGGTCCCATGCAGTGGAGGTCACATGTGATTTATAATAAGGTCTAAAAAAACACATAAATAACAGAACAACAAAGACAGATGACGGAAGATGGAGCAACAGAAACACTCTTTCAAGCTTATGCAGCAGTTGGTGTTGCTTTCAAACAGTTTTTATTTCAACTACAGCACAGTTGAGGGGTTTCTTTGCATCTGGTCAACTTATTTGCATGAAGGCAGCTGCAATTATGAAACTCTGTTTTCACAGAGATTAGCTCAATGGTCACCATTAAGGCCAAGCATATTTTACACTTCAGACGGGATGTTTTTGCAATTAAAAACTGTTAGAAAACTGTGGGAATATACATTTTTTATTATATGCAATTAAGACATTAAAAATATTAGTCTCTGAATAATTATGGCATCTACTGTTTTTCCCACAAGAAAAGAGATTTATCTGCACATGCCAACAATCAAAAGTTGCTATCAAAAGATGTAAGGGGAAATGCCAGCAGATGCTTCTCAAAATGTAGATCAAGCTTGATTTAAGCACAACAGGCTCAGTAAAGTATTTTAATTATGCAGAAAGGGTTATAGCTGTGACCAACTTAAAAAGCGATTGCATAAGACTTGGGGTTGTAATTGAGAGGAACCGCTATACAACCCATACCAGACGTATCTAATTATAGGTTCAAAGCAAGACAAACAAGCAGAGAAATGGACTGCAGCGAGTAAAAGCTATCACAGCTTCATCATCATGGAGCAGTTCAATTTTGAAATAAAGTAAATGACAGAAACAATTGTGGTTGCATGGTATGACGAAACACTGCGTACTTTTCTAATCAAGACTCTCTGAAAGTAATTTCATCTTGAGGAGGAAATCATTTGTAGAATGAAAACATCAAAGGCAAGGACATTAAAAAAAAAAAACTAAGATAATTCATCTTTATGAATCGGTTGCATCACTTCTGGACTACAGCAGGTCCTTAGGGGATTCCCTCCCTTGTCCTGGCTCGCTCAATTCGTCTGCAGATTACCTAACATCTGGGCGTGGTGCCAGTCCCTGTGGCTGCTTTCCAGCTTTACCTACTCCCCATCCTCAATCTACTGTTCACTTGAATCCTCTACTACAAAAAGAGCAAGTCTGAATCACCCAGCTGTGAATGGGAGGGAGGTCGGAGTGCAAGATGAAGGTCAAATGGGGTTTCTTCAAAAACAGCTCCACATCAGATAACTACACCCCGACTCGCTTCTGCTGATATCAGTTCTCCGTGCTGAAAAGGCTGAGTGCGTGTTATGCAGCGTGAAACAAGGACACATGAGGGTTTTTCAAGCTCACCATCAACACAAATTTCACAATTTTGTCTTGTTAAATACAGACTTCAATACAGCCACGACATCTGGCCTTACAAATTGTGTGTGACTATAATAATGAGTGAAGTAAAAACTAATTCTTGGTATTAGAGTACTGAAAGACAATTTGAGACACTAATCTTCACACTTAAAGGATATTTTGGTTATTGAGCAGCCAGGCAACCACTTTGACTGAGCAGAGCTGCGAGCTCAGTTTTTGGCTGATTACAAAATGATCAATGCCTACAAAATCTCAATGAAGATGCAGGTGTTTCCAAGTCTCACTTTTTAGCATAGGACATGTAAAAAACAAAAATTGCTGACATATATGATGTCAATATGTAAATATTGTTTGTGAAAATAGGTGTGGGTGACTTCAATCGCCCTCATCAGTCTGACATTCAAAAGCTGCTGCATTTTGTTCTGTGCTGTAAACATAGCCTGAAGTAGAAAAATACAAATATTGACATATTCCATGTTTGATACATAGAAATGTAGCATGTGTGCTTGTTTTCCTGATATTTGCTGTAGATATGTCATATCAATTGTCTGACAATGAAGTGGAGTCAGGACAAGTGGAAGTCGTAATGTGTACAGTGTATGGTAGCTTATTGTCTTTCATAGCTCAAAGCCAAAAATGTGTAATTGATAAAAGCGTCTTTTAAACTGAATCTGTCATGTTACTTGACAGAATCAGAGCCTGAACGATACTGGATTTTGGGGGCTGATACAAATAGTGATAAAAGGGAATACAATTTTCCAAAATCGGATATCGTTGATATTCGTTGTCATAAATATGTGTGGTTATCAAAAACAATGATATGTGAAAATAATAAACCTTACTGTTATAAATGACATCAGTGCACTGAAACAGTAAACCTCTCACCTTCAGTGTAATAAATGTAAATTAGCCTGCACATCTTTTTTCTGCATTATGTTCAGTTCTATTCAAGTTGTCATATTGGCACACATTGGACAACTTATTCATTACTGGCCGATCTAGAAGGAACAGTTTTGTGAAAAGTCGCTTCCTTTCCGAAAATTAGACAAGAAAATCAATACCATTTTCTTGTTTGTACGGTAAATCCAAACCTACAGCCAGAAGCTGGCTAGCATAACTCAGCACCTGGAAACAGGTAGAAACAACTAGCCTGGCTTTTTCTGCATGAAACAATAAGGTTTATCAAAGTCTAAAGTTTGTTCAATCTGTACAAAAATGGAATTTTGATTTTGGTTTTAAGGGGGTTACCTGGCTGGGTGACGGCACTGGCTGCCTGGCAACCTCATGGTGACTACAAGACTTCAGGAATAAATCAAATGAGATATAATGTCTTAATTTGTGTTTTTATTTTCTTACCTTCAGACAGAGCTAGACTAGCTGTTTCCCTAACATTCCCATGCTTTGTGCTAAGCTAAGCAAACCTAACCATCTGTGAGTGGCAGATTCGTATTAAGGCACAGATGTGACATTTTTATGTCTTTCATGTCACTCTCGTGCAGCAGCACCCAGCCCTTTTAAAGACCCAACTGTGTCCTGTCCAGACAGTAATGGCTGTGTTCATGCTTATTACAGGATGAGATAATGAAGCACATTGTTTCTCAACCCGCACACACCTTCACCTCAATGTGTTTTCCACATGCAGGGCATATCAAGCTCAAAGGCCTTTGGAAAACAGGAGTTCCATTTCCTGTCACGATGTCCTTTCTTGGGGGGGTGGGGGGGGGCACCCGGTTTTACATAAATCCCCCCAAAATTACCTTGCCTTATTCCCGATTTGTGGCATATCTCCACTAATTTTTTGGTTGTGCATCCTTACTGCTCAGGACAGAGTGAAAACGCCATGTAAGGACAGTGTCAGGGGACTTCTAAACCCTGATTTGTTTTTCCGACTATCAAGTGAGACTAATAGATAAGGGTGTGCTAAACGTCTCATGCTCTTGAAACTACACAAGTTTAAACTTATTAAGATCATATGCACTTAATAGAAACAGCACAAGGTCACAAACTCTACAGGAACAGTGGGAACATTTTGCAGGATCCCAAACGCAGTGTGATTTAATTGCTTTCCCAGCGAACAGGTCATGGCTGACAATACAGCCCCTGTGGAAGGAAATGACTGCTGTGAAGTCCAGTAACTGCTTGATAAATCATTTAAACTACAAAGTCAAAAGAATACCACTGTGAACAGCAAAGACGTTGCAAATTGGTAATGTCTTATGGACGGCAGGGCATGACAAAAGTGTTTCGTCTGATTCAATTTCTTGTCCACATTTAGCTGAGGCTAAAGCGGGTCTCTTACAACAAAGCAGGGCCCTGTTGTCGAACCAGCAGCAGAACTGACCTCCCTCCTCTTTCCTCCAGTGTTTCAGGATGTCCACGTCATGATCTTCATTGGCTTCGGGTTCCTGATGACCTTCCTGAAGAGATACGGCTTCAGCAGCGTGGGCATCAACTTACTCCTGGCCGCCTTCGGCCTGCAGTGGGGCCTCCTCATGCAGGGCATCTGGCACCTGGATAATGGCAAGATCAAAATGAACATCTTCAAGTATGATTGTCTTTTCTGCACATGCAGCTTTTCAGTAACTGACTGACTAACATGACTTATGCACATATAAATCACCAACTTTGTAGCTGCTCAATACGAGAGCTGTGACCTGCCCTGTTGGCTGCTGCTGAGTAGCTCTGAGAAATGACGGCTGACCTATGCTACTTTTTGACCTCCACCTCTTCTCCTTATCCTGTAATTTCTGTTTTGTTCCCTCTCCTTTCAGGATGATTAACGCAGACTTCAGCACAGCCACAGTCCTGATCTCTTTCGGGGCTGTTCTGGGCAAAACCAGCCCTGTGCAGCTCCTCATCATGACCATATTGGAGATCACCATCTTCTCCATTAATGAACATCTGGTGGTCGAGATCTTCAAAGTAAATGCACAATGACACATGCATGTGTGGATAAACTAATTTGTTTAATTCCAGCATTATGACAAGGACCTTCTGTGAACTGCTTTTTTTAAAAATGGTGGTTTGGCTTGTTTGTTTTTTCTGCATCACCTTTTTTTAACAGGCAAATGATGTTGGAGCATCTATGATCATCCATGCTTTTGGAGCCTACTTTGGCCTGGCAGTTGCTCGAGTACTTTACAGGCCAGGTTTGAGAAACGGACATGAGAATGACGGATCTGTTTATCACTCCGATCTGTTTGCTATGATTGGTAAGAGCCAGTAGGATTGTGTCAAGTATTAAAGTTCATATAGTAAAAAAAAAACACTGATTACATTTGACAAATCATTTTATTCAAACTGAGAATTTTTTACATTTTGGGGGGGTGATGACAAACTACAACGTTCTTTGTCATCACTGGCCTCTCGCACATGTATGACTGGTGCCACCTTGTGGACACAAATAACAATGCCGTATACCCAGTGATCAAGCAACAGTGACCTCTTCTGAGTGTTAATCCTGTAAAAGATATACAAATACTATAAATGTAATTTGATTTGAACCATCCATCGATATAAATGTCTTCATCACTCTCTCCCAAAGGAACTGTCTTCCTGTGGATGTTCTGGCCCAGTTTTAACTCAGCCATCGCTGAAGGGCCCCTTCTTCAGCTCACGGCAGTGATCAACACCTACCTCTCCCTGGCTGCCTGTGTGCTCTCTGCCTACGCCATCTCAAGCCTCGTGGAGCACAAAGGAAAACTGGACATGGTCAGATATGCTTTTCCTTTAATACCCACAATAACTCTGATAACAATTTAAAAAAAACAAAACGAATTCAGTTATATACCGTACTTTTATACTTTTATATTTCTACAGGTGCACATTCAGAATGCCACCTTGGCTGGTGGTGTCGCTGTGGGAACATGTGCTGACATGAGCATCGGGCCATTTGGGGCGATGCTGATTGGATTCGTGGCTGGCATCATCTCTACCCTTGGCTTCAAGCTCCTCAGTGTGAGTTGAAAGTCAAAGCATAGGTTCCAAACGAAAACAAAAGCCCAATAATAGTGATTTAAGTTATAGTGTTGTGTACAGTTTTTAAAATGTATGGTGTAAACACTTTGACAGTTGTTGTAAGAAAATGTTCAACAATTTTACTAATATAGCGGTTAAACATTTTTCAGCTTCCAAAATGTTAATATTTTCTGTTTTCTTACTCTTTATGACAGTAGCCTGAGCAGTTTAACTATAGTTACTAGTTATTTTACAAGCAATGAAATGCTTGATAAGCTATTTTCAAGCAACTATTTCTTGTTCTTTCAGTTAATTTAAAAACATCATTTGGACAGCAATCATGCAGTTGTAACTTGTGTTTATAAACCTTTACAATTGCTTTACAAATGGTTGATAAAGCATTTTGTTGTTTAATATCACTGAAATAACTATTACTTACAAAAGTTTCATTAACTGTAATTTCAGAAGTTATTAATGATGGTTATCTTAAAGTGTTACACTTGAATATCTTTGGGTTTTGAACTGTTGGTTGAACAACATTTGAAAATGTCACTTTGGGCTCTGGGAAGCTGTGATTTTCATTTCCCTGACATACTAAACAATAAATAACAAATAAAACTCATAGTGAAAATAATCAGTTGCGAAACACTTGATTCTTTAACAAAAATGTCCCCGTCAGTCATAAAGTGATATGTACATAGAAAGAATCATACTTATTTTGGTTCTATGAAAGTGCATGCCTGGCTTTGAAAATTAAAAATGCATATATCACCTTTAAAAAAGACACATCTTCGGTTGTTACATGAGGCCTTTTTTTCCCTCCTCTGCAGCCCATCCTGGCATCGAACCTCGGCATCCAGGATACCTGTGGAGTCCACAATCTGCACGGCATGCCTGGCATCCTCGGCGGGTTGGCTGGCATTGTGGCTGTGGCTTTGAAGAAAAAAGATGGGTAAGAGCCCTTTTTTTCTCACCACTTCATTACATACACATGTGATTATATATATATACACACACACACACACACAGAGTATGTTGTAGCTTTTAAGTAATTCTATTCTTCAGTTATATATCAGTTCTTACACTCCTGTCTTCCCCTCTCCTCCTCGATCTCTTCAAAAGCAATGCTGCCATGCAAGCTGCTGCCTTGGCTTCATCCCTCGGGTTCGCTCTGGTCGGAGGTGCCATTACAGGTAGGTGGAGGTGAAAAAATGAGAACATAAACGTGACGGTTGAATTCATGAGCACAGGGTGTGTCAATCAACAGAAAGGCTGAGGTTGGTATGATTAAGCGAAAGGGCAACACCTGAGTGACCAAACAATTCATTCTCTGCTTCAAGGTTTTATAATGAAGTTGCCCTTCTGGGGACAGCCTCCAGACCAGAACTGCTTTGATGACTCCATTTACTGGGAGGTAAGAAATCCCAACCCTCATAAATATTATCTCTAGGTTCTGACTGTTGAGCGTCACGAGTGATGGATGTAGTCGTCCAATATATAGTTATTAAACTAGTTGTTTGGGGAACATATCAGATGGATGTGGTTCATTCCATTATTATTAGCAATTTTCAGATACTCCTTTTTTTCAATAGCACATAAGCCAATAACTGTCCGATGTCCATTTCACATACACTAGGTCTCTTTTATCGTGCCACAGACAAATAATTTGGATGTCATGTTTTCCAGGTTCCTGAGGAAGAGGAGGAGAATGAGGAGAGCTTGGCTCACGCCGATCACTCAAAGAACAAGGCAGAGGTTTAAATATCTGCCCAGAGTCCACTAATCTGGAAACGAAGGAGAATAATTAATCAGCTACACCGTGTCTGCATAGATCAACTTGTCAGTCTTGTCGAGACTAGACAATTTACGCCACTCATCAACACAAAAACCAGGACTGTGGTCAGTTCTGAAGAAATACAATGACACATCATCATAGTATGAGGGTGTAATGATTAATTAATTAGTTGTCAACTATGAATTTAATCATCAAAGTCTAGCTCCTTCAGTGTGAGTATTTTTCTGGTTTCTTTACTCCTCTATGACAGTAAACAGCATAACTTTGGTTTGTGGACACAACAAGACGTTTGAGAACATCATTTTAGGCATTAAGAAACACTGACATTTTTTTTCCCATTTTATAGAACGAACAACTAATCGATCAATTGAGGAAATTATCAGCAATGAAATAGTAAAAATAATTGTCAGCTGCAGCCCTGGTATAGTTTCCATTTATAATTAGAAAGGTCAGTGAAAAGTCCAAAGTACACAGCTAGTTTTTCTAAAATAAAGATTTCATTATTTGAAAAGAGAACAGTGACCTTCAGGGATTTCTTCATTTTCCTTAACACTGAAAATCGCCATGACTCAACAGTCATGAGCAGCTGTAGAAAAAAACCACAGTGGATCACACCAGAGCTTCACTGCCTTCACTTCCAAAGGCTTTTTTTTCAGTTTTTTATTTTTCTATTAACAAAAAGCGTAAATGCATGTCTTAAGATATTAGTATAGTGTGTATTTTTTGTCATATGCTCTTTTATATTTCTGTATGTATTTCTGCTGAGGCTTAGGTCAAAGAAAGTGTTACCCGCCTTGACCTGCTGCTTCACATCACCTCACTGGAGCCCAGTCCTTCTGCGGGGAGTCAGAGTCAGCCTGAGCTCTGACATGGGCAGGGATAGTCGTATTATACCTTGTAACTAATGAACCCTCAGGTTACTTATCTTCTACTGCTTACAGTAATTTTCTATCTGAGGGCAGCTGTACTACTGCTTTAATGCAATGAGGATCGCATTCAGAGCCGTGCATTTTAAGCATTAGACTGGCTGTCACTGGACGAGCTGAAGCACATATTTTTGTGTTTTATCTATATACATCCAGTATACTCTTGATTTGACATGGTTGGTTTTATGAAGGCCTTGCGAGGTTAAAAAAGAGCTACTGGTACTGAATATTTTTCAGACATCTTTTAAAGAATTCAACAGGAACATACACACCTAAAAATGAGAAAGTTCAGGCATTTACACGTGGTGCTAATGTGACAATTAGCTTAATTTTTATTTACAATTTTCACAGTACAATTTTATGCATCAGTTTGCCTGTTTTTTTTGTTCTGTTTGGTTATTGTTGAATTCTTTTTAATTCTGAGTTTTGGTCCGTCACACCTGCAACAATCCTCCTGTGTATAAGTGTATATTGGAGAGCAGCTATTGCTTGCTTCTCAGCGTCTTTTTAAGCTGCACGGTGTTGGAGTGTCTTTAACAATAACCGTTTGGACTGCAGGGCTGGATTAAACTGACTACACACATAGTAGTGTTAATCAATGATATTTTGGTTTGTCAAATGATTTTTGATGCCCAGAACACTGAGACACATCAAGATTTTGTATTTTTATACAGTGGGCATGTGCTTGTATTTGTATAATATACTAATACTGTCATAATAAAGATGTTTTTGTACAATACCCGTGTTTATGTGTGTGTTTGGTGTGTATGGTAGTAATCATGTCTCATGGCTTCCTTACATTTAAATGTCGCTAAACTCAATTAAGTCAGGAGTAAATGATGATTACATTGATCATGCCACTGGTGAGACCCTGATTTTTGATCTAGCAACACGGCAGGTTGACATTTGCTGGTTTTGAGATAATTATCACAATAGCTATTGGCTGGATGTCACGAAATTTTCTTCAGACATTCATGACACCTCAGGATAGATTGCAATAACTTTGGGGATACCCTGAATATTGTCTGTAACTTTGGTCTATGACAAATACCTACAAAATGAATAACCTAGCAGAGCTCAGTGTATCAGCCAATGATATCTTAGTTCAAGATTCAAGTCTGTATTGTCATCGTGCATGTGGATCAGTAAATATGTCAACTTCCAAATTAGCGCTGTATCCTTACCGGTCTCAACTCTAAGTGGTTGATTTTTCCATGTTCCCCAGGTTTTGACAGATTTTAGAAGAACTGCATTTTCATATTGTGCACCTTGGTCCTGGACTAATAAGCGAAGCGATCTAAAACACATTTATATCTCTTGAAGAATTTAAGGGCATCACAAGGAATGTGGTAAAGAAGTGGAGGTCATTTAGATATGGTCATCATTCCACTGTTTTTAATGTAAATTTATCTTTATGTAAAATGTTCATATTTTGGCAGTATATCTAGAAGTTCAAGGCATTTTATCATATTTACATATCAGAGGCGATATTCAGTATTTTTCCAGTTATCGGTGTCTGTGTTTTCTGTGTGCAATTGCCGATTAAATAAATCGATTTAAAAATTCACTACTTCAACTCTAACCGGTATTCTCATGCCTGTAGTCGCAATTCTGTGGTCTCACTCAAAGTCCCACCAGCAGTGCTATCTAATTGATTACACATCACAAGTAATGGCCTATTTACACAAAATAATCTGAATCTGCAAAGTAACTAGTAGCTAGGGTGGAAGTATTAAGTAGGAGAAAAAGTTAAGTAAATTGTACTTGAGCCCAGTACTTAAGTAAAGTGTAGTAAGTTACATTCCATCACTAGTTATTCTAAACTTTGACACCAAGACTCTTAATTTTACTGCAAATGTATATTTGTTCCAATAATGGTTTTTGGTCACCTTGATAATTACTAATGAGTATCTGCCCTGAAAACGATGTATGGGTTCATCCTTAATTTTGATTATGGGTAAACTTTATACTGACAGATATAGATTTTTTTTTTTTTTTTTTACATTTTGTGGAATCTAAAGATGACTTGAAAACCTTTTTCGATTTTTGAAAAAGGTGGAAAAAAGATGTGCTTTGAGACTCTTCGAATTACATTGAGTAAATCTCCCTCACTCAACTTATTTTCCATTTTCCTTTTTTACTGTTGTTCATGTTTATTTGCCACTATTTGTTTTTTTTAACTCCACATTTAAATGTTTTGCTCTTTTATCTTATGAGCATAATTAGCATGCTGATGTTAGCTTTTAGCTTAACTGACACGCCTCCTTTATATCAACTAAGGGTGTACATGAGCTAGAAACACTAGTCCAAAATGGCCATTAAGTTAATTCACCATCTCTCTCAAGCAATTTTAACAACCCCTTAACATCATAACTTTAAAGAAGAAAGCTGGGTTAATTGCAGAGCTGCTGTTTTAATCTGCCTTAATATTAGCTAGCTAGCCAGGTGTAACGTTGATTAACTGCCAACTGCAACATTAATCCTTATAACTCTAGAAAGATAAAGATATAAGGCAGGTAAATTGCACTTCTACATCTTAATGGCAGCTTTACATGAAAGCTGCGGACATTAAATTAACTTCGTATGTTCTACTAGTTAACAGCCTTGAATCACCTGTTAGAAAATGTTCTGACTTAGCAGCACTTTGCACGATGAAGATGTAGCTCCTGTCGCTCAGCAGCAGGGGGCGCTGTGTCATCTGTGGGCCGTTTCCGTTTTCCCTCCGTTGTTTTGAAGTACAGCCGCGGTGCATCATGGGATACAAAATGTCTCCTAAGACTGTCGGCTGAAGCTAGTCTACTAGAGATAATTGCGAATAAAAATATATATTTTAACCAATTTCCTGCGGGCGTTGTGTCCGTTTATATACTTATATATGTGATATATCAACCGCAACCTGCTGGCGTAATGGTGAGTAAAGAACATCTTCTTTCACCAGCATTAGGTTGTTTTTTTTATTAGCTTAAAACGCATTTAGCTTTAGCTTAGTAAGCGTAGTCCAGGTAACGTTAAGCACTAAGCTACATAAAGGACAATCAACGTAAGGGTCCTTAACCAGAGGTTACTTTAACAAGCCACGATTGAAGACATGTGGTTACCTGTCGTGAATGACCAGGCGTAACTTGTGTGATGTGTAACGCCATCTTCCTGGTGCTCAGGTTTCAAGTTCTTAAAAATCATGTCCTGTCACATCCTGGACGCAGTCACACACACAGACACACCAAACATATTTGTCAACATTTCTTATGTTTCCAGTCAACGAGAACGGAGTGCAGAGTTTCCAGCTCCAGCTCCAGATCAGATGAAAGGAGGAGATCAAGGAGCAGAGGCAAGACTGCTTACGTAGAAGACACACGAAACTCATCATCATGTCCAAAACTTTACTCGTATACAGACACTTCCACAGTTTTACTGTTGTTTTCTCAGTTTCACTACGAGAAGAAAGTTGTGTGCATGTTCTGTTGTTTTAGACTAAACAGAAAATATTGGCGGTGTGAACTACATGCAAACGTTAAACGCCGGTAGAGCTAAAACAATTTGTTTTATTCATTCATTAACTTCAGTTACTGCAAAATCTTGCAAATATGGAGTTGATGCTACAAAACTGTTGAGTCATCTTGTTAATATATAGAGATTCCTCACCCATACATATATCTGATCTGTTTATTGTATATTAAGTGCATCATGTGACAAAGTTGTAGGAAAATTAGACATTTATTAGAATGTAAGTAAAATAGCCCCTTGGTGTGATAACTACAGTTTGATCATTCAACTTTTACTCCTCATGAAACAATTAACTGTACAGTTTGATTTGAGGAAAAATGTCATTGTTATTGATATTAATTCCTGCTGTCAACAAAAAATAGCCATCATATTTATGGTTTTTTTTTTGCGTTTTATTCTAATTTCAAAATATCACTCTCTTACATGGTTTTAGAACAGTCACATTTTAATTGATTAAGGAGAACCATGGGAGAATAGTTGGGACTTGGGTGACAACTAATGACATACTTTCATGACATTATATTTTCAACAATGTCATCAGTGCATCAGGTCACTGTGGTTGTTCACTTTGCAGCTATTTTGTTTTCCTGATGGCTGGTTCTTTTTCTTGTTTTAAGCAAGAACACAGGGTCACCTTCATTCAAATTCCTAAAGAAGGTTCATCTTTGTGTTTCTGTCCTCTGTTTGTTCAGGACGAGAAAAGGGGAAGCGGAAACGCAGCAGGAGTAGATCTTCCTCATCTTCCTCTTCCAGTTCATCCTCTTCATCCTCATCATCTTCATCCTCATCGTCTTCTTCGTCGGGTTCATCACACTCATCTAGCCGCAGTTCGAGTAGCTCTAGCAGTAGTGGTAAGTGTGTCTTTAAAGCCTGAGCACATGTGAGAACCTTCGATGGCTAAATGTGGTTTTTGTGGTCACTTAACTTTCTCCTGAAATGTAATTTCTACAGACTGCTGCTGAATTATATCAATCTCAGATGCTTTGACAACATTTTTCCAACAAACTGCTTTTAAATCCACATTTTATGTCTATGGATATTGGTACTGTTATGATGAAAAAATTGATTTAGTGTGGTGTTTTGTGTTTTTTTTTCAGACTCTCGGAGTAAATCCAGAAAGCAGTCTAAGAAAAGGAAAAAAGAAAAACAACACAAAAAAGTAATTAATGCATTTTATTTCATGTACAGTATTTATAAAATGAGGTGGTTGGAGTATTGTATTAGTAGCTCACTTAAAACTAAGTCAAGCGTTTTTGTTTTTGTTTTGCAGAAAGGAAAGAAAGAGAAGCGACATAAACGTAAAAAAGACAAGAAAGCTAAAGGAGAGGAAAATTCGGGACCTGTACAGATATCCAAGGTAACTTCTCATTAAGGTTGCTTTGAACAGAAATTAATTGTCTTACCTGTATGAACTTAAATACATACATCAAAAATGTATATTGTTTGTATATTACATAGTTATCTATAGTTGATGTTGATGAATGATATTTAAATGAATTTTAATATTCTGGAACCCTTGAACATGCGTTGTTTTTCTTTTAGTACTTGAAGGACAGGAAAAAAGGCAAGTACAGTATGATTTCAGGCAAGAAGATAAAGATGAAAGTAAAGAAGTCAAAGAAAGACAAACAGGTAATCTCAACTTTTTGCTGTTAAGTAAGCAATAGTAACAGCATTTTTATAGTTTGACAAGTGATTAATTGAGTTTGCCTTTTTTGTTACAGCGGGATAAAAATCGGGCAGAACTTCTTGAGTTCTTAAACTCTACCCTGTGATGCCCCTGTGTACACCAGTAGCGGTTCTCAGGCCTGGACATGTCAGCAGAACTCAGGACACAACAACTCAGCTCTCCAAGACAAAATAATGAAGGGTTTTCTGAGACAGATACGATGAATGCCACTTACATCGATACACAGGTTCGGCACCAAGCCAGAGCAAAGGAGCTGTATCTCATGCAATGAAGTGGTGAAAACATAGCTTCCCACATTACTGCCCAGGTGGCTAATTCTTCAGCGTAGTCTGATAGTTTTTGTTATGTGAGATCTGTTTATGTTGCGCAGTGTCGTCCATAATTTTATCTGTGGCCACCTAGATCAGTTAAAGGTGAAAGATGTAGTAGGAAAGCATCAGTCTGAGCATTGAGCTGCCAGCGACTGGCTTCTGAACGTGAGTTCACCTCTTTTTTTTAATTCCAGGGATTCTACTTGTCATAACCAGGTACTTAAATTACCCACAGTGCAACTCAGTTGCAGACAGTTTTGCTTGAGATTCCAGTGTGATATGCTAAAGAATGCTCCTACTGGTTAATGTAGCCACAAACTGAGATTAGGAGCAAGCAGCAGAGGTCTGCTAAGTTCACTTCTTTCTATATACACACCTCCAGATTTATTATCATTTTCCAAACATGTAGTCTTCAGCCCCAGGTGACATGGACTTGACTGACATCACTGGAGGCAATTCATTAAATGTTTTGGGGCCTGCTCTGTTGCTATAAAAGGCTTTATTCATCTTCTTTCACATTATCCAGCTTTGATATGTAAAATTAGTGAACTTTACATTTTTCTGCTGGTTGTTTCAATCGTTCATGACAACTTTACAACATGTTGGACTGGCCTGTGCATTTATTGTTCTGTAGGTAACTGACCATGGGACGTTTGCTATGAGAACCACAGTGTCATCATAGTTTTTTAATGTGTACATTTTTGTTTAAAATGATGAGAATCAATTCTGCATTGTTTGTTGATTACTGTATTTCTTATCCATAACATTCATTACCCCAAACTCTGCCATGGATGCTGTTTCAGCATCAGTCCTGTTATTAAATCGAAGTATAATATACAATCACTGTTAGTCCCCCTAAATCGATCCTGTTGAAAGCTTTATATTGATGATGGAGTAACGTATTGTGTACTGTTGAAATTTGCTGTGTGATGAACAAACAAATCAAGAAACGGCAATAAACTGCTGGGAAGATTTTACTTTGAAATGTTTAATTCGAGAAGGTCTGGTAACATTTGTTTGTGCCTTTTTCTTCTAATACACTGTGTTGCAAATGAATAACAGTCGGAAAGCTTTCAGTTTGCTGACCTTGGAAGATGAATTATTGTGCCAAGACCTTGTGTGCTGTTGGGAGAAAAACAAAGCGGTCTGGTGGGAGAGCGTGACTCACCCTCTGAATAACCTTATGTTTATATTGACTATTACAGATAATTTGTATTTGAGACTAAATAAGTAACAAGTATACATAAATATCATGCAAAACGTCCTCTCTCTGCACCGCAACAGCCATTTTGTGCCATGTGACTTGGCATCACAAACATTTTTCATTTGTTCCTTGTAGAAAGCCATTAAATGACATAAACATCCCTACCAGGCTACAGCAGATAGCCCTTTTGGCTTAGATGCCAATGCCTAAAAAATATAAGTCACATCACTGCAAATTGCAATAATCTCAAGCAGAGATGAAACTGTTTCAAATCCCCACAAACGGTGCTGTCAAGTTAAAAAAGAATTGAAGAAAATCACCTGGCTCTTGCCCCTGTAGCTCTTAAGATAAAGTAGTGGATGTCTTGAATGCTGATAGGTCTCATACAGGAAAGAGTGGGAGGATGATAAGATTCATCCTGCCACCTCTGGTCTAAGGTGGACATACTGCAGCAAAGGGTCCTGGAGTTCAGCATCTGAAACATCCCACCATCACTGTCCCATGAAGAGCCTGATATCAGACAACCTTACTGCTGCCAGTTCCTTTGTATCTGAAGTCAGGCATGCTCCACACCCTCTGCACCCTCTCCTCCCCCTCCATCCCCCTCTCCACATCCTCTGACACCGTCTTCAGGTCGCTCAAACCCGCCCCGTCGGCTGCAGCAGAGGTCAGGCCCACTGTGCTTCCAAACGGGTTTATCTTGATGCGGGACCTGAAGTTCACGAGGGACATGCTCATGGCACGCTTGTTGTTCCACTGGCGGGCGAGCCGCTGAGTCTCCTGCTCCTCCTTCAGCTGATCCAGAGCCTCCAGGAGGATGGTGCGAAACAGGCTGGGAACCTCCTGCACCTCGGGCTCATTGGCCTGCAGGGCCTCCCTGAACCTGTGCAGAACAAAATACAAAACACTGACCGTTATATTCTGATGTACACTTCATACCTACTAGAACTTATTTTACTGTTGTGTTTTTCCCATTTGTTGTAACACACTTGGTTAGGGGCACACAAATAAACTGAAACAGAGGGTCATTGCGCAGATATCAATGTATTTACACTATCTCTAATCTAAATGTGTACTCATGCAGATGAACAGAAGAGAGGGCCTCATTTTGTTTATTTCTACCCAAGGTTTTTTTCTTGCCTTTGAGTGAAAACCACACCAACTGTTATAAAAGGCAACATGGATCACAGTCATCAGCCCCCTCCCCACCTGTGTAACCAGCACACTCCAGCTAACCCCCCCCAATTACTCCTCCTCCTGCTAACAACAGAAACAAAGGCCTTAATAAGCCCTTAAATAGTGCTCTATTTGAGAGCATGCTTTCCAGTAAATGCGCCCAGTTAGCTGATGATTGACCTGCTTCCCCTCAAACACGTTAGCTCTGAAGAGAAATCATGTTCATGGCTAGGGTGGCGTTTAATATATATTGTGTGTAGCTATATCGAAACCTTTTGTAACTGTCACTGTGATCGTAAGTAAGAGGCTGTGAAAAAGTAATATCTCCTCATTCAAAGGTGGGAAAGGGTTTAATTAACAGGTATGTGATCCAGTGGTACATGGAAATGCAGCCCGACTGTCAAAATCTAAAATACAGGAGTGAGCTTTAACTCTCAAATGTTCAGATTACTTTACCTTTAGAAGAGGATTTACTTCATCAGAGTTATTGACTCATTGTGAAAGCTCTTTCTTCATCTTCACTCAAATCACTCAAGGTCCCTTCTTTAGCTTTTCCTGGTGCTCTCAAATGCATCTTCACTGTTAAAAGTACATTTCTTCTGCTCAGGAAGCGGGTTTTACTTACATTTTAGATCCAACACTTCTGTAAAGGCCAAAAGATATTTCTGTATAATATATACGACCAAATGCTGCAACACTTTATATTCACATATAGAAATGCTTGATTTCAAATGTGTGATTTGTAGGAAATGGCCAGAATGAGGGAGCTTTATAGCAGATCCTATGACCTCTAAGTTGCTTTTGACTCTTATCTAATATTTTCTCTTTTGCTGTTGCTTTTCCTGTAGCACTTTGAGGAGTGTAAAGCGCATTACAAATGAAATGTATTATCATTATTATTATTATTATTATTAGAATCTTTAGCTTCGAACCTAAAGGGGGCAGAAAGAACGTTCTGTTTCGGTCTGAATTAAATGTGTTTTACAGTTAACAAGGCAGTTAAGCTTGACTTAGTTCGACTTGGTAAAATAGAGAAACTTGAGTTCAGATGGTGTCCGTTTCTATTTTTCTATTCAGTCAGAAATGTATTTTTCAGAGGTGTCTATGCATTGTGTTGCAGGGAATATCCACTTAAGTTAGCATGCTAAGCAGCTAGCCAGGCCTGCCCTGTGTCTTAATGGAAGAAGTATCAGATCTACTGTCCTTGAAATTCCATGGGAATCTGTTCACGTGATTTGAGAGACAGAGAGACAAACACTAAGCGCTGTCTTTGGCAGAGACAGGGACGCTGAACAGCTGCCACCCAGCACATGGCTCTGTAATTCTTTGGTGTCACTCTCCTTTAATCTGCAGCAGAGATGTCCTGAGCTTGTTTGGGCATCTGTTTGGGCCTCAGGTGTCTTGTTAGAGTTCAACAGTTTTTGGGAGGCAGTCTGAGTGGCGTTAATGTGAGAATGCAGTGAGGTGCTAATTGAAAGGAGAAATCACACACACACACACACACACACACACTGGCGCCAACATCTTTGTGTGAATTTAATTAGCTGGAGACGAGGAGACCTCAGCTTTCAGATTGGCTGTGAAGTGTAATTAACGCTTTCTCTGTGATTGAAGTACATCTGGGCGCCAGCCTGTCATTTCTCTATACACAGCATCCACCTCAACACCGTGACTCTCGGTCAACCTTTGGTCCGCCGTCCACATGAGAAAATCATGTTAGAGACATTAATGAATGCAAAAAATACAGAATAAAGGAGTGTGATTTTGTGAAAACATGTTACATGTTAAAGTAAAGTGGGAGGTTTGTGTATGTTTTCTTTGTTTATGCTGAAGGGAGGATATGGTCCTCTAACTTCTGTTTTTATTTTATTTCAATACTCTTTGTGACAGTTATTCAAAGAAAAACAAACAATATGAAATATGGCCAGAGGAAACCTTTGTTGGTTAAGATACAGTAAGATGATTTTTCGCTCTTTTCCAGGCAAAGTGATATTATGATGGGCACTGAAGTTAAGGGTGCTGGCTTGTTAACACCGTTCTCTTCGCCTCTGTTCAAACAGCACTGAAGAGAGCCAGAGACTGAAGTCGAAGATACTAAAATAGTAACCGCAGTTACATTGTCAGTGGCTTCTGTGTCATCGCCAGCTGCCTGATCGGTACTGCTCATGTGCAGATCTCGACAGAAATGAGAGAGGAACCATCCATCAAACTATGTGTCTAAATCAGAATGTTTTTTGCAAGACTTTAAAAAAAAAAAAAGTTTAAAGTCTTCTGGATGTAGTCTAATCAGGTGTGTGACGTGCCGCTTTCTACTGTTCCCAATTTTTCCCGCAAAAGACAAGAGGGGGAAAAAAAAACCCTGCTTGTATACACTAATTTTGGTGTAAATATGTAAGAATTGCCCACCTGTTGAAATCATGCTCCAAACACATTGGGGGTAGCACATCCCCAGAGCAGCCGCTAACTGCTAACTAACGATAAAACAGTAGTCAATAGTGAGAGACAATCATTCCCGCTTGAATTGTGCCATGTATGGTGTTTGTACATTTAAGAAGTCGCAGTTTTGCTACTTTTAAAGAATATAGAATATCTGCAAAAACTGAAAAAGATGCTACCCTTGGCAGGCGAATATATTGCAGACTGTAGGCCGGGGAAGCCATGTCATGCATCTATAGACTCCCGAAGATACTCAAGGAGGGAGCGCCACTCAGACCCATCAGCAGCAGCATCAACTCAGCTACCTATGACATATCCAAGCACTTAGCTGGTATCCTAGCTCCTTTGGGCGGTAACACTCACCACATCAAAAGCTCACAGGATTTCGTCAACATGGTGAGAGAAACAACACTGGATCCAGCCGAAACAATGGTTTCTTATGATGTCACATGACTATTTACATGCATTGCCATTCAAGAGGTGGTAAATACAGTGAAGAAACACCTGCTACAGGACAGCACTCTGTCCAGCAGAGCCAACTGTGACTGTCTATCTGACGACCATCTAAACGTTTCTACAGACAGAAGCATGGCTGTGCCGTGAGCTCACCACTGTCCCCAGTAGTGGCCAGCCTCTACACTGAAGAAGCTGAGAGCAGAGCCTTGATCACCTTCCCAGGAACCTGCTCCCAGCCACAACATCAAGTTCACTCGGGAAGATGTCAGAGGAGACAGACCAGCCCTTCTTGGACTGTGCAGGACACGATGAACAAAACAGAAGCTTCAGCATTGAGGTGTTCAGAAACCCTACACACACAGATCAATACTTTAGTAACCATCATAGGATCTTCAGTAACCATCATATCCAGGTTCACTTCAAACCTACCAACACACTGGGGCACTTTTCCATCCTTAGGACAAAACACCCAGGTGTAAGCAGAGTCATGTAGTTTATGATGCAGCCAGGACTGCACAGATTTGTACATTGGGGAAACAAAAAACCCCCTCCATAAACAGACGCAACAACACAGGAGGTCCAACTCCTCAGGTCAAGACTCTGCTGTCCACTTACATCTGAAGGAGAAAAAATATTCCTTTGAGGAAATCAATGTAAACATATTAGCCAGAGAAGACTTCAGACAGCCAACGGTTGGCCCTGTGTGTTTCAGGCTTAACAACCCTGAAAGAGCTCACATGTGTCCTTAGCGACTCTGTAAAGACACTCCCACACACAGTTTCTAACCCTGCACCTCCCCTTCCCCATCTTCAGGAAACGTAAACACGTCCAGTTGCCTATGATACAGCACACAGAACTACCATGATCTGGATGACTAAGAACCTTCATTAACATATTGCTACAGCTAGATGATGAGTTTTCTAGTCTCCTTACTTGAGTATGACCAAGCCGCAGCAGGGCGGTGGCACCTTGGAGCAGAGGTCCTCCAGGCCCAGCCTCTCCCCGGTGCTGATGCTGAAGGAGGAGCGAGGCGTGCTGGCCAGCCAGCTGTAGTCCACTCCGGTCTTGAGGCGTCTGTACTCGATCTCCCTCTCTCTCTGCAGCCTCTCCGCCTCCTTCAGCTGCCAGCTGAACTCCACCATCAGTGTGTCGGTCACCACGTCCGCCGGGTCCCTCTGGGGGCTGCGGTGATACGGCTCATTCCAGCTGAACCAGGAGGCCATGGCCTTGTTCTTCTCCACAGCCCTCTGCAGGAGGGAGAGATTATCACAGGGAGTCAGCACAATGAAATGATTTCAGATGTTTGCTCGGTTAATTGATTTCACATTCAAAGTGGATTGGTCAAGGTTATGTGTGACTGGAGAATAAAAGGAGCGTGCACACTGCCTGCAGATTAGATCTGCTGCTGGTGAGACATCTTTGAGAGGTTTGACACTAATAGAAATATCTATTTTGCAGAGAAATGGGAGAGAACTCAAACAAAACAGAGAAGTGGTTTTCAAGGCAATTTGAAAATTCATCATTTGTGGAGACCTTACATCTGCTGTAGTTTGACATCATTTGTGCCACATTTGACACACATCATTTGAAACCCCCCCCCACACGCCATCGTCCTCATCCTCTGGGTCTTTGTTCTACAGGTGTCATATCCGCTCCCACAGATGCTCTATTCAATCAAGCTCCATTCAACAGTCGGGCTTTTGCTGTTTTAATTGTGATAAAAGAACAAAACCCACAGAAGGGGCTGCTGAAGGTCATTATTGTGAAGTAGAAGGACCACCTGAGCTGCAAGAGCTCCTTCCGTTTTTGCAAGCCTGTGATTATAAGATTGAAATAACTAATAAATTAGTTGGTCAAAGATTTAGGAACAATTTTGATGTTCAAATCATTTTCTGATGTACAAATGCTGAACACGCTCTTGTTCCAGCCTCTTCAGCGGAAATCTTTGCCGCTTTTCTCTGTCATTTGTAACTGAATTCCATTTGAAAATGTACTCAATGAGTTTTGGATGCCAAAAACTATTTTTAAAAAAATACAGCAATTATTGTTCTACTCCAGCCTCTCAGATTATAGAATTTGCTGCTTTTATTTGTCACATACCACTTTACTTGTTTTTTTTTTCTGTGTGCCTGTATTGTCTTTGGACTCACCTTTATCCTGCATTCATCCCACAAGAATGTCTGACACTGTGTTAAATAGAGTGACCAGTCATTTTTTTCCTGTAAACTGAATATCTCTGGGCGTGAGAGTGTTGTAGGAGCAAAACTAAACATTTTAAGATGTCATTTTGGGCTCAGGAATGTTGCACTGGGCATTTTGTCACTATTTGTTGGACAATTTATCAAAAAGTTATTGTCAGAGTTAAAAATTCGATTAACCGATTAAATAAAAAGCAGTTTGAAGGTTGAGCACCTTGAGCCTTAGAAATTGTGATGGGAATCTTGTCATGTCTGAAGGATCAATTAACTGACTTATTCATTTTAGAGATGCAGAAAAGAATCGTTACACACTGTGTGTTTTGTGGTGGAAATTTCTGTCAATCAAAGAGTAAAGTCAGATCTGTCTTTTCGGTAAGTTTAATCCAACCATCTGCAGATGGACTCACCACACAGTCGAATTCATGAGCTGAGTGAATGAGCCCCGAGTAAAGGAGTGTTCACAATTTTATACACAGATATCAACAAGGTCAGGGGAAGAGACAAGCACTCTCGGTGCCAGCAGTGATTAAGCTACACACACGTACATACGACTATCCCAATCAGACAGGCTTCTCATCGACACAAGACGTAAAGTTAAAACTTCATGACGCATGACCTGGGACTCTGTGCAAAGCATAAAATTATCAGACATAAAACATAAGACAAGAAGACAACTTTCTATCTGAGTTTTGGCTGGTTCGTGACTCTGTTACAATCATATAGGGCAGAGGTTAGGTGTTCATGCATTTGCATAAGATATCAGTCACATGAAGCAAGTTAGATAAATGTTTTTAAGAAATCATATTCAACAAAATAGTTCAAAATTCATCAACCCATAATGAAAAGGAATTTTTCCATCACAGTTTCTAAGCGGCAGTGCACATTATTTTTGGTGCTGCACCTGTACACATTTTTGCAGGTAACTCTTCCATTAGACGGACATTTAGTCTTAAATCTGCCCTCTTTTAATCTTGTTGTAATCTGTTCAGGTTCTGAGGTCACCTCCAGCCCACAGCAGCTGTGCGGGCTTCATACAACTCTACGTGAGCAGTAGTGAGGCCGGACACTCAACATGTGCAGAGACAGAGGGAGGTTAGTCGCAGCCCTGCGCTAACCCGTAGACTAACCCTTCAAAATGGAGTCAAACACATCCAGCCAACACAGTCGTCCGTCACAGTGCCTCCGTAAGATAGACAGCACTGTTAGTCCATGTTTCTCAGATATTGTTTTAGCACATAGTCTTTAACAGATTTGTAGGGTAATGAATAAACAGGACTACAGCAGCTGATGAGTAGTTTCATTACTGATTAATCAATTCATATTTTCTTTTATAAAGCATCAGAAAGCAATTCTAAAAAAAAAAAGAGAGAGAGAGAGAGAGAGTCCAATTTGATGTCCTGGAAGGGCTCGTTTAGTCAGACACACCATCCAAAACCACCCCCAAATATTCAACTGATTATAAAGCAAAGCCAAGAAAAGCATAAAATGATCATATCTACAGTGGCATTGCTTTAAAAACTGGAACGATTATGTGGATATCTGCTAACTGACTGAAGATAAGTGAGCTGAAACTGACTTATTTTCCTTTGGTATATCTGGCTTGATTGAACTCTCTCTCTTTCTTTCTTCGCCCAGTAAAATCCCTGCTTTTCAGGGACGCTTGTGTTGCCGGCTGTACTGCTGACAGATACGAGCAGCCCCTCTGAATATGTCTGAATTATTGCTCGTCGCAATCATTTGGTCCAGGGATTGATAATGAACAGTTTTTAAAAACAGAATCCTTTTCTTACCTCTTGTTCTCGCTCTTCTTTTTCTTCTTTTTCTCCTTTCTCTTCTTCTTCCTCTTCCTTCTTCTTCCTCCTCTTCTCCTTCTTTTTAAGTTTTTTCTCAGACTCCACAAGAATCAAAATTACTGAAAGGCAGAAGATCCTCAGAAATTAAAGTGTGTATACCTACAGGGAAAAGACCGTCTGAATGAAAAGCAGAGAGAGAAGAGAAATGGATTCTCTCTCTCTGCTCCTCTCACACGGTCCCACGGTATTATCTCCACCTCTCTCTCTCTCACGTCTCTCCCCTCCTCCCTCCCAGGAGCCTCTCTGGCCTGCCTTTACTTGTTGCGGGAGGTTGGGGGCACCATCTCCAATGGGAGCTGTTGGATCACGGCCCCTGATGAAGTGCTTATGTAGCTTTTTTACGATTGGCCGTTGCCATAGTTGCACGCTCCTAAGCCTATTTGTCCACAATAAGCTCCATCAGCTGAGAGGGAGCCAGAGAGCGATGAAGAGGCAGATAAAGAGGACACAGTGGGTTTGAGCGGCGAGATGGAAAGAGGGAGATAAATCAAGGGATGTGGCTCTGAGGACAGGGGCTAGTGGGGTGTGGGCTCGCCGTGCAGCAGGCGACAGGCAGCTTAGTTAAATGGGGCGCGGTGCAACATCTGCAAGAGGTCAGCCGGTGTGCATCCACAGATAATGAGCCTCAGCGGCCCACAGCAGTCGCGCGTGAATTACAGGAAGGGTGGAAATGTGCTAATTGCTGGAGGAAATGTTGATGATCCAGCGCAGATGATGGAGAAGCGGCGAGCGAGAGAGTCCAGCTCGAATGTGCAGTCGTCGTGTAGGTGGATATCAAGGTTTGTTGGTTTACTCCGCGTGTGGGCGTGAGCAGCAAACCTCAGACGGTTCCCCTTCCGCACACACTCTGAGTAACCTCACCATCCTCCGTCACACCTCCACCACATGCAGCATCGCCACCAGCGTCATCCTCTCCTTCCTCCGTCCTTCCTCCTCCTCCTCCTCCTCCTCCTCAGGGTTAGAATAACATGCTGGGTGAACTATGAACTCTGTTTTAGTCAGAGCAGAGACGCCAGCATCCAGCAGCATGAACAGAAAAAAACAGTGTGATTTCTAGAAACAGAAGAGTTTCAGTCTATCGCGTGCCTTCTTGAATAACAAGCAACTAAATCTATCACAGGGAATTTAAATTGATTGGGTTTAAACTGGGAAGCCTGCACGAGATGATCAGCATCCAAAAGGGAATCATACAAATAGTAAACAGCCTTTTCACGGTGACCCAGAGTGTCTAAGACACCAAGAAATCTCAGGTTTCAGTAGTTTTTACTTGTGATTGAGCAGCATCCAATTCCCTCAGCTCAGTGTCCTTTTCTCTCAGTCACAGTCCAGATTCTGTGTTTTCTCAGATGTGGTTGTATTGTCCTAAATGTCGCGTTCTCTGAAATGTTGTTGTGTTTTGTGAAATGTTGTGTTTCAGGAAATGTTGTGCTTTGCTCCTCAGGGCCCCTGCACACTTTCACAGCACTTGTACGGACGTCACTGAAAACATCAACAATGGATCCGTTTTGATTTTGCGACAGTGAGCCAACATGCACAACACCAGAACCCCTGACAGTGACGCGGCTAAATGGAATTCAGCCATCAGCCATTTCAACGTTTGGACCTGCAACACATCAAAAGGACTTCTATAAGAGAAAGAATCTACGAAAACTCACACAGCGACGCCTCTAGTCTGTCGCCTACTTTAGTGCAAACATCTCAATACATATCGGCGCAGCAACGACGGGAAGCCACACTCGATAGGTAGTTAGGTTACATGAAAGGAAAACATTAAACTTGAACTACAACAAATACACTCAACAACGAAATATCAAGGCAACGCTTGTTTTTGCTCCAACTTTTCACTAGCTGATGCAAAATGCATTTTATGAGTGCACGTACATTTACTACACACATTACAAAACATTTTGTGAATATAACATACCGTGAAACTAACGCTGACAATATCAATCTTTATAGGCACTTTTCAAATCATGTGTTACGTAAGCACTTCTCTGTTAAAAAGTCGCATTGCTTCAAATAATAAAAAAAATAACACAACACACTGATAAATTAAAGAACAAGGAAGTAAAAAATGTATGCGGATTTAAACTGTGCTGAACTAACTGCACGACTTTGTGATAAATGGGTGAAATAGCTGAATAGTAACAAGGCATTCATGAGGACATTTCATAGATCACACGGTTTTATTTATCCTTTTCTTTAAGTTATAATTAAATGAATCCAGGAGGCAAATTTGACCTTTTTTCCCTGGAGAGAGGAGTTAAAATTCACCTTCCATGAAGATTTAGTTCCACCTTGTTAACATTTTATCAGTTTACCTTATTAGAAAAGAAGTACTGATGATCTCTGGGGTGAATTTAGGTGGATTGGTCTCCAGAGGTCACATCTGTAGTCTTGCTCACATGCATTACACAAAGTACAAGAGGGCACTGCCTCCTTTAGCAGGGAGTTAAGATTCCACTCAGAGGGAACAGCATCACAATCCAGACATTTACAGTTCTTCCATCAGGGCCATGGAGTCTTGTGTTTTTAATCTGAATAAACAGATAAGGCCAGAGTGAGTGAGTGCTGGTGAGGCCTTCCACATGTAAAGGCAGTGTCCGCCTAAAGCTGACAGATGGGCAGGTAGGCTCTCCCTCTAATCCAAACAGATGACAGGGTTAATCCTCTAAAGTGATTCCCTCCATCAACTCTGCGTGAACCTCAGAGAGAGCAGCCAGCGTCACCGGGCGCTGATGTTGTTTGATGAAGAGACGACCGTGTGTCCTGACGCAGGAGCTTTCAGGCACTCGCCATCATCTAATGTGGCCCATAACAGGGTCACATGACACTTAAATGTGTTGTTGATCAGACTGCGCGTTCACGTGACTGAATATCTTGTTACAAGTTGCGCAAGAGAGAGGTGATGTATGAGAGGAGAAAAGAAGGTGCACTCAGACCAGTCGACCAATGTGCATGTTAAAGGAGTCGTTTGATAATTTAGAGAAATTCACTTCTCTGGTTTTCAGCCAAGACTTTTAGATGAGACGACTGATTCCACTGTTGTACAGTAATGTGAACATGAAGCTGGAGCCAGCAGCAGGTTTCCTAAACAAAACCAAAAAAAATCACTATCAGCTAATGTTGTTGCCACGTCTATGCACTGTTTATGATGTGTATTACATTGTTCTTGTTGCTGCCTGCGTGGGATTGTGATTGGATTTCTTGTCGCTGTGACCATTTTTGACCCTACCAATGGCGAGGTCTCACAGGTAAAACCAAATCAAATTAAAATGTGACATAAATGTTTTGTTGTTTGTCAGATTTTCGCTGAAAATAAATGTACAGGTCACAGAAATTTTAATTGCAGGCTTATATACAATTTGCGACTGCGGTTCAGGGGTAGAGCCAGGATCTTGTTATCAGAAGGTCAGTTGTTGTTGGGCAAGATACTGAGCCCCAAACTGCTCCTGGTCGGTACCTTGCCATAAGTGTATGAATGACAGTAAGTTGCTTTGGACAAAAAGCGTCTGCTAAATGTAAATGAATATATTAAATGTCCAGTTAGTGTTATCTAATAGTAACTTATTTATTCATCCATCCATCCATCTTGTTTACACGATGTCGGTGTTGTTGTTCAGGCTCTTATGAGCCGCCTGTGCTTCCCCTTCAGTCACGCTGACTCACTGTCTGCATCTGACTCATCCTGATCACCTCATGGAGATTATCAGGTTTATACATCAGGATCAACATTTGTGTGTGTGTGTGTGTGTGTGTGTGTGTGTGTGTGTGTGTGTGTGTGTGTGTGTGTGTGTACATTTTTTTTCTCAAGAAAGACACATAACAGGACATCATTGGGACGATTAAACAAACAATATAAAATGTGCCAGTGATTGAGTTTCAGAGGATTGATTGAGTTTGCCGTTGGACAGAGCCGGGCTGTTTGCCGTCTTCATGCTAAGCTATGATGCCGGCTGTCGCTTGTCATGCAGACACAGAAGTAGTAGGCTGACAATCTTCTCAGCTTACCACTGTCAAAAAATGTGAAAGTCTTCCCTTGAAGTTCTATTTAACCAAGAGTGAGAGCGGAGTTACAATGTGATGTTAATGGCACTAAGATTGAACGAGATGCTCTCACTGTCACAGTAAAACTCTGATGGTGATTCAAAATGGACATTTTCCTTCACCAAAATATGTAGAAGTCAAATAAACAACCGTGGCTGGAGGTGTGATTTTCAGCCATTTTAACCAATTTTTTCTCATGTTTTGTTTGTTTGTTTTTTAAGTCCTACCTTCCTTTCGTGTTTTGTGTCTGTGATCATTTTCACCTGACTATGATGTCACTCCTTTACCCTTTATCTCTATTCTTTCAGTATACCAATAAAGTGTTTTGTCTCTTTGCTGTGTTTACTTTCACCATTTCTTTTCCTTCTAAAACCCACAGAGAAATTGAGTGAAGCACAGGAGTCGAGCCATTTTGAGTCATGATCTCCCTCCTGGATTTTATATTCTGCTCTCATTTCTAATTCAGACTGCGATGGTTTTTAAGGCTAAACTTCTCTTTTTGTACCGTAAATGCTCTAAACTACCAACATGGGCCTCTGCAGCCAAATATATTATAAATAATTATACTGCAAGTAAAGCACGTTGAAAAACGAGTGTGGTAGTAGTAGTTTGAGAATGTTTTTTTATCGTGCAGCTGTATATTCATTTCAACAGGGGGCGTCACACCACCATAGACTAGTTGATTTTATATGTGAACACTTCATTATAGGCCCTTGTTCACTTCTTCTTTTAAACACACACACACACACACACACACACACACACACGTTGATCCTGATGTATAAACCTAATAATCTCCATGAGGTGATCAGGACGAGTCAGATATAGACAGTGAGTCAGCGTGACTCAGGTTGAAGCACAGATTGATCATCAGAGCCTGAACACCTACACTAACACGGCCTGCATTATGGTCTCGAAACGTGGTAGTAATTAGTTGGTTAGACTTAATTCTGACTTTATTACAGACCCCGAGTTCAAGTCATCGCGGTGTAAAAGGGGAAAAGAAAAACTGATATTAGTGTCTTACAAACTGAGAGCTCTACCCGTGTCTCTGCATCTGGGTTAAGGTTATGTTACAAACATTTCAGGCACTAATCCATCTGGGCCATTCAGGTAATACTCTCAAGGCATCACTGTAAGCTACTTGAAGCTTGCTCCTCTGTAATTTGACCATTAAAGTGTGCAGCATTAAGTGGCGTACAGTATGCGCTGGACAGAGACATCTCCATCTGCACACTTGAGCTGAGGGCGTATCTGCTGGTGCGCTTTTTGCTGAGTCACTGTCATCTGTACTTTGTTCTGTGGTAAACATCCGTACTGGACTGAAGTAAAATTCAGATGATCAAACTTATCCTCTTGTATTATTTTATTATATAATGATCAGGTCTTTTAGTTTTGGCTGTCCCACATGGACTGAGATTGGGCAGATGAGCCTCCTTTATAAATGTTCAAATACATTTCTCTGCTTATTCAGGTTTTTCATAAATACAGAGAGAGATCAATAGTTCTTTAAATACTGGTGTGATTTTGTAATATTTTGTCAGTGCATTTAGATTTTCGGAGATGATACAGAACAGCCAGATTCTGCTCTTAATCTTTGCTGAGTGGTTTCATAGAAATGCCGGCTCTGACTTTGATAGCAGAAGGAACGGGATGACTGCGGTCAGACTGAACAGAACTGAACACTCTGCTCAGACATACCAAAAGAGATTCCACTGACTGAACTTCACTACTTCACTTCTAATTCCTTTATTGAATTCGCGGGGATCTTTCAATGCACTAAAACTGAATTATTTGTCCCTTTCAACTCATTTTATTCTAATTTATCTGGTTTAACTTCAGTTTCATTTACGATGTTAAACAAAACTATACATATAAAGATGTATAAATTGTTAATGCATGTTAAAGGATAGAAAGAACATCATAATAACCTATGTTCCCTTCTAGATTTATGATTTATTTTGTACTAGATGCCTAATTTCCAGGATTTTGTCAGCACTCAAACTCACCACCAGAGGGTAGGTTCTCACTGCTTTAGCTGCTGCCAGGCTTCATGCAAGCTGTTGCAACCTCATTATTATCTCTTCATCTTCTGCTGAAACATCTCAGTTTGTTGGGACAATAAACATTAAAGGTGGTGTGAGCTGCGTTACATGATTTTTAAGGTGGAGAAACTGTATTTGTTGTAAGAGCTCATGCTTTACATTCTTGAGATCAAAAACCTGACAAGTTAGATCAAACAAACACGAGTCACCACACCTTCTGAACAAATATTAATCCATGTAGATGAACACATGTCACTGAACAAGCACAGAAAGAACAAAGACCCCCTCTTCAGTAAAGATTAAGAGAGCATTACACCCAGCATAAGCCTGAAGAGGTTGCCGTGAAGCACATTAAAAGACAATCGGGCCTTTTCCCCTACTCCAGCGAAGGAACAAACAGTGAAGTGCCGTGGACAGACACAGGCTCAGCTGAATGTGAGCTTTGTTTCATTGTCAGACTGGTTCACATTGAGCCCCACACACAGTAAACATCTGTCAGGCTTTTTGCGCTCAACACCGAACTGACTAATAGTCACATGATGAGTCGAGCACAAAACATGACGGTGAAGGTCTGTTCCACTGACACATTTTTCCTGTGGATGATTTTTTTTTTTTTTTTTTTTTTTTGCCGTTAGAGACCAAGAATGAGAATATGTTTAACATGTTATTCCCCTTTGTGATGTTAAATGCTTTATATAAAATGTGTATGATAAATCTGCTCTTACTTAAAACACATATGTGATAATACGACCTCTGATCTCCTTTCACATTTGTCTAGATTTAGTATTAGTCCCTATCTTTCTAGCATTCAGTCATTCTTATCTTCTATGTTCTTATCCCATGTGTTGTTATCTTATGTTACATGTTTTTACGTATGTATTTAACTTCTAATCTTATACGTAACAGTCATGCAATCATTGCCTCTTTTGTCTTTTGTAGCACACTGAGTCTACGCCCGTCATGTGAAATGTTACGCTATATAAAGGAACTTTACTTTACATGATGATCACTTTGCTTGTCAACTTAAATTTAAGGATTGTTACACTGAAAATCAACAGAACCTGAATCCAATGTTTAATAACTCAGGATCGGAGCTGTAGACACTGAGGTCATGTCCATGGTATTAGTGTATATCTTCTGTAATCAATCCCTGCCGTTAGCTTGAAAAAGGGCTCACACAATTTGAGGACACCGGCTTGAGTGTGACTGGGTATTGATATCATTTTTGTGTGAACTTATCCTTTAACTACAGACAGTGAAAAATACCAAGCAATGAAGCAGAAGGTTGAAATACTCTCCGCAGATGAACGATAAAAAACAGAATGAGTATCTGTCCACTCCGAACTGGCGAGGCTTCCACATGAAATACAAATCGTTATAATCCTTTCCCGTAGACGTCACCTCTGTTTCTATCCTGTGACAGTTTTAGTACAGAACTGTAGACATTCATAGTCATTTATGACTTCAGTACAATTAGACTTGATAGATATGTGCTACTTGTGTGTCCCATCTGTGAAATCAAAGATCATTTTGTTGTTATTAAGTTGGAGATGACCTGTGTGACAGTAATTAGCAAACTCGTCCACTCATCCATAGTTCTTGGTTTCATTATCAGTGATCAAACCAACAATAAGTGTTTCATCAGCGAATTTAACATACGTGAGGTGAAGGGGGACATCCTGGAAAAAGGAGTTAAAGGGGGTATAGGGAAATACTTGTTGGGCATATTGTCAGTTACGTGTACTTTTTGTAAAGTAATTGTAACCCACGGTAAAAGGGTTTCATCTAATTTCATGTATCCAGGTTCTTCCTGATCCGTCTCAGTTAACAGCCACTAAGAGTTTCCCCTTGCTCAAACGTATTTATGTAATCCGGAAGCCACGAAACTACATTGTTCATCTTTTGAGTGGAGCTGAAATCTCACCACTTTCCGGTGTGACTATAGGGAAGGAAGTTCAGGGCAGATCACATGAGCAATGTAAAAAAAAAAAAAAGTCTGACTTGCTGACATCCCTTTTTTTTCGTTGGCCTCTGTCCAGCAACCCGTTTCACTAGAAAAGGCTCTGTGGACTGCGGTCTAAGGTCAATCTGCACTGGGAGCTTAGTACTGTCGTGGGTCATTGTGGTCTGAGCTGCTGGATTAGCAGGTATAAAGAAACAGTCAAAAGAAACTCGATAACACCTTGTTATTGTCAGAAGGTTTAGCATTTACAGGCAATTAAAGTACAATTTAATACCATTTAATACTATCAATTTATGACCCATGAGCTGTTTTACGATCAGTGATCCCTGTATAGATCTCTAATTTAAAGGAATAGTTCGACATATT
The DNA here is from genome assembly GCF_904848185.1 of Acanthopagrus latus. Lineage (NCBI taxonomy): Eukaryota > Metazoa > Chordata > Actinopteri > Spariformes > Sparidae > Acanthopagrus > Acanthopagrus latus. Next base: position 12,894,673 of record NC_051060.1, on the reverse strand, counting down.
GAGTAATCGTGCTTATTATGATTAATAATTCAGTTTTTCTGTGTGACAATCAAGGCACGTCTGAGGGTTAAAAGTAGCAAAATATCCATGTAATTTAGCTGGATTTACCTCAACAGACTTTGACACAACATGACATATTGATAGAAAATCAATCAGTCCACATACACATAGCGGCCATTTTCCTGTCATGTCATGTTATGTGTTGTGCTGCTGTCCCAGTTTACAAGTCATATAAACATGGAGAATCTGACAAATTGTTGTTATTCATTTCACCGTTTCCTGATTGACGAGCAACCGAGAAGACACTGGGTAGTAAAAATTTGGAGGTATATCTGACCATATTTCAAGGTAAAGCAGCATATTAGATAACCTTATGTTAGCTAGCTAACGTTAGCATCCTACCCCTACCTAGCTAACGTAACTGTTTGATAGTGTTCCATTATACAATGGAAAATGCATACATTTACATTTCTAAAATGTCAGTGCACATTGGACACATTTATTTAAGTCCGGAAGTAAAACAAACTGGATACAATCACACAGTAAGGTTAGCTTGGAAGTGGTTCACTGCAAACGCTCAGTATCTGACTCACTGAACACTAATGACAAATTACAAATTGTGAAGAATCTTAATGTCTGACACATTAACATGAAACCAGCATATCATTAGCAACAGTATGTTGTTTTTAAAAGAAAATAACACTTTTATTTACCCAAAATGAATGATTGGCTACCTCAGTTCTTCATGTACTCATATGAGCCAGCTGACCTGACCTTATCCAAAACACTCTGCAGCTCCTAAACATACAAGCAACATTTGTATTTGTCTAACTGACTGCAATGGCTACACACTTTGCTTCCTGACTCATCAGCAACTGAAAAGACAATACCACATAGATAGTGATTAACCCAGGGGACATCGGGCAGTACTTTAAGGTCAAACAACATAACTGATGACAATTTGTTTCTCAGACAGCAACTCCTGTTTGCATTTAACCACTTCCTTCCCTAACTGTTTAATAGTGTTAAAATGTTTCACACAGCTGAGGTGACCTGCATGGTCAGGCGATAAATCTCCTTTTTTTTTCACTTTAGTATTTTATATAGTTATTTGTTAAATTCTAAGTCCTAATCAGAGCAGCGTAAAGTAACAGCATCTTCAGAAACACGCGACACGAAGAGTGATGACATACTCTATTAAACCATGTTATATAAAACTTATCCCAGTTTTCTTTGCTCACTGAGCAGAGATCAGCGTGCCAGCTTTCAGTCAGATAGTGAGTTTGGCACAGACACCCCGAGGCCTGATTCTCTGCCTGTTATATGGCCATATTGCGAGGCCAGATGGCTGGACACGCAATGAAAGAATAAATTCCTCAACACAAACTGGAATTCACTCTTGATGCAGAATGTTATCTCTTAAGCCAGGGAATTACCAAATTTCTGGCTAATTGATTTAGTCTGCGTCGGAAGTCTGTGTGTCTTAGATAACAACGCAAACAGTCTCAGCTTGACTCATCTGCGATGCGAGTCGATGTCTGCGGCACCGCTGCGTGAGGATCTCTGAGATAACATTACAACCTTGTGACCTCTAGGTGACAGGTGTGCTCTCTCTTTTGGTTGCAAGCAGACAGCAGAACAAGTCGGTCAGACAACACAGACAATAATGTCCAAGAGAAAATGAAATTAAATTGCAGAAGGGGGTTTAGTATGTGAAAGTTTTCATAGGGAGTGTGAAAGTACTGGACAGTTTTGATGATCAACATTTGTAAGCATCACACCACTAGATATTTTTAAGGAGACCTCAGGACAATTTCCAGTTGTATTTTTTTTTCACAGTAATTGTGTGCATTTAAATAGTCAGAAAACAAGAGCTTAGGTGGATAAACAGGAATTTTCAAAGATCTATATGCATAAAACTACATAAATTTACTTTTCTTTCTTTTTTATCTTTTTATTTTTTGTCACCTGACATTTTATGTGTGTGGCATTTGAACACACCTGTTTTCCACAGCACTTACTTGGAAGGACTGGTGGTTCACCCACATGCAAAATTATGTGTGTGTATGTACTGCAGTAAATGTGCAAATGTGGTGTTATTTTCATGCACTTTGAAATGACTGGTTGGTTTTCAGGGCTTGTTTCATGGCAGAAAAAATCTTTGATGATGATGATCAACCTAACAGTACGAAAAAACTGCATGTCTATGTTAAGCCGCACTAGTTTGGTATCTGTACCTGTATAAAGAACGGCATCTGACGATTATTAATATGTAGATCATTTTTCTGATATTTAGTTTGAAAACTGAAAAATGCCTCATGCTTTTTCCAGAGCCAAAGTTGATGCCTTACATTTCTTATTTTGTCCTACCAAAAGTCAAAAACCTGCCGAAACATTCAGTAAACTATCATAGAAGACAAATAAAACAACTGACTGTTTCCACCATTATATGAAGGTAACATGGTGGTGAATTGAGTAACAAGTCAACTACAGGACATGTGACCGCCTCCATGCCTGTCAGACAGAGCAAAAAGATAGAGGCTTTCTACATAAAGATAAATAAAATATTAGCATGATTCAAGCAGTATTCAGCAGTAATTCTCCCTCACATGTACGGAAATGTATGATAAATTTCAAGTTATGGTGGTTTTGGTTGGTCGTCACATGACAGTAATGAGCTCCCAGGTCTGCCTCTCTTTATCTTCTCTGGATGATACGTGCAGGCTCACTAAAGTTTCCTCTGTCACATGCAAGTCAGGCACAGTGGTTTGTAACCGTATGTTGATCTATGTGTGCACTTTCCCTCTTATGGACTCCATGCCTTCCAGCTGGGACGGCAGCTGCACACATGAGAGCAGTGAGTCCACACAGTGCATGATCCTACTCGGAGTATCATGAGGAAAACTGAAGACTACCTTTTGTTGCTGAAAAAAGCTCCAGGCCACGTATGCACAAGTTTGCACATACATGTAAGATATACTGCAGCTGTCCCAGTTTGAGCACAACCAGTTCAGTCCATGTCCAGTTTTCAGTGATGGCGCGTGTCAGGGTGCATATCCGTAGAATGATCTTTCATGGACTCTCACCACAAATGAGCCCGACATCCCCCAAGATGCAAAACGTCCAGAGAGAGCTCACCATCCGAACATTCACTATGACCGTCCTGCATGATTAATCTACTAGATCAAGCAGATGCACCTTGAGCGCTTAAAAAAATACACTGACAACCTGCTCGCTGTGTGTTCAACAAGCCGACTAGGCTGCCTCTTTATGGAGTTCTATGTACCTGATTTGATAAAGTGGGCACAGAGACCAGAAGCAGTGATTGCCGTTGGAATATAGAGTTATTTAACACTCATTTTAATGAGAAAATAGCACTTAAAGCAGCTTTAAGATCTGTCTCAAACGATACTTGGTTAGGGTGAGGAAAAAGATCATTTTTAGGCTTTAATTAAACAGATTTAGTGCCACACAGACAACTAAAAAAAGTAGACAGAGTGTTGGTCTTCCCTCTTGTCAGAATTGTAAAATTTCAATATTGATTTTTTTCGGAGAAAAGAACATCTTGTCCGTGTTTCATTAAATGTTGATACAGACAGTTGATTATTGATCTTGGAACCAGACTTAAAGTGCTTCAAGGCAGCAAGCGGTTGAAGCCAACGCCTCACTTGTTTTCAGTGTAAACGGAGCAGCTAGTGCCGAGGAGGAGGAGGAGGAGGAGGAGGAGGAGGACAGCTGCTGCTACTGTAACTCTGTACCTCTCTTTTCAGAGTGAGGGAAGGAAATTATACATTGTAAAGTTTAAAAAAAAAAAAAAAGAAAAAAAAAAGAATACAATACAGCACTTACAATTGCTACGACCTGGATGAACAAGAACTTTCATGGACATTTTGTTTTCAATTTTGGGGGGAATGCTCAACTATACTATAAGGGAACATCCAGAAAATCATATTTGTGTCGTTTTGCTGATTCCTCCCTCAATCTTAAGTAACAAGCAGCTCTATTTAGATGAGATCACAGTAGCCTTGGATGTTCAGCCTGGTGGAGTCGGAGCTGTTTAACTGCTGGAACCTGTTCTGCGGTTCAGAAACTGTGTGACTGGACAGTGACACTCTCTTCACTCATTTGTCTTCCCCCAGCGACAACTGCAGAATGGTTTTGCTGGCTGGGCGCTGACGGGCGAGTTGAGCTGGCTGTGGTAGAGGGAGAGAAAACTGTCTGTCATCATCAAAAACGGATGACACGAGAGAATATTTGCACAGCAGTCTTCTGAGCAGTTTTCTTAGTCATAGAATTAAAAAAAAACAGCCTCTGGTGCAGAGCTGATTTTATTAAAATCCTGTATAAGAACACAGAATGTAGTTATTGGATGTGCTCATAAGAGTGTCAAAGACACGGCACATCGAGAATTGAAGCCACACTATGAACTGTTTCTTCACCTCCACCATCACTCCTTGTTTCAGGTTTCCACAGGATGTGGGAATTCAGTCACACAAAGAAAAGCGTTGAAGAGGCAGACAGAATTCCCAGATGACATGATTAAATATTTAAATTTGATTATTTAATGTTCTTGAGTTCAGTGAAACTGTATAAAATCTGTGAAACTCTATGACAAACTCTGTACATGCACGTTTATTTGAGATGAGCATATATGACGCAGATCTGCCTGCTTGTCATTGATAACAGGGAATGTCTGTGTAATATTTCATAGCACATTTTATATTTGTCCATTTGGGACCAAAGAAGCAACGTTTCCATCCATACAACACCAACTCGGCTAGTAAGAGTAAAAATGGCAAACGATGGCCATCAAATGTGGTTTAATGTTTTAATGGCAAAGTGGATAGATTTAACACAGGGCAGAGAGACAAAGAATTGGTGAGACGGAAGCATTTATGTAATTATTTTACTAGGCAGATGTGTGTATATATACCTAATATGTGTGTGTAGGAGGGGAACATCTTAAAAGCAAATAATTGAGTTATGTGCTGAGCCAGGAGTGTACTCCCAGCAGTGAGACTGCTGTTTTCACAGAACTCCTCTCGGCAGATATTACGTGAATCCTTGAGATAACGCTCATGCATGTGTGTGTGTGTGTGTGTGTGTGTGTGTGTGTGTGTGTGTGTGTGTGTGTGTGTGTTGGCGTGGGGAGGGATAAGTGCAACAGCAGCATTTGACTGGGTGTTTGTTTCCAAAGATAGATGTGAAGCATAAAATCTGTGAGCTGGAGGAAGAAGAGCTGCAAAACACATTGCGTAACAGCACAAATCAACAGCGTTTGTTGGCATCACAGTCACCGACCGGGCCTGAGCGACAAATTCTCACTGTATTTTAAGAATTGTAAAATGATCTTCTTAATCAGTTAATTTCTCTTTTGTCTGTTCAGTGTTTATTTAATGGCTTCGCTTCCAATAGCCACCGAGACATTTCGGTATAAAAAGTTAGTCAGGGGATCATCAGTTGAGCTTGATACATCTCGATATCTGAGGGCCAGGAACAAATTTCACGAAGTTGAGAACTTTGACCTGAAGGAAACACAAGCTGAAAAGCACAGGAATCACTCAATTCAGTCAGATTTATCCTCTGGGGATCATGTATGGATATCGGGACTCACTTATCTGGTCATTCACGAGACCATATTGCCGTGGCGGCCAAGAGGGTCGGTGAAAAACCTGTGAGCAGTCAATCAAGCTGAAACATTCGACGGTCCTGACGATATTTAACTGCCCCTTTGTGATGAGCTGCTGCCGTCCTCCTCACAATCTTTGCTCAAGTCGCTGATAACGGCTATTAAAAGACGACATTTATCTTCACTTTATGCAGATTGCATAACCCTTGAAGAAGGGGAGAGAGCAAGAGTGTTTGGCGCTGAGCTCCTCTATTCTTTTCCTGCAGCTGCTGTTACTCCTTTTATCAGTGGTTAACCTCCTCAACTCAACGATCAAAGTCTGAGAGGTTGGCGAGTGACGATACAGTCAATGAAACATTAACCCGAGTCTTTTTCCCCGACACTCTCAGAGAGGAAACATAAACATATATAAGCACATGTAGGTTCACTCGCTCTCTCTCGCCCCCTTATTCAAACAGGACGACAATACAGATTTCTTTTTCTAAATCATGACATGAAGACAATTATTTCACATGTTCAGTGGTATATTTATCAGTATTTATAATCAATCTTTTAGTCTTACCTTCTTTTTTTTTTTTAGTATTTTTCAATTTTCCGGGTATCAATTTTCAAAAATGGCATGGGGTGATTTAAAAAAAGACGTTTTCAGATGAAAGGTTGCATAACTTTTTTTGCAGAACCCCTGCGAAATGACTCGTTTGACTATCATTTCCTGTATCTTTGGTGTAGTATTATTGAGTACCTTAACTTTTTGTTTTTTCAGCACTCTGTTCTTGCACTGATGTTTATTTGACACCTCCCTTTCCCTGAGCATGATCGATAATGTTTCTCTTATCTCATTTAATGGCCTCATCAAAATCCCTCTTTATCTTTTTTTCTGCAACGTTCCGCACTCCACAGGTCACATTATGACATTTGAGCGGTCACCGTGACAAATTAGCAGACCGTATCAGATATTCTGCCAATGCAACTTGTAAACTGTGATTTTGTTGTTCTGTTGTGACATCTACTGCATGTCCGTCCGTCCTGGCAGAGGGATCCTTCTTTCTTCCATCCCTTGAATCGAGGCTCTAAGGACAGAGTGTGTCGTTCACTGTACAGATTATAAAGCCCACTGAGGTAACGTGATTGTGATTTTGGGCTATGTAAATACAATTGAAAAGTCTAGTAAGTGGACCTTGACTTAAAGGAATTGTTGGACATTTTGGAAAATTTTGCTTAGTTACATGCTTTTTGAGGATTTGATGGGAAGATCGACACCACTCTCATGTCTGAACAATAAACATGAAGCTACAGCTAGCAGCCAGTTAGCTTATCTTACCATAAAGACTTGCAAGACTGGAAACAACCTAGCTATTTTTACTTCTAAGAAAAGATAAAATGTGTTTATTAAAGAGCATTACAGGTGCTGATAGGTACTTTGTTTTTGAAATCTTGGGATAGAGCCAGGCTAGCTGTTCTTTTCCCCGTTTCCAGTCTCTATGCAAAGGTTAGCAACCCTGCTGCTAGCGTTAGCTTCCTATTGACCACAGTGACAGAGCGGTATTGATCTTCTCATCTATCCTGCGACAAGAAAGTGAGTTAGCATAGTTCCCTCGATTTGTTATTGATTTTAAGGACAAAACATATTGATCAAGGTCTCTGCTGACTGATTTTGAGCTGCAAAAATGACAAAGGCTTTTAGATAATGTTCTCCATCCGTAGAGGAGCATATAATCCGGATCTGAGAACACTAACGACCCAAACATTCGAGATCCGAGACTTTTCGTCCGGAGAAAAGTCAGAATGAGCACCTATTGATGCTAATAACTGCTGATAGGTTTTAAAAGTGCAGTGGACTCTGAATGAGCAAAGTACAAATGTTTGAGGACTTCTTCCCCCCGCTGCTCATCATCATCATCGTCATCATCACCACCACCAGAGAGCTGGTTAACATTCCAGCCCTCCTAATCTCTCTGAGGCTGTCAGGTCTTTTGTGGGTACGAACATGTGGTCAGATTAAAGGTTTCTGAGAGGAGTGTGGGAGAGGACAGCCCCGCAGTGAAGTCCAGGAAGATCCCTCTCTGAGCCACAAGTTTGGATTTCCCTCTTTTAAATAACAGGCTCATGTACTCATACCTTGGATTTCCTGTGTGTTGTAGGGGGTTGGGGCGGAGGGTTTCATAGTAGTTGTTGAGACATTTCACTCAACACAAATGTCTAGCACTAAAGCAAAAGTCAGTCAGGCAGGCGGTCTTTGGGTATCATGAATGCCTCTGCAAAATGTACAACCATTAAATGGTTGTTGGGATATTCTAATTGGGATAACATTGTTAAGAATACAATCGAACAGACAAAAAAAGGAAGAAAAAGTGTGGTACGTTTTCAGTTGCTGTGGAGTAATAAGAAGCCCTACATTTCATGGCGTAAACAAAGGCGGCTTTTAGAAAGTGCAGAACAAAGGAAGTGAAACAAGCAGTACGCATCATCCTCACTGAAGTCCTCCAGAGTCATCAGTTTATCTTTACAGCCCACAAACCTGTTAGTGTTTCACTTCAGTATTTCTTTATTTGTTGAATTAAAAGAAACCCTGTCAGACGATCAGGCTCACTGTCCCATCTGACAATCTGACTGACAAAGTAATGAATATATGAGATGTCACACATTTAAAAGTTCGGGTCAGTTTACTTTGAAAGTTTTTAACTTCTCTGGCATTTTGGAGAAGAAATGTTTTGGCAGAAACTGAGTGAATTGACCCCAGCAGCAGTGAAACCGCAGTCACTTGTCTGTAAATGGGACTGTACAGTTTGGCACAGTGGACTCTTTCTCTCTTAACAAAGCTCAGAGGTAGATTGATCACTTCATGTGTGTAGGTGTATATAGCTGAGTAGGAAGCTTAAGGGGATAACAAGACATAATACTACAATCTTTTGAGTTTGTTTATAGCCTAACCTTAGCTAAAACTGATTAAAGTGGTGTTTATTTGTGAAGATTATCTTGCTGATAATCCGAGTCTGGTGTCAGAAACTTGGGTTTGCCGCAGTATTTATATGCAATGATCCAAAATAATGATTATAATAATCCAATGAAAAAGCATCCCATACTTTTTTTTTGTCAAGGGAACCAGGCGATGCTAACCTCTGAGTTAGCCTACAAAAGTTTGTCATAACTACAGCACTCTATTGTGAATTTAGTTTTTTATTTTTTTTATTTTTTTTATTAAAATCCAATGGGTGTTTTAATGGTTTATTTAGCTTCAGATGTTAGAAGAAAACTCTGCAATATTTTATTTTTTTGCTCTTTCCAGTAAAGATACTATCTTTAACAATATAATACATATAAATTTGGCGTTAGCATTTCTAAGAACCTTCAGCACTTTGTTGTGTACTTTCCTGAGTTGTGTAATTACATTATCCCTCATTTCAGATTACTCCACTGCTCATTAGCCGGATGCTAGCGTTAGCTCCTCCTCCTGCTCTCCCTCAGCCTTTCTTGTTTGAAAGACTTTTGGCGGTTGAAGTTATATTGTATATTTGAAGTCATAGTTTGACATTTTGGTAAATAAATACATTTGCTTTCTTTTCCAGAGAGGACTGACACTCTCATATTTGTGCGGTAAAATATGAAGCTACAGCTAGTTAGCTTAGTTTAGCACAAATACTGTACACAGAGGGAAATAACTAGCCTGGCTCTGTCCAAAGTTTTTTTTCTAAATCCCTCTACTCATGTAATGTTATATCACAACCTTTCTAGTTTTTCCAGTGATCACCTGGCAACTGTTTCTGAGAAAACTGAATTAGCTTTAAGTATCTCGTGTCATCACGATGCCGCTTTTAGGGGAATAATCTGCTGAGCTCCCCTCTGCTGAGTGACGGCAGAGTTGGAGCTCCCGCACGTCACCGCCCATTCAAATGCTGCGTTAGCAAAGGTGACACCATGCAGGAGCTGAGTGACCCCTCACCCTTCCAGTCCAGTGTTCACCCCTCTCTCTCTCTCTCTCTCTCCCCCCTCTGAGCTCAACCCCATGTCCTGCTGCTGGCTGTGGCTGAAAATCCCAGGGACAAAGCCAGGGAGACAGATGGCCTGGTGCGACCACACACACACACACGCACACAGACTGTAGGACTGGGTACTCGACTTAAAATACCCCACATTGTCAGTTTGTTTTATTGTTAGGGGGCATTCGTGCCTGTTTAACTGTAAGAACAAATCTGACATGACACTTTTTTTTATTACTGTTGATTTTGATGGTTTCATATAAATTCATCTACATACTAGGATAGTCTTTAAAGGAAAAGTTTAACATTTTGCTCTTCCCTTTACAGCGGTGATTTAGATGACAAGATTAAAATGTTTTTCCAGTAAATAAACATTCATGAGTAACTTGTCTTGGCAGCGTGCCTGGCTCTGTCCAAATGAAACGAAACCTTCCTTCCAGCATCTCTAAAGCTCACAAATTAACATGTTATATCGTGTTTGTTTAATCTGTTCAAAAACCAATGTGTTAAAAACACCAGTTCACTGTTTTACAGTAAGTAAGGACGTTTAATTATATCTGGACACAGCCATGGAGTTCAGTGATGCATGAATGTGTTTGCCACAGCAGCCAAAGGACAGTAGCATTCTAAAAAACAATAACAATAGTTTAAAAAAAAAGAACAATAAAATTAAAAAGTAAGAAACAGAATAGACTCGTAAATACATATGAACATAATATTGTACAACACTAACATGTAATTATAAACAGTGTGGCAGTGAATTGCTATTTACAAATAATAAATATGGCCGCTCGTCCTGCGGGCCCTGGTTCATGGTTTATGTGCTCGTCTTCTCAAACTCGCCACCAGAAAAGCAAGTTTCCCCAAAATGTCTAACTTTTCTCTAAGGATTCTGGTGTGATTTGTTTCCAAAGATCACAACGTAAACATCCTTTATGCGTACTAAACTAACACCACGATCCTTCCTTACTTGAACTTCGTAGGAGTAATACATGTCACTACCCAATCTGAGTGACACATGTGCGAGTGCATCCGCCATCTTGGACAGCTAGGTAAGGCAACACCGCTGGGACAAACCACATGCACAATTGCAATAAAATCAGCGAGACTCATCCTCCATCCAGGTTTGTTGTGATTCCCTTCTGTAATCTTTTTTTTTAAAATAACCTCCATGGTGAAGGAAACACATTCTTCGTGTTAAACTACAATGTTTCGAACCAGCATTTACCAGATTTTATGATTGACTCATCACCTTTTTGGAGACAGGACTGGTAATACATGAGAGGCACACACTGTGGCTACATCACACACACAGGTGTCAGCAGTGGATCCATGCAGACCCTCTGGACTGTTTGCACACAATGAGGCTGCAGGAAAGGTGCAAAAAAAACCACCTGACTTAAACAAAGAGCACACAAAAGGAGCTGCTGTGTGCATGAACCTCTTTCTGTTCACATGAAAAGGGACAGAGTGGGAGGAGAGAGCAGCCCGGCAGCACTGAGGAATGCTGGGTAGAGCCCCGTTCTTGTTGCCTTTGGAATGCCCCAGGGCCTCTTACGTAAGTCCCGTTGGGCCGGCAGCTGCCCCGTCAGCCCCACAGTCAGCAGTCACCGCTGAAACTCAGCCACGGGATAAAGGCAGTATCCGCATCTTTACACCGCAGAGAACTGTTGTGAAATGCTGCAATTATGGACTTATGTAATTGAAGCATGACAGCTCCACGACTCACTCACTTTGTGTGTCAGACTTACCTCTAACCATCATTACTGCTCAGGTAGTCTGAGGTTTTGTAGCTGGGCCAGAAGACATGAGCCACAAATATCCGGTCAGACCAGATCGACGCCATGTTTGTTTGTTCAGGAGATTTCACTGACAATTTGACTAGTACCACCTTATTTTATCGAGTACATCAACTTGATTCATTTCTTAACCTCGATCCTGTTGTTTATTTATAACACTTGTTATAAACGTGAAGGTTCAACATGGTTTGCAGAAATGTATATTCTGCCAACATTTAGTCTGGCAGCTGCATTTAAAATTGATGGATATATTTCTTGAGGAATTTTAAAACAAGTTAAAAACAGGTTGAAGCTGCTATGTGTGAGAAAAGATGATATTTGACTCTCATTCCAAACACGTCGAGTAACTTTGCTCTGGGAAATGTACAAAATGTACATTTGTTTTCATAAATGTCTTTAAAAGGTTTTGGTGGAAGTAAAACACAGCTACGGCCAAACGGCTGCTCACACATTCACTCACTTCTGCATGCATCGATAACAAACCTATAACATATAAAACACTATGAAATGGGACATTTTACCCGACGAGCGCTTAGAGCCACATGCTGTTTTATGCATATACAGTTGAATTAGCATTTTAAACGTCTTCCCTCTGGATGCTGATATTGTCCTTGAAGAAAACTCACAACCTGTGATTCACAGAGCGGATAACCTACAGTCTTCAGTGCGTCCTAACTTCAGCTGGACTTAACAGGAAACTGGAATGTCGGCTAATAAAGTTAAACCGACCTGTTTGTTTCAACCTAAATCTCCTCAGTAATCTCCTTCACACTTCTGTGGCTACAGTGGATTTAATAGGCCAAAGAAAAACAACAGGTCAACGTTTGTGTTGGTACAGTGAGAAACTGGAGTTAAGTCATTCAACCAAAACTAAAGATCACAAGTTACACCAGTTTCTGTTTGTTACCACTGGCTCCTAGTCATTTTTTAGGATTGGTTCCATCGCTCATATGGAGGCAGGTGTTTTAAGGCCCTGGGTCTGGTTACTGGGTTTATTCACTGTGCTGAATGGATAAGCGTTCAAACATGAACCTACATCAGTAAACAGCTGCTGTTTGCATCTCAAATAACCAAAAGCCATGGGTGAGTGATGTAACCACAGGTAAAGTATGAAGTGTGCTTAAAAGTGTGTTGCTTTTTCTTTTTTGGGAAGTTTTTTTTTTGTAATTTTCCATATTTTTGTGTCTGTTTTCCTTCTGTGACAGTTCTGCACCACTTTGTGGTCGTTCTGGTTCTCTGTCGGTTTCGTTATTGATGTTTCAGCGAGGAGCGTAAGGCTGTTGTCCAGGGGCACCGTGCCAGCATGTTCTCCGTTGGCTCAGTCAGTAATAGCGTTGTCACGGTGCTGGAATTTCTTACTTCAATACCTTTACAGGCTTCTGTACTGTGTGTTGAGCACAGCAGCATCTTCAGTGCGTCCTAACTTCAGCTGGACTTAACAGGAAACTGGAATGTCGGCTAATAAAGTTAAACCGACCTGTTTGTTTCAACCTAAATCTCCTCAGTAATCTCCTTCACACTTCTGTGGCTACAGTGGATTTAATAGGCCAAAGAAAAACAACAGGTCAACGTTTGTGTTGGTACAGTGAGAAACTGGAGTTAAGTCATTCAACCAAAACTAAAGATCACAAGTTACACCAGTTTCTGTTTGTTACCACTGGCTCCTAGTCATTTTTTAGGATTGGTTCCATCGCTCATATGGAGGCAGGTGTTTTAAGGCCCTGGGTCTGGTTACTGGGTTTATTCACTGTGCTGAATGGATAAGCGTTCAAACATGAACCTACATCAGTAAACAGCTGCTGTTTGCATCTCAAATAACCAAAAGCCATGGGTGAGTGATGTAACCACAGGTAAAGTATGAAGTGTGCTTAAAAGTGTGTTGCTTTTTCTTTTTTGGGAAGTTTTTTTTTTGTAATTTTCCATATTTTTGTGTCTGTTTTCCTTCTGTGACAGTTCTGCACCACTTTGTGGTCGTTCTGGTTCTCTGTCGGTTTCGTTATTGATGTTTCAGCGAGGAGCGTAAGGCTGTTGTCCAGGGGCACCGTGCCAGCATGTTCTCCGTTGGCTCAGTCAGTAATAGCGTTGTCACGGTGCTGGAATTTCTTACTTCAATACCTTTACAGGCTTCTGTACTGTGTGTTGAGCACAGCAGCATCTTCAGTGCGTCCTAACTTCAGCTGGACTTAACAGGAAACTGGAATGTCGGCTAATAAAGTTAAACCGACCTGTTTGTTTCAACCTAAATCTCCTCAGTAATCTCCTTCACACTTCTGTGGCTACAGTGGATTTAATAGGCCAAAGAAAAACAACAGGTCAACGTTTGTGTTGGTACAGTGAGAAACTGGAGTTAAGTCATTCAACCAAAACTAAAGATCACAAGTTACACCAGTTTCTGTTTGTTACCACTGGCTCCTAGTCATTTTTTAGGATTGGTTCCATCGCTCATATGGAGGCAGGTGTTTTAAGGCCCTGGGTCTGGTTACTGGGTTTATTCACTGTGCTGAATGGATAAGCCTTCAAACATGAACCTACATCAGTAAACAGCTGCTGTTTGCATCTCAAATAACCAAAAGCCATGGGTGAGTGATGTAACCACAGGTAAAGTATGAAGTGTGCTTAAAAGTGTGTTGCTTTTTCTTTTTTGGGAAGTTTTTTTTTGTAATTTTCCATATTTTTGTGTCTGTTTTCCTTCTGTGACAGTTCTGCACCACTTTGTGGTCGTTCTGGTTCTCTGTCGGTTTCGTTATTGATGTTACAGGGAGGAGCGTAAGGCTGTTGTCCAGGGGCACCGTGCCAGCATGTTCTCCGTTGGCTCAGTCAGTAATAGCGTTGTCACGGTGCTGGAATTTCTTACTTCAATACCTTTACAGGCTTCTGTACTGTGTGTTGAGCACAGCAGCATCTGAATTCATTTACTCCTGACTAAGGCACAGAGAGGACTGAGCAAGAAAGTGCAGCTGGTACAGGTGCATTGACACTGTGAGAAAATTAAGAATAAATAATAATAAAGTAAGAATAAGGCAAAGGACAAATTTGGCTTTATCAACTGTACCAAACAGCCACATTTTATTTATTTCACATTTATGACACATTGGACAGTTACTGTAGATATATAGTATATCAAAAACACATCAGTTGACATGTCATCATATCTAAAATTAAAAAAACACCTTGTTTTCAATTTGAACATGGAGCTCAATCTTAAAAGACACAGAATAAAAGTGACCAAACATTACAAATGAAGGAACGCGTCAAAGTACATTTCCCAGCACATAGTTCTATATTGCATACACATTTATTCCGGAGTGAAAATATGAAACGCATCGATGGACCACCTTTAAATGATATCTGTGGTGATGAGTGAAAATTCAGAAAATGTCCAAGGCCACCGTATGGACTTCAATTCAGCAGAAACAGCGTGCTCAGCTGTCCAATGCAGAGGACAGAAAAGCTGTAAGATCAGTCATTCCCTACACAGTTATTACAGTTGAGTAATGTCGGGGGATACCAGCAGGTTCTGGTAAGCAGCAAACTGGCGCTCTTAGTGGAGCTCCTAAATATCGGACACCAAGTCTCGGTTTGGTCATGTGAACAAAGTAGAGCGTCCCGGAAATATAAAACCTACCTCAGCAAGGATTGTGACGAGGTGCCGATCACATTCATGAGGATTTTTTACTCAAATCAACAGCCGTCGTCAGAAGGCTTTTCAGTACAGATTCGTACAGAGAATGTTTCATTTTTTATTTTGTCAGAATGGCATACAGTGCTCATTTCTTCGCAACAGACCCGATCCTCTGGCTTGCAAGGCATCAAATTTGTAAATGAACGTTAAATCAGGTGACTGTGCCGTTGCAAGAAGTTCGGTCACACCGTGTCTACTACACTTAGTGCTCTACCACAGCAGTTTCTTATGTTTAAAGGCAAGGTGAGAGAGGTGTTGATACGGCTTCTGTATCCAACTAATGACTGCAATTAAAACTGAGTCAAGGCCAGAAGAAAGTCTTGAAGAACAGACACATTAGAAAACGTCACATTTGAAATAAAAACACTACAGCATAGATGGTCCGTCAAAAAACAGACAAGACAGAAAATTTTTTAAAAGGTTTAAATCACCCAAACTAATTACAAACAGCATCTACAGAGAGAAATAGATCATTTCTAATAACTTAAATACTTAAATTAGTATGCAATACAATATTATTCCTTTTGGGGCCAGAGGGTAAGAAAAATGAAAAGGTAGACTTCTTGCCAAGAGGTCCATAAGCTAAACAAAATAACCAAGTGATGTGTGCTCCGACTTGCATGTGTTGTGTGTTGTGGAGGAGAGGAGGTCTCCCAGAACCCTTCAGTCCTGCAGTAAGAAGCTTTGGCACAGAAACACCATGGGACGAGATGACGCATCACGACACGGTGCTAATGAGGGACACTCATGCAGGCCTCACTCCAGTCCTGGAGGAGATAAGGTCAGTGAACCCCAACATGCATCGCTGCCATACTGCCAGGGCAACAGACAACAAGAGAGGGGCTGAGAGGGAGAGGAGAGGCTGGGAGGAAGGAGAGGGGAGAGAGGGTGTATCGAGAGAGAGAGAGAGAGAGAGAGAGAGAGAGAGAGAGAGAGAGAGAGAGAGAGAGAGAGAGAGAGAGAGAGAGAGAGAGAGAGAGAGAGAGAGAGAGAGAGAGAGAGAGAGAGAGAGAGAGAGAGACGAAAAAAAACGGCTCAAATGCATTTTTTGGGAGGGTTTTTAAGCCTCAACCAGCGGGAAATGACAGAGAATAAAAGACTATGGGGAACCATTTCACTGTCTCGGTCAGGACAGTGCAACGGGTCAAAAACATAACAGCGTCCATGACAATGATTTTAGCCTGGTGTGGTGGTTTTCCAGCATCTCCTCCGTTTCTCTCTTTCCAGTCCATCTCACAGAGACGACTCCACCTCTCTGGTGATGGTAACCTCGGCCTCTGACTGAGGGCACACCTGAATGGCTGCGGGCTCCTCTGAGCTCTCTCTGATCACCTCCAGGGCTGAGGCAGCTGCAGCCTTGCAGTCACTGCCGGCCTTCTTATCAGAGTCTGTGTTCTGTTTGTCCGCAGAGCCGCAGCACAGCTTGGGAGCGCACTGAGTCCGACAGGAGAGCTCACAGAGGGAGTCTCGAGACTCCGAGTTGAACGTGACAAACTCGGGCTGGATGGTGGTGGCGTGGATGCCCTCGTCGTGGAAGAAGTCCTTGATGCGCTTGGCCACGTCCATGTAAGATGTGGGGTCGTGGCATTTGATGTGCGCTGTGGCGATGATGCGGCTGCCGGCCAGCTGCCAGATGTGGAGCTCGTGGATGGCAAGGACGCCGTCCAGACTCAGCAGTTGCTCATTGAGCCGGTGCATGTTGATCTGCTTGGGCACGGTCTGGAGCAGGATGAGGGCTGACTCTTTGAGCAGCGGGTAGGTAGTATACAGCAGGATGCCCACCATTATGATGCAGAGTGTGGGATCCAGGTAGAGGACCCAGCAGGGACCGGCAATTTTCATGGTCGACATAGTCGGACCTTCCAGCAGGTTGACAAGCGTGTGGTTGACGTGCTGGTGGTCTGTGGTGTGGCTGTTGATGCACGGGTTTACACACGCCTCGCCGTCTATGCAGGGCTGCCACACAAAGTTAAATATCAAAGCAGTGACCACCACAATGACGGAGCCCAGGGCATCGCCCAACACATGGAGGAAGACCCCGCGCATGTTCAGCTGGGCTGACGAGTCGTGTTCATGGTCCATCTCCTCATAGTGGGTGTTGCCATTCATCTGCACCTCTGTGCTCTCTTTACAGCTGATTTCTGACAATAAAACAGAGAAGCTAGTTTACTTTAGGGGAACACAGAGTTAAAATGTAATGATCAGCTGAACTTTGACACTGAAATGCCAATGCAGCATTCAAAGAAGATACACAGACATGACAGGAATTACAACTACATTAAAAATGTTGCCTTGAGAAATTACAGGGGGAAAAACAAGGATACACTGAAAGAAAAGGTGAAACTAATTGGCCTGCAGGAGGAGATTCCAAGAGGATGCCATCAGTAGCAGCCAGTTAATAAATTGTTCAGTTACATAATTTGGGGTCGAAGCCGCAGCTTGAAACTTGAAACAAAAAGACCCGTACTCATCAGGTGACACATGCTGGAGTGGCTCTTTTCAGTCAAGAGAAGGGTGTCAACGGCAATTTCCTCAGTCGTTCATACCATTAAGTAGACCGAGTAGTGCTTTTCAGCAAAGTTATAGCTCTTGTTACTTGAGTCTGTTCTTTACCTGCTCCTGCAAACAGGAGAGACATACCAGACAGTCATGCTGGGTTAAATGAAAGAAACCCCTAATCCTAAACTTTGCAAAACATTCTGTAGTAATTTCTATCAAGCAAATTCAGTTAGTCGTTGCAGGAAGCATACACAAGTCTGGGGGAAACGGCATCTGAGCAGTGGCTGCTCACTTTCACCCCAGGACGCCGCTGGGTCATTCATCAACAGCTAATGGTTTGGCCGGGGCTGCCGGCTACAGTGTTACACTGATGTATGACCCAGTAGCAGTGAACAGAGGAGGAGGGGTATAGCCTCCATTTACTGAAACTGGTGAGGCCTAACAGTGTGGGGGAGACATGCTCTTCTGTACCTAGTGAGGGAGGAGAAGGAAGCCCTTTCGGTGGGTGGTTAAAATCTAATCTGACCACTGCAAGCAGACAGAAGCATGAGCAGCTCCTTCACATGCTTTAGCTGTATTTAACTGACAATAAGATACAGTCGGGTTATCACTGCTGTATGAATCCAGAAGAATAATGCACAAGGCCATCAGGAATTTTGACACTACTACTAGTCCAAACTTGTCAAAACAGGGCGACTCATGGATAAGACTGACACAAGCTTCTGCATATCTCCCTCTGATAAGACAGCAGATTGCGGTGAATATTGCAAAGCATGAAACCTGAGGTTTAATTCGTTTATGTCACTGAGGGAGGCCACGTTTCCAAAGATAGAATAACCCACAAACAAATATCCAGTAACAAACACAGATGCCCAAAAGCTGCGGTCACAGAAACAATAAGGATCAGTCACTCCGGCGGGGTTTCCCCATGGTATACCGAAGATGTGCACTCTTATGCAATCTGAACTGCTAATAATGGAGATATGGTGAAGCACATGCCGCCAGGTGAAATGTGGGACACAATAAGACCTGATTGGAGTTTTGACAAATACTTTTAAACGTGAAAATTACATAATTGAACCGTACAGTCGAGCGGAAAATGCCCAGTTTCCCCCCCACACTAACCTTTTCTCGGTCTCACATCACCAGGACTGTTGTGATTCGCCACCAAGTTGTTGGTCTCCTCTCCCGATGACCCGTTCCCAGCCTTCTGGATCTTCCCCGCCTTGCCCCTCTTGCTCTTATTTCCATGAGAGTGTCCTCCGTGGGAATGCCCGTGGCCTCCGCCGGCGTGGCCGTGAAACAAGCACAGTCCGACCAGGTTGACGAGGAGCCCCGCCGCGCCGACCCAGGCGACCATCTGCGGGCTTTCGATCTCATGGGGCTCGGTGAAGCGCTCGATCGCCTCCAGGATGATGGTGAAGCACAGCGCCGTGAGGAAGACGGCGTTGACGAGCGCCCCCATCACCTCCGCCCGGATCCACCCGAAGGTGTTTTTGTTAGTCGAGTGGGTTTTCTCGGCGAACCGCACCGCCACCAGAGCCACCACCAACGCAATTACGTCCGACAGCATATGAAAGGAGTCCGACAGCATCGATAGAGATGCGGTCATCCGGCTGACCACCACTTCCACAATGAAGAAGCCAAAAGTCAATGAGAGCATACATAGCAGCCGGACACGGTTGGGCTCGCAAGCCATTTTCCCCTTCGTCGAGTCAAGTTTCGAGTGAAATACCGTTCAGTGTTTCTTCTCACGAGCTCGCTGGAGCATCAGCTAGCTAGCTATCCGGTTCAACACAACTCCAAGCTAACGACTAACGTTACAATAGGTGGGTCCCTGAGACAATACGACTAATGCTAACAGCGTTTTCATTCACCGTGGTTATCCAGCGGCGGCAGCATCCCTCGGCTAAATGGGAAGACAACCTCAAGGGTAACTAATCCACGATACGATTCTAGTTAATATAGTTTACAGTACGCTTCCAGCATTGTCCTCGTACGTTTGCCGACGAGCCCCGGTTTGCAGACGGCTGAAACTTTGCACCCGAGCCGGTAAACTTTCCACACGGAACAAGGCACGGCGAGGACACGCCTCGGACGGTTCCGATTGGTGGAGAGGGCTCAGGGGGACATGCGATTGGTCATATTTTGCAAGTCTCGTAGGAAGGCGAAGCAAACGTGCTAGACAACAGCGGTTGCTACACACGCTAACGACAACTGTAATCTCGCGATGACATTCCACTGACACGGATCTGTTTCTATGTGGTATTAAAACTCATCTGTTTTTAACAGATATTCGAGACATATATATATATATATATATATATATATATATATATATATATATATATATATATATATATATGGGGAAACACTGGCCATTTATTCATAATGAGTGTTTCTCAGTACGGAAAGTACTTCTCATTTTACCCAAATGTAAATGTGCCAATAATAGGTTTAATGATATGTTATGTTTGCCTTTAGTATTGTCTGTGAAAAACAGAGAGAAAATATGTTCATGAGCATATGTTTGTAAATAGTCTAGGACTATCTTAATTGTTTGAAGTCCTTCTAATCATTCGTCTTTTAATTTAGCCTAATCAAATCAACTGTAAACGAATGGCCTACTATTGAACAAAACTCTGATATAACACATCACTCCCAAGTATACCCTTTCATTCGCTATCAATCAAAGGACTTTCAGGTGTGAGGGATTATTGCTGAGTGGCCTGTAATCACTCGCAGAGGTCTCCCTCTGTTCAGCAGCTGACTTTTCCTGGGGAACTGGTGACCCCTTGTGGGAGCTCTGTGTTGAAGCTCTCTGGAGTGCTTGAGGTGCAATTACCGTGCTAATTAAAGACCTTTTTGAGTTATTGTTTTGATTCACATACAGGGGGTTTCACTACAATTCCCACCAAACTGATACTTTGTAATATATACATTTTACTATGAATAGTGAGAATCTTTGACACAAAAAAAATCATTCAAGTACAAATAATGTTCTTATTTTATCTTAATAATTTATTACTACTGTGAGTGGTATAATGTAATACCTGACATAGAAATATTCTGTCTGCATAGTTTCACTGTGCGTAACAATATTAGCCCTACTGTCTAAACCACACGTTTACACACTTTGTTGTATGGTTACAGACACAAGTCATTAAAAAGCCTTCCCTTTGTGTATTTTTCTGTACAAGAAAACTAACTTATATTTGAGAAGAACACACAGTACATTCACAACAGCATCCACAGATCAAAGTAAATAAAATCCTGACACAGAAGTCAGAAAACAAAAATTGCAATAACATGCACATGACAAACTTTGGATTGAATAATTTAGCTGCACTGTTGTCACACCCACTCAATTATCCTATTTACATCCAGTTATTGACTTCTAGCCTTCACAAGTTTTTTTTTTTTTTACATTCAGTCACAAATCTGACAGCATCAGTCGCCTGTATGATCAGCGGATGCCGAGTAGCTGCCTGCTCTTGAACTGGCAGGTTTTCTCCACTTCATTCAGTGTTTGAGCGCGCAGCTTGGCCACCTGCAGCCTCCTCAAAATCAGCTCCTGAGACGTCGCACTCTGCCGACTATCGGGACGCCGGTTCTCTTTGCTCTCACCAGCAAAGTGGACCTTCCGCTTGCCGGGGGAGATGTTCTCCTCATCTACAACCAAGCAGTAAGGAGTCATTGATTAATGAAGAGTTAATTAATGATGACAAGGTGTGTAATATGAATGTTTTTTGTTTTTTTTTTAAAAATAAAAATATTTAAATAAAATCTTTATTGGTATATAAAAAATAAAAAAAAAACAGTATTTACATGATTTAAAGAAACTAATAAATAACCATGATTTTAGTCATACACATTCCAGACTGAAGCATGAAGCCATAAAAAACATTGCTCAGTTCTTGTCTCGGTTCAGTACGTCCAAAGGCCTTCGTCCAACGCCCATACCTATGTCTTTGCCATAGAACAGTGCCATGTTCCTCTGCGGCTGTAGACTGTCGTAATTCTTCAGCAAACTCTCTGCTCTGAAACAACAGATTAAAGACACAGAGTTAGTTAGCCTAACATAAGGTGACATCATTGAATGAGAAGGGTTCGGTCCATTTTTGGCTGTTGCAATAAGTTTTACCTCGCAAGCTTCTCATTTGACAGTCGCTCACGAACACAAAGCTCCTGCTCTCTCTCTGCGAATGAACAAAAAGCATAGCACTTATTTTCAATGTGACACTGGTACTTTTAAAATCATAAATACTTGAAGTGCATGTATATTTGCTAAAGTCACTCAGCCAGGTAGAAGTGGAAAAAACTGAAAGTAGGTAAACATTCAGTTGTAACATGAACCAATTCAACCAGTTAAACAAGTTCACCCACAGAGAGGTAGTACGTGATGTAAGATGATAGTTTAAAAGAATGTCTCAGACAACTTGACTTATGGATCCCCCAGTCACCAAAGATATCAATGGAATACTAGTTAAACTTGAAAAGAGAAACACAAAATGCAGTTAAACCCAGGTCAGATGTGGGTCTGTGTAGCAGGACAGCGAATAGAAAAAAAAAGTCTTACGCTCCAGCCTCTCCTCGCGTTCCTTCAGCGCCTTCTCTCTGTCTCGCAGCGCCTGTTCTCTGAGTCTGAGCTCTGCAGCAGCAGAGGCCGATGTTGGTTCAGCCGGTTTGTTAAGTGGACGGTCAGTTTCCGCCGACTTTTTCCTGAGTCGCACTTGTGCCTTCCTCTGCTCCTCAGCGACAGCGTCAGCCAGTAGGCTGCTCTGGAGAATAGACTCCACAGAGGGCCTCAGATAGTCCTGTCAACAAAAAGAAACCACTCCTGGATTAAATAACACAATCTGACTAGTACCTGAGGAGCAGCAGCACAACAAAAGTTTCTGACAATATGAATGACTGTCTTATAAAAATCACATGATTGTTAAATAATTCTTTCTAGCCTTCAAGTTGAGCATTTTGCTGAGCAGCGCGTTCAGTTCCTCAGAGTATCTGTACGGGATTCTTCTGAACTTTCCCTCTTTGATCTTCTCTGACAGCTCTTTTTGGTTGTAGGCAGTAAATGGAGGGCTGAGCAGGAGAAATCCAGGAAAAAATATCAGAGTCAGAGACGACAAAGCAGCAGCTGGGGAAAATCAGCTCAAGTAGAGGAGTCAGAAAACTTACGATAATGCACAGAGTTCATATAGCAAACATCCCAGGGACCAAATATCTGACTTCTCGTTGTATGACATCCGATTCATTTGTTCCTGAAAGAAAAGATATTGACAGATAGTAGTAAATGTGGCTAATAAGGCTACGATTAGGCTCCAATAAGACACGGCCGGATTAAAGAACTCACTGGAGACATGTAGTAAGGTGTCCCGACAAATGTCTTTGCAAAACTGGTGTCATGGTTCAGGATCCTCGCTAGTCCAAAGTCTCCGAGCTTCACGTTCTGCCTGATGTCAAGGAAGATGTTGGCTGGTTTCAGATCTCGGTGAAGAACCGTGGCACTGCCATCACTGCGTCTGTGGCACTCGTTCAGAGCCAATGTGAGCTGTGCCATGACCCGCAGGATGAACTGCTCCTCCAAATAACGCCTGCCGTGACAAAAAACATGCTGTCATTCTGCAAACACAGTCAGGAAGCACAGATGTGGAGTCGAGGGAAACACGACTCAAGCAGTCTTTGTATTTCAACGCATATAACCACATCGTCACCTTTCCTTGATGCATCTGCTGATGAGGCTGGACAGGTCCCCACCCTCGCAGTGCTCCATGACAATGTACAGAGTGGTGTTAGTCCGGTCTATGATGCGGTCGTAGTACCGTACTATGTTTGGGTGCTTGAGCTCCCTCAGGAGGTTCACCTCTGACACCAGCATCTGCTTCTCACCCTCAGCCATGGTGCCATAGTCCAGCTCCTTCCACACAAGGATCTATGAAATTAATAATGATTAATAATTAGAATCGGAATCGAATAATAGAGCATAAAAATCACAATCCATTATGAAACATCTGTTCATAATGCCTTTGCTGAAAAGTGGCGATAAATAACAACAGCAACATTAACCTTTCATGCCGCAGGGGTTTTTGAGTCAGCAAAATCACTCAGCAGTCAGCTGCGATAAAAAGAGTTGTTGCACCTCCTATAACTGGTTTCTAGAAATACAAAAAGCGTGAAAGGCCCAATCTAGAGTCAGTGTTTGGTTTCTGGGCTATTGCAGAAAGATAGCAGACTCAAGGAGGATTGTCAGATCACAAAACACAATGATTCTTAGTTTCAGGTGAATATACACTAAAGGAAACATTAAAATATTCAATTTTTGGCCCAAAATCCACTTTAAAACATATTTCACTGCTGCACTTAAGCAGCTACAGTATTTACTTATTAGGCAGATTTAATTGATTAATTTCCCCACAGGTCAAGGTGACACATTCAAATAACTTGCTCTGTCCAATCAACAAAGGTACTGAGATTACAATTAATGCTGCAACAATCAAATCGATAAGCTATCGACTAATAAATCAATCGCTGACTATTTTGATAATCGATTGGTTGGTTTGAAGAAAAAAAATTAGTCAAGATAGTTTGATCACGGCTTCGTAAATGTGAATCTCTTTTGTTTGTAACGCGACTGTTTGTAATAGGGCCATTAAGGGCTAAATCTCGGGCTTTGGACACTGATTGGCATTTTATAAATTTATTTTTTTAAAAACTATCTTTGAATCATACCACAAAACCACTGACATTCACGCTCGATGGTTCAGCCTTTGACCCAACTGAAGCTAAAACGGTGTAACGTTTAATACACGTTGCAGGAGAGACTTCTCGGGCAGGTAAAGGTACTTACAGGTAGGCAGCGGTTTTGAGCTGGCAAAACGTGTATACATTACTCACTTTCCCATCGGATTTCCGCCTTATTTTCTGACATCTTCCGTAGGAGCCCGAGCCTATAGTGTACAGCACCTCGTAGTCCTCCACACGGGACGGCATATTTCAACCGAAGCTAACGTTAAGTGACCTGACTTAACGTTAGCTGCTGGCTAACTTAGTGAAGCTAATGTTAGGATACACTCGGAGTTCAACATAGACTTCCGACTTAATCTCTCAGTTACTCGTGTGCTAAGGATTCTGTTATCCCAGATAAAGTTGCTTAAACAGACCAAATGTTTGTCCTTTCCTCGCAGTCCACTTGTGTATTGCAGTAAACAAAACAGGAAGCGTTTGCTCTCGGGTTTAAATTGGTGCCCAAATCCTCGATCGTGATTGGTAGGCTGTCCCCGCACGCTAACTCCTGATTGGCGAGTGCGAAAATGCAATTTGTGAGGTTGCTAAGAGCCCGAATACCGCGAGAGTAGAGCGGGTAGATGACGCGTGTTCAACTCTCCACATGGGAGCGCCAAAACACGTAATGAAGTGGTTGACTGTGGTCAGTTTAGGATTATTCAATTGTTTAGGAACGCAGAGGAAATATATTTTGAAGATGGTTTGATGGAAAAAGACTGATAATGGGATCATTTCCCCGTGACAGGTAATCAAAAATATTGATAAAAGCAATGAAGTTTGGTCCTGTCTGGCCTCCCATTGCCTTATTCATAAATGGTAAATTCATTAATATAATTTGTTTATTAGATTATATGTGTACATGAATATGAAACATTTAATTCATTGTTATTATTTCTCCTCTTTTACAGTATGGATGGAAAAACATTGGCTATTGATATATGTTTTATGGTTTACTGTTGTTCGAGTCAAGGATTGTAACTCGTGTTTTATTTAAAGCTGTGTGTATAGTTGGGTGTATTGATGAAATTGCAGTACTATTTAACATCTGCTGATCAGCCATCATTTTCATATGAATCCCAGGAGGAGTAACAGCAAATAGAGATGGTAAACAATAAAACTGTTCCGACAGTATAAATGTTTTAGACTTCAGAGCTCTTCAAAAACTACATGATGTGTTCAATTTTACTCGACAGCACTCTAACTCTGAGTGACCGAGAACATTTTCTTCCAGCCGAAGCACCGGGAGTTTTTCCCAAGATAGAGCAGAAGTAGCTGTCTAGAAATTTAATCAAGCTCAGGTAAGAATAGCTCGCTTAAAATATCCAAGGAAGGTTTTGTGTATGCTGTAAAATATTCTCAAATTAAATTAGACTTTGTTTGGCAGAGTCCTTATACACCTATTTATAGACAAACAGCAGCAGTGAGTATGTAAGTATATATATATATATATATGCACATTTTTTTCATTTTTCATGTTCAAAGACGTTACACACTCAACATTTGGCCGAGCTCCTGCACCCACTGCAACACTTCAGATTTAACAAGGGTGTACATAACCTTCCTTTTTTGTTCAAATCAAATCAGTCATAAAGATCTTGTAGTTTCGAGAGACAGATAACGTATGGAGACATTTGATGTGGTTTTTTTTTGTTTGTTTTTGTAAGTCCCTGTCTTCTTCACTTGTTCAGGAGAATGCTGCCACACTGTTTTGCTGTGCAGCTCCAGAAACGTTCTGTGGAACAGAATCATTTCCATCAGCATGAAGTCAAATAAGAATGTCTAATTGAAGCCTTGCTGAAGTAAAACAAACAAACTAACAAACAAATCCTTAACATGACAGATAAACAATGATTTGTCTCGTTACAAGGAAACGTTGATGTGGGATCCCTGCCTGGGATAAACGCCGTCTGAGGGATTGCCTCACTGTGGCGTTCCTCTCGCTGGGGCAGCCACAGTGGCGGCTGTGTTCAAATTATCCTCTCAGCCTTCTCCGCTGCCAGTATACCACACACTGACACCACTCTCACCACCAGGAGAGTGAGCGCCTGGGCCGGCCTGTCAGTCTGCCTCTGCAAAGGTCACTCCTACAAAGAGCTGGAGGAGTTTGGACATCAGCCAGGAACAGTCGGGGGGGATGGACTGACAGCTAGAAACAACAGAGACAGTTGGATGCCTGCGGCCGCTCTGACGTCAGCTGCCCCTGTTAAAGGCCAGGAGTTGAGAGGGAGCGACAGAGAGGACAGACAGCTTCGTCCCACGGTGACCTCCTCACCTCTGCTGAGGTGATTGCAGTGTTGTGACGGGGTGATCGCAGCACACCCATGTTGCTCATCTCACCGCTTTTGTGGGCGCGCTTCTCCTTCAGCTCAGGAAGACAAACACTCTCACCCGGCTGCTTTATTTTCTTTGGTACTTCAGACCCTCAGTGATGCCCCATGAAAAACAATGGCATTAAACCAATTATTTGAATTTTAAAGGAACGGTTCGTCATTTTCAGTGGAAAGTAACCCAGTTTTAGGGTGCCTGACTGTTTCCATTGTATGCCGCTTTCTCCAGTTACTTCACACAGTGAGATTTGATGAAACCATATAGACAAATTCACACAGCGGCCATTTTACTCTGATGCCACTTTCGACACATGTTGAATAAATGTTGTGTTACAGCTTCCCGATTGACTGGCAGGCTAAAAAGGCAGACAGCCTCGAGGGACATCGGATCAAGATTGATACCACTGTCACATTTATGTGGCAAATATGAGGCTACAGCAAGTGGCCAATTAGCTTAGCTTAGCATAACGACGGCAAACAGCTAGCCTTGCTGTCTGAAAGTAATAAAATTCACCCATCAGCACCTCTGACACTCACAAATGGACATTAAGACACATAGTCTCCAACAAAGTGTGTTGACAAAGGTATTTGCACGAGATTCATGTGAGCTCAACGACGCCGAGGGTCCAACCAGCCACCACTGTCATCAGGACAGCAGGAGGGGCCTCTGTGATGCCCACGGCTGCTGCAGTGACATTCAGTCCCGGCCCTCCTCTCCACAGCTGGGTGTTTTAGTGCTTGCTGACTCAAGGGACCACCACCGCCGCGACATTCACAAGGGAACAGGCATCAAAGCGTGACACTGAGGACCTCGGGGGAGCAGCACCCGTGAAATAGTCCATTGCAGGTGTCCGAGGAGGAACACCGGCTCTTCTGCAGAGGACACAAAGATCCTCTGGAGAATAATTTGTCAATGTAATGTGGGTGACATTGGGAAGAGTTTTCTTTTTTTTTTTTTTGGCGCTGCACCAAGGAGGATGATTCTCCATACTCCTCCATCTGGTCACCACACTGAGCAATGGCTACCTTGGCTCCTGACTTTTAGCCCTTTGGTATGTTGGTGAGGCTTCGTGCATATTTAATCCCATTTTCCAGCTCATTTCTTGCTGTTTTCCCCCCTCAGCTCCCATTGGCTGCTGGAAGAATGTGGCTTTCCTGCAGACCAAAACCCTCCGCATATCACTCCAGCTGCTGTGGAGATGTAGCTGCATGTCATGTCACACGGGCTTGGTTTCTGCTTAAGATGTGAATCAAACACTTTTAAAGCAGATTCTCAAATCAGGAAAGGTGAAAGATGAACTATCCTCACAGCTGATGTGAGGGACTATAAACATCTGTGATAACCAGTCCTATATTAGGGGAAAAATGCTGTTGGACACATACAATACCAGCGACGGAACCTAACTCAATACATACACTAAGGTGTTATACTAAAACAGTTTGACATTTTGCTAAATACACTCTTTGTGGCCATGAAATAGATGAGCCGATCCATAGGCCAGATCTTGTTGCCTTCGGCCCGGGCCAGGCAAGCTGTTTCCCTCCGTTTGCGGTCTTTATGCTAAGCTAAGCTAACTGGCTACCTGCTTTAGCCTTTTATTTATCCTTTCCCACATTGCAACTGTTTTTTTTTGACATCCCACACTCACGGTCAGACTTCCTAGCTGACGTTACTTTTGAAAGTACAACACATTAGGAAAAGTCATAAATTTAGTCTGAACTGTCACCACACATTTTGCACACATTTATTTGAACCTGGAAGTGAAACAAACCAAAAGTAATCAAACAGCAATGTTAGCTAGGAGGTGGATGAATGCTAAAGTTGGCTAACGGGTTATCAAATATGTTATTTTACCCAGATATATGGCCCAGTGTCCCGCCAAATGTTCTCTATGTTCTAGCTGAAAGAACACATATGAGTTAGCTTCCATTAGACAACAGCTAACATTTGTCAAGAAGTGGTGAAATGACAACAGTTAGTCAACAAAGTCTCCATAAGATTGTTTACACGAAGCCCAATAAAAGCTGCTCACACATTAACTTAATCTCCATGTTCAGTCCTATAAATACCATATGTACCACCAAGAGAAAAATGTGCCCTCACTTTTGCTCCTTTTATCAGATGATACAGTATTTTAAGCCAACAAATGTAAGTTCAGTCACATTTTGAATGAGGGTAATGTTATCTTTTACTGAAGAGAGACTACAGAGAGATCAATCATCTCTTCGTGCTTGCTGATCCTCTGCCGGGGTCATGTCCGCAGTCTTGTGTGAAGCTCGCGGTGACATCAGCCCAGCGTCATGGCTGAAATCAGAACCCTGAAACACAAACCAGTGACTTTCAACAGCTAGTGACTGACACCACGCTTAAACAACGGGTACAGACCTGAACAAACACAGGCTCTGGAGACCATTTGAGCCAGTTACACACAGACAAGAGGAAACACCTGCTGGAAGAGCCACTTTAAATCAATGCAGATTCCTCTTCTTAATTTCTGCCCAAGACTTCCAGGATTCCTGCACACAGCTGCATGATTACAGAGTACTTTGACATTTAGAGAAACTGGTTTCTTGCTGAGATTTAACATTAGCTAGTTAGCTTACCGGTACATGTGAAATTGTCATTTTCCTTTAAAAGGGATATTGAGATGTTTTACTGATGTTTCTTTTTTGTTTTTGGCATCTGAAATATAAAATATACCAATTTCAATCCTGTAGCCTACTAATAACTGTTGTAGTGGAAAAGATGAAAATAAAACTAAATACATGAGTTAATAACGGTATTAATTACATTATCAAAATGAAGTGTAAACAGAAATGTACAGCGTCATACTTTTCTTAATTGTTATTTTACTAGCAATCCAGTCATGCATAGATTAAACTTACTTTCTCTTCCACCAATTCAATTTTGCGTTCCTTAATTTTATCCAATTTTTCATTTCCTTTTTATATTTTTACCTATGCAATAATAAACATTCCCCAACATTTTACATTTTCCTGAAGCTAATATGCTAGCTGAAGCTTGATATTTAAGAGACAGGTGTGAATTACGATTTATCTTTTCATCCAGTTCTGGGCAAGAAAGTGAAAAGTACAATTCCCAAAATGCTGAACTAATCCTTTAAGATTATTTCTTAATCCGTCTTCATTATACGTCAACATCTACTGTGACGCAACCTTATTCAGTTTACAAAACACAAATAACACAATAAAACAACCATTACACTGTTAGGATCTTTATGATGTTTTATTCCAGCACAAGTCTTTTGTGTTGTAAAATGGCTGTGTAGCTAGGAATTAAAGGAGAAGTACAAAATGGAAAATTACAGACAGTTCTAGTATAATTGTTTAAATCCCTATTGTGTTTATTTCCTAAAACCACATCTAGGAAAACATTATTTCCCTGCCTTCTTTGGAAACATGGTCAGAAAATGAAAATAAAATTCAAAATTAAAAAGGTGAACAAGAAGATAATAATGAAGCTTTATTTGAAGTCACTCTCACGATGGAGGGGAATCTGAAAGGGCTGCTTGATGAGTCACATTTACAGCCTGATTTATAGTGTTTTTACCTACCCAGTCAGGTAGCCCTTTTTTTTGCATTTCACACAGTTTCTACCAACAGTGGCACACAGGGAGGGCAGTAAACTACTCAAATGCACCCTTTATGCATTTGTTCATGACAATGATAATTGCTGCTCCTCTATAATCTTCCTAATGAAAGCAGGCTAAGCAAATTACATATAATTGACCTCAAAACCACAACACAAGTACATTCGAGAGAGCACAGCTGCATCATTGCAGGGCCCTGCCAGAGTTTCCCTCTTAAAGTGAAGAGTGATCCCTTCCTCATGGGCCAAGTTTGAGCTCGACCCCATGAACCCATCAGTATAACCGACACCCCTAATGTTTAAGAGGGAGTGCAAGAAAACAGCATCATTTGGGATTGTGGTCTTACCAGGACATCAGGTAAGGCTCGATAGTCAAGGTTTTCAACTAAATCCTGATCATTTAAAAAGTTAAAACTGGGCCCGTGTGTCTCACGCACACGGACATACAGTAGCTTTCATGTCATGAAGCACACAACAACTTCCTGGGCAGGAACTCCAAAAAAAAAAAAAAAAAAAAAAAAAAAAAAAAAAAAAATCAAACAAAATAAAAATACAAGGTAACACTGAGAAGTGAAGGGAAAATCCTTGCTTTCGTCTTCTAAAAAAAAACCAAAACAAAACAAAAAACCAAAACATTCATGATATTTTAAACTAAAATTCTCTGAAATTGTCACGGACCAAAAATGCTTCAGTCATTTCCAACAATGAAAACTCTTCCTCAGCTTCCTTATGTACAAGATTTAAACATACCATGACATGAGGACGACAGTTCAGGTAATTTAAAATTAAATCAAAATTTTGTCCACTCGTGGTGAAAGTTGCCGCCACACTCTGACGTCACAGAGCAACACGACATGAATCATATATATCAAAAATTGCTGGGGGGAAAAGACAACCACACACACTCACTTAGGCAGGTTATGCTGTAAATTTACAGTAATGACACCTATAGTTCTGTAAGCCAAAATCTCTATTTTAGAATGCTGAACATTAGGGTAGCTTTCTATAAAAATCTTTTTTTTTTTTTTTTCTTCCATGTCTTTTCCCCGCCCCGACGACACTAAGCATATGGCTTAAATATTTGTAAAACTATGTAGTCCAATGGGGGAATAAGAGTCTCTGCCGTCTCAGTCTGGCTCGCTGAGATGATCCTTTCAGACAGACGTCTACTCTGTTGTGTGTAGCTGCACATGGTTCTGTGTGCATTCGTGTGTGTGTGTGTGTGTGTGTTTGTGTATATGTTGGGAGGGTGATTGACACAGAGGGAAAAACTTTATAGCTGATCAGACTGTAATTCTTGCCCTGCGTGCCGCCACTGTTGTTTTTTTTCTTTTTTGTTTTTAAAATTAGCACTACAGCACCGTCTCCTCTTCCTTCCTTCAAAGTCTGACACAGAAAAACGTTCCTGAAATCGAGCGCCGCATCATAGCCGCCATCCCTTTAGGCTTTCAGCAGGGCCGCCAGTGTAAACATGATCCCCTTTTCTCAGTGAGCTCACAATACTGCCTCGACAGACAGGCGGGGGGGGGAAAGAAAGTCAACGAAAAGACATCAACAACAAATACGATGGCCGTTATCGTGGAGATATGCGGGTTAAGGGAAGAAAATAAAAGAAATTAAAACATTGACAGCTACCGATCAGGAGTATTTCCTGGGACAGGGAGCAGTTAGGGCAGTATGGATCCTTAGTGCAATGAAGGCCAGAGGAGCGACCGGCCGGCTGCACAGCCTCAACGTTCATACAGCCGCTCGCTCTGGAAGGTGTGGCCAGCCAGCTAATCAGCGGGCTGAAAGAGAGGTCCAGTGGGCTTCATCAACTCTCGCCAGGAAGAAGAGTAAGGGCAGACATTATGCTTCTAGTCACATTGATTCACTCACACACACGCGTCCATACACACTTTATACTCTGTAAAACTACGACGGCTAAAGCCTAGGAGGGGAGGAGAGAGAGTCCTGTCCAGAGCGTCTTCTGGAGGAGTCCTGAGCCTCATTTCGTTAACTTTGAATAAAAAGTTATGTACGTGTGAGCGTCTACGTGTATGAGGACGTGTAAACATCGAAATGTGAGTCGTGACGAGTGCGATTATTCTGCTAGGCCGTTGGAGCGAGTGTGTGGTGTTAGGGTTGTGTGCAAGTTAACTATGCCTGTGACCAGTTTCGTCTTGAATGGGTATTTGTAATCTGTGTGTGTGTTCTTGTCTCCTAGGTTTTTTTTTTTTGTTTCCTGTTAAGTCTCTCCACTGTTGTAAATGTACATTCATCCATCGTAGGGGGCGAGTATGACGCTGGGCCACACACCAACTGATCCTGAGGCTTTTCCAGTGGTCCGATAAAGACTCTCGCCTCATCAGCGCACTCAAAATAAACAGCAGTAGAGGTACTGGAGGACGCTGTACCACATGAAGCCAGAGGCGAACGCAAACGACTGGATGATACACAGCCACACGGGGTCGAGGGTCATCTGCCGAGAGACTGTCTCCCTCTGTCCTTCATGGGGGAATGATCCTGATGAGGGAGACATAAATACAGACGAGTCAGACGTTTTCCTCCTCAGTCAAAAATGTGTTTTTCTTCTTGTTCCTACAGTTGGATGTCTGAGAGTGGCTGTGTCCAATGATGTATGTGCAGAGTTTGACACCAGAGGGCTGATATCACATTCATTGCTCAAAGTGTAAATGTCCTCTGTGCTCAGTGGAAATCAGATTTTAAGAGGTCGGTAGACAATTCTGCTCAAACATTCAGCATATACAGGCATGATGTGGAAACTTGAAGCCTCCAGTGCACAAACACTGTAGGAGACACCTTGTGTCCAGCGGTTAAACTTATGAATGTTAAAATATTTGCATATCAAATGAGGGAGAGAGAGAGTAGGTGCCTTTTCAAGAATAAACCACGTCAGACACACGTTAGATCATTTGTATGTATGCCTTAAATGGGCAATTAGTTATTTTGGGGAAGAAATTCAAACTCAGAACTGTAATCATTACAATATTAATGAGGTAACAATACAAACTCAGAAATACTAATTTTTCCTATAACTGAATAAACAAGCTGTTCTCAGAGGAAAATAAGATCCTAAAAAGACTGTTTGACGCTAGGAAAGTGGCAGGGTCCGCCACATATAAACAAAGTACAACAGTTTGAAATTGTGTTGTCCTTTAAGGTCAGTTAAATCATAAAAGTAAGTAAGCTATTACTAACTATAACTTACTTTGTACATAATGTGTGAGAAATACAGCACCCTGCCAGTCAGCATGTTTACATGTACTTTAAGTGGATTAGCATCTGCCAGCAACACATATAACAAAGTGAGTTTCAGTCTGCAGTAGAGAAGTTAAAGCAGAGAGAAATGGCCCTCGTCAGCTTTCATTTCCCCAGGAGCGTTTGTGCCTCATGGCAGACAGAATATTAGAGTGAAAGCAATCTGAACACCAGTGGTTTTTGCAATCAACATTTACTTCATGATAAGTTAAAGGACAAAAAATGTGGGAGGGAAAAGACGTGTACTGAGGGACTCAGCCAGTGTTCAAACTACAAGAATTAAAAGTAATGTCTAGTTGGAATTACTGTTAATGTTTGCAAGCTAAGCTAACAATCTTCCACTTTCTGAGAAGAATACAAACATGACGGTACCTCCGTAATATATTTTCTCAGACAACTGTCAAATATGAGCACGACAGGGTGAGACAGACCTGTGTCATAGAAGTGGGCCAGCAGCTCTTCTTTCTCCACAAACCTCTGATACAACCAGTCAGTCAGGGCCTCGGCCTCCACAGGAACCTCCTTTATTGGGTACATCCTGGAGGAAGAGAGACAGAAACACAGACGGGGGGATAGATGAAACACAAAAAAGAATTACCGAGGTCTCACTCAGCAGAAACTGTCTACATTGATCAGCTGTGGAAGCTGCAGTCCAAACTGAGGCTGTGAGCCGTGGTCCCTGAGCAGAGCAGTCTATTTCAGACTGGAATCTAACACGGCTCGTCTGTGTGTTTGCTGTAGCTTCAGCTCTTTTGGGGGGGGGGGTTCATTAACGGGCTGGCTCATCAGAGTGTCAGAGGGAGACAGAAGTGCTGAGAGGAGCTCTGACAGGAGACAGACAAGTCGTGTAGCTTCTCAAAATGGCTCAGTAAGAAGTGTGTGTGGGAAGGGGGAAGAAAAAAAAAAAAATCTAACCGAAAATCAGCTAACCACCGAGCCAGAGAGAAGCAGCACTGCTAAATTCTGGCGAGAACATTTCAGCTTTTTTGCATTCATAGACATCTATCATCTGTGTGCGGTCTGTAGTGCCAAGGGAGGCAATAGTAGGGCTGCAAATAAGACTTATTTTAAAAAAGTTTCTTGATGAATCGTTTTGTTTTGTTTTTTTGGTCGATTGAACGTTTGCAAACAGCAAAATTGACCATGACATGCTTCCAGAGCCAGCAGTGTCTCCAAATGTTTTATTTTGCTGCACGAACAGAGAAAATAGTAAAGAATTAGGTTAAAGGAATAAAGAATGTTTGTGTATTGTATGAAAGGATATTATTAGGATATTCAGCATTTTTACAGATAAATAGGATACCATGAAAGATTGTATTATATTGTATAAAATATCCTGAAAAGATGCGTTTTGTATCTCGGGCCATTTTTTTGTATCCAGAACAAATAATATTCCGGGAAGGGGGGGTGATGATGACGTTGTTTCGTTTACTTGGTATCCATGACAACTGATTTGACGACAAGATTTAATCTGATCTCTTTAAGCTCACACCAGTTGGCACCCTGCTGTTTGCAAACCAAAAGTTAGAAAATTATCCGACAGACTGCCCAAAAGCCCAAAATGAAACAAACAAATCCTGACATTTGAGAAGCATCAACAAGATAATTATTGTCCCCCCCCCACCCCGTTTTTTACTCACAAATGATTTCCAGGTGGCTAGAGCACGGATTCTTTTTAAAATGACAAATGAGAAACAATTTTGAAGGTAAACACAATGACTAATGCACTCGTTGATATTGTGAAGTCAGAAGTGGCTTTTAAAAAAGGTCACTTCTACAGGCCAATAACGAGAGTGCCGATGAAATCTTGGCTCTAGCCAGAAGGGGTCCCTAGTCAGCCGCACTCCCACACGGCCGGCTCCTGGTCACCTTCAAATAGAGGTTACAGTCTCCTCCCTCAGACAAACATTTCCTCTGCACTCAACGTTTGCTCGATACTCCCGACCGGATAACATCCACTGTAAAAATACATCTGTGCCTTTGAGGAAAGCTTCTGCAGAAGGGAAGTAATGAGTGATACAGTATTGATTATTAGAGTGATCAATTAATATTAAGAAGCAATCTAAGAAAAGGCAGGATGATGTCTTGCGCCTGCACCAGAGTGGATGAACGTATCTGCTGTTAAAACACATCAGCCAGTATTCACATCATCCTGAATAAAAATATCAATATCACTAAAACGGGAAATAATTGCAGAGAATTTTTTGCTTGAATGGACAGACGAGATAATGCATTTAAGTTCTGGCTGCGGAGTCTAGGCACAAATGAATTGCACTGCTGCATTAAAATCATAGATTTCTTTGTTTGATCATTGTTGGACACATTTCAGACAACACGAGTACATGACTCGACAAAATATCTAATGGTAGTCATTGGCAGACATTTTCATGTAGAAATGTTAAATATTAAACCATAAATTGGACATTAAAATATATATAATAAGTGTTCATATGATCCCTTAAACAAAATGTAAACTGTCACATTATATGGATTTACATGTGGGAAATTTTAATTCTCGCTGTGCTCACATTCCTTTCAAATGCTTTCATCAGAGAGGACTTCCATGCAGATACGACAGGAAGAATGTGTCCTCTGACTTCAGGAAAAGGCTTGGCCTGCCTGTTCTACAGATTAGAAGGCGGGGGGGGGCTGATGATTCAACACAGGCTTCCGTTTAGTTTGTGTATTTCAACTGCATATCTACAGACCCTTCTGCTCATTATCCAGTGCTTCACTGCGTGGGTGTTTCTCAGTGGCACCCCTGAACAAGGTCCTGTTGAAGAACAGCAATTTCAATGTCCCCGGCCGTGTGAAACTCCTATTAAATTCAAGATAACACTAAATAATCCACCACTGTCATCCCGTTAAAGGTTCTTACGAGGCAGACAGCAGTTTAGGCTGCCCAAAACTGGAGCCAAGCTGCCGGGGCCACCTGATAGGGTGATCAGAGGCCGAGGCAAGATGTTCCAAAAGGCTTCTCCTGCTGCGTCTGTGCATATCAGGTGTCCGAATCCACACGTAGGTGGGTATTTGTAAAACAGGGGTTTGAAACAAGAAGTTTTTCCATCCAGATGAGCGTTTCACCAATGCTTTGGCAAAGAATCGTCATAATTACACACCTGATGATGCACATCACGTGACCACTGACTCACACTGGGCATGTGCGTGCTGGTGTAAACAGGAAGCAGATTGTATTCTGGCTGGGTTCATTTGGTACAAAGAGCTATGAACACTGTTGAACTTTTATTCCATTTTACCAGATAAAAATACTGAGACGAATATTCCTGAATGCTACTTTTATTAAAAACGTTGTCAGTAGAGGTTTTGGTCTCTATTTTCTGTTGCTGCATTCTTAACTGCGTCTTCCTGAAAACAGACATTATAGAACACCCATATAACACAAATACTCCCCCAAATCATATCACAATTAAGGAAATGGAGCTATACATGAAGACAAAAAGCACAGCAAAGAACAAAAAAAAGCTGGAAAGACTGTGAATCTGTGCTTCTAATTAATTCAATAGGCTGAACTATTCTCATTACCACTCATTGTTTGTTTATCCTTTCTTTGTCTTTAATTGATTCATGTATCTTTATAATGTACATTGTCATTTATTTCAATATTTTTCTGTCTGGTCAGATGTAAAAACTGAAAACACAATTTCGGAATATCTCTGTAGAAAAAGCTATGTTTCAAGAAATACCCGCATACTGTGGACATTTCTGTTGTGCCACAGCAACCAACTACTCGCACTGACGCTCTCGCAAAGCAGTATGAAAGTCCAAAATAAGTCCAGAAAAAGGTTGAGAATAATCATCACACCAGCACCCCTTAATAGTAAGACTGATGCAATAATTTATGGACAGAAAGTAGCAATTAAAGCAACGGATAAATCAAGCAAGTCATCACTAGAACAATAAAAGCGGTGTTTTCCTGGAAGCGTTTCGTAGTTGTGGTGAAAGGTGGCAATTTTTGGTTTTGGCTGAACATGAAGCTCCTCTTAAGGGTCTATTTACGGAGCGGAGAATTTAGCATTTGTCACAGCAATGATCGGTGTAAATGAATGATTAAATGTATAATATGTTCGAGCCTTGAGATGGTTTCACACCTGCACCAGAGCAGGGTGCCTGCCAAAAGGCTCAGGTACTCTAAAATGTAAACCGATAGCTCTGTAATCCTGGAAGAGGAGAACAGGAGCTGGATCGGGCCACTTATCGGAAGCGTTTAGGGCCGAGGGTAGCAGGTGGCTGCCACGGCGCTTTCCTGCAGCTGAAATATTCATGCTGAAATCAGGAACCTTTGGCGTCGTCTAGCTACTGAGGACAGCTGAGGCTGCTGCTGATTCGGGTCCAGAGCAAATAAAAACAACTTGCTTCGTTAGCGTTCAGTGTCTTCCTGCATCAGCTGGGACTGTTTGGAGAACAATGTCTGTAAGGGCGGTTTCTCACAGCTAAAATCAAGCAGCATGTGGGGAGTTGACTTGGTTCATTTCCTGCTCTCAAAACACCTGACTCTACATTTAGGCAGTTAGCAATCACATCGCTCTCGTTCTATGAATAAGATAAGAAACACACTTATTGTGCCCAAGCTTGTAACTGACAACAGTACAGGGACAGCACAGTGGCAATAAGGACAATGATATACAAAACACAATAAGTGGCATTGACTAAAAAAACAATAGCATATGCCCCTGAGGATATTGTCAGACTAATGACACAACTAAGTATAACCATACCCTCAGATTTGAGAAGCTGAACTGAGCGAAAGTGAACAATGATGGAAATAGCTAAGGAGTGGTCTGGTGTTGTGTTTTCATGTCAGCCAATCAGAGCTGGTTCCCACAAACACATGTGATTACTGTAGAATCATTTGATGCAGGAGTGAATGCTGATAGTAACCATTTACATTTAAGTCCTAAGCCAGATGTTCGACCAACGTGAAAGTTGTTCAATAAGTAGCAGCTGAAACAACACTTAAAATGCACATAGCTCAAAGCTGCTACGGCCTTCTCGAGGTAAACGTACAAAGATTTCTTAAAAAACAAAACATGTTTTGCAAACCTGATTTTCGTGGTGTTTGGTTTTTTTTTTGTGGCCGAAAAGGAAAAGTTCAAGAAAGACAACAAAGCATAATGCCCGCAGGCTGCACAGTTCCAAGGAAGAGGGAGACTAACAGAGCCATGCCGTGGTTTTGTTTGCTGTAGTGCGAAAAATGGAAACATTGCACTACAGTGTCAATATTGCGCTGAGAGAGAAGAAAGATGAGTATGGCTGTATTTCTATTTGTTGTGCCGGGAGCCACAGCGGCGTGCGTAACAGTGTACAGTAGTGATGGTGGTGGCCCGTGCTGGTGAGGAATTGGTGCTGATGTGCTGGCGCGGGGCCACGTCCGCGCTCTCATTTCCACCCTAACCCACTTGGCAGTGGTCTGCTTGTTAACCTGACACCCGGCACACAGATAGACAGCTGTGAGAGAGCTGCAGTTTCTCCTGTCAATAACCTTAAACATCAGACTGTTAGCATGTGCTGACCTGTGCGGGTGATGCAGCAACACCTGTGGATATTTTGTGCTCTGGTGAACAGAAGACAAAACAGTTGTCCGTGTGTTTATTCATTAGAAGAAAGACATTTTGAAGGGAAGTTTTCTATCCTTCATATTTACCGCCTTGTTCGAATCATTTAATCTCTGAGCAGCTCTTATTCTCGAGATATTGTTTCCTCTTTTAACAAGGCTGGGAAGCTAATTAATTTGGGACTGTAGCTGGAAAAGTCTGTCCACTCAACAGGCCTCTTTGGAGCGGTGCCACTCATTGTTTGGGGACTCTGTAAGGCCCTAAATCTCTCTGGCTATGAAATCTTGAGAAACAAAGAGGCGCCCTGGGAGGCCTACTCTCAGGCACAATGTTGCAAAAGGTGAATATTGAGATTAGCGGGCAGTGCGGCTCGGGGACTGAAAATAAGTCTCTTGTCCTGCTTCATGTCCCTTTCTAGTTGAGATAAAAATTTTGTGGTTGAGAAAGAGGTTTTCATTTATGTGCAATGACGCTCCAAATCCCAAACTGCTGCTGAGCTCTTTCTCTCAATGTCCCTGTGGAGTCAGAATCAGACTGACCAGCTAAAGCAACTAATAAAGAATCAGTAAAATATGTTTAGTAAGAACGTTTGGGAGGGCAATTTGTGCTACACTGGATTGATGTCCTAGCATACTTTCACTAAATAAACCACACACTCCACATGACTCTTAGTGGCTCTTTGCTTGCAGAATGCCCAGTGCTTATCTGCAATCAGAGAGGAGTTGAGGGGCGGTAGGAGTCCACGCTTTAATTGCTCCATTTAGTCTTTAATCTACTTCCTCTCTGGCTTTAAGGCTGTTTATGTTCCAGGAAGTGGTTTGGTGCAGAACGACGGACACATCAGATTCTCCACCAGCACATTTACATACAAACTCACTAACGTCATATAAAAATTTCTTCCCAATTAAATTTTAAATTGACTTTTGATTGATTACTGTCTTCTAATGAGCTGTCAAATTGTCTATCAGTATTCTGTGTGCTGATCAAAGAATTTTGTTATGTTCTACGATTTCTGCTGAACGGCTGACAACGGCATCAGTGCACAATGTGCATCAGGTCTTTGGAGCATGTAAACATCATATCCTGGTTTTTGGGGCCTGAATAAACACTCCAAAAGAACATCTTGTCCAAGTTACTGAACGTTCTCTACAATTAGTGCAGGTGTGTCACCAATTCAAGCCAGAGTTTAGTCAGAAAAAGAGACAAGCTAAAATGGAAATGGATGTTTCTAAGGACGACCACCACAACTACCCTACTATTTCTTTAAAATTAAGTAAATAACCCACTTTGGTGTGAAGGTAATAATCAGCTGCTCACTAATGACCATGTGATGACTCAGTAATTAAGTGGCTAGAAATGTGAGCCCTGAATTGGTCGGGTAAATCAAGTCATGGGAGGAAAAGTCAATGTTTACTTTAAGTGTGTCAAGACCAGCAGATGTGGACGCTCTGCTAATCCTAAAGTAAACAACTGTTAGGGGGAAAATCCCATCTCTGTCCTGGTTTGTTTGCAGTGATAATGTCATCAAACTATTACATAAACAAAAACACAACAGTAGTTCCAGATGGTTTTCTAGCTTGATTCAATTCATTTAGCCTGGTGTGAAAGCTGTCAACCGAACAAACGAGCCGAAGCCTCCTGAAGGCTCTGGTGTAACGTCTCTTAAAACAATCTTCTGATTGTGAGCTAAGAAATCAATCTCTCTGACAGAGCGATGCAATTTAAAAAGGAGAATACTTTAACCGCAGTAACACGTAATCAAATAAGTGTGGGGATTTTCCAAGTTAATACAGAGAAACAGCCTTTCAGTGGTATTCTAGCAGGCCCAATAAAAAGTGCAAAAAGAGTAAAAAATAGAGGTCACACAGCAGCTATTATGGTACAAAATGTCTCTGTATTGTCCTCTTTTTGTCCCTCTATCACCAGTTTTGAGCTGCTGAGTTAAGTTGCAGTGTCGAACAGTAATGCTAATGATCAGTTATTTCAGAATTTTGGCACACCAAAGTATATAAAAGGTTCTAAGTATATAATAATTGACAAGAGGCGTTGTTTGACAGGCTGCCACTCACCAAAGTTTGACTTTCCTTGTGAGTTCATGAAGCACTGTTGAGAGCAGCTTCAGTACAGGTAGCCTCGTGTTCATACCTATTTGTTAGTTTGTAAAAGTCAGCGCGAAAACTAAATAGTCAAGAATTAAAAAGGGATGATGACCAAAGTACTGATATGAAAGTAATCGTGAGCAATCACATGAGCGGTGAGCAAACACTATGCCCACCCTGACGTCTGTGTCAACGTGGCAGCAGCACACTCTACCTGGTCACTTTGACCATATGCCTCTGACTCAAGGTTGTGATTTCAGGACACGGATGAGAGACGGATGGCGCGGGATAAGCAGGGAAGAGGTTAATAACAGTCTAGCATGGGAGCATCGACCTCTTATTAGTGCACAGGTCAAAAGTAAGGGGCCATGAGACCACTGTCACAGGAGGATCTGGACTATGTGGCACAAAACAAACTGTCACACAGATGCCAGAACACCCTGCTGTTTATAAGGGTGCATGCTGCAGGTCACTGTGAAGAAGTCAGACGCTGACACAAGAACAGATTTGAATACAAGTCTACAAATAATTATCATCTCTGCTTTTTAAATCAGTGTTTCATATTCGGAAACATTTACGCATGGGCTGTGTTAACATTAAGTTGCAAGGCTTAACCGTTTGCAGTTTATGCTACTTTATACTTATACTCCACTATATTACAAAACGAAACACTACAAGTTGTAATTCACTTCTTTTATCTGACTTTATAGAGTGAGCTTCGTAAACAGTGTTCAGTGAAAAGAATATTCTTCTTATACAGTCGTTTTGCTCTACGATTGAGCTATTAAAGTTCTGTTTTCTTATTAAAAGTAAAAAGAATCGGAGTCACGTGACCATCGCGAGGGATGTAGACGCTTCGCTTCGTCGCTCCGCAGAACCCCTCAATATTTAAGCATTATTTTCATATCCAACGCTACTTTTTGCGCTCTCGGTTAATTTTTTCTGTCTTGTGGAAGTTTTGTGCACATTGAGATGCCAAATTCGAGGGGACAGACAAACAGGCAGCCACCAACACCTCGTCCAGCCGTCGGTGTGGCAGCTAGCTCGAAACAAACGACAAACAAACAGCCAGCAACATCTCCTTCAGCCGTTAGCGTGGCGACAACAAGTCCGAATAAAACAACAAATGAACAGCCGACTACAATTCGGCCGTCTTCCGCCGACAATGTGACGATGGCAGCAAGTTTGGAAAAAACGACAAACTTTTCAGCCGACAACGAGGAGCTCGCCGCGCTAGTTAAGGTAGCAGTTGCAGAAGCTATCAAAGAGGCTATCCCCACACTCGTGGAAGACGTGGTGTCTCAGCTGACTAACAAGACACAAGCTCTGGTGGATGCACAGGTCGCGGTATTCCGCGGCGAGATGGTTGCCATGCAGGCTGAGATTTCTAAGTGTGTGGACTATATGGAGAAGGACGAGAACCGTGTGGAGGAGATGGACAGTCGGCTCTCTTCATCGGTGAGCAAATTGGCAGAAAAACATGCACAGCTGGAGGACAAAATTGCCGACATGGAAGACAGGTCGCGCAGAGACAATGTACGTGTGCATGGAGTCCCTGAAAGCGCAGAGACACTGAATGTTCTTGCTTTCCTGACGGATGCCATACCACGGTGGTTTCCTAATCTGGGACCTGTTGAAATTATGCGCGCGCACCGTTTAGGTGCTCCGAAGGAAGACGCAAATGGCAGACCTGTGTCTCGCACCATCATTTTCAAGCTACTGCGCTTCACTGACAGAGATAAGATCCTGAAAGCGGCGCGCGGCGCAGCAGTGGAGATGGAGGGAAGAACCATCCGCTTCACCCCGGACTACAGCCCGCACACATTCAGACGCAGGCTGGCCTTCTCCGAGGCAATGGACGCTCTGCAGAAACTGAACTTTCGCACTTTTCTCCTCTATCCTGCAAAACTCAAGGTGATGCGAGGAGGAGTGAGCCACTTTTTCAACACCCCAAGGGAGGTAAAAGGTTTCATCAACTCCCTCGGTGAATAGTTTCACTAAACAGGTAATCCAACCAGCTGTTTACTTTAACTAAATGCTTTGTAAACATACTCTGTTTCATTCATTGGATTCAAATTCTGCATATTATGAATGAGTCCAGCTGGCTTATATCACGCTCTCTGTTCCCAATAAAGAAGAAATACTGACTCCACAAATCTGCAGAATGCCAGGGATTTATGTTATTGTTGTTACTAGGTCTCTTTTTGATTTTTGTTTAAGACCAAACTCTGTTTTCTAAAAGGAAGGTTGTTGATATAGTCTTGGCATGCTGCCAACTCTACTGTTATAATTTTACCAGCCATGTTTTAGTTGCATCTAGTACTGATAACCCAGGCTACCACATGGTTGTACATTCTGGGTAGCTCAGTTACAATCGCTATGATCATTACTGTGATATGATATGATATAACTGTAATCTGTTATCGGGTGGGGGGGACCTGTGCGCGAGCTGGGAAGGAACACGCCTCTCGAGGATCACAGGTCCAACATGGAGGGGAAGTCAGGCTCCCTAGGAGGAGTAAAACTTTGCTTTTGTTTTTTCTTTTTTTTTACTTTTTTGTGGGTGTTTGTGTTTTTGCCCTCTCTTGTTCTTTTGAGGGTGGCGGGTTCATGGCGACAGGGGTTTTGGGGTGGGATGGATCTCTCTCAACACTTTAATTTTACATTTTGGTCGGTCAACTGCAACATAGGTAGTCTCTACTCTACCCTAATCTTGTATCACGATACCAGCCTCCATTGGTCACCATGTGTAGTATGCATGTAATCAGCTGGAATGTAAATGGGCTGAATGGTCAAATTAAGCGCACAGCCTGCTTAGACCTGTTACGTAGACAACATGTGGACGTTGCCTTTATACAGGAGTCCCACTTAAGAACTATAGATGTCCGCAGATTTTCAAATAAACACTATCATGTGGCCGCCTCAGCGTCACTGGACATCAAAACTAGGGGATCTCTAGTGGTACTGAGACGTAACCTCTCAATAACTGTACTTGGTCAATTTGGCAGTGAGGATGGTAGGATCTCTTACATTAAGACTATTATATCTGGACGCAAATTTGCTTTTATATCAGTTTATGCTCCATCCCAATATGAATCAGAATTCTTTCCCAGATTAAC
Organism: Acanthopagrus latus; assembly: GCF_904848185.1. Lineage (NCBI taxonomy): Eukaryota > Metazoa > Chordata > Actinopteri > Spariformes > Sparidae > Acanthopagrus > Acanthopagrus latus. The sequence continues at coordinate 12,850,312 of NC_051060.1, read as the reverse complement.
AGAAGTCTTAGTGCACCTACAAGACTTCTCACTTATTCTCGGTGCTGACATGAACTGCTATGCAAATGTGATATTGGACAAATCTACTCAGCGCTCCACGGCCACACAGTTACAAGCATCAAAAGACTTTCAGAATTTTCTGTCAGCATTTAGCTTAACAGACTTGTACCGCTCTATCAACCCCACATCCAAACAGTACACTTTTTATTCAGCTAGACACCAGAGCTTCTCCAGAATAGATTATATTTTAACCTCAGCTACTTCCCTTTCTGAAATACATGATGTTGTTATTAAGCCTTGTTCTTTATCGGATCATGGCATTGTTGCAGCGCGCTTCACACTCCTAGGTACACCACCAAGAGCCCCACGTTGGCGGTTCAACGTCTCACTTCTCAAAAATGATGATTTCTGCACTTTTCTGAAGGAGAAGCTAAACTTTTTTATAGATGTTAATGCAGGCTCAGTGGATGATCCTAGATTTTTATGGGACGCTATAAAGGGCTGTATTAGGGACTCCTCAATCTCATTTTCATCCCACCTTAATAAGAGCAGACTGAACAAGATAACTGAACTGGAGAATGCGCTCGCCGAGCTAGAGGTGCAGCAACGGGCCACATATTCTGATGCAGTGCAAGGCAGAATAGCTGTGACAAGAACTGAATTGAATTCTTTGTTAAGACGTAGGGCAGAGTTTTTGATGCACAGGACCAGAAGAACATATTATTTCAATGATGCCAGACCAAGCCACCTTTTAGCTTTAAGACTGAAAACCCATGAAAAATATTCAAATATTACAGCCATCGTAACACCTAGCCGTACCCTAAGCAATCCAGTTGATATCAACTCTGAGTTTAAATCTTTCTACTCATCTCTTTATAAATCTGAAATTTCCCTTGATATGCAAGCGTGTGCAGACTTTTTTCAGGATCTCAATCTACCTTCCCTGTCCGATAACGAATCAGAATCACTCAATACCCCCATTTCGCTAGAAGAGTTGAGGAAGGCTCTCGTTAATATGAAAAAGGGCAAATCCCCAGGGTGGGATGGAATTCCACCGGAGCTGTACCTCACTTTCTGGGATATCTTGGGCAGACCATTATTGGATATGATTAACATGGCCATTGATAAGGGTGCGTTTAATTCCAGCACTAATACTGCTATAATTACAGTCTTGCCCAAACCGAACAAAGATTTAACTAAATGTGGTAATTACAGACCTCTTTCCCTCCTGAATGGGGATGTTAAACTATATGCAAAAGTACTTGCAACCCGGTTGGAAATACATCTTACAAAGCTCATACACAATGACCAAACTGGTTTTATTAGAACTCGCCTAGCATCTGACAATGTCCGTCGCTTGTTACACATCATTCATGCATCTAGTAGTATCGATTCTCCTTGCTCGGTCCTATCGTTGGACGCTGAAAAAGCGTTTGATCGGTTAGAATGGGAATATCTTTGGACAACGTTGGACAGATTTGGGCTAGGTTTGCATTACATCAATATGGTTAAAGTTTTGTACGCAAATCCCTCAGCAATGGTCTGCACAGGCCATGTCTGCTCTGCCCAGTTCCCAATATTGAGGGGCACTCGTCAGGGCTGCCCCCTTTCACCATTACTTTTCGCTCTTTCCCTCGAGCCGCTGGCGCAGAAAATAAGACTGCACCCATCAGTACATTCTATCACTTTTTGTAACACAGAGCATCGTATTTCCTTATACGCTGACGACATTCTTCTTTATGTCGGCAGTGCTGGTTCCTCAATCCCACATTTGCTTTCCTCCTTTGATATGTTTAGCTCACTCTCTGGATACAAAATTAACTGGAATAAGTCAGCACTGATGCATTTAAATCCAGCTGCGCATCAGGTTCCCCTGCCCTCCCATATACCAGTAGTCAAAAGCTTTAAATATCTTGGAATTCGAATTTTTCCCTCCACATCGTCTATAGCAATAAAAAATTTTCAAGGTATATATAGCCAGATCGAGAGGGACTTTGAGCGCTGGTCGAATCTTCCAAACTCTCTTCAGGCCCGAATAGCAATAATTAAAATGGACATACTCCCTCGTGTTAATTTTTACTCCTCCATGATCCCTCTCGCTCCCCCTTTGGGATACTGGGATAAACTCCAGTCATTGGTCTCTAAGTTTATATGGAAAGGAAAAAGGCCTCGCATAAAACTCACGACTCTTCAGCGAGACAAGAATCAAGGGGGGCTAGCTCTCCCAGATTTTAAAATCTATTCCTGGTCCTATGTGCTACGCCCCCTATCTACATGGTTCGACCCGAGTTCCGCTGTTTCTTGGAGACCAATTGAGGAGAATGTTGCGCTACCCCACAGGTTGCAAGACTTGGTGTATGCTAACATACCATTGCAAAAAGCCAAATTACGTTTAGGCCCTGTTATTTCATTTTTACTTACATCTTACCGTACTGCAATGAGGCACGTTGGCGCTGATCATAAATGGCATAATCACACACCCATTTTCAATAACTTCTCACTTCTTACTGGTAATATGCCTTTTTCATTTCCGCATTGGAAGAATAGAGGAGTGAACATACTAAAGGATCTATATAACGTCCATGGTTTACGAGCTTTTAACGATCTACAAGCAGAATTTGGTCTTCCGGGTTCATCCTTTTTCTTTTATATGCAATTAAGATCAGCTATGCGGGCATATGGTGTCCCTTGGGGAGTAGCTCTTCCCACACACCCTCTACGTAAGTTGCTTGCCTCTATAGGACCTACACGGGGGATGGTTTCTAAACTTTACAAATTCCTTTCTGGACCCCATAAATCCTTACCAGTAGAGGGCATTTGGAAGAGAGATTTAAATGAAGTTAACGACAGAGAGATTTGCTGGGATACAGTGTGGAAAAACCTTTGTGGCACTTCTAAAAACCCCAACCACCAGTTAATACATTATAAATATGTTAACAGGATGTACCTCACCCCCAGAAGACGTTATGCTATGAAGATTGCCACATCCCCGAATTGTGATCTTTGTTCACTTAATGTCCAGGGGTCGTTTTTGCATGTTTATTGGGAGTGCCCCGGTGTGGTTGGTTTCTGGAAAGAAATATCTCTCACTTTAAGTGATATTCTCAAGATCAAGATCCCAGTCTCCCCAGCCTTACTTTTGCTTAATGATGACTCTGCTTTAAATCTGTCCCTGCAACATAGACGCATTCTATGGGCTGGTCTCACAGCCGCCAAGAAAATGCTGGCCCTTAGATGGCAACCACCACATTCCTTGGCCTGGCGGCAATGGGCCAACTCATTTCTTGAAATTGTCCTGATGGAATGGTCTGTTGCCCGTATGCATGGTGCCAGCCATAAGACTTTGCAGGGCTGGGAGGCAGCACATAAGTTAGTTAAAGAAAGGGTGCAGCACGGCCGATCTTGAATTTTATTTTGAATATATTTATATTGTATATTTATTTTATTTATTCATTTCGAGAGAGATCCTGGTTGGGAGGTTCATACGAAGTCGCCTGGGGGAGGGAGGGTTGTGTGTGTATGGGGGGGAGGGGGGGAGGGGCGGGGGGGGGGAATGGGGTGGTAAATGTTTGTATAAATGTAAAAACTTTTCAATATTGTTACAGCCCTGAATATATATGTCTCTGTTTTGTTTTGCACTTATTGATGTATGTATATGATGTTGACATATATATACTGTGCATTTTCAATAAAAAAAGTTGATCACAAAAAAAGTAAAAAGAATCTGCACGTAAACAAATGCACCAGTCCAACCTTTTACACCCTGATACAGATTCGTACCCAAACACAAGATTTATGCTGTGTCAATTCAATGTCAGCCTTCCCGATTTCCAAATTTAAGACTGGATACAAAACTGTGTGAAACTCATCGTTGCTGTCCATTTTATGCAAGCTAACAAGAGGACAGGGATTGCTGTAACACTAAAAACAGCCTGAAGCAAAGCAGTTAATGTAAATTCTAGTGGGAAACACTGAGTTTCTAAAAAACACAAGAAAAAAAAATGTGGATCGGTCATGGCCGATACATGATTCTCATAACAAAGTCTGCATCAGGCAAAATATGAATGTGTCACATCGGATTGGTGCATCCTCACAGTTTAGCATGAAGGTTTCAGCCAGTTTACATACAAATCAACTAAAAAACAACCATTGTTTCGGCTTCGTCTTTCTAATTTTCAAAAACACTTTTTAGACAAGTTGGTTCCAAACAAAAATTTTATTTACTTTAGGCGTAGAAAGACAGAAAAATAATTAAATGCATTTCAAGAGGACCTACATACAGTTCAGACCTCAGGCCCTAATTATTTATCATTGGATTTTGTTCTCTTTACTTCTTAGCAGTACATAAAAATCTGAACCCAAACAAGCTGCAGGAAATAGTTGAATGCTTTAAGCAATTGAAAATTATTAGTCATTTAAGTCCAGGGCTGAGCTGCACTGCAGTACGGTTATAAAATCATATGCAGATTATTTTGACAGATATTGTGATATGATTCACAATTAGTAGGAATCATCTTTTTTGCATCTTTCTTACTGAAATTTTTTAAAAATCATGATGTGACATTTGCTTGGTTCTGTATCAAACAAACATCTTTTCTTACATCTGGGGAACAAGATTAATCTCTGCAGCACTATAATGCTTCATGCTGTTTTTGTTACACATTTGAGTGTCACCAAAAAGTTTGCACCTTCTGCAATTTGGGTATTTGCAGCAATTTTAATGAAAATTCAAGCCTATTCAAGGTTTGTAGCCTGTCTACGTTGCAGTAGAGACAGTGTTCAGGTCTTCAGGTCTAATGGTGCCGAGTGAAACGCCACAAAGAAGGATTAAGCAGCCTCCGGCATGCACAACACGCTGTCAAAACAATCTACTTTTAGTTTATAGGTGTATAACGTCTCCTGACGCCCACTGTCGAACACAAAAACATCTTATAACTCGCATTACTCTCTTTGGCAGGCAAGGCAAACATATGTAAGACTTTTGTAAACACAGATTGGACTTTTTGTACGGCTTCTTTTAAGGAAGACATTTCTGTGCTTTTGAAAGACCTCTGCTTTGAACTCTGACACCTCCCAAGGAGGACATCCACCAAATGAAGAGAATATGGGTGGGGGATGGCTCCTTTAATGGCTTTATATGGTAGCAAATGTCCTCTAAAGACTGAAGGCTTTGGAAAAAAAAAGCCCCTCTACTCATTCATTATCCCAAGACACCATCTCTCATTAGGCACTCATTACACTCAAAGGTAAAACATAGGTGTAGGAGATATTGATCCTGGGTGAGGTGTGGAATGACCCTCGGTAACATTTCTTACATTCAGTGACTTTGCAACCCTTTCTACAAAGTGCTTAGAGAAAAGGAAAATCTCAGATATCTTGAGAAAGCGGTTCGGCTGCAAGCTCAACAATTCTGTGCAATATCTGGTCACGGAGGGAAAGCCAGGTGTGCAGCTTGAAAGCATCCATGTGATGACCAGGCAGACTCAGACTCCATAAATCACGTCACCTCTCAGATATTTTCCAAACAGCAGCTTTTAGAAACGCACACAGCAGCAAAAAAAAAAAAAAGAGGAGAAGGTGCATTTAAAAGAAAAGGATTTCAACGTATTTAACACCCACTACTGCCCTCACTCGGCCTCTGTACGCCCACCTAGCTCTCCCATCTGCCATTCACAGAGGGCTTATGATGCTGCAATCTGGAAGACTGAGATTATATGGGGAGAGGGCAGGAGACACAGCGAGGGAGGGTGAGGCTGAGGGGTGAGGACTGGAGGCAGTGAGCGAAAGAGGGAGGTGGATGGATTAAAAAAAAAGTGCAGGGTGCTCAGTGTGGATTCATCTAGAATATTACTCAATTCTCAGCTGCCTGTATTTAAGAGGAGGCTCAGGCGCAGTAGTAATCTATACAGCCCCCGTAAAAAAAGATAACACAGGAGGAGGACGGCGGTCTATCATCAAGGTCAGTTCACATAGAAGCGGTCTGATTTAGAGCCTTGTAACACCGAAACAACTGCACAGGATGATCAAACACTTCATGTCTTCTGTTAAACTGTTGGACTTGAACACACCGTGAAGACTACAGCTGATGTTTAGCTACCAGACAACATGCATCGAAGTCTTGCCATGTCAACAACTCAGAGATATTCAGTTTGCTGTCAGAAGTGGAAAGAAAAAAGAAGGTATTCACATTTAAGAATCAGGAAATGTTTAATTCAGTTTTCTTAAAAAAACTGTTAAAGTAGTTGTTGATTAAATTGTAATTGATAAATAGTTCATAGCTCACAGTCCTGATGCAAAACTTTTACCCCAAATATGTTGGATATTATTGAAAACTGGTTCAATCAGGTTGCTTTTTAATTTGAATTGTGCCTCCCAAGGAATCACAATGCTATTAAAATTCTCATCTTTATTATTAGGATAAATGTTTTGACCTCCAATTTCATTCAATTTGGGCATGAGTGCTGCAATTTGGTGAAATGACCCATTTGTAACATTCACTGACTTCCCTAGAGAACTCAAAATCCTTGACCGACCCAATCTTGTGTTTGTCGAGTTCGGTGGCATTAAGACAGACACACTTTCAAACAAAGAAGGTAACGGCGGTGACGACTTCTACACAGTTTTCTCCTCCCAAAACACTACAACCAACGGCCAAGACTCATTAAATCAGAAATAGATTTGTCTTCACTTTTGTCCATTGACTTTAATGGCTGCACAACATTAAAATCCAGTAACAGTACTTGCTCCCTCTCTTACATTTAAGCCACACGTCCAGCATAAAACACAAACTGCCTTCTTTCACTTTCATGAAATAAATCAAATACATCCTATATAATAATCCAACATTAATCATACATGCCTTCACACAATCTAGGACAGTCTTCTATAATGCACTTCACTCAAGCCTACTAAAGGGAGCTTTCCGACAAGATCTATGAAATTGGATAAAATGTCTCACTTCAAAGTCCTCCTTACCTACAAGGCTTTTAACCACCTGGCTTTCTTATATCTCCTGCTTTATTTCTCCACATTTTCCATCATGTCCTTTACATGCCCTCGATGTCAGTCACCTACTACTTCTCCTTGATTTAATAAGAAGTCTTTTGGTGGTTGAACATTTCCCACTGGGCTCAAAGCACATCTTTTCTTATGTTTTTTGTGTGTACTTTTACGCACAATACCCTGTGTTTTCGACCGTTGTTTTTAACTGACTTGTAAAATCTACACTGGAGGCTTTAATTACCAGTGTGAGTTCCTAATGAAATCTAAACTGCCATGAGAAGTTGCTTGTGGCAAAGACGCAAAACCTTACAACAATCACGGTCTACATTAATGGGTTTCCTCACGCTGAAACTGCACAACCTAGTTCGAGTCCACTTGGACTTTCTTGTAGATGGTTTGTTCATATTTGAATTGTGATGACCTAATTCTGTAAAATTGTAGTTTTTTCTACATATTAAATAAGCTGTCAATGAATATTATTAACTAAGTGTTTCGACCATTAAAAAAATGTAAATTAAAGATTGAAATGACAGATAATATTAGAATATAAGAGAATTTTTACGACTCCGTTCATCAGAATCATGGACAATGAGAAACTCTAACGCAGCCTCTGCTCTGACAATGCCTGAACCTAACAGCTAAGGTCTTAAATTGCTGTGTACTGGAGCTTTTGCTGACAAAATCGCACAATTTCACATTCGATTATTTTTCTAGTGACGCTGGTTGAAATGATGCTGCACTCACAGTAGAAGCTGTCCTAAACTGACACAGCAGAAACACTGTCATGGGGTGGCACACTTGTCTAGCCGCCTCTGCTATGTGCATCACCAAAAGTGCATCACATTGCTCACACCCCCACAGTGTTCCCTTGATCAGCAAGCAGATTAATCCTCTTGTTGACTCGGCACCTGTACCAGCATGAGCCTAACTTCTGTGTCATCTACACGGCTGGAACTGAGTCTGCACACTTGTAACAGCAACAGCTGTGCCTTCAGCTTGGTTGGGTGCCTCCCTGTTCATCCCCAGGCTGCAGAGATGCTGACCAAGCGAGGGAAGCTGATTGTGTCAATGGCTGATTAGAGAGTCCCCGAGGTGGGCTGGGACTGGTGCATCCTCTGCTCGTCTAATTACAGACTTAATGAGTCCTCAGCTTTAGTCCAAGTGAGCAGAGATGCCTCCGGAGAGAAGCCGGCGAGCCAGGGGTTCATAAATCACCTTTTACTTTGCCCTATCCCACTCTGCACCCAGAGGTGAACATGCACATACGTGAGAGCCCCCCCCTCCACACGAGCCTTGTCAGAAAGAAAGGATTAAGGATTAAAGGTCAAGATGACTTCCACCTGACAACTTCTGCTTAAGCCTGTATACCTCCCTGCTGATCTACCCTGTCAAGACACAGAGGGCCACATTTATCTTGACCCCAGTCCACAGACAATCTAATCCTGGCCCACCTTCATCACATCCTCGAGTGGATGGATTAGCATGGGAGGGGACCTGGAGGGCACTGACAGCAGGACAATACGGAGGAGCAAATGTACTTCGCTTTGCAAAAGACGTGATATTCTTAGCTAGAGAATGCAGGACGATGATACTATTTATTATAGCTTGTACTTTTGTTTTCTCAAGTTTTCACATGATAAGCTGAAACATCCTTTGATAGGGTTCTTATGCCTTTTACCACATTCAAATTCAAGCACTTTTAAAATGCATTTTTAAGCTTTTGTAGCATATTTATATACTGTATTTGTATATTTGTACTTTCATGATTTCTTTACTTTTTGTGCCAAAAGGGCATTTACGACTTCTGAGAGTCTATGACAGACCTGTGAAGGGACTCGCACAGTACTCAATACATGTTTCTCTCTGAGTTATTGTGAGGACTTGGATACAGATAGATCCTCCATTTAATTAGCAATAATGACAAGAAGCTAATTATTCGAATCTACAAGTCAGAACTACTACCTTCATGCTGAACTTATTTCATGATGTAATGTGGTTTCCATGTGATGCAGTCTCTTTGCATGTTGGCTGCGCAACAACACATTTGCATAGTAGTAATGGTTCTGGTGTTCCACTCTCATGTGAATGACAAATTACAGTTTTGAAAACCTTCGATGGAAACGTCAATGTTTTGACCAACATGTATTTTTTCCTACCTGTAGTGTACATGTGTGACTGTGGGAGGCCTGTAGCCGAAGATCCAGGTCTGGATGTCCATGGGTCTTGCTTTGGGGTAAGCTATGGTCACATCTATTACCCACTGCAGGCCTTTACGTTTATTACCTGTCATGGAAGAAAAGCAAATAAAGAAAAAGAAAGAAAAGAGTTTAGAAAAACTTGGATTTAGATTAGAATATAATCAACCAGTATTTAAGGTCTGACATACACTCATAATCCACACCACTGCTAGGTTTACAGAAATGTCGGTGTCAGAGTTTCACACACCAATGTCGCAGGGAGAAGGACTTCATGACTTCATCAAGTGCACCTTGTAAACTCAGAAATCTTTATTCAATACCACAAAGGCTATATAAGACAGGAGCAATTCTTTTTTTCCTGTTATTTTATTTTGTTGAAATATAATCTCATTACTTTAATTTTAACGTCTAATTCTTTAAAAAATGTCACCAAAAACTGAAGTCGTACAACCACACATTTCTGAAGCCATTTAATTCAATTCTTGATGGAGATATAATACAATACAAAATACACCAGGATTAAAAGAGCTCCTTGTACAATTGACAGCCTTAGTTCTCTCAATCCCTTTCATATCTAAATGAAATCGAACAATCAAACAAATCGCAACCTAGTGAATCGGAATCAAATCAGGAAATCAGTGGTGATGCCGAGCTGTAATCTCCACAGTAAAAGCCAGATCCATGCCATTACAGAGGCTGAACCCTGACTGTCCAGCTTCCGAATAGTGTCTCTGACTGCTTCCAAGACATTTTCATATGACAGCAGTGCAGCCAAACGAAGGCTGGTTACCTGCCAAAGTGACTGGTAGAAAACAGTCTGACCGGCTGAAGTCCAAACTTCCCAGAAATTAGCTGGCGGCTACGTTTATGAGTCACAGTACAAGAAATGTTTTCACCTCATTATCATGTTATTTCACCAAATGAATGCCTTAAATGTCTCACCCTCAGAAAAGACTGAAAGGACGGCGGGTGGAGAAGGGAAAAAGCAGTGTGACAGGAAGGCGTAAGATGACTGATAGGAGAGGGAATGCTAAACACTTTATCAAAAACATGTCATCTGTGAACATACGTGTGTATTTATGAGCATTAGGCATAGTTGTTATTCATTCAGACCTAAAGCTGGGATGACTTCTGTGTGATGTATGCTGTGGCTTTAACAAAAAGGGACCCAGACTCCACAGTATTGTGTCAATATTGGGCGTGGTGTCTTGAGAGACAATAGCTGATCCACCACCATCACATTGGTTGTTATGTTGAAAGCCATATTTCTTCACTTCTGATAGATGCTACATCCAACACTGGAGATAAGCTGTTCTAAACCTGCCCAGACCTGTCGCATGGATATGAAACAGCCTTAACATCTGACCTCAAATCAGTGCATTAACTAAACACTTCAATTTTCCTTACGACTGAATAAATGTAAAGGCGAAAAAACCAGGCAGCCTCAGTCAGCATGTACACATTTTAAATGAGGTTGATAGGAAGCAGTGCAGCATATTTGACTGATTGACTAATGTTACAGCCCTGGCTGCTGTTATTGTGCAGCACAGCACTTCCCTCTCTGAGCACACTGGCTCCTTTATTCAGTCTGTGTGACAAGGAGGGGCTAAATTTTACAACCGATCAGCAATGTTACACATTACCCTACGTCAGTGTCAACATCAGTTAAGACAGGGAATGTTGCCAACAGGCCGTAACTTCAACCTTTTCACAAAAAAATAGGGGCGAGGGGGAGAAGAGTGTACACAGACGGTTACTAATAGTACTAGGGCTGCGGATTTTCCAGTATTTTCAGAATCAAATATTCTACCGATTATCCCATCAATTAATCAAATAAAAAATAATTTTGCATTATTAAACAACGATACCAATGCCTTACAAAAATGACAGGCCTGTTAAATAGACCAAGCAGTTGTGTAAACCTAACCAAACACCGAAAATTAGGGTGTGTGCGTGTTTGTGTGTGCACGTGTGCGTGAGGGAGAGTGAGAGAGACGAGATGAGAGTGTGTGTGTGTATATAAAGGAGTTATTTGGAATAGGCTATAACTCTCTTGCAATTTAACACAAATCAGTTTCCACATCTTAACATGATATCTACTCATACTGACATCAGGCTACAGCCTCTACAAATACGCTCTAACTAGCGATTGTAGCTACATTAAATTAGCTAACATCAATGTTTACGTTGCGTTGGCGACGCTTGGTGAGCTGGTTTCTTTTTTAAGTGTGAAATGATCCCAAACTTTGGACATTCTCTGTCTTTTATGCCATCGCGCCAACTCAATTTTGAAGATAGTGGTGTGTGTCCACAATAACAGTCCGTGTGGAAAAATGATCCCTGAGCTAAGCAGGCTGACGTGGGTGATATGAATTAAAGGAAGCCTTGAGGCAGATTATTTTGCTTCGTAATCGAGAAATCGTTTCAGCTCTAAATAATACATTTATTTTATATAGTGCTCTTCAGGGTACACAGACACAGACACTTCACAGAAGCAAAAAAAAACCTCAAAGTCATTTCAAATGAGGGCTACTGAGAACACAATAAAGAGTTAGGCAACAGCAAGCCTCTGTTGGGAATGTTGCAAGCAGGGCTTGTGGTAAGTGGAGTAACTTCAGTGTGAACCCTGGTTACTGAGGGCTACAGCAGCTGTTAACGTCTTATTGCAATGGCACCTTATGCTGCACACCTAACCTGCTCTGTTGCTGAAGTTATTGTGTATTTTCATGCTGATATTGTACATCAAAGACAGACTAAAGCACTTACTAACTACTTGTTGTACTTAACAGATAAAAAAGTACTGCTTAGAACAATGTTTTATTGTATTTCTTCCAAAGTCCATTTGACACTGCAGGAGTTTATAAATGTTACTATAGTCTGATCCACTCGTGCCCTAGTAGTAGGTCGGAAGTATTGTAAGCACTTAAGTTTATACATTCACATTATTGCTAATTTTCTATCAGCTGTTCTTTCTGCATTAGGCGATTGTAACCGTGTTGCCTTTCAATTTGATGATGCATTTTACTTGTGTTTCTATTTCTCTAAGTTTTCTTTACATTTCTAAAATATTCTGCTTTGCTGCCAATCAGAAATGTTCGTGAGTGGTCACAAACGGCAAACACCTCCCGTTTAAAGTGTACGTGCTCATGGCTGGGCTGGCTTATTGACTTGATAACCAACTTTGTGTGACTGCTGATTGTTAGGGGCTGTGAAGCCAGACAATGAAAAGATATCCTGGGTATGCTGAACTCTCTTTTCATAGCACAGGCCTCTAGAATGCTTTATAACAATAATGGATTTTTTGAAATTCCTTTCTGATATATTCTTTTTATCTACAGTATCTGAACTTCCTAAAATAAAACACTATCACATATCCCTATAAATCAGACACATATAGCATGATAATTCAATCTACTGTACATTATCCACCTCTGCTATAGACCATGCTCTCCTACTCTGTTTTAGCCAATATGCCCAACTAAACAAAGAGATAGTTTAAACTTAATTTGTTAATTTCTTTGTTAAACTATTACACAAGTATACAAAACTACATGCTTTGTGTTTTACCAAGTTGTCATTTGTTAATTTGTTTTTTCTGCAATACATTAGGGACCAACTCACTAAGCTAGCTGTCTGTGCTAAAGTGTTGCTAAAACAACCTGCAAATTAACTTTTTATTAGTATTGGGCGAACTGTTCAGCATTTTACTCCCAACAGTTTCTTTCACTGTCATGTTCTCTATGTGAATGCTGTTGTGGACCTACTGTTTATCTTTCACTAGTGATAGTTGTTTTCTTCCTGGAGTGAGGGACAGTGGAACTAATTTGACAGTACAGTAACAAGGATACTCACTTCACAAGTATTGACTAATCACCTTTTCTAATAACTTTGGTCTAGCTGTTGTCTGTAACATCTGATACTTTTCCCACAACAATTATCCTCAACTTTTATTGAAAGTGTTTAGCTCTCTGCAGAGATGTACACCTACAAGAAACACCATGAATGACAAAAGGCCTTCAAGAATGCACACCTCTGTTTACCTAGCATTATGCTGGCTTCAGAAGACATCCAATAAAGCTAAAAAGCAGCAGCTGAGGCACAGGTTGCTGGCTCATTTATACCAATGTTACAGTGACTTGATAGGCATCCTTGGTATTGATTGGACTGGTTAACACCACAGCCTTCCCTGTGTGGGTAATTGGATCCAGATCTCTGTCCAAGTGTGCTGAAGGGCAGCCATCGTCTCCTGTGGGTGGCCAGCCAAAGACCGCGGCCCTGAGCCAAGGTATCGCTGGTGCCCTATAGGCTGTGACAAACAATACTGTAATAACAGCAGCCGTGGTAATTTAAAATGACATCAGAGAGGCCCTGTCCTCCTATGAACTGTTAGAGGAAGGAAACACACCGGCAAATATCTGGCTCTCCATCAGGCCACTCTCAGGGCCAATTACAACACTTGAAGCCCACACCTGTCCCTCCCACTGACTGGATGAAAACGGCCCCTGGAAGGGCGTTGCTATCAAACACATTTACATCTGGGTCACATGGAGCCTAAATGATTCACAGCTGTGAGCTTTGCTTACCTGCCGACTGTAAATACCCTTTTATAACACGTAAACCTTATCAGTCTTAGCTGTGCATGGTGCCTTATCTGCTGGCTGTGAACTACACTGGCAACCAGTGACCCATGTGCCTTGTATCCGCGCTGAGCAATGTACTATAGCCTGGCTGACATTGCATGGGTGATACACGGCGGCACATACATTTACATCAAATCCTATTTTCTCCAAGTGGCCCATTTGTCTCTGAGTGAGTCAGCAAGCTCTGGGCACCTCTGCAGAGCATCAGGGAGGGTCAGAGGGAGACAGAGCTGTGTCTTTGATCAGACACACTGACACACACACACACACACACACACACACACACACACACACTAGCCAGGAACATAGCACTCTTCTGGGTATGTGTGTGTGTGTGTATGTGTGTGTTTTTCTTGCCCTAGGACTTAATGCCATTAGCTAGATTCAAGTGGAAGGACAAGCCCTACTGCAGCAACCAGCCTCCCCTCCTCCTGAGCTGCTGGAACAGAGGACACAGTGTGAAGTGGAACTACAGTAAACAGGGAAAATATAATGTTTGATCAGACATGAAAAAGACCAACCTGTCCAAATCCTTAAAATGTTTAAATATCCCCCTCCTGCCAGAGATCATAAACCAAACCTCCTCTATCATCAGCGTTTGTTGACACTGACGAGATGATGAAAGACTTTGTGCTAAATTAGCAGAAAAGCCACAAGAGAAACGTGCACCTTCAGCACATAATTAAGCACGTAAAATCAAGCCTTGCCTGTCTTTACCTACATTTTACGATGGCCGATTAAGATATAGTCCTCCTTTGGTTTGACAATCAGTCCTGCAGAGCGATAAACTGACGGCATCTTGCTGTTAGTGCTGAGGCTGTAGGACACAGAGCTGTGTTAGCAAACTTGTGGAAGGCTAAAGTCCCTGAGCCACGTTCTCAATAATGCTGCAGGCCCAAAGTCTCTCCAAATTACTATAAACACAGCACTCCCTTAAAATGGATTTTGAACATGAGCCAAGAGGAATCCGCTGGGTAAACCGACTGTGCACAGGCAAAGGGGACTCATTGCAAGTGTACGTTTATGGCCATTTTAACTCTGCAAACCTGCTTCTTGAGATAGTCGTCAACGAAAAACAGAGTTATCTAAATGATTTTGTGTAGTGAAATCACAAAAATGTATTTTTAAATCAATCCACCATTGGTTGCACGGTATATCGTTTTACCATCAACACTGCAATGTGTGCATGCACAACAGCCACATCAGAGGACGTGCAACTTCAAGTAAAGCAAATTTTCTCAAAAAACCTTCGGAGTTTCTTGCCTGCTTGTGACATGTAGGCTCTGTATACACAGCAAACCACCAATCACAATCAGTCTTGCTCAATTTATTGAACAAGGCAGGTTGTTTGATAAAATGCACTCCCCTAGAAAATCGCTCAAATCATCTCTAGAATTTACCATTATTTCTAAATAGAGCTCAACTGATCTGGTGAAATTTCATGTATTTTTTCCTGGTAGAAATACTTATTTCAGAGAACCCAAATGTAGCGATGTCAGTTTTTCCACTATTGTCCAACCCAACCTTCATCATCCAGATTTTAGGGGCGGACAAGCCTCCCTCTTTAAACAAGGCCCTGCTCCAGGTAGCATAAAAAACATGGCGACCTTCGTCTCTCAATTTCAGAAACAGAAATTTCAGTCTTTGTCTGAGAGACTACACTGACTCAGACCCCTGAGTCAGTTATTACAGCCAATGTTGATGGTCAAGCACAATATACAGTCTTCTTCTTTCATTAGAGTGACGGCCCTGATCTGCTGTCATTCTTGTCGGCTGCTGGTGAGTCCCGCTGTGTGTTCATGTAGAGAAGTAGAGAGGAGGGGATTCATAACTGGAAAACGGACAGGAGGTATCAAAACGACAATGTGTACAGCTGCCTAATTAACTCTTATGATTATCATTATGATTACTTTTATTATCTAGAGCAATTCTGAATATACATTTTTTTTGGCTGAGTTATTATTAGTTGACAAAACATTAGGTCCCGATTAACACAAAATTTAAAAAGAACTTGAAATATATTAATTTTTGGTAGCACTACTACTGGATCACGTTTACTGCACAATGATGATGCTACTGGTGATACTAATATCTGGATCTCTCTCATGAAAATACAGGCATAAAGACATTAGAGATAGTAATGTAGACCCTGCTTAGTTCCCAAGCTTTATTGATGTTGGTTTTTATTTGCAATAACTGGAAGATATTTTAAAAAGAGAAGAAACAAAGTTACCAAAAAATAAATTTGCCTCTGAAAGGTCGTTAATTGCAGAGTTATCTTCCTGCTCACTGGCTGTATTTAGGGCTGGTCTCCAGACAGAAAAAATTACTCTCCTGGAAATAACCACTGGGGTTCCAGGGACCTTGATGCAATTTCTGGCACCTCTGTGCACATCACCCCTTTCCTCTCTTGGCAATCCTTACCACCAGTCACCTTTCATTTAAAACAGGACTCCCACAGGAAAGTTGGACACAGAGCTACCGACTCAATGCTTCATGTATGAAGCGTGCTCCATTGCGAGCCCTCTAACCAACATGAGACCATTTCTGATCAAAAACTACAGAACACCGAAGCAGGAGGGTTCACAGAGACTGTGAAGTAAAGAAAAAACTCTTCATCCCCAGTAAAACTATTTTTCTTTTTGAGACCCAGAAATCTTCAAAGAACACCTTCAAATTCAATCCCAATTTCATGTGTGTTCAGTGAATCAAAGGCCAAATGCAGTATACTCAAAATCCATTTAACATTTTGAATTAATGGCTGTCAAAGAAAAAAGATCAGCTAGTTCCATATTCCTGTTAAATTAAAAGTCTTCACCTCACAGCAAATAAAGTAGCAGCTGAAGCTTTGCCAGCATGTATGCATATGCAGTTTTGTCTCAGTTTAAGATGATGACGGAGGTGAGACTTACATAAGATTTAAAGCCAAACAGGAGGCAGTCTGACCTCAGCCGGAGACTCATTCATAGCTCTCAACTTCAGGGTGAAACATTCAAAACTATGTGATATTAAACTTTATATCCTCTTAGATTATGGATGTTGGGACATGGTCAAGTGTTTTGTTTTCCTGGTTTTAAAGGCTGCATTACAATAAAGTTATCTTTCTTACCCTAAGGTGTACATAAACTACAGATTAGGAACTTCTTTTAAAACATGGTCATCTTTTCAGCCATGAAAAGCAGGTCATTTTCTGTTAACTGTATTGGCTGCAAAACATCCATATGTCTATGTATATCATGAATCCCTATTACAATTAATGGATAACGCTTTTAAAAGCGTGGCACAACATGACTGAAGGTTACTAGAAACAGGGCTTTAGTATTTAAGGTGCAGACAATGCAATCGAAATGAAGTGCGGCTGGGGACCTCTGTCACATGTCTCCATCCCTCTCCTTATTTCCTGCCTGTATCTACTCCCTTCTCTCCAATCAAGGCATAAAATACCCCAATACACCTTTAAAAAACACACCACTAATACAACCCAGTCCTAAATAGAACAAACCACATTGATCCAAATAGATCCCACAAACATTCCTGTGCCAGAGAAAACTTTTGTGTCTGTGTGAGTGTGTTGGTTACCTGTCTGGTTAGGGGTCCCAGTTTCGCCGCCCACGCTGCCATTCTCCTGTTGGGCTGACAGGGTTTTCAGGATAACGTGGGTGGCCCCCAGACGTGGCAACGTAACGTGGGTCAGGTGGGGGAGGGAATTCTTCTTGGCAAACAACTGGCTGGTTTCCCGCCGCTTGCGCAGGAAGCCGCCCTCCGGGAACAGCACTATCCACTTCCTGTCACGGCTGTGGTAGTATTTGTCTAGGTGATCTTTCAGGTAGACCAGCTGCTTGTCTCGGTGAGCTTTACCCTGTAGAGAGGAAGGAAATACTTCAGGTGAATAAATGATGCAAGAACAGTTTAATCCCTTATTTAGTCTCAGGTGACGAAGGTATCTTCGTAGAGTTTCCAGTGTTTCAAACCACCAGCACTCTAAAAACAGGGCCAAAATCTAGGTGACTATATTCAAAACAAGTGCAATTAGCTCAAACAGTTTCTTGATTTGCCCTAAGGGGACAAACTGATTGAGGCTAAGTGTTACTTCACTTGATTAGATAAATGTTTTTGTCAGCAAAGCAATGACCAAACAAGTGAAAACAAGTAAACACACACCAGAAGTTAGATGCAGTAACACTGTGGAGCACTCAGAGCAGCAGTAATGGCACTACTGAAAACGGATGCAAAAATGATGGCCTTGACAACATTAAGAGCATTAGCAGTGACGGGACGAGGAGGAGCAGAATTGATTTTTAGCTAGGCCCGGTCAAAAGCCATTTTAAATGCATTAGCATAGCCGGGCTGAACTCAGTTTGTGGCATGTGAGCACACGTGCAGCTGTATGTCGTCTGGCTGTTTACAAGACAAATGAAATGGCTGAAAATGACTATTCTTATGAATCGTTGAGGACTTCATTTTAGCTGCAGCTATAAGGTCTCTTTCCCAGAGACAGAGAGCGAGAGAGACGGGCATTCAAACACATCACAAACCTACATATGACATTGAGACCGTTCCTGTGCGTTTACTGCAGCTATATAAACCACGTGAATTACAGGAAATATTCTCCGCATTGGTGCCGTTAGAGTCAGACTGAGCTTCTCTCCTGTTGTCACAGTGTCACAGGAATATACATATATGTTTTAAATTAATGATGTTTTGCATTTGATCTGGCTGAATTATCAAATGGTTTATCTTATAGCTGAAGGTCTCTGATATTAAGCCAGCTGTCCCTCAAATGAGCAACAAGAGCTGCTTCAGCTCCCACATGGTCTCGTCACTTGGAAATAGTCAGTTGCCAGTTTATTAGGCACACCCTACTTAATCGTATAGAGTCTAACACAACAGTCCTGTAGCACATCCTCCTCTCATGAAGGTGTCATGTTCCAGCTTTGTTTAAACTGTTTCGGCAATTATTTTGGAGGCTGTAGTTGGTGCTGTTGAAGTGTATCTGGTTGGATACTTGGAGGTGCATGACGCATAACAAACATTCAACATCACCACAAACTGCAGCCTCCAAAGTGAACACCTTCAAAAAAAGCTCAACCCTACACCTTATACAGAGGTATATTATCACAGCAGGATTGTAATCTTAGATTAGAGCCTGATTGATACTGTTTTTTTCTGGGGTTAGGGTTAGGGTTATATTATGCTGATATTAGGAAGTTAAACATTATGATATATACACAAACATATACACAGGCATTTATGTTGGTGGACATGGGGTTAGGGTTAGGTTGAGGCCGATATGACACCTTTTTTCTTTCAAGAAAATAAGGCAGAAAAACATGCTTGGGGTCAAAGGATCAAAATACCAAGGCAGTTTACTTTGTCAGCTGATATTTGAAACAGATACACATGTGCAGTAAAAATTTAAAATCATGTTGCTCATTTTACAGTTTCAAAATGTAATTCAGCTGCACAGATACACCTACAATTAACCTGCGTTATGCATGTATTTGAATATAGTCTCAGAAGCAAGTATAGCAACACTTCCACTTCTTTTCTGTTACCTGCAGCCATTTAGTCAGGCAAATACTATCCTAGATTTTCTCTTCATCAAAGCAACTAATGCTAATTAAACCTCTGCCTCATCCATATAATTTCCTCTCATGGGAACTTGTCTTACTTGTTTGCCAGATAAATTGATTTAACCCCTTTCCAACTTGCTGATATAAAAAAAAAAAAAAACCTCAACTTTTATTTCTATGCTATTTCCTGTTTCTTCTCCCAATCATGTAATTTGGCACTTTCCACTTACATATATGTAAAACTGAACATTCAAACGTAGTATATTGTACTTGCCAGACTGAATTGTTCAACATTGAGGATTTTGTATAACAAGAAGTGTTAACTGTGACCAGAAAACCATGTTGCCTCTCCCAAGTTTTAGAGGATGAGAAAACTGACACAGCCAAGGAAAAAAGTTCAATTACAGGCCTGTACCACATGTAACTGTGCTAGAGCCATCAAAGCCTGCCGTGTTGTGCTGAGCATAATGATGTTAGAGAGATGTCTGCCAGCCTGAGTGGACAGCAGATGCTTAGGAGGCAGGGGCAGATGCTTGCTGTGCTGTGTAGATGTGTGAAGTATTCTGGGGAAGGATGTCAAGAATGCACACACAAGAATGCCAGAGGGCCTCGCAGAGAGAGAGAGAGGGAGGGAGGGAGGGAGGATGGCAGAAATGGTCGAGCCCGCTGCAGCCCGTCTGGCTGTTTCAGGCTCAGGGTGCTTCACCCTCGGCACAGAGCCTGATGTGATGCGATTCCATGGCGAAGCATTTCCATGACCTAAAAAAATTAATTCCCGCTCGCTGTGGCCGTGGTGTTTCTGCAGCTCAAAAAGTGAGAGAGGGATTTTCATTAAATTTCGCGACAAAACAAATCAACAGAGACGACCTATCAGCAGCAGTGCTGTCATTTAACGTTTTAAATATTTATCCCTTTGGAGCTGGTGCCAGCTAGTCTTGTTTAGCAGCATAGAGTAAATAAGGTTAAAAAAAAGATCAGCTCATTACCAACATCTGAGGCAGAGGCTCACAAAGTTTTGATGACTGAGTGCCAATTGAGCCAGCCAGCAGGAGATTGAGGGCCGCACAGGAAAACCCCTTAACTTGTCTCAGGATCTCATTAGACAGGATGATATGAAAGTTTTAAATGTAGTAATTATTCTGGTCAAAATAAATCAGGATTCAGGACATTATAAAAAATATCCCATAGACATTTTGTGGGGGAAAAAAATTCTATTAAATCACCATTCTTTAGTTTGAAAGCCATGGTATTTCTGCACATCCAATTTAACTTTAATAAAAACTTGCATATATTGTAATGACAGCTTATTCAATTAACTCACAAGGATACAATTATCATGTGTATCCCAATAATGCAAATTCACTGCAATCAACTTTCTGTGAAAGTTTTTAAACACATTTACTCACATGCATTTAATCTTAAAAGGCATGAGTAGTGAATTCAATCAATGTGAGTGGATCCACCCCAACTTATATTTCAATTTGCTATGAATCTGCAGGGTTCCTTATCTAGAATCAACCCTCTCAAACTTGCATGATAATCCAGGAATTCCCTGACCAGTAACAGCCCTGTAGGCTCTATGTGTAGGCCTGTCAGAGCAGGCTGCTCTGTTCCAGCTGCCCCCACAACAGGAGGGTCAGTCTGACCCAGCGGGGCCGAGCAGACCTCCTACACTACTGTCCACTGCCGTTTATCCTTCTCAGAGGACGCCATGGCCGCAGGAAACCCACCAACATATCTGCGGTCCAGCTGGGACAAGCAGATGGGTAGCGACTCCCCTCTGCAGAGTGCAAAAAAAGAAGGCAGCAGTAGCCGGGAGGTCAGAAGACTTGGGTTATGGCCTGTGGGTGTGCATTTTAAACTCGAGACTTTCAGGGAAAAAGGTGTTGATATTTGTGGGGAAGTAGTCGTTCGCATCCAAGCAGTGACTTAGACGGAGCCTTGAGGGTAATTTGCGGATTAAAAAACTGACCAGCAGCTAAACATGTCTAAATACGTTCAGTGTTAACCGTGTGCAGCAGAGCGTGTCAATGTCAACAACTTCTGATTACGGCAAAAATAGACTTTCAGGTTTAAGTGCTTTTATCCCATATGACTATTTCTGGCTCTATATCTCACCTATACAACAGCAAAAAAACTTGTTTTGTGTGCATTCTTAATGGTATTTTAAGAGGGGTACCATGTAGTTTTGAAGAAATTAAAACTCAGAATTTATATATGTATAATATTAATGAGGTAATAATACAAACTCAAAAATTCTGTTCCATAACTGAATAAACAAGCTGTTTTCAGAGGAAAATAAGGTCCCCAAAACACTGAAGTTTGTACATCCTTAGCATAACAAACTAAATAAACAAAGACGGACGCCCAGAGTGAAGTGTTTCTAACAAACACACACGAAACGTACTAAAACGTTTGGTCCCATCACAGGTGTCTTACCTGTCTGATGAAGAAGTCCCCATGGATGAGGGACACTAGGCCAAAGTTGGTGTATTTGAACACATGGTCCATCAACCACATCATTCTTCGTACCACCTGAAAAAGGGAAGAAAAACACAATGACAATCTGTATCAAACCCGGCTGCTCACTCCCACATTTACCTGTAACCAAAGGCACGCGACTTTGGCTTCGGTGCCAAGAGTGCCCAAACTGATACAGCCCCTCTGAGCACTTCCACCCCTCCTGCCCTGCACCGATGCAGCTTTGGCTTACTGTCCTTTCAGTGGTAAGAGGATAAACAGGGCCAGGGATGCAGTTGATGAGGCAGATCATGTCATCATGTCTGTGCCGTGCAGCTCTGCGGCTCCAGTGCAGCACCAGCACCAGCCCTCAGCCAAAAAAAAAAAAAAAAATACACACAACACAGCTGCCCCTGACATCCCCGAAATCCACAGGCGATTTTCAGGATGACTGGTCGGTGGCAGGAAAGCGAGCTACACCTAGTCAAATAATCGATTCTTTGAGCGAAAAGTGACTTCACAGGTAATAAGTCCTTTTTCTTTGCTCATGTTCTACTTTCAAACTCAATTTTACTGCTGCTGATTTTGTTTTACATGCAAAAAAAAAAGTTATGTCTGCATATGATTAATGTACATTTGGTTAATAATGATGTGTAACAAGCATGTCTCTATATTTCCACTTATGAAATAGAGATACAAGCTGTATGTTTATCTACTATGTTTATGCTGAAGGCTTATTTGAAGTGACAATTCTGTGTAATTAAGAAAGTGTTCCATTGAAACCGAGGAATGGGTGTGTGATGTTTGGACACGTTTTGCTTCCTTGCCTGTTGAAAATGATCAGTGTGAAAGAATGCAAAGCAGCAACCGCTCGGCTCTTTGCACATCTGTTGTCGCCTGCCTGAGAAACTCTGCTGGGTGCTCGAAACTCATTTCTGTAATTTGAATGCAGCAAACCACAGCACTGATGTCTATCTCTACAGTGTCCACTGCTTTGACTTGAAAAGTGTATTGTCACATCGCCATGGCTCTCTCCTGCACTATAAATGAACTACGCACAAATCATAAATAGAGTCACCTTACAAAATAACTTTGGAATGCTCTAAACACCCCAAGTGTTTGAACCTTTCTTTTTCTTAAGACTGAACTTTAAGTTTTCACTTTGTGAAATGGGCATAAATCAGCAACCTTTGGCAAACATCCTTTGAACAAATATACTTAACTCAGGCTCATAGTTTTTTTTTTTAGAACAATGTGTGCCATTCTCCGGGACTTTGTATTTGCAGTGACAGACACATGAAAACATGCTCAGACAGCATCCCATTCTGCACACCACAGACGGTGCAAAGTGCCCTGCAGGTTCAAATTGTTGCATGGCTTTAGTGTACACTGACCTTTAGTGACCCTGTTCAACCTTAACTTTTGAATGAATGAATGAATAATTTGATTTATATTTTCAATTTCTTATTTCCTATAAAAGAGACCATAGAGGTAACACATTTCTCTGTTCTTCTTACCGTGCCCTTGTCTTGCAGGCACATCATGAGGGTGCACACGTCTCCTGTCGATTGGTGGTTGACGATGACCATGGCCTCCTCTTCAGAGATGGGCCGTACGTCGTCGCCCCACTCCGTTACTGCAAGATGAGATAAACAGATGGTTGCATCATGGTTAAACAGGCTGTGCAAATAGTGTCTTTTACAAGTGCCCGTGGACTCTCCTTGTAAACAGAGTTTCTGTTACATTAGTGCTCATCACTAAAACTCACTGCATCTTTGGGGTCCAACAAACATGTTGAATTAATTGTTTACATCCATGTTTGATGGCCAACAGTCTTCTAACTGCTTATTGTAAGTGCTTTGCCGCGTTTCTTTGTGTGTCACTGCTTCCAGCTGTCTATCAGTGAAATGCTGTGTGACCATTGGCAGGAATTTGTGTTACATCACATCCTCAATACTCCATAGTGCTACTACGGGGGGAAAAAAAAAAAACTCCACAAAGTGCCTTTAAATAAAAAGAATTATACCAGGCATTTTTGAAAACTAAATATTTCAAATATAATGCAAATATGGATCTGGTTTAACTTTAAAAATATACACTAACAGACTATCACAACATTATCACAAACATGATTTGGCTGATTACATCACTCATTTAAGGCTAACTTTTTTTTTTCCTTCTACTGTATTTCACTCATCATGTGTATTAGGGGTGTAACAGTTCTCAAAACCCACAATTTGGTTCAGACCTTCATTGATGAGCCACATTTGGATCCATGCAGAGTTTTATTTGATCAACCACAATTGGAATAGCAAGATCACCACAGAAAATAAGGTAGATTTGAATAGCTATTTAAATGAACTTTACATAAATAAACTATGTACACAAAATAAATGGATTAAAAACCACTTAATTTAAGAGCTCACATAAAAACTAAGTGCAGTAAAAGAGTTACCGTATAAGCTGCCCCTAATTGCATCATGTAGAGGCAGCAGTTTACAGTCCAGAACAGAGTACTGTTTGAGGGGAATTTTTTTTCCCCCCACTGTTTTTGCCCTTTTTGGGAAAGGACAGGACGTTTGTATCATGGCTTCAGTCTCGATATCTGAGTCATAATATCCCTAATGTGTTTTAATCAGTCTCGAAGGAAATAAAATGTTGGCCATGTGGTTAGAAATTAAAAAGCAGAAGCAGGTGTCAGGACATCACTTTCAGCATTGACCACATAAGAGGAGCAGAGGAAACGAAATAAAAGATGGTTTGTAGCGTTTCTGATAGTCTGTAAATTCAAATATGGTTTCTGGTGCAGCCACATGAATGACATGTTAAGAATAAGGTGCAGTGATACTATGGGCTAAATATCTAACACCTTGTATGAACGACAAAGATGTAGGTACTTAAGATATATTGATTATTAAGAGAAATCAGCATGTTTCATTTTCATGCGCAAGAATAATGTTAATGTTAGCATTTCTACCCATTTATGGAATTCTTAAATCATTCTGGCAAATTATAATAACTGTTATGCTGAGTCACAATTACATTTTCCCAACATGAACAAAATGCACCAATTACCTTTTAAATATAAAAAAATCAGCACAATCATTTCTGCTCAGTATCAGATGTAGCACTTGTGCACCCATTTCTTTTTTTAGGTAGCATTAATTTATTTTTAGAAACGAACACAGCAGGTTACAGTCTGAATATTTTCAGTTGAAAAAAAATGTAATCATTAGGCTTTGTGTCAACACATAACATCAACAGACTTGTTGGTATGGGAGCTCCCTACCTGAAATAACATTTTTCATTTGGATGAACAGAAGGTTAAGTCTACATTCTGCTATAACAGGACATCAGTCTTATTTGCATGTCTACGATCCATAAATAATGCTTCCCTCTTCAGTGAAACCACACAAGGTATCCATGTACGGCTGAGAACAGAGCCAGGGCTTTTTCATTCGTTGTCAACGTGATAAAAATAATACAAAGCAGAATATAGCTGCAAGCTGCAGTTCTTTGGGCCAAGCACAGGCACATCAAGCAGGGTACACTGCACACAGGTACATGGAGGTCTGATCTACCCACAGAACAATTTTGACCGTGAGCCGCTAAAATATTGACGATATGACTCATTTCCGCTTTTTGTGACATTCAGCCAGCTTCACAGCCAGATCATTTATCAAATTAAGATGATTTAGTCATGTAGACATGTAGACACCAGATCAATGATTAGCCAGTTGCAGTTCACATCAGTCAAAGCTGATGATCTTGCATCAATAGCATGCAGTAATGGTTGAAATAACAAAGAATCTGGACTGTTGAGCGACTGAAATCGATGGGTAAGAACAGGAACGAATTTCACCTTAGAAAGTTCAAGAATTCATGTTCTTGTTCCCAAAAGCTTGTTGGGTGTTGCTCAGAGAAAAGGTGACAGATCACAGTGCCTTGTGTGGCTGATAAATTGTATACTGACATAAAACAATAACGTTTTTCAGTTTAAAAGTTAGATCTAATGTCTTATATTCAATTGAATATCAGTTGAAAAGGGTTTGCAAATCACTGCATTCCCTTCATATTTACATTTTACACAGTGTCCCAACTTTTTGGGAATCAGGGTCATCAGAATGTATTGGGTCTCCTGACTAAATAGCTATGCTGAAAGAAATGTCATATTGAAAAATTGCTGGTGATTCACAGAGAAAACATGCAGTCCTCTGACAATCAAGTTTCAGACAGGAGGAATCACAGAAAACTAGCATCAGCAAAAACGAGAGTAGCGCTAACAGCTAACGAACACTCCTGTCAGTTGAAGGCAATCGTTAAGGCAACAAGATGTCTTATTAACAATTTAAGCAATGTTGACATTATCTAATAGGTAGACAACACCCAGTTATTAACTTTTTCAAACCCCTGCGCACTTTGATTAGCATGGTAAATTTGTGATTCAGAACTTGACAGTCCTATATCAAAATAATACTAAATTTCATCGATATCAAATTGTGGCTGGATTCTATCAAAAAGGCTTTAAATCACAGTTTAACTCATCAATCTTTTCGTTACCATTTTCAGATCGGATCTTGTGTCTAGCCAAATAGAAAATCATTAACTGCGAACAGCATGGCGTCTACTATGTGGAAAAATTGGTGAGCCCTCGCTATTGTTTATGATCATCAGTGACGAGGTGCTTCTACTTGACAAGCTCTTTCAACATGACAATGACCAGCGTCTCCATCAGGACCAACAGGAGTGGATTTTCCAACGACCCTCTGCTCTCTCTTACCCTCATTTACATCGTCAGGCCTTAGAGCAGACACACCATTTTACTAACCATTCACCTGTAACTGATTGTTGACAGAATACAAAGAGCAGCTGCAAATAAAGGAGGAAACATGGCGTGAGAAGATGAGGTGACAACAATAACCCTCCTGGAGAACGCATGGGCTTCCTTTGCAATTTAAACTAAATTCAACAGCTCTGAAACGAGGTGGTGAAGAGAATTAGTCGGCATGTGATAACTGACTGGAAACCCCCACGGTTCTGGGAGGGTTTGACCATTTGAAGCTCAGTGTTATGCAAATGTTGCATCAGCAGGCCTGAGGCGGCTGAGTGAGCCACTGCTTCCCCTCAATGGGGGATTGATGTTCGGATTGTTGGCAGATAATGACTGACCAGACTTGTTCTTATTCAGCAAAATTTCAATAAAACAAGAAGATGAGACCAACGCCGTGCCAGGCAGCGACAAGACACAGAATTGACAAAATTCAGGCAAAGCACTTTTAAGACTTGCATTTCTGGTACTGTAGTTTTGTTATTTTAATGGTTGACAGTCCTGCTGTACACAACAGGATGTCACACTGCAGCTGAAAACGAAAACATATTTTGAGTACACAGGTTTATTACTACTGTCAGAGCAGCTGAGAACTGCACAGGTTCTTCCCGATGTCCCTGACATCATCAAAAGTAATAGAACCCAGAATGTAAAGGTAACAGTAGGAAAATGTTCACTTCACAAAACATGCTGATATAGTAGGCAGACGTCACCACAGCAATGACAACTTGTCTACATCCTGTAATTCCCCAAATTGTGTGAAGACTTTTTCCTTACACATCCTTTTCCTGAATGTGATTGGTTGAGTCATTTGATTGTTCTTTACCAAACTGTGGGTTTCAACAAATAAGAGGATGCCTGCTGAAATCTGTGCATTGCATCATCTTGACATATTCAAATACAGCATGTCTTCTACTTTAAAACTGTGTGACTGTGTGCAAGTGAACACTGCTGAATGAGGCGTGCGACCTGCCATCTCTACCCCTGCTGAAAAGCATGTCAAGCAACATGTCGGATTAACCATTTCTGCATGAGTCACAGTAAAAGGCCAAGTCATTTTCCTGACAGGATCGTTTTCAGTGACAAAAGGTTTCTTGCTGGTTTCATCCCACTTTTAAATTCAGCCCACTCTACATGCTGCTCGCTATTCAGCATGTTCAATGACAGATTCGGTCATGTAATGCAAATGTACAACTTGTTCATTCAGCAGCTCATTAGCAGATGAAGGAGAACACACTCCATGCTTCAAGCATGAGCGATAATTGTACATTTTTAATGCAGCAAGCTCCGTGTTTATTACTGCTCATTGTATCATATTACTGTTAGGCATAAGAAAGCCACTTAAATAGACATGTGGGGTTATGATGTGATGTTTGCTGCATGCACTGACAATAGAATATGAGAAACATAATTCAGTCCATCTTCTTCAATGCATTGTACCACTGTCTACGCTGCAGACTGGCGACACAGGGCGCCTTTGAATACTCCAGTACCACACATACTTACAAGGAAATCTCGTCAAAGAAAGTGAATTTAAAAAAAGGGAATGAAGGAAGACGAGTTGTTGGCATGTTCAATTTTGGCCTTTGTTTCACCTCCTGTCCTCAAGAGACTAGGTCCAATCCTCATGTGCACAGAAATCGAGAGCATTCTTGTAGAAAAATGACACATCTATGACACCTGCCAGGGTTGTGCAGGGTGTAGGTACCCTGAAGGTAATGTCATTTCATAAAGGAGCATGCCTTCATGCTCGCTGAATTCTCCATTGTTGCAGGAGACTAGCGTAAATGATATCACAGAGATGGGTCATCTGTCAGATAGAATACATTAGGGAAATTGTCTTTGAGAGATGACACAGTTAGCGCAGCAGGATGACAGCCAGGCTGCAGGCACACTGTCTAATCCGCTATCGGTGGTCAGCTAAACGGTGTGCAGCTGACCTTGCCGCCCATCTACATGTCTTTCTCCCTCTCTGGAGGAGCAGAGGGATGTGCCAAAGCATCACACCAGCTCCTTCATAAAATGTGACGGTGGCCAAATTAGAGTCAGAGACCAGTGTCACAAGGCACAGCAGAAAGGGACTTCTTCATTGATAGTTAAAGCTTCCTGGTTACTCGGTGAACTGGATAAAGAGCAACGATTAAATATGGCAAATAAATGCCAGCAACATTGTACCATGCTAATGCTCACTTCTGGGCTTTTTCTGTCTTTACACTAACCCTGATCTTCAGTTAGAGGGAAGCTAAAGGTCTAGAAAAGAAGCCAAGGGTAGAGACAGCACTACTAATCGTGATTGGAGATGGGCTGGTATTGGCTTACTGCGGATACTTTATTATGGGGTTAGATGTTAGCCTATAAGCAACATGAAACTACACAACAGAAATGTCCATGTGTTGCAATTTACATGGTCAACTGTAAATATCGATATTAGAAACCATTACTGATAATGAAGGGGAAAACTGACTTGTATTTCAAATCATAAAGATAAACTCTATTATCACACTTTTAAGAAACTTTCACCTTTTCCTCTTCAGATTTTAGCCTTTAAAAACAATGTGCGTGTGTCAACCCATTGTCAGAAACAGGAAAGAGTGGGAAAGTGCAACTTATACTTGTATTTTGATAATGCAGGAAATTAGTTCAGAAACCATTTCAAACATTCAGTATCAATATGTCTGGATATGTTGACATTTGTAACACTATAAAGCAAAACAAACTGGTAGAGGTTGTAAAATGTCAAGAGATTGCTTAAGTTCATAGAAGAGCACGAATGTCCCCACCCAAATACATAACAATCCATCAACAGTTGTTGATATATTGGGATTATAAAAACCCTTACGTCAATCTAATGGCAGCGCCACACAAATCACCAACAAGAACAGTGGGATTCATACTGTGGGGACTATGAATGCCTGCAGAGAATTATTACTTGTAATTCCAATAGTTGTAGAGATATCTAAGTCTGGGCTCTGATGCACCTGTGGAGGTAGTATCAGAGCTGCAGCACAGGGAAACCCGCGTCTGTGTGAAAGGAAAAGCTGGAGACAATCAGGGGTGTTGTGATCTGATGGTGTTCCCAGTATGACAACTAAACAGATCCTTCACTCAACAAATAAAAGAAAATATCCCATATTTATTACTCCCCACAAAACAATATTACCGGACAGTAAGGTGGTAACTGGTGTCTCTGTCCTACTGACTGTTGGTCACATTTCTGCCCAAAAAACAGTGTCCGTCGACGGCAAGAGAGCCAGGTGGTGGTGAATGTGAATGGCAGTGGTGAATGGCGGCGATTATGTTACGTAATTTAGAGCAAAAAACTTGCAAGTCTTTGTTGCCTTCCACTATTAAGTTGTTGTAGTCATCATCACTGGCAACTTGTAGTGAAAAAAAATCCCTGCGATGGTCAACCCTCCTGACCGAGACTTGAATTTTCCCGGAGTGAGAGAGTCAGACAGCGTCTGTTGTTTACTAATGATGATTATGTTATAATGTAATTTGGAGTGAAAAACACAACTTTGACACTATCCAGGATGCATGCTGGGTTAGGATCTCTATCACAACACATTATGACAGCTTCCATGATTATAAAACAGTCAGCGGATACATGTTTGCATTAACAGGTAGACACAGGGTAAACACCATGAAAGAAAACACACAGATGACGTCATGATGTGTACGCCTCTTTTGGATCCTCATAGTTGCTACTGTGAAAAATATGGCAGGTGACTGCAAATACTGCGATATTCAATGATATTTAATATCATTTTAGTCCTATACGTTTATCATCATCTGACTCTCAAATATCAATATCATCTTTTCAAAACTCATTGCAAACTCAAGCATTGGTCAGGCTATTATATGATGCAACGCAGATCATTTAGAAAGGATGAAAACACATATGTCCAACAGTATAAATATGTCATATGATAAATGTTTAAACCATCTTGTAAAAGGTTATCACAGCCATGGCCTGGCAGTAAAAAACAGGTTACTATCAGTCTGTGGGAAGACCTGACATGCTGAAGAGTATGCTACTAGGCTAAATCCAGTTGTTTTTTTCCCCAATGGAGTAAATAGGTCTCATTAACTGTCTTTAATTTCTTGGGCTCATTAAAAGCTAATCTGACCCCATTTGTTGCTTCTCAAAGTTTGTTGTATTAATTACATCACACATTAACATTCAAATAGATTTACAACATAATCCATCCATATCAATATCCCAGGGAATAAAATATCATTAGCCACTTATGCAAACATGTTTCACAGCATCAGAACAAGAGTGATGCTAATTGTATGTGCTATGGCCCTCTAAATTGACCCCCATTACTCCAAGCAGGCTTGCTGCCTTCACTCGCGCTTCAACACATGACTGCATACCTTTCCATGCACTATACACATTAAACTACTACCAAAGTCTGTTGGCAAGACACCAAAAGTATCCTTTCCCTAAATAAATGCTTTCAATAGTGCCCGGCGCTAATGCTTTAGTTTTTTCAATCACAAGATACATGTCTGTATCTTCACAAAGACCCTGCCAACTTACAGAAAAACGGTTCAAAATGCCAGGAACGTTCACGTCAAGTGGGAGAATGCCAGACAAACTTAACAAGGATGACGCTCGATATGGCTCAGCTGAGGTCGACGTACAAAAACGAACCATAAAGCTGTAAACGGCCTCAATCAGACAGGTGTACCAAAGATAATTCGGGAGAGTCAGGGAGATGTCAGTCAAGTATGATCTGAACACACCCACACAGTCCAGAAAATAAGTCTAATCAGCCAAGGAACTGATAACACTTGTGTGGGTGCACCGTGGCTGTACAGAGGGTTTAACAAATGAAGTGCTGTTTCCGTCACAGCTTTAAAGTGAAATTACCCACATTGAATATATTCCAGCTCTACCTACTGCTGAGCACATCTGAAAACTGATCGTTCTTGTACCAAAAGATTTACAGAAACACTGAAATCAAATGTATACACAGAAAAATGTGACAAGCTTTTGTCCCGGTGTTGAGAAAACTCAGTTGATTAAATGTCAAGTGTTTGTGAAATAGTTTTCAAGCAACATTGCCAAACTAATTCATGGGTTCTAGCCATTCAAATGTGAGGATTTTGTGGGGGGTTTCTGCATCAGATTTGTGATAGTTAACTCATATATTTGGGTTTTGAACATTTGGTTGAATAAAACAAATAAAGTTAAAAGGTATTTTATCAATAGAAACAATAATCAGCAGATTAATTGGAAGTGAAAATAATTATTTGTTGCAGCGCTGGTAGTTTTTTCATTTTAAGAAAATATAGGACATAGGTAGTTAAACCTCCCAAACAACACAGAAGTGACTAACAGCATGAAGATGGATTATTTTCATTATGAATTAATCTGTCTGTTTCCTTGATTGATCGTTTAATTGCTTGGGCTATAAAATGTAAAAGAAAAACAAAAATGTTGTGCGAAAGTCCATCACAGTTCCCCAAAGCCCAAGCTGACATATGCAAATTGCTTGTTTTGTCTGACGAACAGTCCCAAACACAAAAACAGTCCATTTACACTTCTCAGATATTCACAAAGAAAGCAATTTGCATACGTCATCCTGAGCTTCTGAAATATTAACATTTGAGAAGACAGACCAGAGACCAAAGTTAGAAAGTCTCTTAAAAAATGAAAAAAGGTCAAATTAGTCATAAATCAAAGTGGATTCATTGTCAACTGTTATGACAATTACTTTTAGAATGATTAATCAGCTGCGTCGTTGCTCGATTAATTGATTAGTCTATAAGACTATTAGTCTGTACTTCAAAAAAGAAACAAGGTGGTAGAAAACAAGAGAAGAAAAACAGACTTTACATAAAGGAAATAACAGCAAAACTGGAATGACACTCAATAGAGTGCATACCACCACCAAAGCTCAATGCTCTACTCCAACACAACCAAGCCTAATCAAATCAAACTCCATAGGCCTGCATCACTCGTATCTTAAACCACCGATTAACGCCTTGATCATAATTTAAGAGCACCATATCCAGGATCAACATCAATTTAAGTTGAACTGGAGGATCTAATCATTTGGTTAACGATTCAGAAGTATAAGAAGGTTTAAATAAAAACTCCAAAATATCTAAATTACTATAACAAAAGCAGCAAAATGCTTAGAGTCATGCAAATGAATAATCGATTATCAAAAAAGTAACAGATCAACTATCGATCCAACCAATGTAAGAAAGCCTGCAGGGAAGCTAAGGAGTTAAAGATATGCCCATGGTGACAGCAGACAGATCAGAAGTCTGGGTAATGTGATATTCACGTATACAGGAACATGAATAATCAGGTGACTTAGTGACTCATGTAAATATCGGATTCTAAATATGATCAAAGTCTGGGAAACAAGTGTGCAATCAATGTGTGCAATCTTACAGTCATCATCTTTGATCTCTTCACAGGTCCAACAGACCACCCACTCATGGAACATGCAATGATAACATAATCCTGCTGGCTTTAGTGCACCTGTTTGGTGTATGTGTGTGTGCGTGTGTGTGTCTCTGATCAGGCCTCATACAGTTGTGCTGCTTTTGTTAACAACAGGGAAAAGGGGGTCAGGTCAAATGACAATACAAGTGACCCATAACAGTAATGGTGCCAAATAAACTGCCAGACTCTTAAATGTTCATACCGTCAGTGGTTTTCTGAGGTAACTTGTGTAACTGTCTGACAAACATCTTTTTTTTTTTGTAATTTCAGGATGATTCATTTTTGACGCATGAAGCCAACAGTTCTCTGGAAATGTATTTTTTCAAATAATAAAGATTAGTCCTACGAAGTTGGCTAACAAATTATAATTACCATGGTTGTTTCACCGGTGACACAGTGCATCTGATGAACAAAAACGGACATACAAATGTATAGATTTAAGAAAGAAAAGCCTGAGCACAGCGTTTGAGTCAAACTGCTGGCAACTGAAAAAGGAGCATCAGTAGGACATACAAAGTGTATTTCAATTCAAATATAGACCCTTTTCTACAGCAGACATTATAACATGTCAAAGCAGGGAAAGTACATGTGTGACCGATAATGTTTAAGTGAGTGAGCATGCAGAATAGAAAAAAGATTAAATGTTTTTTGGAGTCTGTCCACAGTCTTGATGTAATGATAACGCATTTCTGCTTTTCCTTTTCACGCCCCCTACTTGCATATGTCCGAAGTAAAGAACTAACACAGCTAGCTAGGAGGAAGCCTGCAGCAGCACTTCCAGATGCTTCTCCTGTGGGCACGAAGTACATCAATGTTGGAGATGTTGGGTTTGCTGCCCCTTTCATAGATCCTTTATTTATAGATTTGTTTGGGAGGAAGGATTATTTATGGGGGAAGGCCTGAACTGAAAATAATTATAACACTGCCAGAGATCCTTTATTGATTTGTTTGGGAAGAGGGCTGACTTGGGGAAAGATTTGACAAACCAGACTTGTAATAAACAGCATTTTAATCTTTTATTGTTGAAGCCCTAAAAGGCGGTATTTTTTTGTTGAACCCTGGAATCTTTATTTTGGTGTATATCATTTGAAGTTCCTGGAAAAAGCCACCAGGATATTGTCAAAATCTTGCTCTGAAATACACCTATCTGTTAAAGGAAAATTTTAAGATGTAACTGACAGTTGAACATAAAACCATCTGTAGATCTTTACAAATCTAGATGAAATAGTCCAAGATCAGTGCAGGGGGAAAAGTTTGAAAACAAAAATCAAGGGGATTTGGAGAATGGTGACATTCCCTCTGCCCACACTGCCTGGGTGTCATACATGGTCATTGTACACATTTGAGATTAAGATTTTAAAAAAATAAAAAATTCAATCCATGATTAGAACCGGGGAAAGTTATGAATTCTAGGTAATTTTGCGTTCAAAATGTGATACTAAGAGGTATACCAAGATCAGGAAAATGGCTTTTCACATATCATGTTCCACAAAAGAGGAACAATTTGCAGAAGTGGGCCAATTGTACATTTTGCTCAATTAAGTGCCCTTGTATTTTATACTTGTATGCTGAATATTCTTCTTTATTCAGCGCAACCTTGAAAAAGACAGCTTTCTCTCAATGACCCTTTCTGTGGTTAATAAAGGGTTTGCATGAACATGCAGGGAGAGAATGCCATTAGCTTATGCAATAAAATAAAACAAAACTGGAAAGAGGTTTACAAGGCATTGCTAAATGAGACAACCAAGCTAGCGACAGCAATATCAGGTTGGCCAAGGTACGTCTGGTCTTGAGTGTCTTTCAAAAAAGAATGAAGCTCCATTGTTTTAGTTATGGATGAACAACTTGCACTCACACTTCACTCTAAACGCCCTGACTGAGAAATGACCTGCAGTTGAAAGACGGATTGGATAGCAGGACACTAAAGACAACATTTCAGTGGCAGGCAAAGATCAGAATTCTGTCAAATGCTATGTGAATAAAGGGAATTGATAATGATATCAGATGAAGAAAGTTAACATCTAAAGTACTCAAGACTGATCACGTCTCTTCAGTGCAATGTTAAATGCTTCTTGCACGCACCCCCTGTGTATTTAACTAGTCAAGAGCATCCACTAGTCCGGTTGTAGGCATGCAGAGCTGAAACTGAAATTCCACTTCTAAACCATGGGACAGTCAAGAAAGTTTTCCTACAAATCATCATGTGTCTTTTGATAAAGAGTATCCAGATTCAGATCAGATTCACATGACGATTATGCGGGCAAATGTTTTCACAATAATAATATTATTCTTGTAGCTATAAAGAAATCTCTACTGACAAATTCATCTTTAACTTTGTACTTTTGTGTGTGTTTGGTCTCTTCTGTAGTACATAATTTACACTCAAATACAAGTGAAGGGAGGCGGAGAGACAGGTGCTCTATAACCATAATTGTAAAAAAGAATAGAAAAAGAACAATTAGATTTAATAGTGAGAAGGCAACCAGATGACCTGATAAACAACAGATCCGTAAGGCCCGACAACCACGTGGGATTATGCAGACAATATCATATGTGTATTATCAAAGCAATATCGATGTCATTTTTAACACCGTTATTGTCAGTACTGGTGCATACATAATGTGATCTTATATCAACTTCAAATGCATCACTGCTCTGCTTCTCAAGCAGAAGTGACATAACATCGTTCATCTCAGATAGTTAACCAAAGCTCAGCTTCCAGACTGCAGTGTGTCAAGCTGTGAATGTGTATCCCTGTGTCCCTGACACACATCGAGCATTACTTGAGTGTATATGCAACAAGAAACAGCAACATAAAATCAATATTCTACAACTGGAATACATCTTCATGTGTGTCATGTATACAAAAAAAAACAACAAAAAACAACAACCAGGAATTGGTGCAAACTTTGAAACTCCACAAAATATTATCTTTGCAAAAGTAGTAGTAGTACATTGAGAAACACTGACTGGGGTGACTAAATTGGTCAGTTGTCAGCTCTATGCATGCCAAATTGTTTTTGTTCAGATACCTTTA
This sequence comes from Acanthopagrus latus, assembly GCF_904848185.1. NCBI lineage: Eukaryota > Metazoa > Chordata > Actinopteri > Spariformes > Sparidae > Acanthopagrus > Acanthopagrus latus. The sequence continues at coordinate 12,814,105 of NC_051060.1, read as the reverse complement.
AGCCCATCATTTGCAGCTGTTACTTGAAAAGAATGGGGGTAAATATGTGCTGGATGTACAACAGTACAGCTGTGACCTTGGACAAAAACTGGACCATCTAAATTGTGTATGTCATCCAAATTCAAAGGGTCACTCACACAGTGCAGGGAACTTGTGGCTACAGAGAACTGCCTTGTGAGAGAAAGGTAACAGGGTTGATCGACCCATCCTTGACAAAATGTCCTTGAGTGCCGGTCACAACGACACTGATGCTCATGGACTACTGTCCCTGAATGCTGACCCCTCAGCTAAAACTGTTTATTCAATGCTGTGTTTACATCACCAGTGTTTATTGTTCCATGCTGATTTACTGCTAGGATGTCATTTTTTTGTCGGTCTGTTCACACAGTGGTTTTGTAATGGGGCAAATATATGACAGCGGTCCACACAAGTCATGTTCTGAGGTGACCTACATGTACTAAGCAATACCAAAGATTTAACACTTTGCATGCTTGTGCAGAGGTAAATAAATAAAAATGGACGAGACTCCAAAGTGACTGCGCTTGGCTTGTTGTCATGCATGAAGTTATTGTGCAACTCTGTTAAATGACACGTCATTCATTGTGGATTCTTTAAAGTTCATTTGAAAGCTCTTAACTTTGACACTAGAAGTATCCTGTGACCCCATTCAGCCTTATTTTCATATACTTCAAATTAGTTAAAGCCTAATTCTCATATGACAGACTAAGGTAACATTCCCTCAAATGTTTTTCTTTTCTTAATCAGAATAAGAGAAACATCAGCATTATAAATGCTTTTTGTTCAAGATTAAATAAAAACAGACCTCTCACATGCAGAGAGAGAAGAAAAACACTGGACCAGTTTACCTGCTATTTGAATGTAGCCTGATACACAGATGAATATACAGGTGTATACAGTTACTATGAAAAGTGTAGTGTATGCTATAGCCGATTTAAAAATATAGTCACTGTTTGTATGACATGGCCGAATGGTATGTAAATTCCAAACTCTGTCAATCATGGTGTTGCAAATATTGCTCAATGCAAGACCAGGTGTTCTATAGGCTGAAAGCTCTGCATTATTAATCAGCACGCCTTGTTGCTCCCCATGTTCACCACTTAAGCAGTTTGTAAGCATTTTGCTCGCTGCTTTGTGCAACCAAACACCGCTGACTGCCTGAATCGCTTCAACATATTCCACCAGCCAGCTGAGAGGAACCAACAAACACTCATGGCATCCTGCTGTTCTTCTAAAATGTGCGTGTCAGTGAGGAATGTTGTTGTATTGTCTCTGTATGAATCTTACCATGAATTATGCCCATGTTTTCAATGTGCAAAGAACAATTATTTTCATCATGGATTTATCTGCCAGCCATTTTTTTCCAAGTAGTCTATGAAATTACCTAAACATAAAAATGTAAGAGTGCAAGGGGACACATCCAAATAAAATCACCTGTTACAACTTTATCTATAACTTAGGGGAAAACCTTGGTGATAGAGGGCATTGGGATAGCACGCATGTGTCCATGCACACCAGTCAGTAATCAGCAGCTTGGGAGCAATTAGTTTGAGTTTGAGCCACTCGTGTATTTATGTTGGAATCGCACAGAGTCCATCGTCAAAAAAAAAAAAAAAAAAACTACTTTTATACACGAGTCCTAATGCTGGTCTGTGGGTTCAATGTTCCATTCTATGTGGGTTTTTGTTCCTACTGTGGTGGTCTACCACTCCTGAATAAATGTAGAGGAAACGCTGCATCTGTGTTTGAGTAGGAAAAACAGGGTTGCGACTGTTTTATCCTACTCAATATTTCTCATCCGGATGGTTAGAAGAGCCTTGGAGGATATTGGGAATACCTTGAAAACAACAGTGAGAGTTGTTTAACAACCTCCTGGGCTTTTCAAACACAACCAGGTCTTAGATAAATAAATGAAGCACAAACCGGTTTCAGAGCAATCTCCTGCACGCTTACCCAACACTGAGCAGATACATCTCTGCATGCAAGTCAGCACATGGACTAAGGGCAATGTGTAGGAGTCCTAAACTATCTTACCTGTATAGCCTGCGATCCAGCCCCATGAAGACACCATGGCCAGCAACCATTTGAACATGACTCCTTCAATGTGCCAGAAAGTGGAGCTGTCCCATATTCTGAGCGGCTGCAGCAGCAGCAGGTATAAGCAGTAGGATGGGATGGCTACACAGTTGTTGAAGAACATAAACACAAAACGGAGCACAGACTTGAGCAGAACCCAGCCCAGTTTGCCGGCCCCGTCCAAGAGCTGTGCCATCCTGATTCACACCGTCTGCAACAGAGACACAGCAGCAGTTAGCATCCCGGCTCGTTTGACAAAATGACAAGTCGAGTCATGGGCACAAACATTATCCTTACTCTAAAGAAGCGGATGTGCTCAGGGCAGGACACCAAATCCACAAATAACACCCGAATGTTACACCACCCACCCCGGAAACAGAGGAGCGAGTCTGACGCTAGCCGGTTGAGGGTGAGGCGGTTTCATGGAATCTAAACGCGACACGGGCGTAGTGGACGCTATCTTCTCGTTATTGTGCAAGATGATTTACTCGGACCTGTGGTTTGTTATTCGTGACATCATGCTAGCTAGCTGCCTAGCCCCAACAGTAATACATGCAAAGACAGGACCATAAAAGGACCAGCCGCACGGGTCGTGGTCGAGCACTTCAAGACACGCTAGCTAGCAGTTGGCTGAGTTAGCATAACGGGGACAGATGTTTAGATTTGTGTCAGGTATGACAACCCGAGGGTTATAACATCATATAGGAAACACACTCGCACCAATAACGGAGGAAGCTGATGAGCCTTCAGTATTTTGTGAGACAATGGCAAACGTTAACTCGGACGCTGGGTGTCTGGTGCAAAGCGCAGTACCCGTCTGCTTCACCCAGAACATAGTCCGACCCCTGTGTTTCAACAAAAGTCTGGTGCCTTCACGTTACTCACCCAGTTAATGTCGCTGAAGCATCCAAGGACGACCAGAGACGTAGCTAATTGTTGCAGCGAGATAAATTGTGTCACGTGTAGCTAACCTAAACGGTTAAGTTAGCATTTTGTTGCTAGTTAACATGGTCGGTCTCTATCAAATCTGGGGACAGTCGTGGAAATGTCTGATAGCGTTACAACAAACCCCGCGCGGCAAAACTGCAGTTGCACCCATTTAGCTAGCTAACGTTATCCAGAGCTGCTCGGGCACGGTAAATCCCAGCGGGCACCGTTAGCTCGCTAGCTAGCTAGCAGGCAACTCCACTTCAGTGTCGCTGGCTCCATCTCAGTCAGAGACACCGGGATAATTCCACTGATGCATCATCATCATCATCGTCGTCGTCAAGTTAGCTAGCTGCCCAGCTCCTACTAGCGAATACGGACGAGAGACGGTTCGGCCCGGGCCTCGGATCGACGCCGCGAGTTAGACAAACGTTGCACAAACTGTAAGCGACATATGTACACCAAGTACAATGAACGGCGATTTTTCGTTTCTATGTTGCCAGGACCCGTTATCTCTCTCCAGACCCGGATTCAAAGCGCGTCATCTACACAAAAGATAAAGAGAGCAAGAGCGGAAGTGCGCCGTCTTTGCCTTCACAATAAAGGTAGGTTGCAACGTTAGATCGTTCAGATAGATTAAAAAACCTGATGCGTTACTATCTATAAATGAGCTAAAAAAAAAAAGAAAAACAACAAACACTATTGTATATTTATGTTCAGTACATGTATAGTTAATAAATAAACATTGTTATTTGAGAAAATATTTTGTGTGTGTTTTTTTAAATCTCTTTGATTCAATTTAATCTTAGTATTGACAATAAATGTTGCTTTTCATTATTGAATATCTTGAAGATTTGGGTCTGATTTCAAAATGTATGTAAACATAGCGACATTGATACATTTGGCCATTCATCATTTAGTCAAGGATATCTACAAAGCAGTGTCACAACCCCAGCTGAATGAGAAGGTGCACAGTTTTGATTAAGGTGGACTAAGTTGCAACATAGCTTCGCTATTTTGAAGTGTTTATGCCGTGCTGGACAAATCTGGTTCACCAGATGTGAAAAACCATGTGTGTTAGGTACAAACCCTGCAAAATGTCACTTCATCGTTTTTTTCCAATGAAACTGAAAATTGATGTGCAATTCTTTTATTTCACTAATTGTGATGATTTCACCCACCATATCATACAGCCTTATTTTAGTTGATATTGTACGTTAGTAGTGAAAATACCCTGAATTATTATTATTATTATTATATATATTTTTTACACATATTTACAAGTAGACAGACTGATTCCCTGCCAACTTGGTGACCCATTTCAGTAATTGCAAGTACAGCAATGCATGTCAGAGGACAAGAAGGAAAGTTAATACACACTCGTCTTAAATATGTGCGCACAATGGAAAACGAGAGATAAAACCAACGTCCTAAACTGCAGAATGAGCAAGTTTACGATGAAAACAATACATTCACAGCAAGAATGATAATTAATATGAAGAAACGCATTCTCTGAATTTGATTTTACCTAATTTACTAAAAACGCAAGTAAGATTTCAAAAGGAATTTACAAATGTTACGAAAACAAACAGTAAACCGTTTACCCTATTTTGAAAATCCACGTGCGGAAGCTGTGTTATTCCTCTCTCTTACTTGACGCTCTTGAGTTCACCTGACGCCAGATTCCAGCCATTAAGTGCGCAGGCTCTCTGATGTCAAGTGCTGATGGTTACACTATTAACAAGAAACTGATTTTCTAACGTCGTTGTGACTAATTCTTAAGTCATCTGGACTCGTTCCCGACAGGAGGCCGTTTTTCTGATTACATCATCAGAGTGGGTGCGTGAGTTCACCGTTTCATCTATGTATTTTGGTACTTTTGTATTTTTGGCATCATCATAGCTACACTATCATAAATGTTTGAGAAAATAACATGAAAAGCACAATATTGTTTTTCAGTATGGTGCTTTTAAATATTTAAGTGTATCACTTAAATGTAAACGTATCTTTTCAATGTAAGTCTAAATTTAACATTGTGATTCAGACAAGTTTGGAATAGACATCAGATGAATGTTGGTGCTGTACAGACAATGATGTCCAGTTAATGACTACAGTCTGCCCCCTGATGGCTCTTTATGTCATTACACCTTAAGCAGTATAGATGACAGTAAATCCAAGGACATTCAACACTGAATGGCCCTTGAGATTAAAGCATGCGTGAAATACTATTGGATTAAGAGTAGGGGCAGGGATTTGTATGTTGGGCGACCTTTATACTGAAAATCATCACCTAAGGGTTACACTGAGGGCAAATAATGTGTGCACACTGATCTTGTGTCCTTTACACCTGATTGTCATCATTTTGTAAGGGTTACACTCAATAAGCAGCATCAAAATTAAATCTGGCTTTTTAATCACAGAGAAAATATTTACATATTCAGTTTCAGGTCAAAGTACACAAGCTAAAACTGTTGAAGCATCTAGAAGCGGGCATAGGCACTCCTCTGGGGAGCAGGCTGAGCTCCCGCCTGCTGCAGCTGATGGCGGAGCTGCTGGGAGTAAGGATCCTCCAGAGACTTGACAGACACTGTTGTCTTGGGCCCTGTCTTCCACTCGATGCCACTCTCGTCCACCACGGAGGCCTCCACGGTGACGGTGTGAGTGCCCAGGATGGAGAAATTCAGCAAGAACTGGGTGCTGAAGTAGTCATTGTGGGGTTCGACCCGCTGCTCAATCTCATTGGTTTTAGTGTCGAGAGGAATCTAAAAAAAATAATAATAAAAAATATGGAAGTTTAGGAATCAACTGAGTTGGAACACAGCCACAACTTAAAGAAGCAACGGGATCTGTGGATAAAAACTGTGTATATACCTTGAAGTCGGGTCCCGTCTTGCTCTGGAGAACTGAGGTGACATTGAGGCAGACTGACTGAATCTTCCTGAAGAGACCCGGAGTCGAACCATGCTGCACCACACCCTCCACCTTCAGAGTCAGCTGCTGAGTGTTCTGCACTGGGATCGGTTCACTCGGCGTTCGAGGGGAAGGAGAGAGGGCAAGCTGGAAAAACACAAGACGCAACCGAGTCAGCCTTAAGAGAGCTAAAGAAGGAATGTCACATGCAACCGCAAATGAAATGTATGTCACTATGATTACCAACTTAAGTGGTTTTTAAATGATTCACCATACCTTAATGCTTGTCGACTGGAGCTTTTGGAAGAAATACCTTTGGAAAGACAGCGGGACTTTGAGCAGAGCTATGACAGCATCACAGAGACAACCTGTATGCTGCAAAACAATGACGACAAGCAAAACATTGTTATGATTGACATTAAAAGCAATTTTCTGTTGCTCAATTCCAAGTTTTTGTTATTTTTCATGGTATGAAAACTGACGATTACCGCATCATGTACTTCTAGCATACTGGTAAACCCTAAATCCAGTCAAGAGGACAAAAGACAATAGACAACGTTCACTTTAGAGCGGCAGAGATTTGTTGATCGAGCCAAAGCTAAAAATAGCTATGGTTATAAAATGTTTAATAACTTTTGAACTGCTCATTCTGTCCATATGCTTTAAAAACTTGCATAAAGTGGAGTTTCTCAGCCTTTTAGTACTATCGTGCGTGTCTTGTTTGAGCATTGGGCTCCATAGCAAGTGTGATTACACCATCATCATCACCATCATGTTCTACAGCACTGATTCACAAAGGAAACACCATGCAGTTTCTTCATAGTTGAAACCAAGCTACTTAACTTATTCATGATTTCATTACCTTTTATTACTTTGAGCTTTTTTTGTCTACCTCATGCACTTCATACAAAATACGTTTACACTTATTTTTCCACTTAAAAACAGCAAGATCATCTGAGTAAGAATTACTGGCTGTCCCTCAAACTAGCTGTAAAGCCCAAGGTGACCGTGCTCTTAAAGCTGTGGCCCCCAATCTATGGACCGCTCTCCTCTTAATCTTTGTGATCTCTACATTCCTGTGACAACTTCATGCAGCTGAAAACATTTTTATTTAGAAAGGCTTATTTAGTTAGAGTACCTGCTTCATATAATTGAATAACAGGAAAGGTCAGGTATAGACAAATACTAATATGGAAGTCTAAAATAATAAAGCACAATTTTTGAAAATAAAAATAAATCAACTTCCTGAAGTTCATCTGAAGCTACAGTTAAAAAACAAAATCCCCATTTTGACCATGATGAATTAATACATTCTCAGAAACAGCACATGTAAAATTAGGACTTTAAATGAACCAGACTGAAAGGATCAAATGATGTATTGGCATTTGATGCTGTCTGCTAGAATAGGAGGTCAGGTTCCCCAAAAATTGTTCCACGTCTTTGAAGGTTAATTCAAGCAAAAATGTCAAACATTTGCAAGTTTCAGCTTCTTAAATGTCAGGATTTGCTGCTTTCCTTTGTTATTCATGATAGAGTGACTGAAGGAGCTTTGGGCTCTGGGAAATTGTGATGCATTTATCACTATGAAAAAAATTATTCTAGACAAAATGCTCAATTAATGTGACAATAATCGTTAGTTGTCATTAAGATGCACATACAGGTATGAGTTTAAAAGAACATCAAAAACAAAGTAAAGAAAATAATTTAAAAGGCCTGTAACAGCAGTCACTGGCTAATCTGGACATCCTCCAGCTGAACTGCAGCACAACTAATTTACAGACGCTGTTATCGCAAGGTGTTCTTCTCTATGAATCTCACCAGACATGAAACAGGAGGGTGTTTCTTGGTGAGGCCCTCCACTTCCTCCAACACCCGACTGAAGACCGACATCATCCGTCGCTCATATTCGCTCTCAGTCTGGACTGACCCCAAGGTGCCGTACTCCTGAAAACTAGATTACAGAGAGAGAAACAATCTGTTACAGTCAAACGTCTGCCAGGAGAATGCCTTCTGGGGATGTCTGTTATTGTGAAACACCCTCAATCAAAAATACTCCAGTGCAGAGCACAGCAAGGAACCTTATCATTATATTAAATAAGCTTCATTTATATTCATTAAATCTATGTCAAAAGTGTATCTTACAAAAAAACTACATCATAACAAAGTTAAGCATGATTACATTCCTTGACAAACTCAATATGATGCATTTAATCTAAGTTGACATTTTTCCTAATATTTTACTGCCACAGAGAAACGACCTTTCTCATATATCAAAGGAGATAAATAAAAGTTACAAGTCATTTTACGCCACTGCATTCTTCTCAAAAGTTCAGGAATCACACAAGATTAAATCTAGTATTCATTTAATTTAAACTTTCTCCTGAGGCACCGAACAAATACATACAAATCCCACTGTTCCACCTTCCATAACAGCTCTCACCTGGTTGCCTGTGGGTCCAGTATAAGCGCTTCTATTACATGTGAGACGAGCAGACAGCTCTGTTGTTGTCTGAGCAGACAGTTAAAGACAAATAACAAACTTCTGAAGTCATGAGGGACATTGTTTGAAAAATACATACTTTTCAAAGAATTTTGAGGCATGAGCAGTTCACGTGAGACAGCTTGCACTACACTGTGTCCTCTATACCCTCATCTTTTCCTCTTTAGTTTCAATTTTTACTGCTATTTTTTAAAAATCTAAATTAAATTTAAATTAATAAAAGTGACAACAACAAAACAGAATTTTATTGTAGGTTGTTGTTTTTTCTTTTCCATTTAACTTCGTAACCCCTTTTCTTCCTTTCTGTTACTATGATGTTTTCTATTGGACATGCATACTGCTGCTACTTATTTGAGAGCAACTGTCTTTCTCCTTCTGTTGCTCTGTATCCAACTGTCATTAAAAATAAACACTTTCTCATACAAAAAGAACAAATGATTGACATTAAAGGAAGAAGACGTAATAGAAGAGAAAAAAGGCCAAAAGAGACGACCACGTGGGATGTGACAGAGGCACGTGTAAGGATACAGCTCCACATTGCGAAGGGTGGCGTAATCGGCGTCAAACGACGACTGGTGTAGATCAGCGTAGCGAGCTGCAAGACTCCTGAACTCATCCATGCACACCTTCATCTGGAAAACAGTGACTTGACAGTTAACTACATTTGGAGCACATTTAACCTTCTTGTAGAGGTAGGTTTAATGTATCACCATGGGTATTAGAAGTAGTTGGGTTCATCCACAATTTGTAACATTTATAAAATTGAATTTAAAACATTCAGACACCCTGAACCTGAAGCCTTGAAAGAAAAAGACCAATTCCATGCAGGCAGTCTGGCACAGACCTGCTCCCACTGTAACAGTTTTCAGTGTTTTACCTGCATGGCAATGCGGCCGCACCGCTGCAGGTCATTGCCCGAGGTGAGGGCGATGGTGGTGGCGATGGCAGGAGGAGGGCTGGTTTTAAGGCTGTTGCAGGTACAGATGAGCTGCGACAGGGCTTGCAGGGTGTCGATCCGAAGCTTAATGAACTCACATTGGAATGTAAGCGGGCTCAATGGCGTGCTGGCGGCCTGCAGAGAGAGGATTAGTCAGATAACAGCATATTAACATTATGCTTAAAGAGCAACACAGGTAATAAGATACAGTCAGGTATTACGTGTGTTAATCCAACAGTCCAAGATGCTACAAAATCAGCTGCAATAGCAACAATTTCCAGACTGAGCAGCAATAAGCATCTGTCATTGTTGAAGAATCATATTAATGATTTTTGACATGCAGATGCCTGACAGTGAACTGACCGTGAGGGAAGCGATGCCCTTTTGGTAGGAACGCAGGGCATCTGCAATGGCACTCATGGCCCCACTGTAGTCTCCATCCTCCACGTGACTCAAGCACTGCTCCGCCTGGGAAAACTCTTTTAGGCTGTTCAGCCAGAAGTAGAAGTGCTCTGATGCAACCCGGGTCCGCAGACTCTGGTACAGCTCGCTGGAGAACTCATGGCAGCCCTGCAGATTAATGACAACATTCAATCATTGTGACATATCCAGAATGACACCATCAAGGTCAACTGGACCTGCTTTAGATTCTTGAGGACATGTTGTCTCTCACTGATTAGGCTTCTTCAGTTCATGTGACAGTTTTTAAATTAAACAAATAGATGATGCTGCCTCAGTTCACCTTTACCAGCTCTGCGACAGACTTAAGGGCTAAGCTATTTTAGAGCATGGGCCTTATATTAATCTTTGTGGATCAAATACTAAATACATAATAAAAGTGATTGAATACAGAGTACAACTAAAGGGTAACTGAGATCATTTTTTAACTGGGCAGCATTAAGTTAAGGTGCAAGTGACCAATAGGTAGAGAAAGGTTCTTGGAATTGGTCTGGTAGATATCCTCTGTTGGCAGTCGGTGCAATGTAATCCTTTGGTGCAAAGTCAAAGTCGGTGGACTAGAAGTGCTTGCTTTTGCCAAGGCTCAGATTGTTGGAAGTGTTTGATAGCATTATAGATACAATCCCTATACCAATAGACCTTTCTGTAAAAGATTAACACACTTTTGTTGAACCAGAAACAGCCGCTTCTTTTCAATACCACCAGACTCCATTGACAAAAACACTAATTTTACCTTGCAGAACATAGGAGTTGATCTACTGCCACCTCGATCAGTTAGTTTGTGTTAGTTTCTTTTTTTAAACTCTCACTTTCTTAAGTAGTGTCTTAAGACAAAAGTCACACAATAACCCAAACCAACCAACAGAGGCGGTAGTAGACCAGCAACTCCCATGTTATGACTCTGGCGGCTTTGAGGAAAGCGCTGTATCCGTTGTTTCTGATTCAACAAAAGCGTATTCTTTAACAAAAGCTTCTGTAAAACTTCTGTGGGGATTCCATACCCCTTTCCATAATGATGTGGGACACTCAGAATATCAATCTGAGCAGTGACAAAAAAGCACTTTTAGTGGACATACTTTGTATGGTGCAGTTAGCCTGAAAGATTACTTTGCAGTCACTGCCTAAGGCAATGTAATGGACCAATTCAAAAACCTCTTGTATCTATGAGTCATTTAGGGCCCAAAAATATATATAATTACGGGCTTTAAAAAAACAGAATTAATATACTCCAAGCTGAAATATAGAGGACAACTTAATATCAACCCACACGCATCAAAAATGAGATATGATCAAATGTGTCTTTTGTCCTGGACACATAGACTCAGATGAGATTACCATGCGTGAGGCCTGTCGTGCGATGCGGTACACCGTCCAGCCATTAGCGACATTCTCCAGCTGCTGTTTGATGACAGTCTTCACCTCAGCTGAGAGAGACGACTGGCTAGCAACAAAAATCACTGTTGCCAAGGAAACCTGCCGATTTTTAAATTCCAAATTCAGAGAAATGAAAGGGCAATAAAACACGGATAGCGAAAATAAGTATTTTTAAACTGAATGCAGTGTCAGCTATTCTAACACTGTTGTGGGTTAGCAGTGATGCTGATGCACAAAATATACACAACAAGCTCCATTTCTGATTAAAAAAATGCATGTGCAGGCTGATTTTCTATTAGAACACAGATATTAAACAACTACTATCTAAATGTTATGTAAATGATCTTGTGAGCCTCTAAGATAATTATAAGTATTGTGAGAGCTTTAGTTTACTGTCTAAACAGCAGCTGAGATCTCATCTCTCACCAGAAGCTCCTGCTGCTTGTCAGTGGAGGAGTGACTGGCCACTCTGTAGAGATCCACCAGATCTCCCAACATGCCATCACCCAACACCGGCAGGTGGGTGGCGATGGCTGCCAGAGCGTGGCACATGAGAACACGAGAGGAGTCACAGGATAAGTGGAGCTGGCTGAGCAGGAACTCTACAGCCGACTGGCTGAGATGGGGTCGACTTTTCAGCAGTTTCACTAATGAGGTGAGGGCCGTCTAGTGTTGACACAAAAAGAGAAGAAGTCATAACATCGATGAGGATCGGCTGATGGTTAACCACGCCCTGATAAGCGATCACAATGTCGTACAGTTCCTGGAGGTGGATAGCAGTAGAGGTGCATGTTTGAGTGAAAGTAAGCTGCTATTATGATCATGAGTTTGAGAAAAAGCTGTGAAAATTCAGCTTTAGTGAACATAATTTTGCCATCTTTTAATACCAACAAATAAATAAAAGTGCACACTGCATATATGATTGCTTTGGTCTCAAATAACACTAAATTAAATAAAGTCTGGGATATATTTGTGTTTCAAAAGTAAAAACACAACATCCCAAAAGCCAAATACAGAGGCTAATTACTTAATTTCCCCATTAACATAAAATTGACCAGAACACGATCTTCTCAGCCCGCTTCTTCTGTTTTTCTTCTTCTAATGTTACAGTTCTTGCACTTCTCACACATTACTGTGGTTTGTTGGACACTGTCATTATGATATGGCACACCTCAACAATGTACGTATTGAAATTGAAAATGTAATTACTGTAATACTCCTCAAAGCCCTAAGCTTTGTGGTTATAATGTTATCTTACTTTGAGTGTGGCCTGTGCACTGGAGCTGCTGTCCTGACTGCAAAGCATCAGAAGGGACTCCACTCCCAAAACTGTGTCCTGCTCCAACTGTACTATATCTGAGGAGGAGAAATATAAAGCAACACTTAGCCCTGGCACACACAGAGCAAAGATCAGTGGGGCTTAATGTGAGATCAATGGATTGATGAGCAATTGGCATTTGAAGAGTCCCTAGAGTCCCAGGCCATTACTTGCTGTAACTAACCTTTTTCTGGACAGGAAATGGCGATGTTGGAAAGCACTATGACCCCATGAGCTGCCACTGCCAGGTTGCTGTGGTAACAGCATTCTTGCGCCAGTTTAACCAGGTCAGTGAGCCGGGGGGGAACTGAAGAGCCACCTGAGGAGAAAATCGGAGAGGAATACAAATCAGCTCACAGTTGCTCCCTTCTTCACAACGTATGTAACAGCAATGGAAATTCTTACATTCTTAAATAAATTAATAATGTCAAGTGAACACACCTGTGATATTACTAAAATACTGCTTGATTGCGATTGTTCCAGAGAGGGTGGAGAGGACAGCCAACATCCCAAGCTTCAAACTGTTGTATGGGCTGGTTAAGGCGCACTCACACAGGGTCTGCAGAGATGAACATCATTAGATTGAACCAACAAGAGGACGATCCTACAGTACAACCGTCAGCATTTGAAACTACCTGAGTGTTTTCTCTGATCCAAAGGTGAGGAGCCTTTTTAGCCAGGAGCTTTAGGTCATTAATTGCAAGTCTTTTCACAGCTTTTCTTGGGTCATCTTTCAAGTACTGAAGGAGGAGCTGCAGCTGTACAGATAGGGGGAAAAAAATCACTGAGATCTTTTTTTAAAAGGTACAAGAGTGCAAATCTTAACAATAACAAACAACTACAGTAGGTCTTTACACTGTCTTACACAAACAGATACAAAAAAAGGATGCAGTCTCTGGCCTCTCATAGCTCTGTCATGTCACGTTGCTCTGAGCATGAACTTACATACTCTGCTTTTACCGGACAGACTGACAAATCATTTTGTTTCAGAATATCTTTGGAATTTTCGACCTTGAAGTGAGTACTGTCTAAACAGTTTTCATGCAACACTGAGGCCGCCTCATGGCTTATGTTTTACAATTTTCTTATATGTTTCCTTTTGATATCAAAACATATACATTCTGATATTTGATACTCACAATTACTACCTGCATAAATCATTTCAGCCTGAAGCCACCGTCAGTGAACATAAAGAATAACTGTTACACCAAGTCAGCAAAGAATTGAGGAAGCACTGTACACTTTGCTGTTCAACTCTGAGAGGTGTGAGCAGTAGTTAGTTTCGTGATGTTAACCACATTCAGGAAATGCCCCATCTTGGAGCTGCTATGTCAAAATGCTATTTTTGTAATTTACAGTACTTATGTAATTCACTGCAAACATATTTCTGTTTTCTTTATGTAATGTTTATATACTGAGGTGGGTCACACAAATACAGGTGATGTAAAAATGCATTTTTTTCTAGACTGTAGTCTGAGTCTTAGTCCTACCTGCTTTGGGATATCGACGAGGGAGGAAGCAGCCAGCTGGGTGAAAGTGTGCAGGGTGACAATGACCATGGGGGTAGAGGGGTATGAGTTGACCAGATGCTGCAGGAGCTCCCTGCTGCTAGAGGCTAAACTGGCATCATGATGCATGTGCTGCAGCATGGGGATCAACTTCAGCTTCAGTTCCACTGGAGTGTCTAAACCTGAGGTTGAGGCACAGAAAGAGGGGAGAATATCTACTGAGGAGAAAGCTTTGCCTGCACAGTGAGGAATTAAAATGATTTGTTGATCGTTGAAAATTATGTAGTAAGTATTTGATGGGTTTTGAATGTATAATTATTCCAGAGTTACATGTTTTAGTTTGATTTTCAAATGGCCTATGTGTATCTTAGTGTGGACTGTAATATTCACACAAATCACATTTAAAAAAGAAAAGAGAAAATTTGATTTTTGAGTCTCACACCCTGCTTTGGGATGGCGGTCGGCCTGTTTTACAATCCCAAGGCAACATTTATTGACGAGCTGGGAATGAGACTCAAAAATTAACTTTTATTAAAGATAAATGCTCACTTTTTTATTACTTAATTGAAATGCTGTATTAACTACAACCTCTGTGGACACATTCGCAATGAATCACCCGTTTTAGCACTTGATTTGTTTTATGCAAATTTGGGATTATTCTGAAAATTTACCAGATATTCAAAGCTTGAAAAAGGGTTATCAGAAGATAATACAATATTTTGTTTTACCTTGAATCATTTCACTGACTTTGTTACAAATCCCAGCTGCAAAGTCTCTGAAATAGGGAAATACACAAAACATACAACATTTGTTTTTTCCAGAATGTCATTCCATATTTATGAATTAATCCTCAGGCAAAACAACTGTTTTCCTTACTTTGACTGTGCAGAGAAGCTTGCAGCTGCAAATATGGCCGCTTCGACTTCTACATTGTCATGAGAATCCAGACTTTGTCGAATACTGTGGTGGGCATTCTTCCTCTCCGGGATGATGGAGGCCAAACTACCAAGCATCCTGAATAGAAGGAGCAACAGGAAATTTGTATATTTTAACCCTCAGATACTGTAAATGGAAAAGTAGACAGTGATACAAGATCACATCATTACCTCAGAGTGATGGCTCTAGCCACAGGGTCATTGCTATGTATGACTGAAAACACCCTTTTGACAAATTCATCCACATTGAGGATCTTTTCGAGATGTTTCTCACTCTGTTGAGTTACTTTCAGCACGCAGAGACGCAGGAAGTTGTTTCTGAAATCAGACAAACAAGATTTTACAGAACATAGAGGTCTCTGCCACAGTTTAACAATTCAGTAAAGTCAAGTACTTTCAAGGTGCGTAAACCAAATTTCCAGGCTCTCAAATCTTTCATAATCACATCTAAATGTTAATGCTCAATACAACAGTAAAGTTGTTAAGTAAATTCTTCCTTTATGAAAGTTATAATGTTTTAGGTGTAATGTTTAAATTTGTTTCAGATAAAGCCGTTTCAGAGAGGCATTCAATCTTAATTAAGAGGTTGCAGTAAGTGTTTCTGTTGAACTATAATGCATATTACAGAGTTTATTATTGAGTGTCTGACATTCAGGTTAGGATTCATTGGAAGGATGTTTAGTCTTGTTAGATGACTTGGTTTTGCCAGTAATTGGCCAACTTTACTCTTGACAGATAATAAGCTCTAAAGCATCCATACCCAAGTCTGAAGATGTCTGCCAGCTTGAGGAAGGCAGAGTTGATGAGGATGGGGAAAGGGTACTTCTGGAACAGTTTGGGGAAAAGCACCACAGCCTCACACTGCTCTCCCAGCTTCCCCGACCTCAACCCTGGAATGAATGCAGTTTCACTGGTCACAACAAAGCAGGGACGTCTCATTATAAATCAGTAACATTTAGCAAATTCGACACATGGACAAGACACACAGAATCATTCACGCTACATCCGATGAGCAGAATGCTAAGTTGTTAGCAAGCTAGCTAGCAAACCTTTGTCCAGCTCCATAAGAGCGGAGTTAGCGTCCAGTTCTTGTTCGCCATAACAAGCCTCTGACAAGAATGAACGTGCAGTTGAAAGCGACATTATGGTTTATTTTTTTACTGGATAGAAGGCTTGACAGCACCCAAAGGACGTTAGCATTTCATTGTACAGGCGGCGAATACAATACACTGAAACCGGAGGTTAAAAGACCACTGCTTCCGGTCTCACGTCTTGATTTTCACAATAAGAGGATCCCAATATAATTTCTGAAGTTGATTATTTTTTGTACCTTTTATGGGTATTCCCTTTTTAAGATTCCTTTTCCCTCTATTTAAGATACCCTTTTCCTCTCTATTTCACCACATTTTAGAAGGTAATATTATACCTTTTGCTCAACTGAAAGTACTTCAGTTTTAGTTACTTTTCATATAGGGTTTTTTTAAATATCGTTTAAGTATAATTGTTGTTAAAGTTTCAACACTTTCACAGTGTTGTTGTGAAAGTATAGCCATTTGGCAGTGTGATGATAAGCTCTAAATACGTATTTCACGACTGCATTATACATGACGAAGGTCAAACACACAAGTAAAGTAAGGTGATAATGAGCAAAACAAACAGCTGTGAGAGGATGAAAAGTGATTTAGGTACATTTTTGCAGGTTATGCCATCTTCTTAATAATTCAAAACAGAGCTTATGCCTGTGGATCAAAACATTAGTATGATCAATGGATGTTCATTTATTTTGACGACAGAAGTAAAGCGGATGTGGCGTCGGTGATGCTGCGGAAGTGGCTGATTGTTTTCGACCAATGGCAGCGTGTAACGCAAGTTTAGCGGGTGATTCAGTGCTCGGGCTCGGACGGTCTGTTCGCGGGAAAGAGAAGCTGCTTCATCGCGGATAAAGATCGCAAGCTAACGATCCCACAAACTTCTCTGTGTTTTACAAACTAGTCCAGATCGTCTTCTGCTGAAGTGTAGGGATGCTTTTCCGCTCAATCGTTGATAGAGGAGTGGGCAGAAGAAGGCAGAATGGTAAGAGAATCAGTGTGTTTGTGGATATTGGTGGGGGGTTTCTGTGACCGGGAGCGCCCTGTTGTTTATTGTGCAAATGGGGAACTTAAGCTAGCTTAACATCAAGGTAGACTTAACCTCAAAATGCTGTTTTTTTTATATATATATCTGGAGTAGATAAAACCACCATGCTACAGTTCATAGTTTTGGTCATGAGATCTGTCTGTTGGCATGGCAGCTGAATTGAACTTTTTATCAAATGAGCTCAAATTAACGTTATTTTAAGTTAGGGTTAGGTAGGTCATGCGTACCGTGCTCCTCCACGCTCCTCCTTATCAGCAGGAAAACCGACGCAAGACTCTCGTAGAAGATAATAATTTAGGGTGAGCTGATCTGACTGAATCAATCACCATATTTTTTGTTACAATGTAGATCATCGTGTGACAGGAGTAGTCAAGATAATGTACAAACAATGAGATGTTTAATGCATCAGCCAGTGCTCCACTACCTTGTATTATATCAAACTAAAGTAAAAACGAAAAAAAAAAAAGTTTGAAAAACAAACCAAGCACAAATAATTTTGTAATCAGAAATCTGGACATAGTAATGTGGCGAAAATATGCAGCATCCCCAAAGTTCAAAGTAAAAGTAAAAAGATATCATTTTAAATGTTGATTTGGTTAAAGTGAAAGTCACCCATGTAGTACTTTTAAATTTAGATATACTTAAATATCAAAAGTACAAGTCAAAATGAATTATACATGTATTTACGTGTATGCATGTGTTGTATGATATGGGTTCATCTCAGAGCTCAGAGTGACATCTTCATGATACACGACGAAGAAAAGCAGCAAATCCTCACGTTTTAAGAAGCTGGAACCAGCAAATGTTTGAAACGATCAGTTATCAAAACAGTTGGCCAGTTGATTAATCGCTGAATAAATACAAATGCAGTCAAGATGAATATTTAGTACACTTTAACGTAAAATCACCAAATTGAAAGGCTGTCCCTGATCTTCCCAGCCCTCCCTGCAGATCCCTGGCTCAGGTACCCTCTGACGTCCTTGCTGGAGGGCTACCAGTGTGTCCGACATGACGAGCACATCTCCTACGGCAACCTGGGTGACTCCGTGCCTCCGTTTGGACTGGCTTTCTCCTCTGGTAACACACCTGCGCTATACACACCATATTCTCATCAGATGATACACAACACAGCTCGGGGCTGTTGCAGTTTATTGTGTCTAACTGTTGTCGCCACTCTTTTCTCCAGCCGGGGAGCCGCAGAACGTCCTTGCAGCGGCTAATGAAGAAGGCATTGTTCGGATCTATGACACAGAGAGCCGAGAGAGGCCACTTCTTAAAGGTATGTAGAGAGACATTTTTCCACAAACTGCAGTATTGTCCGTGATCGGGACAGTGGCTCATTGTGTTTGCATGTTTGCAGAGTGGCTGGCTCATGAGAACGCTGTCTTTGACTTAGCCTGGGTACCAGGGGAGCCCCAGATAGTGAGTACTTCAGATTAATTCCATTAATCCACATTTATACAGTTCATATTCTGTTCTGTCCAAATCTTTCATTTTTTACTCACAAACCAAAACCTTCTCTGGCTGATTTTTTTTTTTCATCTGTAGGTGACTGCTGCCGGGGATCAGATGGCCAGGCTGTGGGATGTGAAGTCAGGGGAGCTTTTAGGCAGCTTCAAGGGCCACCTCTGCAGCCTCAAGTCCGTCGCGTTCACGCCGCAGGAGAAAGGTATGCCGGAGGGATGTTTCTAAAAGCCCAGTGTTGATGGTGCATCTTGGTGGAGCAACCTGTTATTCGTCATTGTTAATTCATACTGTATGCTGGGATGAGAAAACAATCTGATGTACATTTTATTATTATTTAATATCAAGTAGGTGCTCACATGACACGAGTGGCTGAATTTATATAACACCTTTTTTTGTTTTGACGATGCTTTGTCCTCTATTCAACAGCTGTGTTCTGCACCGGAGCCAGAGATGGCAATATTATGGTCTGGGACACCAGGTGCAGCAAAAAAGGTAAGAGTTAGAAAGTTGTTTTTGAACCGTTTTGTCAGACCCAGTTTTTTTTCTTTATGAGATTTTAGGCTGAATTTATTGGGAAATTGCAGAACACTCGGGCCATTTGACACTCGGCAGCGCCTGTGACCATGTTTCTGTCCTCCTCTCAGACGGTTTCTACAGACAGGTGAAGCAGATCAGCGGCGCTCACAACAAGGCGGAGGCGACCCCCCTCACCAAGGCGAAGAAGAGGCGGGGAAGCGCACGAGGCATGGCTCCCTGTGTGGTGAGTTTCACCCTAAGCTGACAGAAACTTTGCTAGTTTTCAACCAGCTTTTTTTCACAACAGTGCTGGTCGACTTGTCTCCATGTCGCCTGCACCCAGAGGCCCCAAAACTAAGGCAAAACACCCCATCTTGCAGATTTTGGGGCTGTTATATCAACTATAGACACCGGGCAGCGCTGATATACTATTTAGACATATCCTAGTGGACTATTTAGCTGCGATAGACAGAGTTTGCAAACTTGTAGTGGCAACCATAGTGTTTCTGGAAACTGAGACTGAAAACACTTGTTTTGCTGCGTGGGCAGATCTTTGAGCACCCGTTTGTTTCTTGCAGGACTCCCAGCAGAGCGTCACGGTGGTTTTGTTTCGGGATCAGCACACACTCATCTCCTCTGGGGCCGTCGACGGGTAAGAAACTCCTGTCACTTGTTTTCTAACACGCAGCAAACCTGTATGAAAAGACTCTCAAAGCAAAAAATGATTCAAATGTTTTTTTTTTTTTCTATTTAATTTCTCTCAACCAGTGTGATCAAGATGTGGGACCTCAGAAAGAACTACACAGCACACCGTCAAGATCCCGTTCCTCTGCAGACGTACCTGTACCCGGGGTCATGCATGCGCAGTCGGCTGGGTTAGTGGGTTTTTTTTTTGGTTTTTTTTTTGCAATACCTGACATGATTTTTACTGAAACATGCAAACAACCACGTGAAGCTCACCGGTGTTTTGCATGTGCTGCAGGTTACTCCGGTCTTGTTCTGGACTCGGTGAGATCCAACGTTTTCTGTAACTGCACCGACGATAATATCTACATGTTCAACCTCAGCGGAACCAAAACGACTCCAGGTAAACGGCCGTGCTTACTGTGCATCTGTGCCAAAATGGCCCTCTTGCCAGTTCATCACAAATACATTGCCGTTGCTCATCACTAGATGGAGCTGCAAACTAATGTGCTCTGCGTTAACTGTCACGTTTGTGGGCTGATGGAGGAAAATGTAGTGATGCAGAGATTCGAGCAGCTTGTTACTTTCCTGAATGTGGGCCTCTAGTTTGACTGCTAATCAGCTCTGAATCAGCTGGCTAAGACTCATGCACCTCAGATTAGGAAGCAGTTTTGAACACCGTCGCTGGAGTATTGATTAGACCACTTAACACACAGGAGCTAAAGGACAGTTTAGTCATCTGCTCCATTAGTTACAGCCCGAAACACTTCTCTTTAAGGCTCAAGTCCTCTTTTTTTTATTACTCCATTTACGGCTAAGCCTTTCTGCAATGAAATCAGATTCAGTGATTCTAACATTGCTGTTTATTGCTCTCCACAGTTGAAGTTTTCAATGGCCACCAGAACTCCTCGTTTTATGTGAAGTCCACCGTTAGCCCAGACGACCAGTTCTTGGCCAGCGGTTCCAGTGACAATCACACGTACATCTGGAAGGTGTGGTGTCTGTTTTAATGTGACATATTAGCACATTTCTTTGTGTGTGCTTGTAATGTTTTAGCCTGAATGTGATGGTGTACTTGCATTTTTTTAAACCGAGTTGTTGTTTTTCAGATCTCTGATCCGAAACATCCTCCCATGATGCTCCAAGGCCACAGCGAGGAGGTGACGTCCGTCGCCTGGTGCCCGACAGATTTCACCAAGGTGAGGCGACAACCTTTCGTGTTTCTTTGTCCAGTATGAATTTTTCAATGACTCCTTCAGTAATCGGTTACAGCTGTGCTAATCTCCGTCCTGTTTCATTTTTTTGCTAAACCGATTGATTCAGAGGTTTGTCTGTTTCCCCGCTGTGAAGCTGAGCTGTTTTAATAGGCTCTGGTAAATCCCCAATGCTCTGTTGGCAGATTGCTTCCTGCTCCGATGACCACACGGTGCGGATCTGGAGGCTTCGCCGGGAAATGGATGGAGCGCAGGCTTCAGTGGGACAGGCCAACCTTGTGGGCTGGGCACGCTCGAAGTCTCCCTTAAGTAAGCATTTACAACCACCGTTAACTGTTTTGTAATAATGTAAACCATGTGCACCAATATTTGACCAATAATCAGTGATCTATCCAAGGACATTTAGCTACTGCTAGGTTGTGTCGTGGTGTGTGGGCATCTCCTCGTCAAAAAAAATTTAGTAATAAGTCAAAGTGTGGTGTGTAAACATTACTTCCATTTAACATGGGTAAGTGCAAGTTCAACAAGATGTGGAACGGCACTTCAAATGC
The DNA here is from genome assembly GCF_904848185.1 of Acanthopagrus latus. Classification (NCBI taxonomy): domain Eukaryota; kingdom Metazoa; phylum Chordata; class Actinopteri; order Spariformes; family Sparidae; genus Acanthopagrus; species Acanthopagrus latus. The sequence continues at coordinate 12,792,575 of NC_051060.1, read as the reverse complement.
CTGGTTGAGGTATGTTTAAAGGTGTGATATGTACAATTTTTGTGTTAAAATATGAGAAGTTAACAGAGTATATTAATGGAATGCGAAGAAATAACTTCTTCAAAGTTAAGTTAAAGACTTCTGTGTATTGACTTGTAGAGATCTCCACTGAAGTTGGCATGCTAACCAGTTAGCCCCTCGTCATATTGTACCCCAAGTGGTGACGGTAAAAAAAGAAACCAATAACACCTCCTCTGCGCTCTAAGCTTGTATTCCGGACAAGGTCACCTGATAGGACCTCTAAATGCATGGCTAACTGAGCTAACTAGCTAATGGCAGCCACAGTAAGCAGCAGTTTGCGGTTACTCTGGTGATAAGCTTTGTTTGGAGTATGAATTTGACAGGTGGCCAGTTCTTACACTTTAAGCCAGCTGCAGTTTGTGCCAGAAAATGCTCATATTAGGGTACAAAGGCATGGCATGGGAAATCAGAGAAAAAACATCAAGCTGCCGTAAAGAGCCATCAACAGACGCCTGCAAATCATCCAAAATTGTTCTGTGTTCACATTGGCAGCATCACCAATTGTTGATGGTCGAGGTTTTAGTATAGATGTGAAATGGGTCTTGACACTGATCTTAAAAAGTCTAGTTGAACCCTTCAGGAACCCTGCTGAGCATGCGAAATGTGCAACTCATAAATCCCTGCTGTCCTGCCCTTGAGTCCAGAATGTGTCAGCAGAAGCATTCATGGTGTCACATCTGAACTAACAAGGACTTTTGCTTTCTTAAGGGCCTCCGAGCAGAGCCGAAACAACCCCTGCCAAGACCCAGAGGACAGACAGTCTTGCTGGCCTTGCGTCACCACAGCTTGCGGCCTGCGCTCCCAGTGGCGCCGCCTTGCCTCTGCCCTCCAGCACCACGTCACCCAAACCTTCTCAGGACGCTAAGGCTGCCGCCGCTCGCCAGAGGACGCCGACTTCTATCAAGGAGTGGTTATCTCCGGGCCGCGGATCTCCCGGTCAGGTCGGCCTTCCGCTCTGTCGGGTGCTGAGCCCGTGTCCCCAGAGCCCGGCGGGCAGCGCCTCTCCCACGGACCGACGTGCCAAACGCAGGCTGGAGGCTGCCGACAATGTATCCCTGAGCTGCGAGGGTGTAGAAGAGTTGGACTGTGTTAATCGACTTTACCCAGCAGCCAAGAGAAGCCGAGCCCTGTCTGGAATCTTCTGCCCCGCTCAGGACAGCCGGGTACAAACAGGTTGCCACGCGGAGGACAAGCAAGCCTTGTCGAGGCAGACCGGCAAGGAGAACTGTTCCCCCAGAGCCGCTGACTGGCTGTCAGTGATGAGCCAAAAGATGAGGAATGGTCAAGGAAGTCCAAGTGCACCCAGAAGCCCCAGTGGCTCAAAGAGACAAGAGGGCAAGACACCAGCTTCACCGGTAAACACAGAAATCCTCACTACCCTTCTCTCAGTAGTATTAATGCGTGCTGTACTCATTTCCTGTCTGCCTCTGTACAATCACTATGCCATAAAGATAAGAAAAAAGTCAGTTAGCTTAGCACAAGAACTGGACGTGTGGGAAAACAGCTATCCTGGCTCTTACCAAAGTTAACAATGTCTGCTGCTCACCAGCACCTCCTAAAGCTCCACTAATTAACACATTTTATGTCATTATATCCCTTTCTAGGACTTAACCACACTTACTGTATGAAGCTAAGCTAACCATCCTCTGGCAGAAGCTTCATTTTTGCAGTACAGACACGAGAGTGGCATTGATATTCTCATATAACTCTCAGTAAAGTAAATAATGGTGCGCTCCGGTTAATTCTTCTTCAAGGCAGAGTGAACTGCTGCACTTATTTGAGACTAAAAATTTTTCTTCATGGACGCTCAAATAATTTGTCATTTCTTTTGGCCGTGCACCATTCAACGCCTTCTTTGACTTCCACTTACTTGGAATGTTCTCAGCCTTGAAATACAAGCTCACGCCTCCACTTTGGGAGAGAATAACTGCATTACAACAGACACACACTGGCTTCAGGGGCGATTTTGTTCTGTCCCTCATTATCAGCGCAGATGTTCATATGCACGGGAATGTTTTCTAGCTCTTAAGGTGAATGTTACAGCTGACCTTTTTATTTCCCTTTTGTTTTGCAGACCATCCGCTCACCACATGCCACGAAGAAAATCTCCACGTATTTCTCAAGAAGGCCTCTGGAGTGACCGCTCCTGCCAGTCAGATGCGTTGTGCTTCTGTTTAAAATGTTTTATTTAGGGTATTTTTACCTGAACCCACTGACAAGAAGCCTCTAAGAACACTGATCTATGTCCAGATGAACCCGGAAAGATTGGGGAAAAAAAAAAAATGAAAATACACCGTTCTGAATATTTGATGTTGCGGTTTTCACATCCCCGAGAGGCTGCTTTAATTTAATTGGGTCATAGGTTTTGCAATTGTCTCCTACACAGTCTTCTGGAGCTGTGCAGAAATGTTCTGGTTGAAAAGAGAAAAAAAAAAGTCCAAGGGATGCTTCAGTGTTAATTAGGAGAACGTTCAATGGATGTTGTTCAGGAGGTCAACATCATATTAATTGCCAAGTGCAGAGAAAAACGTCCGACCGCAGGTGTGGACATTTTAAAATTCTGCTGAAAGAAATGAACATTTATTTAATTCACATCTTGAACAGTTTTATGGACTTCACTGAGATGCATTGCTTTGTCTTTGTGAGTTTTTTTCATGTGTGGGTTTTGATTCTACAAGTGTAATTTTTTTTTCTTGAACAGACTGTTCAAGCTGTTAATATGTACAAAATAACTGATGATTGTTGCTTGGTTCCCATGTATTTAACTGCCATAATTTTGCCATGGTCAGATATATTAAATTGAAAATTGTTTGTTGTAATTGTAAAATCATCACTTTGATCATTTCCTGCAGTAGCTTACAAGTTTTGTCTCCTTTAGAGACCAATCTAAATAAAGTCCTTGTAAAAAGCATTAATTGATAGGTAATAAAATTAAATCCCCTCACTGGGGCCCTGACCCCGAGGTTGGGGAACAATAATGTAAGGTAGATTCATGAATCAGGTTTTTGTTGTTACTTTGGTTTTTCACACATGTGAAATTCTTTGGCTGAAATACACCACAACAGAAATAGTAAATAAGTTAAATAATGGATAATGAAATGAGAGTAAAAGTAAATAAAAAGGTATAATGCAATAAAAAAAAGTTTGAAGGGAAGAGGTATGAAACAACAGGAATAAGGTGCTTATGTCTATATACATATAGATATGACATTTTATTGACATAAAATTATGTACAATAGCAATAAGTGTAAACAGAATATACCAATGATAATGATCAACTTTATTTATATAGCACCTTTACAAAGGGATTTGACAAACAAGCAAAGGCAGGAAAGTCAGGAAGACAATATTACAGAATAACCACTCAGCAGTCAAGTCAAACACAAGGATGCCTAATCTAAGGTGAGTTAAAACAAGAAGACAGAACAGAAAATGTAAAAGCACGTAAGAGAGTATGAGTCACGACAAGTAAAAGGAATAAAAGGTGTAAAACAGCTGAGATCACAGAAAAAGAAAGATAGAGGGAAAGTCATGCAAAATTATAGACAAATATCACAACAGACAAAAGTATTAAGATTAGTAAAAATAATAAAGAATGATAAATAGGTTAACAATAAACAAAAACAGTAAAGAAAGTAAAGAATAAAGAACAGTAAATATATCACATGAGAGGAATCAAAAACAGACTAATATAAATAGACTAAGAGCATTAAACGGAATCTGAAGATAGAAAAATGGACAGTGGGTTTATAAGACATGTTTATGTGTTTTGTTTTATATTTAGTTATGTATACATAGTATATATGTATATACATATAGGCACGTTATATTCTGCTGTGCTTCAATTCCCAGCGAGTGATAAACATGCAGTATTTAATAACCACTGCCTCTCTCATGATTGGTTTTAACCTGGCCCTGATATCATCCACATAATAGAAATAAGGATATACATGTCCGTTGTTGGTCTAATTTATGTTAATATTATCAAAGTACTACTTTATCCATACATTAATTAACATTAACCATGTTTAGTTGGTTATGTTTGGAGCTAAATGAACTACTACTGCTGCCACTCCTCATTCTACTGTACAACGTCACGTATTTGTTTTCACATGTCACATGGTCAGGGACGGCATTCTGCGCGACGTGATTGGCTCAAAAAGTTTCCAGTTTTTTATTCTCTGTTTCTGATTGGCCAGTAGAGACGTCCGTCAATGACGTACAACTGTCAGGCTCTGCAGTCCACGGAACAGTCAAGCCAAGCAGACAGCGACGAAGCGGCTGTACGGGGAGTGTTTTAACGGCCGTCTGCTCAGCACGACATCCAGTAAATTGTCCAATTCAAGAGCACACGGTGTTTTTAGAGACATTGGAAACGAAACTACCGCTCTGTATTCACCGAGGGTTGTAGATAAATCAAAGTCACTCGAGTGTCGACGAGGCTAACTTTTAAGTGCTAAATGAGTCGTCGGGCGCGACTGAACTTCATCGACCGTGGACAGTTGTTCTGAAAACACTCAGCGGAAGTCTAACTTGGATTAAAATCAGCGGTTTGAAACTTGGACTTGATGTCTGCAAGAAGAACTGCATGAATTTAACGAGGCAACCATCTTTTCTAACTTTTTTCTCCTCAACGGCCGTGCATACCGTTGTCGTAGTGGCATAAATGCTACATTAACGCTAGCTAATTTTAGCAAGCTAGCTAGCTGCATTAGCTGGCAGCACAACATAAGACAGTAGTTTGCTACTGGCAGAACTTTACAACTTACTTTTTAATGGCAATGTTTTTCATACGTTTTGCAACAGGTAGACCTTTTACAAACACGACGAGGAAGTAAAAAAAAAAAAACTTAAATTTAGAAACCCAAGTTATCATGTTCTTTTGTTAGTAAGTTTAGGTTGTACTGCGGGCAATGCCATTAGTCTCAGTTTTTGTATTTGTTTCGTGTTTTGAAGATTGCCCCGAATTAGTAGTCGTCCTAACGATGCAGCCTTTGGACACAGTCTAACCCCAATACAGAGCGACCATGTTGGATCATACAGAATAACACAAGACTTGGACAGGAGACGAGCTACAAGTCGTGCGGTTGGCTCCATGTTTTTGTGCTGATGCAGAAGAGGAAACCTTTCATTTAACCGAGGGATAGCTTGTCTCAAGTCTTCGCCAGTTTATGCATCAAAATGTCGGCCATCTCCGCATCCGAGAAAGTGGACGGGTTTACACGAAAGTCCGTGAGGAAGGCCCAGAAACAGAGAAAATCCCAGGGCTCGTCTCAGTATCGCACACAGAGCGCTCCAGTTGAGCTCTCACCGCTGCCGCAGCTCAAAGGTACGGTAAGAGGATGAAGGGGTCTGTCGCTTAAAATAGGCTGTCAACACCAGGGTGTACACTTCATGTCCACTGCTGTATGCGCAGCAGTCACATTCAGCATGCCGAATACAATACACATTTGCTTATTTTAACGTACGTCTCACACACTGTACTGTGCTGTGTGTTGAAACCTTACTGAGTAGATGAACACAATGGTGAAAAAGTTGTGGAAACATCCTTAAATATTTCCTTCTTTGTTATGTACTGATTTGACCACAGGGCATTTGGAACATAGACTACATTGAGTGCTGGCAAATGTGCATCAGTGCACATTAGTTTTGTGTTTCTCATTTCAGTATGTCGATGCTGGTTGGACCTGTTTGTTCAAAGTCAAGTCAAAAAACAGTTTTTATTTTCATATGTACAATAAGCAAAAGTCTCCCTGGACAATAAAGTTCTCCTTTGCCATTCACTCTGAATGACTTTGGACAATGAAACACAAAATGTCAGTCTGAAATATATTTAGATCAAAGATGTATATACTCAGAATCTTTTCCTTCCTAATATTAGTTTTGGCCTCCATGATTAAGTATTGGTATTAAAACGTTGGTTCCTCCTCTCTGTACCATTGCGACATGTATGGTATTTCAAGTTCCAGTTGTGTTTACAACAGAATGCTGCACTTCTTCGTCATCTTTGTGTTTGACAGATGCAAACCAACTTTAGAGTGGCATTTAGAAGATGCCGCACTACTGTTATTATTAAGTACATTTATCGGCTATGATTTAACAGAATCTGATTGATACATAGTCAATAATATGAATTTCCCAATATCAGGCCCGTCTATATTGTACATCCCTGGTACAGTATCAGTGCAGTATGAAGTGAAAACAACATTTGGAAAAAGGAATGGCACAGTAATGCTGTCCTCCCTACAGCTTGACAAGTTTAGATTTTGTGATGTTACAAAGTCGTTTCCAATACAAACATGCTGAAATGTAGCTCAAGTGCCGTGCCAGAGGCACGATTGCTGGAACACCTAAAATAATAAGTACACTGCTGGTTTTGCTCACACTCTTCATTCTCATACCCTGTCAGAATCATTCCAGAAATGGTCACAAGCCACTGTAAGGTATCACAATGCTGCACCTGGGGAATTTGAACTACTACTTGAATACAATATAGCTTGTTTTGCAGCAAACACTGAAATGTATTACAGTGCAGTGGAGAATGCAGGACAGCAAAAAATGCTTCAAGTGAAAGATGACACTGCCTGGGATAAAATGGGTGGCCATTATCAAACTTTGGCGAGTCTGTTGTCAGTTGATGCAGTGCTCTGTTGTAGGTGGAGGTGAACATGTGGGGTGGCAGTCTGCTAAGGTTTGGCATGTGACCTCATCACAGCCTGTTTCCTACCTGTCAAGTGTAACAAGGCTCTTCGTAAGTCCTGAACTTAGTATTTATTTGTTAATCACACATGACAATTTGATATTCATGTAAATTGAGAATTGTAAAGACTTGCAACCCTTCTACCAGTTGGAAGTTTTGTTTTGTTTTTTTTCCTGGTGTAGAGTCATTGATTTATTCTTGTGTGTTGAACACACACCATGATATAAGCTCAAATGCTATTTTTCATAGCTACAGTGATCTGTTGTGATGTTTGGTTAGTTACCATGCATGGTACTTGGCAGCAGTTGGTTAGAACTGGCAGCTTTATGCCCTTGTAAAGAATCTAAAACAAAAGTGGACACTTTGCACAAATTAAATGTCATACAAAAAATAGCTTCACTTCTATACACAATGTTTTCCTCCAAACACTGTGCTAACGTGACAAATCTAAGCATGTTCCTGACTGGATAGCTGTCATCCATCTTCCTGTCGCCTACAGTTAAGTCAAAGCTGAGCCTGCTGTGTGTTTAAGTTTCATTCACACTGACATGTACATTTCAACTGTTAACTTAAACAGTTTTATTGTAGTTTGTAATTTCACTGTTATGCACCAACGATCTTGGATTGTTTACATTAAGCTAACATAATACAAAGGTATGGAAATGCAAAGTAGATATTACATTGGGGTTGTAGTTGAACCCTGTCTGCAACCCTGTCTAGAAATATTAAATCCTTTTAAAAAATGTAATTTGACATATTGCCCCTGTGCAACCGTCACTTCTATCAACTGTTTATTTTTCATTTGGGAAAAATCAAAATGTCATAAAATCTTTTGACTAATTTTTTCACCCTTATGCATACAAGCCTCAACAGCTAGTCACTGGTGTTAATGTTAGTGAAGAGCGAGCACAGGTGAAGTCAGATAGACTTGCCTGGTCAAGTAGTTGGAACTTTACAACATGATGCAACTTCTTGCGAATGAGTCGTCATCAACAATCACTGCTATCGTTCAAATTTAAAAGGATTGTAGTAAGAATATTGTCTTATTTTCCATTTCTGAATTTTCTATGACACATTCAGAAGGCAAACAGTTAAAAGAAGCAGTTCCCCAGCTTTTAGAAACACTTGGCATGATTTTGTCTGAACAAGAGTGTTGCCCCACAACAGCAGCCAAATTGACATGAAACAGCATGGCAGCAACTGTCTTGTTGACAAATGTGAAAGTGACAGCCAAATGATCCGAGTTTCTTCCACTAAAAGCTTGAGGTTTATTTGTGCCTTGTTGTGGTGACTACAGTTGCCATAGGGTTAAAATCTGTATTTCAGTTCTTTTCAATTGTCTTTATTTGAAAGGGATGTGCAGATTATTAACTTGATCATTGATTCTGCCCATCATGGATTTATCGTATTTTGTGTATTATCTTCATTTATTACAAGGGGGCATTGTATATGCTCTGTGCACATTCTTGCATTTTATAAGTGCTTCACAACTTTCACCTTAGAGTTATGAAGCACTCCTTATCAAGGGATCCAAATCTAGTTGTCTTTGACACAGTTCCTTGACTCCTGAGTCAATGGATTGAGTATTTGACAATACTTCAAGCTGAATGTTAATTATAACAGTGTCATGTAGAAAACAACCTTTTGAAAGAGTGTAGTTTTTCATTTCTAGGAAATGTGTTGGAGTGTTGTAATTAATTATTGGCAGAGCTGTAAGGTGTTTACTGCTGAGGATCTATTGGCATGGAGGCACCAGAGGGCTACCCACTCACTAAAAGTTAGACTCGTTCTGCTTTAGGGACATTTGTGTCAGTGAGTCAGTTTGAAAACATTACAAGCTTCTACTAATCAGAGGCGGAAGAGAAGAAAACTGAGTCCCATATGAATGGAGATACAGTTGGAATCATAGCTGTGAGATGCAGGTATAACAATAAGCAAATGTTACAGTGCCATTATTTAAGACTAGAATGAGAAACTTTAGTGTTTGGGGGTGAGGGGTTACTGAGCATGCTAACTTAAATTCTATGTGCTAATTAGGGACGCACGATATGTTTTTTTTTTTTTTTCCCAGCTGATACTGATAACTGATAATTGTGATGTGTATTTCTGTTGTCTGAATTTATCTGTAATCATTTCACCAATACCTAATAAATATCTGGCCAATAGTTTCTCAACCCAATATATATTTCTTGCATCCCGATTGCTAATAATTCTCCACTGCGGCCAACAGTCCTTTTGCTAACACTGAAGGTAGCTGTATCAAAACTTTAGTTGTAATGACTCTGAAACTGGAAAAGAACATGACACATAGACTTGCTATTTTCTTGTGAAGCCCAGTTGTGAATAAAGACCTAAAACATAATTTTTCATGATCATTGCAAATGTATGCTCACTCCTATGTACTTTGTACAGATAGCTGTGTCAATTCCTTACGCTTTGTTGTAAACACAGGTGGAACAAAGGAATGTGATTCCTCTTGCCCTTTTTTTCCATGTGTCAAATTTTTGTTTGGGATGAATTTGTCTATTGAATATTGTGATTCAATATCATTGTTCCCACCTACACCACCTACACACAAATATTCTAATGAAGTGAAGTCGACAAACTTTTTTCAAGGTCGACTAACTTGCTTGTGTGAGGACTTTATATCGCACAGTCTGCATTAATAGTTGGAGCTTTCTCAGTTGTCATACAGCAGTGGATTTCAGGCTTTCATTTTTTTCTGAGCAATTTCAGGACTTCTTTTCCGTGTTTAACAACGTGTATTTTTCACTCTATTCATAAATAGGAACCCATAGATAATACATTTGTATCACTGCTTACTGCAAAGCCCACATTTGTGCCTTACCTTGAGCATACCAGGACCAGTAACATTTGTTCAAACTGAATTGCAATCTGTTGTCTATTAGCACACAATTGTATGACTCATGATTCAAAAACGGTAATGTCTGTGGTTACAGATAGGCTACATGCACAGGCATGGCTGTCCGTACTTGTGGCATGTTAAGGTGTTGAATTGTTGAAACAGTTTAGACGTAATATAAATGTCCACTTTAAAAACAAACTTGTTTTCCGCTGGCAACTTGAACCATCTCTAACAGAGCACGAGTGCAGTATTTGTAGTGCTTGGGGTACACTGAAACAAAGTAATAGTGGTATTGTGCATCAGCCCATGGCATAGTCTGAGTTTGTTTACACAGTTTCCTCAAAGCCAAAGTGATAGGATTAAGATGTTAACATGCAACAATAGCTCTTTTTGTGAGTTTAAACCAAGAATCTGGACATGGTTTCTCAAGTGAGAGCACATGCTTACCTGACCTACTTAAACTAAGTTACAATAATCAGTTTATCAGCCTTATTTCTGGTTGTTAGAGTAACCAGACTTGGAATGGAAATTTCTGCAGCTAGCAGGTTTGAAGTCCTAAAAGATTGTAGACTGCAAAGATGCTTCTTCCCTCCTGCAGTGGAGAGGTTGGAGTGCTTATAGCTCCTGTTGTGTGATAGACACTGAAAAGATGAGTCACTCAGAGACCAACATTGTTGCCATGGTAGCCAGAAGCCTTGAGAGCCAGCCAGGCTAATGTTTTACTTTCCAAATTCAGACTGCTTCATTTAGGTTGATATTTCTGTCACTGCAGTGAAATTTTGAGCTTTGCCATTTCTAACTAGACCTACGTTCACGTTTGGGTGGTGCGGTGGTGACTGTCACTTGTTTGAATATAGTCACAGTATCAGTCAGAAACTGCAATGATTTACATTCCCATGACTTATTTCACTGCCTCTAGCTTGAACCTTGAATGGTATTGTACATACTAGATTTATTTCAGTTCCATTGTGCTCATACTAGTGTATGCTGGTTTGGCCTCTCTTTTCTTTCACTTAGTCCTGGCATTGTCTGCGGATCCATTTTGCACCTGATAATGCTGAAACAGTTAATTAATTGATCTGCCAATAGACCGAAAATCAGTTGACAACAATATAGATATTCAATTAATCGTCTCTCTATGAAAGCAAGAACTGTCTGTCTGTCTGTCTGTCTGTCTGTCTGTCTGTCTGTCTGTCTGTCTGTCTGTCTGTGTCGGTCGGTCGGTCGGTCGGTGGGTGGGGGATCAGGATCAGACTGAGCTGAGACTTTCAACATGGCTGCTGCGTGGTTTAAGGGTGTGTAACGTCCGATTTGTTTGGACTACAACGATACCATTAATAAATTATTTCATAAATGATTTACGAGTTCTGCTAGCATTGTCAACCATAGCCACCATACCCAGTAGAAATGGTCAAAATGGGCTTCTCTCACGAAAGTGTCTGCAAGCAGGAAGTGTTTGTGAGCAAATAAACCTGTGCTACTCCCTTCCCTATTGGTAGAAAAAGGCACCATACCAACCAATCACTTTCACGCTTCTTCTTTTTTTTTTTTTTGAGAATCTCTGGATTTTTGGACCGTTGATCCGGTCAAGCTAATGATCTAAGAAATCTCTTTGGACTCATGGAATTGCGACATTTTCACTATTTTGTAACATTTTCCAGTCTAATTTTCAGAAATAAAATCAACATATTAAACATTGAAAGTAATTGTTGGTTGTAGCCGAAGCCCCCAAGTTTTAGCCAGCTTTGATTACTGCAACCTTTAGCAATGGCTCGACTGTTCATGGAAAACATGTCCACTGTATTGGCCTATTGATTGATAAGTGTGTGCCAAACAATCTGTTTCCATCATGTCTGCCTACAGATGGCCAATCGATAAATAATTTTCCAGGAAAAAAGGGACAAAGTGTTCTTGTTCTGTGTCTGTCACTGTCAGTGTCATAATTGTGGCCTCCGGCAGGTTAGAATTTGCCTCCACCTTTTTGTCTAAAATTGCTGCCTTGACGTTATTTTGTGCTGGCAGCCTGCTAGCAGCCGAAGATGTGGGTTGTGTAAATGTGTGCTCCCGTAATGACCAGCTGCAACAAGGGCTGGGTGTCACTGCATAATGCATTTTTATCCTGGAAGTGGTGGTAATGATTGAAGCCGCAGAATATAATTGTCTCCTCTTAAATTGAATGTGAATGGAGGTTCAATGAAGATCTTAGTACTAGATAGTACTCATTTAACTTCTGTACTTCACAGTCATTGTTGGTGCAAAATTCAGGTGTGTTTACACCTTGGATTCCAAAAAAAGTTGGGATTCTGTAAACCATAAATCAAACAATGTGATAATTAGCTAATTTTTTTGCCATGCACTCTATCAGAAATGGTTCAAACCTTTGTCGATTTTCATAAATATATTCTTATTCCATATTTCATTCCAGCAACCACTTTGTCAAGACAACAGCTCACAAATGCAGCTTTTCCACCATGCCTCAAAGCCATCTCTTACAGCTGTTTTGATGGCCTCCCTGTTTCGACATAGATGCACAGTTATGTCACATCCTTCCACCACGACTTTTTAAAAGGACAGCTACTAATAAGTGACTTGAGTAAGAATGTCTTAGTTGTGGTGTTTTGTTTCCCACCACAGCTAGAGCTTCTTATATTGAAAGCTATTCTCATTCATCTATTATACTTGCAGCAATTTTTCCGCATCATGTGGGCTGGCTGTGTTCATCTCTTCACCAATCTTTTATTAGCATGCAAGGTTGTTTTTATGCAAAAAGGAAGTGTATGCTAATTCATTACATGCAGTAAACTGCCCTGTTGCAGCATTGAAATCTGTGTTACCAGAGTAGATTATAGTGCTGAATCCATATAGTGCGGTCCTTTGTGGCATTCATACCCTTTATTTTCATTATTGACTTCTCAAAAGCTCAAAACTAGCCATTTTCTGGAGTAATTTGTTGTTTTCATCTACAGGACATTTGTAAACTGTAGTCAATGGCCATCCCAATGTCCTGAGCACAAGGCGATGTCATGTCATTTAGCGTGTAATCCAAAACATGAAAACAGGAAGTGGCGGAATGGAGTGCGTTGAAAAACAAAGCACACACCATAGAGTTCAGCTGCGTACACAGAATTCTGCCCCTCCCACACACCGCGCTGATTTGCTAGCACATTGCCAATCAGAATACAGCTAGCACACAACCAATCAGAGTGTCCGATGGCTCAGACAGTCACCCTTCTCAGACTTCGCAAGTTGAATTGGAGCAGACGCTGTCCACACGGTTACAAAAGTTTCAAACGCAGCTGAACACACCGAACAGATTTGTCCCCGAACTCGTCTCCCCAAATGCTTCAGTGGGCCAGTGGTTGACCTGGTATGTTTCAGGCTTTACATTTTGAGGGCCAGGAACCTTCCGTGTTCGGTGTTTTTGCTTGAAAACTATTTAGAATAGTTGCAGATTAATTTTATTTCCATCATCTACCCAATAATTGGCTTATCTTTGCATGTCTAAATAAAGTAAGCACTGGCAGCTTGGAAAGATGAACAGTGTGAATGTGCCCTTATGGAGCTGTTTGTGATTGAAGAGCCAGTGATGTGAAAGCAGTCCTTGACGTGTTGAAATCCACGATACGAGGCAGAAATAGGAATGTGCCAGGCATCCGGCCTACCAGGTTCGTTCATCCTATTTCCATGCTCAGCCTTGACCTCTCTTGGCCGGATCGGCTGACATTCATCTTTCTCAGCAACTGTAACACATGCTCAAGTTTCAGAGTGACTGGTAGAGGCAATGTGAGTAAAATGACAAGAAGTTTCTTTGAGACATGGTGGAGTTCTCTTCATAGTAGAGTATGAAGTCCAGAATAGAACTAACCTCAAAGGAGTTTGATTCATTTCCAAGAATGTGTTTTATGTTTTGATCATCCTTGGATAGAGGAAGGAGTTCTGGCTCTCCGCCTTACTGAAGACAGCAGGTTTCTCATTGTGATGACTTCCATTTTGCCACAAAAACACATTTTTTAAAATGTTTTAAATGTTAATTGTTTTTCAAAAGACAGACAAAAAGAAAAGAAGAGCATAGGAAAGGAAGATACAACATACAGAACATAGCACATCTAAAATTGTGATATCAGTCCATCAGTAAACTCATATGCAATATACTCACTGCAAATTCAGATACATCACCACTCTCCTGTAGCAGCTTGCTTGTTGTGGGGAAGCCCTGACACGATTACTAAGTGCAGTAGAGTTCCGCAGCTAAAAGATGAAAATGTATGATTATCACTCCAGGGAAATGCAGTCAAAGTTCATATGTTTCTTGCCTACCAGTTTATAACAGCTATTATCGAGAGTGGACAGGGAAAATAACGTAATTGATCATTTCTAACCACACTCGGTAATCGACTCGCAGGGCTTCCCCACAACAAGTTAGCTGCTGGAGGAGAGTGGTGAGTTGTGTCCTCTTTTCAAAATTGGGCTAAGATAGCAGATGTTTGATGCCTCGGGGTGTTAGACCATGGATTAAACTTACCAGAATATCCCATTAAGCAATCTCAGTACAGGGTCCCACATCTTATCAAATACCTCTCCTCTATCTTCGTTATAAAGCCTCAGTTTCTCAAGATGTAATGTGTTGGACATTTCTCCCAGCCACGAGTCATATGTCAGCACAAAGTCAATTTTCTACGAATATAAAATCATTTTTTTTTGCAGTCACCTTCCTGAATTGAATAGCCTTCTTCTCATGTTTGTTGGTAGAAGGTAGAACACTTGTAGCTCCCAAATCCGCTGCAAGCAGGCTGGGTACCAGGCTTTTTCCAAAAGCCTCAGAAAAACAGTGAAAAATGCTTGACCAGAATGTGCAAGATTACCTATCGTAGATTTGCATCGATAACACCTGGGTGAAAAGGTAGGGTAAAATCTGTGTAGCTCAAAAACACTTTTAACCTCTTATTAAATGCCTTCAAAGTCTTCACTGCATATATGATGGTGAGTCTGCAGCATCATGGATGTAAACTGTAACTTGACAGGTGTGCAAAGACATAATACTGCAGGGAGTAATTCTATTTTCACATGGACCTTTGAAAGCATATTTTCATAATAAAAAAACACTTTTATGGATGTGGTCAAATGGTCTTTTAGGGCGAGCTAAAACCACATGTGTTGACCACACACACTTACACACGAACACACCCCAAACCTAAAAGGGAAAGCTAACACTAAGTGTTTATTTTCTGGAATGACAGGCTTTGAAACATATTGGCATTGGTGTGAAGCTTGAAATCATTTCAAGACTGCTGTGACTTTATGCTTTCTTGGTAAAGAAATAATACATATTAGATTCTGGTGTATATACAGTTCATTCTTTAATTTTACCAGCTGAGTTTATATTATGTATTTTAAACTCTTCTATCTTTGAACTGTTGTCTTTATTTTTACATCTTTTCTTCCCGATTCATTTTGATTACTTAACTTTCTATTAACTCACAGATGTAAAATCTTTAACGTGTGCATTCATTTTATTTTGCCCAGAACAGTTTTTTACTGTTGTTCACATTTGCAGTTTGTAGTTAACAGCAATAAGTTCATAGGATGATTGTTGGTCTCTTTTGTTGTGCCATCATTATTTAAATGTGCACACAAACAAAAGTCTGTAGTATACATGTGGTACCATCTTACCCAACCAGTTCAGCAGCTGCAGTACAACCTATGTGCCACCACGCCCGTCATGCATTAATGGTCTCATTATGCCTACAGTAGACCGTCACCCCTGTAATTTTTCAGCTCAGCAGTCATGTTCTACACACGTTGAAGCACTTCACATGTCCTTCAGTGTTGTCATACCAGTCATACCAATTCATTCATTTTCTTTCTCATATTGTGTCAGTCAAGAATACATGTCAATTTAATGGGCAGGAATGAAATTACAGCCAGTGCAGATGGTGTAAATGACCAGATGTAGTGCTCTAGCTGTTTTCCCACAGAGAAATGATTAGTGGTGTTCCAGAAGTTACAGCTAAATATGAAACACTTCAATTAAGTAGAAATGTAATGTATGATTTTGGCCTTTTCACTTCTCTTAGGTCTGCCTATTTCAGAATTTTATAACTCTCAAAATCTGTCACTATTTCAATCAAGTAAATGGTGCATTTCATTTGATTGCCTGTCATTGTATCTTCCGGGGGAGAGTCAGAGAGGATGAGAGGAAGTCTGGAATGAGAGTAAATGGAAACCTGACTAAAATTACCTCATTAGAACATTTTTGCCACGTTGTGTCAAATAGATTTTCATCAGCAATGGTGGTTGTTTAAAAGCATATTCACCACCAGCAGAGCAAATTTGACTGTGGGATCAATTGTGTTTGTATGTGTTTCTCACACAAGAGTTTACTCGCCCCAAACAGCCAGAATACTGTTCATTAGCTGCAAGATAGTCAGCAACTGTTTTGAATTCAAATCAACTCTCAATGAGCTTGACACTCACCATAGGTCTCTCTGTTTTCCCCCTCTCCTCTCTGTAACGTTGCGTTCCCATGCAGCTCCAGTTGGCAGTTAACGTTACAGTACACTAACAACAATGGTGGTAACCTCTGTGGATAATTGCAGTCAGTTTGATAGATAGGAGTGAAGATAACTGATTGACTCCCAAAAGTTTAAAAGTAAAATCCAGACTCCATATGAAAGCTGGATTAAATGTGACTCTAGCCGTTTTAACTCCAGAAGGTCTGGCTCTGCACCTGACTCTCTCCTCCAGAGCTGGCCGGCTCTGATGAGCTGAGCAATGGCTATGTCACTACCCGGCCATTTGCTGTTACTATTTGTGAAATGTGTTCCATTTAAAAGGCCATAGTTTTGACAAGTTTAGGTGTGTTTGACCTCAGCGCACCAGTATGTTTATGTTAATTATGAACTCATATGTGATAGCAGTCAACCCAGTGCACTGATTCAATACAAAAACCTAACTTGTGTTTATCGTCGCAGTGGACAGGTTGTAAAAGGACAGGAAACTTCTGGCAATGGAGACAAATTGAATTTAACTCCGAATTGTACAATCTGAGACTGTGCAGGACTAATCTGTGTTCAGAGGTCACCTGACCTGCATACCCTTCCCTTAGTTTGTTTTGGTTTCTTTCTGCTTGGCGATATTTCTATGAAATGTTGATGGACACCAAAAGGGCAGGGGGAAGTGTACAGTAGTTTTAATGTGGTGAGCTTTAGATTTCTGAGGTATAATATAAATATGTTTGTTGTATATTACCTTGAATAGGTCAAACCCCCAACACTATGTGTTCACACTACAAATCCATCCTTATATTTGTGCCAAAGCATCGGCTGAAACACTCGGATCAGCCTTGATGCTGTGATTTGATAAATTCTTTTGCAGATTGAAAGATGATTATGCGCTGAGACAGTTTGTTTCTGTTTAACTACATTTCAGATTGAAAAGAGACGGCAAGTGCTGTTGCTGCTGAACAGTGTTAATCAAATTGCAAATAGAGGTCAGATACTTAACTCTAGCTGCGCAGTATCAAATTGTCATAGCTCTGAGAAATATATTTTTGTAAATTTAATATCTACTCCCTATAATGCAGCATAAAATGGTTTGCCATTACATTCTAAACCTGCAAATTTAGACTCAAGTCATGTAATCCTGCTTGTGTTACAAATAAAAACTGCGTGATCGCCACAAATGTACCCTGTGAGTGATGCATTTCTGTTTTCCAGGACCATTGCCCTCTACAGCAGTAGAAAGCAGCAGAACACTATTCATCCAGGGCACAGTCAGTCATTGGGGCAGTGAAACAAGGCACGCTTAAATGGAAATGGGTTGCATAACTGCAGCTATCCACGATGACGCAGATATTTATAGTTTTAACGTTATGCTGTGGAAGATAGCTGCTGGTTTGAACATAAAAATGGAAAGGAATTGATACGTTGCAGTTTCCACTGTAGCCTTGTACACTGTCTTTAATTCTTTTTTAATATCAGGGACTTTGAATTATGATCGACTCCAGGAAATGTGTTGGTTCCAAACTTTCAGCAATTTCTTTTATATTTTATGATATCTACTAAGAGTTGCATTTTGTTTTATTGGTATTAATTGTAAGCTGCAGGACCTTCTTTATATGTGTTAACCTCTCTAAATTATTTTTAGTAAAATACATTTGTTTGTACTCAACACAAGTTATAGAAATATCTCCCTGCAGCTCTGGGCCTCGAACACATTGTCACAGTAGCTTACCTGTGGACATTTTTTGGCGAGCCTGACTGATCCTCATTTCTTTGGGCTGATACTGGTATTAGAAAGTAACAACATTCTGATATCGACACTTTTGATTTTATGTAGATATCCTTATATACACAGAATATACAGAGTTGCAATGATCCCTTAAATTCAGTTGTTAAACACTTGTGAAAAGGATATGGACATAATAGAGGCAGGAAATGTTACAGTTTAACAAACAGCTTTTTTGTCAAAAATGAAATTGGTACACTGCAAACCATGTTATTATAGCGGCACATTTTGGACATTGATATAACAATAATCTGGTCATGCTCAAATTTTCCTGAAAAAATATTTTCTAGAGAAAACCCCATCAGTATCCTTGTCGTCTCTCCTGTCTATCTAAAACCTTAAAGTGAAACTCTTGTCAAAATGCAACCTAGGCTTTTTTTGTGGTGTACCCGAGTCAAACCTTCGTTTAAAAGCATAATCCACTGATCCATCCATTGAGGCCTTCAGTTATCCTTCTCCTCTCATTTATTCAGGTTTTCCCTCTAAAAAAAATTCCCTTTTGTCTGTGTGTCATTTATTAACATTTGATGACTCTTCAACTTCAAACTCTCTTTTCAGTGCTGTCGTTCGAGAGTTGAGATCATATTTCCTGTTTTTGCCAGCAGATCTGGTCTTTGTTGTGCGTAATACACTGCGCATTTCTGAGAAACTACTCTGCATCATTCACACAAAACTGACTAATTTCAGTGTCTCAAACATTGTAGTTTTATAAAAAAAAAAAATCATTGATTTATTAATTGGAAATGGAAAGTAATGACACTGAAGTTCACACACAAACATTGCTGCAATTTAGTAAAGTTAACAGAGATTTTATTCGTCTATGATTTAAACACATGAACAAAACTTCATTTCAGCAAATCTGTATATGCAATTACAGGATTTGGAAATGACAACAACATTGAGCACCCTGCCAAACACACTTTGTTCTGCAAGCATGCTTCTTAACAAATCCCAGCATAGCATTTGTCCCATGTGTGACTCATCAGTGTGGTATTTACCCATTTATAGTTGGCTGAAAGATATGACCAACATGAAATGAAACCCAGAAAATGTTAGACTGAATGATTTGTGAAAGGTTTGGTTTCTACATGACAGTGGTCAGCAACATTTAGAGTCTGGTGTTGCTAAATATGGAGCAGATGAGCTGTTGTGTTTCTTTTGTTTGGCACAACAGAAAAGGCTGCAGCTTATTTTAGGACTTTGCTACTCTGATCGGTTCTTTTTGGATCTTATTCCACGAATAGTAACATAGTTGAAGTCTGTGGGTGATGACTATTCACAGAATTGAACAGAAACCGTTCAAGATTGCCTGTAAATCCTGTCATTTGAGGTCATGCTATCGTCTTTAAGTTATTCAAAAGGTCTGTTAAAAATGTTAAAAGCTGTGATTCAGGGTTCCCATAGTTACAGAGCCCTTTTCAGTAGAGAGGTTTACAGTCAACAATGCCATCAGAGTTCACCAGAGACACAAATAAGACCATTTACAAGTTATTTCCTAACCCACTCATTCAAGGAATAATTATACATCTTGTGCTGTATCAGTTTGTCCTTCTAACCCTGCCACTGTCTTACTCACGTTCACGTGTGTTTATAAAATTGCACGTTATCACATTCGGATAATAGTTTAAGTACATCCTGGAGGTTTGTGTAAGATACAGCAGTGCAGAGAGATAACTTCTTTTAAATGTGTTTCCTTTTTTTAATTCCAACGTCGGCTGCTTTGTGATGCCAAGATGAAATATTTATTTGTGGGAGTGAAGGAGTCCTGTTTTATCCGTCAGATCAACATGACCATTTATTGCTCTGAAGCTCTGAATCCATGTAGATCTTCGACAGCTTGATTAATCTGGAATGTCTATCTGATTTCTCAAATGTTTTCTTCTTCTCTGTTTGTTCGTACATGGCTTCATAGTTGTAATGGAAATATTTTCCTTCCCTGCTCAGAACCCTGAGGAATTGGCGCACTAATGCATCAGTATATGAGAGGCAAAAATAGCTTCTCACAAGGAAAACAGACACTAAATGAAAGAAAAAGATACATTATCATCAAACAACATAGAAGAAGCACTAAAATCCAACATGAAGAGATGCGTCCTATAGGGCTGGGACGACGCATCAACGTAATCGACAACATAAATTTGTCGACATTAATAATTTACATTGACACGTCGTCCCAAACAACCAAAGGGGTAGGCGAATATCCGGAAGTGGTTGAAACCCACTGAGGCCCATTAAATGCCCATTCTTTTGGGATTTTTTTGAAATCACATAACTTGACATGTATCCTGTGCCAACAAGTAGCTTCTGTGTTTTCTACACAAACAATACAAGGTAAAACAGGCTCAACTACCTTGTACGTAACATTCGGGTCACGTAAGAAGAATTTTTAGCATCTCCAGTTGTGGGGAAGCTAACACTGACATAATAATGTTCGCATCTTTCAGTCGCATAGTAGGGAAATAACTTTACTGTTCCGACAAGATGCTAGCATACAATCTGAAGAGAAATACAACTTTTAAGGTTCATGTTGAGCAAACTTACCAGAACAAAATCGATGGAGTCTATTCGTCCATTTCTTTTAGGTCTATGTCAACAACTAGGCTACTAGATTAACTCTTGTCCCACTCCAGCCCAGTGGTGGCGGTAATGCACCAGAATGCTAGTCGCCAATCGCTGCGGACTCCATATTTTAAAATGGTAGAAGAAGAATTCAATCAACAACAATGGTGGAGGCATGCAGCAACAGCAGCGAGCCCGAGCACGAGGAGCAACAAATAGCAAAAAAAGAAATGTGAAATAATTGGTAACTAAAAAGTGAATTGTTGGATTAATCAAAATATTGATTGTTAGATTAGTCGACAAATCAAAAAAATTATCACTAGATCAATCGTTTGAAAAATAATAATTTGGGACAGCTCTAGTGTCCTATTCGCCCACAGTAGTAATATGAGTTGTGCTGATTTACTGGGTTGCGTGACATGGAAGCTATTTTAAAGTCTGAATTTATTCTCTGTTACACATTAGCAATAGAAAAATCTGTGCCACATGAAACTAATTTAATATGGTGTGGTCAGCCTGAAGGTGTTTGCTGCATTTAAACAGTAATTTGTTGATGGTCTCTAGTGCTAGGGCTTGGAGGTGCACTATAGTCACAGTGCATAATTGTCATTGTCATTCCAATTACCTTATGTCTCATTTACATGTTGGAAAACGGCTAACATCTTGGCTGCACTTTACCTTACCTTCTAGTGCAACTAGCTTGATGTTAGCTTTGGCAAAATATCTGCCTAGCCTTGTTTGAGTTCTCTGGTCATGTGCAGTGATTTCACTGGTAGAGTCACACAGATAGGCAAGTTCCTTGGTAGACAATTAAGTTGGCCATACAGTCGGTAATTAGATTGAAATTAAATGGTCTTATTAGAGGCCTGCAACAGCTGCTGGCACCGGGATGTTTTATTTTTTGTCAGAGCATTTGATTAATTGATTGCTGTCTGGTTTTCAAGGAATTTTCTACAAATATGAAAAATAATTCTAAAATTACCCTTAAAGTAATTAATTGATTATCTTGACCTTGCAAAATGTATTACTGTGTCATTAGCAAATCAGAGCAGTTGCCTCTGAAATGCTCAATTTTTGTCAGAAATTTTAACAACGGTGGCACACCTTTCAGGCAGATAGGCAGGGAAGACCCTGGCTATCTTATCTGCTCTCAGCAACAAAGCAAATGAGCGCCAACTGTTTCTTTAAGGTGGCTATATCTGTCTTAGAGGCTGAAAAATGTGCTATTCACTGCCTCTGATGCAAAGCTAGAAAGACTGGATGATTGAGTCCAGTATGCCAGTGCTGACTCCCAGCGTTACACAAGGCTACAATACTCCAGTTTATGCTCTTAGAGGGAAGAAATGTGAGCTACTCATGTGTCATGTTAACAACAGCACTATCAGGCCACAGGGGCAACTTAGTCCTTTTTCCTCACTTGTTCCAGTCAGGTATTCAGTCCATCCTTTGAATGGAGATTCCTTTGAGATTTGATACTTCAGAAATTTGGCATTAAGGCAAAGAAGTGTGTTAACAAGTTACACTCCGATATTTAGTTCACTCATAGCAGCAGCCAGGGGTCTGACCTGTAGAGGTCAGTTACGTAAAAGCTTTGTCAGCTGTCAACACCACTGGAACATTTTCAGTAGGTGTGAAACATTGTGAATTTTTTTGGCTGGGCCTGACTGTGTGTTGCCCCCATTCCACACCATTTTATGGGTAATGCCTTTTCGGTTACATAACATTACTCAAGAAGAAACTCTTGACACTTTTTATCCTGACTCCTCTCCTTTTGCAGTTAAAATATACTCTCTGTGGTGCTGGAGTGTGAATACACAAGTGTGTTGTATGTTTCAGGGCTGCAACAAATTACTTTTACCTCCTTCACCTCACTCATGTCTACGTTTGTTGGCTGGTTGATTTGTCAGCAGGTTTACACAAAAACTACTAAGCGGATTTTTATCTAACTCCAATGGAAGTGCTTATCCAATAAAAAAAAAGTCTGGATCTTAGCAGACATTTTTTTAATGTTTTATTTTGTTTTGTATCAGTCTTGTTTGAATTGAAGGTGACTTTTGGGCCTTGGCGGAGTTAGGCGCTCTTTTAGTTTTGATTATGGAATAATTTAATGATCGGTAGTCTAAAACATGTCAAGCTAATGAAAAGGGGTCCATCACAGAAAGTCTTGTGGGCGGGACATTGAAACCCCAGAGAGGAGAGAACAGACATCGAAAGATTGACACAAATTATTATATTTTACTTATTGTTACTGTACTTATTTTATTGGCAACTGGAAACAAAAAACACAGATACGCATAATCAGAAAAAATCTGAATATCGTTTAATATAATTCCTCACTGTAAATATATTCAACACAATGCATTAGCGGCATTTATGTTACTCAAGTTTTTATATAGATGGGAACCAGTACTAAAGCTAATTCACCAATAAACAATTAAAATGTATTCACCTCAGTTTCATTTACACAGAAAAATGCACAATGTAGACATTCAACCTACAGAGAGACATTTATCATCGCCTCAGTGTCAACAAGTGTCATCGTTGGCATCTATATTTGTGTAACCCTTAAACCTTTGCAGGGTATCTGGTTCTATAGATGTTGTAAATCAGACCTGCAGCGCTGGTTCCTGTTGCCGTTATAGAAAGAGTCCTGTGTCTGCAGCGATGAGCTGCTGCTCTGTTGGAACAGAACATCACTGTACAGTGTGTCACTGCATTTCTGGACACCTGCCAAATGCTGTTTATAGCTTAGCTGGGGTCAAGTTTGACAGCTCTAATAACCCCGAACGCACTCACCGTCTAATCCATAAAAGGCTTTACAATCAAAGCCGAGAATGATGGGGCTGCCTCTGTGTGGCAGAATACATCCGCATACTCTGTTGGTTGGCCTGTTTGTCCAGCTTTTAGTTTGATATGTAACAGTGTGTGATAAACGAGCAGATTGGAACATTTTAGGACATTTATTGGCAATTTAATTTGTTTCAAGGTGTCATTCCTTCATTCCTGTTAGATTATTTGAGGATGGCAAAACCTAAAAAGAATCCAAGCTTTTAAAATGTGTTATATTGCATTTCCTACTGTTCTGCACAGCCAAGTCTAACCAGCTTGGGGAACAGTTGCAGCTGTCATCATATCTTGTCTCATCCATATTCTGTTTCCATGGAGCATTAGATTGTGCTGTCTAGTGTACATAAGCAGTGAATCAGTGTATTTCCCCTCATTTGTGTGATTTCAGATGCCCCCTCGACAGAGCAGCAGGAACTGTTCACCCAGAAACTCCAGCAGTGCTGCATGCTCTTCGACTTCTTTGACTCGGTGACAGACCTGAAGAGCAAGGAGATCAAGAGGGCCACGCTTAACGAGCTGGTCGACTACGTCTCCACCAACAGAGGGGTGCTGGTGGAATCTGCATACCCAGAGATCACTGATATGGTGAGGAAACACAAATACAGGGCTTCAAGTTCTTTCTCTGTATTTCTTAGTAGAAAATTAACTTTGCATGCAAACCCATGGTGACAACAGCAGCAATTAATCACTACCAGCATTATTTATTTAACAGCAGAGAGGTCTCCTCTCTGTGTCACTATGAAACATCCTGTGCACTTGAGCAGGATTAAAAAATGCAGGCTGATTGCATGTCTAGACAGGGTGTGTCATGTCAGCAGCAGCACGTGTTGACACCTTCACAGCACTCACTTTACTCTACTGGTTCCATTTACACACACAGCTCCACAGCTTAAATACAAGAAAAGCCTACTGTTCTTGGTTTAGTTTCAAGTTTTATCTATTTAGTACATTTTTTTTTGTTTCCTTAGCTCTCTCTCACTCTCTACATTATCCACTAAATACAGTAAATGAAGGGAGCAGACTTGATGATACCATTTTCTCAATTTTCACACATATTTTAGATGTAATAGGTGCTGTGTCTCAGCCCAACTAGCAGTCTGGATCAGTTCAGTTCAGTTCAGTTTCTTTTTTTTTTTTTCGGCACCATTGTGAAAAGTAGTGGACGGTATCAGAAGAACCGTTCCTCTTTTTTGTTAACCGTTGTTGAGGAGGCTAACACAATGAGACAATACTAAAAGGTGGAGTCAAAACACTGTAGATCACTGATGGGCTGACCGAACAGCCAGAGTCGGCTCGGCCTCTGTGCTCTGGCTAGCTGCAGGATTTTCACATGCAAGAACTGTTTTCTGTTTTAATAAGCAACTACACACCTGTGCTGTGTGTTGAGAATGTGGTGTCGAGCAAAAGAGAGAGCAAGCGGTATAAAAGAGACGGTGAACGTGAGCTTAGCAGAGCAGTGTGTTGGTTCATAAATGCAGCCCCAGACAAACAGTTAAGTTCAGTCCCCCCTGTTGTTTTCCAGTGACGGGAAAAGTGAAAGGGGGTTACCCCATAAGCCAGCCAGCAACCACCCTGAGTACATTTAGGAGTACTGTCTGCACTGGAAACCATGGCTCGACAGATGTCGCTTTTCCTACCAATTATTAGAAATTTAAGGAGACCAATATTTATCAAATGTATTTGATAAATGTAGTTACTACTCAACAGATTCATATTAATTACTGCTTATAGGCTATTAACAGTGTTGTTACCAATCAGGTATTGTTGTGGGTGGGACATTGTGTCAGAGGGTGTTGTGTCAGTGCCAAAGTAGCACATCTTTGATTTAGTGCATTTTATCAGCAATATAACAGAAAAATTGCCAACAGTGATAATCAGAAAAGTGCTGAGTATCAGCCCTGATATTTAACCTGGACAACGTTGGTACTTGGTAGAAACACAGCTTTATTTACTGTATTTTGTATACTAGTAGTAGCTTCTGTCTGAAGCTTGTATGATTACACCCACCCACTCAGTTTGTAAAATAATTCTAGCAACTGTAAGCGACTTGAGTCTCATTCACTGTATCAGACAAATACACTGACATATGATGTAGACTTCTAACCTCAGTTAAACCAAGACTTCCTGTAGTTGTGTCACAACAAAGCCCATATCATTACACTCCCTTTTGGTTTCCGTGTTTCAGTGCTTCATCCAAACACCAAATAGCAGCGCTGTTCTCTGGGGCAATTTTGCTTGTGCAGGTTAAGTCCTATTCCACACATCCATTTTTGTTATGAGCAAAATTGCGAAGTTTCCTCAGTTTTTTGTCCATTGTGGAGGAAAGAGTAGATATACAAAATAGTTTCTCCTGAAGTCACCAGTAATTTGAACCACCATTTCAACAACCCACATAAATGTTTAAAATAAAGGAGTCTTTTCTAATTATGTCTGTGTCAGTCATTATTATTTACACGGCAGGCTGCATTACCATACATTTGCAAGTGATGCATATCTGTGCTGGTTGTCATCCTTGTTCGGTGTGATTGTTATCAGGGTTGTGTCGTCATGCATTTTTAGAAATCTGGAAACATGTTTTGCACTTTTTGCACTATGACACTTTAGTTCTTTAATGATGTGAACTTCTATTTTATTGACATGATCTGGAGGTATTCAGTACTTCCATGAGTGTATTTACTAGAAATGTAAGAGCATAGGGACAACTCACCAAATGTCGGGGGTTGAGTGATGAACACTGGCTGCTGGAAGAATCCTTCAGAGCTCATCCCTTTGGCCAACATGCTATAGATTTGTGTCGATGGAGCAGGTGCTCTTACAGCCTAGTTTCCTCCTACGGTACAATAGTGACTCATGTGCAACATTTAGAACACACCAGTCAGTACTGTAGCCAGTGCTGCAGTGATTCACTCCACACTGTAGATTATCATGGATACGAATGAAGACCTCCACAGCTCAGTCAAGGAGTCTTCAGATTAATAAAGGACTCCAGGCACTCATCCATGTTGTACCTTGCCAACCATTGATTCAGGACCTGGTTTGTCTTCTAAGGTGTTGTACGTGTAACGTAATGACATTGTTTCAGCAGCTGATATGTGCTTGGCAGTCCAAGCTGTTAAAAGTGTGTACCTTCAAAAAATGACTGTAAATAAATGCAATTTAAAAAAGTTTTGGTTATACTTTTGTGCAACGACAAGTGCAAAGCAACAGGTCTTGGGCGCGTGGACTGTGTAGGCGTCCCCAGTGCCTCCTGCTTTTTCAGTGTAGGTGCACACCATGAAGGGCAGAAGGGCTCAGTGAAGTGGAATATAAATTGGAGGGTGCCGTGATTAACGCATAATATGTCAGCTAGTCACATGACTGGTTTCATTGCTGTGAAACAGCTTAAGAAATGAAGAATCGACTTCTCCAGGAAGTTTGGATGATGTAAGGTGGCAAGGTGTGAATGTCTGCATGTCTGCAGCTCATGACATTTGTTGTCAGGTTGTGTTTAATTTGTTAAACATGTTGTCAAAGTTGTTTATATGATGGCATTTAACTGCTGAATTATTTCATTTTTGAAGGTGCACTATGTAGTTTTGGGTAAGAAATTTCAATCTAAGCGAAAAAGATCTTTATTGACATACTTTTTATATGCTTAAACAAACTATTATTTCATGACTGAATAAACAAACAAAGTGTAAGCTAGCCTCGGTACGGCTGCCACAGTTTGGCAAATGTTTGCAGCAGCAGGTCAATGCAAACATGAAATTCGAAGGCAAATATGAATTTGACAGCAAGCAACAACTTGCATTTAAGGTAAATGAGAAATATCTGCAATTATTTGTGCTGTGTGAGTAAAATATGCTTTGATTAGAAGCATTTCAAATTCTGATTTTACACAGTTTCAGTCCTCACGTGGCAGAAAACCATGTGTGCAACATGTCATCCACTGGCTCATGAGCCACTTAACATGGAGTGGTTTGTCCACCGCACATCAGTGATCTTTTGGGCTGCCAGGTTTGTAAGGCCGGAGTAGAATAGATGCGCGACTCCGGCTGGTACACAGGTATTGTCTTCTGTCTCATTTATCAATTCAGGGCAGAGCGGAGGGGCACTGGTCGAGGTAAAGAGAAAACCCAGGTCACTTTAAAGTGTCTGTACTGCAGACTTCTGAATGAGGTTAGACAAATAGCAGCTGCACTTTCAGAAAGCTGGCTTGATAATAGCTCTCCCGGATACTCCATGCTTGGCATCACATGATAATGAAGAGGTGAGTGTTCAAAGTGCTGCCCATTATTCTGCTGCAGTGAGGACCGCTTTGATCACAGAGGTTGTTAGGCGTACAAACAGCACAGTTTCTCATCAATGTAAAAGGAGTCTTGCTTCTTTTGCCAACTCTATAATTAGTGTTATGTGTATATTATAGAAAATCAGTTCTCTGAGACAGATTTGATTGAATTCTTCCCTTTTGTGCCAGAGATGAGTGAAAATCCAGCAGAGTCGGTGTGAAAAAGAGCATCTTTGATCTTATGTTCCCACCTTTTCATCATCTTTTCACTCAATTCTTGCACATTTTCCTCTATCTCTTTGCCCTCCTCTCCCTCTGATCTCCTGTGTTACTAGCTGCTACTGTCACTCTCGGTTTGGCCCTATACTGAGCTGCAACCTCTGCTATAGTCAGCAATCTCGCACTGTTTTCACTCACAGTCATCGTTTTAGGATCCTCCCACTTACTTTCACACACACACACACACACACACACGCATACGAATCACTGTTTCCTTTTTCCTTGCATGAACATTTGTCACACATTTCCTTTCTTCGTTGTCTTCTCACACCATTTCATCTTGTTTTGTCCTGCTGTAGTTCTTTTTCAATATTGTGAAGTGATTAAGCATGCAGGATGCTGAGAGGAGGAATTATGCAATTCACCACGTGTTAATGGCTTTTTTGTCACTTAAAGTGTTATTCTTTGTCTTACTTTATTTGAAAGACAATACATCACATTTTTATTTATTTATTTTTTTAACCACTGTTCCCAAAATGTGACGTATATATGCAGAAAGCTCAGTGTTGCCATGGAGACATGAGTCAGCTGTAGGCTACAACTTGAGCCCTGTTTTTCTGTATTTGTATATATTTAGGTAAAGCGGGACCAGTGACAAGTCATGCAGTTGCAAATCCTGTATGTATTGTTCATGGTGATGTACAGACAATTATTTCTGGATTACTTTGATGTTAAGAAAACTTAAAAATGTGATGATTTCAGGCAAGTTCTAGACTTATGTGGAGCACCTTTTTTGGGGGGGATTCAGACCCATGGCCCTTTGCTTTATGTTGTGCCGTCTTGATCTTTCCCATTTACCTGAATCTTCAGCTGTCACGTGTCATTAAGGCATTAAAAAGCCCTTCAACTTCATTAAGAAACACACTCAAGAATGGGCATAAAGTTTGACACAAAGTGTAGCAATTAGAGGCAAAGTGTGTTGATCAATGTGTCAAACTACAGTAACTGTATGTTGTTAGATATAATATTAAGAATACTAACATGCACTTGTGTTTCATCTCATGCAGTTATGATGCCTCATGTATTTCTGCCTGAGTTTGAAAACTTTAGCTGAAGGCCAAAGAAGTTTTACATAGATATCATATCATTTTTGTGGTGAAGTTGGTGGTGATTATAATGTTGGTTTTCAAATTGTAGCCTAACTTTAAGCCAACTGATGGCATTTAGAAAAAAAAAATTGATGGTCTACTTGGTTATTTCTACAACTCATCGAATGCTTGCAAAATGTATATTAGGCTGCAAAATAGAATACAATTAAATCTTAAAACTTTAAAACTTAATTTTGGCAGTAACAGTCTTTGGTCTCTAAAGTTTGTGTAGTCTTTACTGACATCCACCAACAGTTTTAAATTCTCATAAGTGCTCTCATATTTGAAGTAAAACCTACCCTCCAGGTTTTTCTTTGTTTCTCTGTATAACGTACAGCAGCAACAGGTCATCAGTATCCATGTTCCTAAGCTGCTGATACAGCTTGAGTGTGAAGCATGTCCTTGGTGCCACCGTTTACAGAATGTTATTGTTCATCAGTGTGAATGCTCACATAGTTATTTTTATAGTAGTTGTACTGATTGTTCTTGGTGTGGACCCTCAATGCCAACAGGCTGGAAGGGCAGTCCTGCCATGTTAGATATGTTGTACTTCCACCTTAAGAGGCTGTATGTGGGTTCCAATTCTGCCACTGTTTGAGCCCCACTGTCATAAACCCCACACTTGATGTGACTTTGTGAGCATTTGGCCCCAGAGCTCTCCTCTGGAAAAATGGGCATCACACTGAGGCGCAGTGTCTCGCCTGGCAACCCACTCTGTGAGTCATCTGATACCAGCTCAACCAATGATGTGGCTCACATCAAAGAAAGCAAAGGAATACACCACAGAGAGCTTGTCGAGGTGGCACACTGATTATTATTCATCTGCCTCATTATGAGCATCTGCATACACCTTCACACTCTGCAGATGATGATGTGGAAGCCTATGCACCTTAATGCAGTGTTGAAGGCTGGTCAGTCTCACCTGAGGTGCATCCTCACAGCTTTAACGTCCATGAATAAATCATATAAATGTTTTTTGAGCAGAAACTGTTTACAACTTTGCACATGTGAATGTTTCCTTGTTTTCCTTGTCTTCTGTTACAGCAAAGAAAAAGAAAGCAGTTTAAAGGCGGCATATTTCAAACTGTAATTGGCATTTTTTTGTATTTCCCGATAGTTTGGAGACTAAAGGGATGAATCAAATAGAATAATTCAAACTGGTAATTTTTCTTCTTTGCTGGCACTTAAATACTTTCGGACAGTAACAGAGGCGTAGTTAAGCTGAATTATAATAACTTTCAGATGCATTTGTGGGTGTGTGGTGGATGCTTACATGTGCAGTTTTATTGCAGACTTGTCAAAAGTGCTGCTTAAAGCAAACAACAGCAGAAAATGAAGTGAATTACTGTCTGTATAAATCATGCAGGGACTCAACAGGTTCTGTCACTGTTTGGCTGGAGAAAGGGATAATGATTTTGGATGTGCAGTTGTCATTTCCAGATGGTGTTCTCAGCAGCTCAGAAACAGCTGCAGTACATTCACAGACTTCTCTAAAATAACAGGAAGGACACAAGCAGGCAAATCACAGCCCAGTGCAACAGTGGTGAGCTGAAGGGCATCTCTGAATGCACAACTCATTCAACCTTGAAAGGGATGGGCTGCAGCAGCACAAGACAATGCCGCGTACCATTCCTCTCAGCTTATTACGAGATCAGGCTAACATGGTCATGTGAAAAGCAAAACCAAATCATGAGTGCTCTATCACCGAAGCAGTGTTGCTGACCAGGCTTTCCAACAGGAGAATGTATGACGTCATCATCTCTGGATGACTCCAGGAATATTAAACTGACTTTGTATTGTCAGAAAGCTGCAGCTGAAACAAATCCTTTGAAGATCTGCTGTAAATGGTCGATGATATAAAATCATTCATCCAATTGTAAAGGAACATAATCGGCCAACTTTAAAGCAGAAATTCTTGAACCATTCAGGCAGCGTAGGAAGCAAACAGGGATTTTGGAGAAGACAATATACATCTGCGATCCACCAAAGTGTCGCAACACAATTCTTAGGGGGTCACAAGAAGCTTAACGTGGTAGGAAGGCTACAAAAACTAATTTCCACTACACAAAGTTGCTTTTAATCTGTGTTTTGTTTATTTGTATCCATATGAGAATAGACTAGGTAATCGTGTAGCTGCTTCTTTGCTTGCCTGTTTATTGCTTTCCACTCTTTTGTTGATAATGCAGGTATGTCCAAATATGTTGAATACCGATTATTAATGCAAAACAGTCATGATTAAAGGTGTAACTCAATTTAACAACCAATTTAACACATTAAAGTGCGTACCACTGCGTAAACACACTATCATGTGGTGGAGAAACTTAAAGGAAAGAGTCTTCCTCCTGCACGCTCTACCCGGGTGCCATCCCTCTCTTAAACCAAATGGAGTATTTTTACAGTAGGTAAGAACTAACAAATTTCCTGTTGTTTGCTTTGTGTGTCAAAGGGAAACAAATATCTTGGCCTGATTTTCTGGTCGTTGTCCAGAATTTAGAATTGTGATGATTTAGAAATGTCTCTAATTAACGGCTTCTAATGATTTTGTACCCTTTATCAAGTTGCACACATGGTGTGAAACTACACTTTGATTGATGATGTTTTGATGATGACTTAGATGATTAATACTGAAAAGGAAGACTGACTGGAGGCCTCCGGATCTAAACTCTTCAGTCTTGAATTTTGACTCACAATGTTAATCCTCTGATTTTACAATTTCCATCCTTTGCAGTTCGGTTAGCTTGTTCAGAAGTGATGCTCACTTGCAAAGGTCTTCTGTGAGTTTTTGCAGCATGTCAGTTTTTGAGCCACTGTCAGTTTTTAAATTCCTTTGGCACCTTCCTCCCCCATTAGTGTCATTTGGATTTTCCAGCTGCCAATAAGTAATTTGATGTTGTCTTTATCACTTCATCATGATAGTGTGCAACCAGCCACATAATGCCAGCTTTTGCAGCTCCCCACTGCTATGTGTGTCACTCTCAAATTTACCCAGCAGCTAAAAATAACAAGGTGGGATAGAGGTGGCAGTGACCTGTCTACAATGATTGTCTCCGGTGCAGAATTTTAATAGGGGATTGCGGCAGATGTGCGATCTCTAATGGTTTTATCCAGCTCTCTGTTTTGGCAGCGTTATTAAACATCTTCTGTTCAATGTAACAAACTCAGTAAGAGTCATTTTCCTTGTATTCGCTTCCTCTACGGTACCATCAGCCCAGTGAGTTGAGTTTATGTCCAGATTGTGTATGGACATTGTCTGACTTGTTTGACTTTTTAGTCAAATAAACTTTAACCAGTTTTTGGTTAGGGTTTTAATATGATAAGCACACTGTCCCACCCATTCACAAAAGACTGCATATCCTGTATATTGTTAAAATAAAAGAAAGTAATAATCTACAAATCACAGGTTATCGTGTTGAATAAAGCTACAAGCAGCTTGTAGTTAGCCACAAAAATAAGATGATGTACCTCTTTCTAAGCAAATATTGCATGTTATGTAATTAACATCTTTCTATTTTATCCAATCTATCCAATATGTCTTTTTATTTTAATATAAAAATGTAACAGTATTTTGCAAATCAAGGTTTTATTTGTGATATGCATGTTTTTGGGCCCAGTATGATGATACAATATGTCAATATAGATAAATAGTTTTCAGGTCATATTAATTGATACTGTTATGAAAACAAACATGCCAGACATGGTATTATGTGTATTATGTATGGCATGGCAAACATTTTTTAACATGTATAAAATGGGTTGTTCAAGAACTGCCAACACTCCGAAGGATAAAGTTAAGGCTCACCTGTTGATTATCTATGAAAAATCACTTATTTACCTGCTGTATCCCAGTATATTTTTCATTTTCCATTAATAAAATTCCTTCTCTTTCCTTCAGATCTGCACCAATATATTCCGGACTCTTCCTCCAAGTGACAACCCTGATTTCGATCCAGAGGAGGATGAACCCACTCTTGAGGCCTCTTGGCCTCACATTCAAGTAAAGATCTGATATGTTCAATGACTTTGTCTGTACCTTTAGATTACACGATTGTGTGTTGTAATAGTTATATGGTTGATGTGTCCACATATACAACATTATTTAATTTCTGTTTTGTCTTCCAGCTGGTCTATGAGTTTCTCCTGCGTTTTCTAGAGAATCCAGACTTCCAGCCCAGCATTGCAAAGCGCTACATCGATCAGAAATTTGTTCTGCAAGTAAGAGTCTTTTTTTTTTCATGTTTAGCATGACTCTGTTGTTGCATGCTAATGATAATAATAATGCGGATGTCTCAACAGGTTCAAAGTTAACCTACTTATAAAACGAAGACAAAGTGGCTCCATCCCATTTCCAGTTTTTTACCCTACCTTTTTACCCCGTTTCTGACTGCCCCACAAAACAGAGTGACAAGGGTTACTGGTAAATGTCTCCTTCCATGAAATTGAACAGTCTTTTCAATACGTCAAAATATGGGACTGTCGTGAACAAAGCTAATAAGTAAGCTAATCAGGCATTAAGAAACTAGTAGTGATTGCTTCATTGGTTGCTTCAAACACAGAAAACAGGGATTCCTCATAAGTTTTGGTCTGATGTGTGCCTCTGAAAAACCTCTGTTTGGAGTCAGCACTAGGTGTGAAGGTGCAAAGTGGAGGTGTAGGGCTTAATGGTAAGGGCAAGGGATTTATTAGGACTGGGAAGGTATCACAAGTTGTCAGTTCGATGCTTTTAAGTATATTTATTGAAAAATAGACATTTTTTGTTGGAGCACATTAAGAATACGCCATCATCAAATGCAGTGACAGCTAAAACTACATTAGCAGGATAAAATGCACCTTGATCACCTTCATCAACATTAACAATAAATAGAGATTATTTCTCTTTTTTTTAATCATTGTCATAATTGGGCATTAGAGAAGACTGTTGGCTTACTTTTGAGCTGGGAGTGTCATGATGGCTCTAATGCTGCATCTGTTTCGACGGAAATTGGATGGATGATGGGTCTCGGGCCAGAACAGACCCCATGAACTTTTTTATACTGCTTCTGTTACTGCTCACAACACAAAATCATACAAGAGGACCTCATTAACTTTAAATGCTGTTCTGGATTAAATGACGAAATCCAAAATCTCTCACTTTCTTTAGCATCTTGAGAAAAGAGCTTTTTTGGCAGTTTATCAGAGAATAGTGCTTGGATCTTGATGAAAAAAATTCAGCGGTGTTTACAATTTTACAATTTGATCTGAGATATGGTGATCTTAAATTATGGTTAAGCACTAAGGGGTGTTTTTAAATATTGTCATAAAATTGCAAAAAAATGCCTGTCAGAGTTCTGTTAGATGTCTTCAAATAACCCAGTGATGGAGGTTCCTGTCATGGAAGGAAAATACTCACATTTAAGAAGCTGAAACCTTTTGAGTTTTTGCCACGTAGCTTGGTAAATGACTGAAGCTGTTAATTGATAAATCACTGCAGCTCTTCCTGGCTGTTACAGATAGTTGGCCAAATGCCATGGCGAATAGCATAACAGTAATTGCAAGCACACTGCGATTCTTTTTAAGAGATCAACAACCCTTCAGTGTGATAAGTTGGTTGAGTCAAATCATTAATACGCTGTAGCTCAGCTACATCTCTCCTTGCTCAGTACCCACCTACTGCAGGAATGCTTCATTTCTTTTGTGAATCCTCAGAGCAAAGCAGCAGCTAACAGGGGGGACCACAGGGCCTGGAATGTTGGCTGGGCCACATCCGAGGTGCCTGGACTGACTTTCCATGATGTGAGTGTGTCGTGGGGGAGCTTTAAATAGCTGCGTGCTGTTTACTCTTCAGGTTTGAGGACTGCGGTTGGAGGAGAGGGAACGAGGTGGAGGTTTTGGGGGTGCAATAAAAGCCGGGGAAGAAGTTCTGTGGTCTGGTTAATTTGAGTTATCATAATACACAAAGCATAGGAGTAGGAATATCCCTGAGAGATGTTCATATACATATTCACTATTGAGGTCGAAGCATGAAGACAGCCAGGCAAAGGTTCCCAGGAGGAGTCCGAGGCTTGGTGGTTTGATCAAGGGCACTTTATAAACTTTATTTTTTCACGTTTTTTTACACAAAACATAGGTAGCATCCGTATAATGGACAGAATTAGGTATGGCTACAACAAGATGTGGCTAAGTAGTACAAATGCTTGCCAAGTTGTGCCCCTATAAACACAGAAGAGACATCAGAAAGAGAAAGAAAAAGCAAAGCATATGCACATATACTGTACGTCTAAACACGTGTTATCTCGAGTGCACCCGTTCACTTACAACCATATGACTAAGTAAACAACTACATATTCATATACCAATGCACACCTACATATGAACACTCGTGAACATAACATGGGGGAACCATGGGTTGCGAGTAGGTCATATGTCACAAACATTACAGCAGTATGGTCATAGTCGTTCTTAAAACCAGGATATACGTAGTATTAAGGTTGATTATCACCTCTTCTTGTAATATAAGTGCTCCATTTTTCCCAGAGGGCATCACCTTTGTCCCTTTGTAATCTGAGACTAAACGTCAGTAGTTCCATTTTTTGGATGTCTTTAATTATGGCCTCCCACTGATTAACTGTGGGAGGTTCTGTATTGAGCCATCTTCTTGTTATGGCTTTTTTGCTGGCAGCCATGAAGATTTTTAGGAGGTATCTGTCTTTTTTTGGTAATTCTGTGTCCATATTACCCAGGTAGAATGATAAAAAAGTGAAATTAAAATTATACTGCAAGACCTCACTGATAGTACTTTGAACTCCTTGCCAGAAGGATCTAAGCATGGTGCAACTCCAGAATATATGTGTATGATCTGCCATACTGTGTCCACATCCTCTCCAGCAAGTAGGTTGTTGTCCTGTCTGTTTAGACTTTTGCTTTGGTGTTATGAAGAATCGGATGCAGTTTTTCCAGGAAAAATCCCTCCATAGTTGTGAGGCTGTAGTGGTAATTTGTGTGTTAATTACATTCGTCCAGTCTTCAGAAGTAATTACGATTCCCGACTCATTTTCCCATTTCGCCTTAATATAATTTGTTGAATGACCTCTTAATTCAGCTATGTGTCTATATAGTTCGCCAATTATCTTTCTGAACAGTTTTGTGTTATAGGCTTTGATAAACATTTTGGTAATACCTGATATATTTTCCTGTATTAGTCCTTTAATGTTCGTGTCAAAGTAGTGCCGGAGTTGAAGGTACCTATAAAAATCCTGCCGGGCTAGGCCGAATTTATCTGATATGGACTTGAAGTCTATGAATTCCTGGTTTTCAACTAATTGGCATAATGTGGAAAGTCCTTTTCTCGCCCATTGAGTAAAGCCTCCATCATTCATACCTGGTTTGAAATCTGGGTCATGGGTTGGCCACATTAAAATTCGAATTTCTTTCTGGATATTAAGTTGTTTCACCAAGCCAATCCAGATTTCTATAGAAAATCTAACCCATTGGCTCTGGATATCATGTTTTTTAGCCTCTATTAGGCTTCCTAGTAGACTCTGTATAGGCCTGTCTGACAGTGATAGCTCTACATCTTTCCATTTTGCGCAGTAGTCTTTATTGCACCAGAGCAGCAGGGGTCTTATTTGTGCTGCTAAATAGTAATCTTTGAGCCTCGGTAAGCCCATCCCCCCACTATACTTTGGCAGCTGTAAAGTTTTGTATCTCACCCTGGGACCTTTTCCATTCCAGATGAAACGGGATATCATCTTATCCCACTCTCTAAATTGACTATCAGGGATACAAACAGGTAAGGATTGAAACAGATAGAGTAATCTGGGTAAAATATTTGCTTTTATTGTCATAATTCTGTTACCAAGATCTAGGGGCAGAGAGGCCCATCTGTCTAGATCTTCCTTTAAATGTGAATTTATTCTTACATAATTTTCATAGAACAACTGTGTTATATCCTTGGTCAATTTAACGCCTAAATATTTAATAGAGGTTGAGTCCCAGTTAAAACTGTACTTATTTTTTAGTTCTATTGATGGGACGAAATTGAACGTCAGGGCTTGTGTTTTATCAACATTAAGGGAGTAGCCTGACAGACTTCCATATGCCTGCAGGAAATCCATTAATCTTGGAATTCCTGACTCTGGGTTCTTTAGGCTGACCAGCACGTCATCCGCATAAAGACATATTTTGTATTCTATACCTTTTATTGTGATGCCCTCTAGGTCAGGATTCTGTCTTACGGCTTGTGCAAGAGGTTCAATGAAGAGGTTAAAGAGCAGTGGGCTGGCTGGGCAGCCCTGACGACAACCGCGTTGCAGGTGGATAGTTTCTGACAGGCCTCCATTTACTTTGATTCTGGCTACGGGGGATGTATATAGTGTTTTGATGCCTTTAATGAACTTCTCATGGAAGCCTAATTTTGCCATGACTGCATAAAGAAATTCCCACCCCACGGAATCAAATGCCTTTTCCGCATCCATACTAAGCAGAATAGCTCCAATTTTTTCCCTTTCTATCTGTTCAATGGTGTGAAGGGTTCTCCTTATGTTGTCCTGTGTTTGTCTACATTTAATAAATCCAGTTTGATCTTCGTCTATCAAAAAAGGAATCACCTCCTCCAATCTTTTAGTTAAAATAGTTGCATATAATTTATAATCTTGATTTAAAACACTGATAGGTCTATAAGAGCCACATTCTTTCGGGTCCTTGCCCTCTTTTGGAATCACAGAGATGGTAGCTTCCCTCCAGGATGGGGGGATGACTCCCTCCCTCAGGGTGTAATTGAAGCTTTTATGTAGTATTGGTATTAATTGTTCCCTCAGTGATTTATACCATTCTCCTGGAAATCCGTCAGTCCCTGGAGACTTAGAAGACTTCAGGGAGGAGATCGCCTTGTCAATTTCTTCGGGTGATATTTCTTTTGTTAATTTTCCATTTTGCAATTTCCCCAAGGAGGGCAGATCCAGTTGGCTCAGAAACTCTTCTACTTTAGCAGGTTCGAATGGTGTGGGTTGAGTATACAGGTTCTGGTAAAAATTTTCAAATGCTTTCTGTATTCCCTCTAGTTTGTATATAACTTTTTTAGTGGCAGGGTCCCTAATCCTATAGACTGTGTTTTCTGATTGCTGTTTTCGCAGCCTCCATGCTAACAGCTTGGATGCTTTCGAGCCTGCCTCGTAGTATCTCTGTTTTGTAAACCTGAGATTTTTCTCTATTTCATCACAGTAAATCTTGTCTATTTCTTGTTTGAGTGGTCTCATCTGTAGAAGTAATTGTGGATCTTTATTTTTGCTGTGTTTCTGTTCCAGTTCTGTTAGTTGATTCTGCAGGTTTAACAGTTTTTGAGTTTTCATTTTTTTTATGAATGCAGATTCTGATATAATTTTCCCCCGCAGGACTGCTTTGGCAGCATCCCACAGCATCACTGGGTTCACATTGCCATCATCATTGTCCTCCAAATATGTTTTTAATTCTATCTTTATTTTCTCTTTAAACTCAGGGTTGTTTAACATGCTTACATTTAATCTCCATGTTGTCACTTTGGGTTTAGTATCTAGATGTAATTTCAGGTGGACACTAGAGTGGTCTGATATATCTCTCTGGTTTATCTCACACTCCTTTAACCTGTGCCTCTCTGAATTATGGACAAGTAGGTAGTCAATCCTTGAATATGCACTGTGACGATTTGAATAGAAAGTATACTGCCTATCTCGATGATGGAAATCCCTCCAAACGTCTATCAAGCCCAGGTCTTGGATTCTCCTTTTAATCCATCTCTCAGTAGGAGTGATTTTCCTTTTTTGATTAGTTGTGTCCAACTTTGGGTTCAAAATTACATTAAGGTCTCCTGCACAAATCAAGACTCCAGCAGATTGGAACGCTATTAAATCGAATATTGTCTTATAAAATGTTTTGTTGCTGCCTGGGGGCGCATATACGTTCAACAGGGTCATGTCCTTATCATCTAATTTGCCCTTTACCATTATGAACCTACCCTCCCTGTCTTTGGTCTCCGACTGGAATTCAAAATGAACCTTGTTTGGTATCAAAATAGCCACGCCCCTCTTGCGTCCTGCTTTAAAAGATGAATAGTAAGTATGTTTAAAACCCATATTCTTTATCTTTTCATGCTCCTGGTCCGTTAGATGGGTTTCTTGCCAAAATATAATGTGTGCCTTTTCCCTTTTTATTTTGGATATTGCTTTACTTCTCTTGACAGGAGTCGACAAACCATTGACATTTAGGGTGATAACCTTAAATTCTTTGTTACTCAGCTATAGACCAGTATTCTCCTGGACACTCACTCGCTTCCCCTGAAAACAAAAAATAAGAACCATGAACAGTCATAACAGAACAGTCAAGACCGTAAAACGTTACGGTGAACAAGAAAGGGTCTTCCATAGAAGAGGTAATCCCTGGACCTCTTGTGTAGGGGGGTGTTGCAGCCGCCGAGTTGCGGGGCCCCCTCGGGTTGTTTGAGTGGGTGGCTGTCATTCAAACACCACAGACCGACTGCCCTATTCTGAAACTAAAGTGATACAGAAGTCTTGGCCCATAAACATCAAAGAAAGTATTCTGTATTATGTAAAGGCGCACTGCGTGCAAAACAAACACTAATTTGGTGTTATAGGTTCATAATAACAACATAATTGCTGGCATAGTAATAATAATAAGAGTGGCATTCAATGAAAAATCTACACACATTGAGAAAGAAGAGAAAAAAAAAAAAAAAAAAAAAAGCCCAATAGTGTACTTAACTTAGGTTACTCTACCCTTAACTATGACTTGAAATATTGCATACGTGCGCCTTAATCGTTGAACACTCAATTGTGACTCACCATTAGGGAGAGGCAACGCTATTCAGAATGGCTGAGGAATATAGCCTACCGTCTCTGTCCAACAATAAGTAATAAAGATGAAAACCTCACGGTACAGGAAAGCTGGAGTTATGATGGGGTAATGTAGGTCAACTAGTCCTCAGCCTCTGTGTCAGTCCCCCGATGAAACTCGCGGAGCTTGTCCCGGATCCTCTGCTGATATTCCCTGCCGTCTCTGTGTCTTTTCACCTGTTGCCAGCTAAAGTGGGGACGTGGCATTTCCCCCGTTCTGCCCTCGGGTCTCGGAGGGATCGGGAATCCCTTTGCTCGTAGGTCGTCCCCGGCTTGATCCGCGTTATCATACGTTACTGTCCCTGAGTCCAGAAAGACGCGCATTTTTGCCATCGGTGTACGGAACTTGATTCCCTTCTCTTTCAATACTTTCTTAATCGGCAGGTATTCCCTCCTTTTCTCCATTACAGCTGTTGCGTAGTCATGGTCGAAAAAAACCCTGTTGCCATCAACCATGATGGTTTTTTTCCACGCCGCGCTGATAATCCGCTCTTTGGTTGAATATTTCAGGAATTTAACGATTGTTGATCTCGGGGGGGCATTGTCGGCTGGTTTGGGGCCGAGAGCTCTGTGTGCACGTTCAATACCAAGTTCGTTTGGGCCGGTGCCCTCGCCCAGTTCAGTTTGAATGAGGTTCTCCACGAAGCGGATCATTGAGGTGCCCTCGGCTCCTTCTTTTATGCCGTAGATCCTTATGTTGTTGCGGCGGGAATGGCCTTCGAGTTCGGTTAGTTTTGATTTCAGTTCGAGTTGCGTCCTCTGCATCTGGTTTAAAGTTTCATTCACTTCAATACTGAACGTCTCCACCTCTCCTACCCGGTGCTCTGCTTCCCCCAGTCTCTGTGACACCACTTCAATTTTCTTCACGGTCTCCTCCATCTTCAGATTAATATCCGATCTCATTTCACCAAGTTGTTTTTTAATATCCTCTTGAATGTTGTTCTGGAAGCCTGTGAACTGTTTTGAGATGTTGTTTTCCAGTTCAGACGTCGCGTTAGCCATGGCTTCACTTATGACGTTACGGATGGAGGCTAACGAGACCGCACCTAGCGTAGCCTCCTCGTCACTACAGCCTGCATATTCCACCTCAGTTTCCTTTTTTTGGCTTCTCGTCGACCTGCTGGGGCCACGTTCTTCTCCCCCCGACATTTGTTTATATTTCTGAGCTCCTGTTAAGTAAATCTCCTGTATTAATTGGGGGTTTGCGGCAGTGCGGTCGGGAGCAATGTTCTCACGCAGCCATTTCCACCCTCACGCGACCGGAAGTCCGATCAAGGGCACTTTGACATTTTTATGTTACAGGGTTTAGAAGGATGAAGATCCAGGGCATCAATACAAAGACACTGAGGGGGATTCCTTGTTAGGTGTATCATACTTTTTTTAGCCTTTGTCTCAAGGCACTTTGCACCTCAAATGAAGTACATATTTAAAGGTGTTATACAGATTTTAGTTGAAAACAAAAAAAACATTGCCTGAAATTATCAACAGAATGTGAATGCACAGACGTCATAACACTTGTGAATTTAGGACACCTATGTATTGTGTTGCAGAGATATCTACTGAAGTTAGCCAGGTAACCAGTCTGCCCTGTCCCATGCTGGTTGATAACTCCATCGCTAGCAGTGTAAACACAAACACTCCACAAGTTCTCCACTGTCTGGACTGCTAGCTGCACAGCTAACAAAGCCAACTAGGCAATGACAGCTACAGTTACTGTAGCAGCAGGTAGCGGTTGGTCTAGTGATGCGCAGGCCTTTATTTATTTTGAGTATGTATTCAACAGGTGGCTAATTGTCACATATTGCACCTTTTTAAAGACAATCCCTGAACTGATCTTGGTCATCATTATTATTTGACATTTTGACATTTATTTAAAGGATAAGTTCACCAGAAATTTTAGTATTATGGAGACTTGGAGTGTTTCTGTTTTTTTGTATTATTGTTTTGCAGTCCCAGCCCCCAGCTCGGTGTGGAAAACATGTTGACGTCAAATGTGTCTTAGTCAAATTGTGATTGGATATTGACCAAAATAATCCTGTTCATGATTGTTTCCATAATTGAGCACCTCTATCCTGAAGCGGCAAAATACATTGCACATTGTAGTCTTGGTGGCATGTAATTTTAAATTGCGTCTTTGGACCCTTCAGACTTGCTATTTAATGGCATGTTTTGTTCTTTAGTTACAAAGCAGTGCTCCTCTGCTGCCTTAGGATCGACCAGTGCAGAAAGCAGCTGCCGCTAAAACATCCTGCGACATGGGAAAACAACCATATGTGGAGTTAAGAGCAGAACATGTGGGCAGTCACATGGTTAGGCTTTGTCTTTTCCTTTTTTCTTCAGGGAGCACTGGTAGAATTTTATGGAGTATGTCTGTGTTGGTGTGAGGGATCTGTTTTTACTTTTGGTTGAATATCAAGTGTTAAAGTTACTAAAGGCTTATGGTTGCATTTAAATCCCTATCTGGTTCAGAAAGTTTAGTCTCTGTGTTACTGATGTCCTCAGTTTGATGTTTGCATGAACAGTAAGAGCAGAAACATTGTGGAAACTCCTAACCTGGCGTGCGGAGCACTGGTCTGCTGGCTCAGTCTAGATGAAACTAAACTACTCGGCTGTTTTTGCTCTCAGTGTTTCGTTTATGTTGAGAGAGGCAGTAGAACAGCTACCTGCTTCTGCTAATAACTGTGTGTTGTAGCTTCCTCCTGCTGCATCCATACTACAGAGCTGATGAGGCAGTTTTACAGGGCGGTCAGGAACACATATTTGCATTGCGCATTGATGTAATCTCAGATATTTGGTGGACAGACAGGTTCAGCTTACTTATATGATTTCGTAGTGAATCACCTTGTTATCATGATTTTGACATGAACAAAAGATTTGATAAATGAATGAATATCTATGTGTGAGTGATTTTTATCTTTATCATCCTACCTTATGTAGCCTGGTAATAGTTATTCTGGGATGTGTCATGTTGTGGTCTATTGTGATTGAATATTGACATTTCCTCAGGCACACACAGGAGATCTGAATTGTACCCAGGCAGCTTTTGTTTCATAATGAATCAAATGTCTATGTCCCAGTTCACCTTCATTGATCAAACTCAGTGGTGTTCCATCTCTTCTGTGTGGTTGGTAAGGACTTGACCAAAACACTGAGTGAAATGTTGGCAGAATCAAATATGAATCAAGGCACTTCTTATAGGAAAAATCAGTATCTTTAAACCTGGGTCCAGTATTTACATGCTTTTGTGTGTAAATTATTCATACTTCAAAGGTTTGGAATCAGTCCAGACTGTTAAACTTGCGCACCCTAAAAGTGTATGTTTTTGCCAATCACAGGCTCAGTTTGTTATTCTAAATATCACAGAAATGATTCCTGTGGAGATGGGCCTTTAAGTTGAATAATGAAATTCATAATTTTCCTTATGCAACCTATTACATAAATAGACAATTTCGACACAATTGCATTCAACAGTTGAAAAATAAATGTGTCATTACTCGTTGATCTGTTGCACTGGTGTTTAATATGTGTGGCTGAATGAATGCGTATGAGCGCAGTGCTGAAGAAGAACGTGTCCATGATAAAACCGTTTACTGGATATACGCAGGTTTAAATATAGTCACCTGTCACCGAGGTGCTGTTGGTGCTCTAGTGAGCCATAAAAACTACGAAGATGATTTGAGCCTGAAAACACTTCTTTTGAACTCAAGCATCAGCTTGGCTGCCCTCAGCAGTATTGTAACAGTGACTCATATGTTGCTTTAAATAGCTTTTAAACACCAGAGGTTTCAGATCTATTTACAATACTGAGCATTCAGCTGCACATGCTGTATATTTGTTATATAAGATGCTTTTAGCTTGTGTGATAGGATTTGAATATTTATACCTATTTGCACAAAATACAGCCTCACTGTGAGCACAAGAAATTTGTCCCTAGTTTGCTGGTTAAACGAGAGGTGGGCGATTATTGGAGAAAGCTAATTTTACGATATATAATCACAGCACGTAATCAGGGTAACCTGTGGTGTTTTATAGTGTAGGCTCATTAAACCTCAGAGAAAATTGTCCAGGACATTGCACGACAAAGGCTACATA
Source organism: Acanthopagrus latus (assembly GCF_904848185.1). Taxonomy (NCBI): domain Eukaryota; kingdom Metazoa; phylum Chordata; class Actinopteri; order Spariformes; family Sparidae; genus Acanthopagrus; species Acanthopagrus latus. Next base: position 12,748,672 of record NC_051060.1, on the reverse strand, counting down.
TTGAATGACTAATCTGCAGTAGTAATGAGGACGGATGCAGAATCTGTCTTCAGCCCAGCAGGTGATTGATTGATCAAGTCATCATCCACTCACTTCGCAGTAATCTATTAAGTATCTATTAAGGGAAAACTAGAAACCAACAGTCATTTAGACACAACCTCCCAACAGCAGTTACCACCAAAACCCAGTATATGTAATGATAAGTATTTGATTAAATGTATTTCCGGTGTTACAAAGATTGACTGTTCAGCCAGATGCTATCACATCACACTATAGGTCCAGTGTAAGAGAATCTAGTCATGCCAAAAGAAGTAGCCCTACAGTATGGAGAATATAGGAGTGTGTTATTGATTAATTGAAAACTGAGTCAGTGTGTTCATCTTTGTCTGTCCCCTCAGCTGCTGGAGCTGTTTGACAGCGAGGACCCGAGGGAGAGGGACTTCCTCAAGACCATCCTGCACCGGATTTATGGAAAGTTCCTGGGGTTGCGGGCCTTCATCAGGAAGCAGATTAACAACATTTTCTTGCGGTGAGTAGAAAGCATGCTTGATGTCCTATCACAGAGCCATGTATAGGATGTCGTCCTTTTTCTTTATTTTCTTGTGTTCAACCAGGTGAATGTCAGTGTAATTGATACAACATAAAGAGGCTAAGACAACTGTCTCCAAAGAGTATGTTGCGTTCAGGTACACCAAAAAGAATTAAGAATTGTGTCTGAAAGTTACAATCTTGAGTGGCCTCTAGAGTTCAGTGAAGTTCATGCCAACATCCTATTATACCTTTGATGTCTTTTCTGATTTTTTTGCAAAAAGTCCTTTTTCATAGAGGCATAAGGTCATTGGTTGTGTTTCCATCCTCATATTTTATACATTATTTAGAGCTATCATTTAGTGCTCAGTTAAGGTGTTTTTATGGTCATTTTTAGTTAATACACTCAAGAGAAGAAACTAAAGATTTAAAAGTGAATTTTCTCTCATAGATTCTTATCATCCTTCCTTATCCTTCTTCTTATTCTTTCTTCTTTTTGGAGGCTTTCTGGTGGTTGACAAACAACCTCAATGAAACCAGGCTTTGTTTAACATAGTTCCCCCGCTCCAAACAAGTTGAAAAAAGTGCTCCTAATTTTTATTTTTTCTTGTTTGCAACATTTCAAAAGGTTATTCCAAATTGATTTCACAACTAGTTTTCCACATGGCTATGGTCATTTAGCTCCAAATCTGATAATGACCTTTTACAAAGAAGAAAGTCTCTATGGGCATTAGCAGCACCACAGAAACTTTCCTTGCAGCCAATATCCATTTGAGGATCTTAGGAACTGATCCTGAGTTTCAGCTGAAAGTCGACCAGGACCCAAACATTCATGTTTTTTAAAGGTTCAGGAATCATCCACGGCCGACTTAGCAGGGCTTATTGATCAAACGCAGACACACCTGCTTCAATTCAACACAGCTTCATTCGGATCCTAGGAACTACTGGATGCCACTAGTATCAATATTAGGACAAAGGCTGGTCATTATGTTATAATATTCATGAGTAGTTTGAAAATAAAGTGGGGGTTGACACCATCTTGTTTGATGTCTTAACCATCTAAGACATAGTTATATCTACATATCCTTACATTACAGCAAGTCGGTACAAAGAGATTCATCCCATCCCCTCGGAACTGATCGACTGTAGAAAAACGTTCAGATGGAGGCATCGGATATTCTCAGCAGCAGTGTGTTGATTCTCTCTGCCTCCTGTTGCTGTGTGACAATGGGCTGCAGATGATTGAAACAGGGGGCACTTGATGTCGTTTCCAACAGGCAAGGTGGCAAAACGGGTGCACCCACTTTGACCATCTGTCACTGGGAATAAAAATAGTGCCACAGTTGTCAGGATCTGTCTGTACATACCAAGGATGCACAGCTAGATGGGTTACCAAACAGAGGAGGCGAATGATGTGTGGATCATTAAGTTACATAAGAGCAGTCAATTTATGGTCCCTAGATAAATATGTTTATTTTTCCAAGTTATTATTAGTTGGCTATCTAAATTAGACTTCTTAGTAAATAAAGAACAAAGATCCCTGTTTCCTGCGCAAACTCAGAGAGACTGACAGTTTGTTTGGGCACGAAGACTTCATATAAAGGATCATGTGTTTCATTATTTCTGTTGCAGGTTCATCTATGAAACCGAGCACTTCAATGGAGTTGCTGAGCTGCTAGAAATCCTGGGAAGGTGAGTAATAACATTTGGTCATGTGACACAAAAGTCACTGTTGACTTGAAGAACCTTTATCTGAATTTTCCAGAGGCAAAGTTGTAGTGAGTTGGCCACAAGTCAGGTAAAATAGAAGCAGGGGGAGAGTTTTATTTTTGTCATTATATTTTGTGGTTTTGAACTACCACTTTGTCCACAAGGGCCTTCAAAATCAACAAAATATCAATATTCCATGTAGTAGCTTTAATCTGTTATTTTCTCCATAAATCTATTAGTTGTTTCATCTATGAAATAAGGAGATGGTGAACAATGTCGTTCAGTGTTTCCCAAAGGCCAAGGTGACATCTCTAAATGCATTTTCTTGTCAAATGATAATAAAGTTTTGTTAACAAATAAAACCCTCCAGATAATACACTCAGTTGGATGTGAGCTCATACATTTCAGCCAGTATGCTCATAAATATCAAATAGATAAAATTGGCCTACTAATATTACCAGCATGATAAATACATGGAAGCAAGCAAATATATCAGTCACAGCTTTTAAAAGAATGTGTCACGCCCAGCAACTGGGTCAACTCTGCCTGCTCACTAAGATAGAAGTTTCTGTCCATTCCTTCCTCATAGTTGCTTCATCAAGTTTCCTAAATCACTGCTAAGCTCAGTTCCCTTGCGAGAAGTTTGGAGGCTAAGTCAGGAGCTCCTGGAGAGCACTCTCTAGTTTGTCATACCTTAAGTGTTGATAGTCCAGGTTGTGAACAGGCTTGTGGAGAATGTTAACGTGTGTTCGATGCGTGGAGGACTTGTGCTCTCTTGCAGTCCTGAACTAAAAGACCCCTCAGGCTTATTCTCCTCCGTCATCTTGGCTATGACATTGCACTGCCTTTCTCTTAACAACCGTGCCCTGCTCTCATTTTGTTGTAGTACTCAGTTTGTGTTGCTGTTTTGTATTTCCCTACAGTAATCTGTCTCCTGGTATTTTTCTGTGTACAGTATCATCAACGGGTTTGCGTTGCCTCTAAAGTCAGAGCACAAGCAGTTCCTCATGAAGGTGCTCATCCCGTTACACACAGCTAAAGCGCTGTCTCTTTTCCACGCGCAGGTAAGGGGAAACTGACTTTACTACTAATTATATTATATTGTTGTAACTTGATAGATTTTGCCAACATATGCTTGATTTCTGTCATTAAAAGCTGTTGTTAAGGATTGTCTCTCCAGGATTAAGCACTGTCATAAACTAATCTTTTCATATTGCACCTCCTGGTGGCGAGGACATGGAAATGCACTTGTTCAGTGATAAATACTGTGTTTAATCTTACATTTCTTACATTTTCAACTGCAGGAAATAAAGAGTAATTGCATTGATCACTGATTTTCACCACAAATTTAAAAACAGATATCTGCTCAGATAATGTTCGGTTCGATGCGATCTTTGGGTGCATTTCCTGTTCTTCTTTTGTGTCCCTCAGCTGGCGTACTGTGTGGTCCAGTTCCTGGAGAAGGATCCTACACTCACTGAACCGGTACATTTTTTTCATTTTTTTTTTTTTTTTTTAAATATCATTCCTCCCACTCAAAGCCTTGAGCATTAAATTAGTCTGCAGAGAAATCTGTAGTGGGTGCCAACAGCCACCCACTGAAACAGACTGTTGCTGTGTTATTTTTGTCCTTTTCTTGTGACATTCAACAGAACTTGTCATGAACAGTTCTGCTGTTTTTGCAGGTTATCCGCGGGCTGCTGAAGTTTTGGCCTAAAACCTGCAGCCAGAAAGAGGTATTCTATCTATAAATACACTTCACACTCATCGCCGTGGTCAATCAGATCCTGATGTTGCCTCCTGCTCTGTCTCTCCTCTCTAATTAGGTGATGTTTCTGGGTGAGGTCGAGGAGATTCTGGATGTCATTGAGCCAACGCAGTTCAAGAAAATCCAGGAGCCGTTGTTCAAACAGATCTCTAAATGTGTGGCCAATCCACACTTTCAGGTACACGTGACACAAATACACAGAAACATTTGGACACGTTTTTATAATTTGACCATAACTCTGTTCAGACATGAATGCTGACTGCAAGCTGCTGAAGTAAATTTACAGTCAATGTTCACTACAGCTTTATTTAGACATGACATTTATGGAAAGAACCACGTGTTTGATGGATATTTAGCACATAAGTGTGAAGGAAGAAGGCTGTTTTGTGTTCTGTAACAAGCTGCATTAGAGATTCAGTTGGAAATGTGTTTTGGTTTGAACCCTTAATGAGAGACAATGACCTAGCTTTTCGCAGTGAATCCTTAAATACATTTTCTTATCAGCAAGAGGATTCTGCTGCATAGATTATAAACTCTGACATAAGAACAAAACATGACAGTGATAGAAAATATATTTACTTGAGTACAGAACTGTATGGTACTGTTCAGTATAAAATTAAAGCCGTCTCCTTTCAGTCAGTTCTTATGAAGAGTTCTGACCTTTGCAGTATTTGCCGTCTCTGTCTTCACAGGTAGCAGAGCGAGCGCTTTACTTCTGGAACAACGAGTACATTCTCAGCCTCATCGAGGAGAACATCGACAAGATCCTCCCGATCATGTTCGGTAGCCTGTACAGAATCTCCAAAGAGCACTGGAATCCGTGAGTACTCCAGTCAAGAGGGGGCGGTTTCAGTCCCACTAACTTAATAATCATTCACACACAGAAACACATGCTCGGTTAAGAACTGTGAGTTATACAGAAAACCTGTCATGCTATGAAGAGAATCTGAGCTCAAAGGTCCACTTAGTGACTCACACTTACGGCCACATTTGTGACTCATTAGAACGTGGACCTGTTGAGCGTGGATTGTATTTATTGTTTCCAAACATCAAGAATTAACATCCATGCACAGAAAACCTGCTGTGTCGGTTTAAAGCTGCGGTCGTGTGCTTTCCTTTAGGTGGTGTTTACATACAAACATTAATGACAGACATACAGACGCCACCATGATGAGTCTCACAAGTCATTTATCACTGTGCACACACGTATTTTTTTCTCATTACTCACTCAGAATGTTGTTCGTATACATAGCTACAAAGTAATACGTTAATTGAAGATAAGTGCTGCATCTCTCAGCTTAATTTACAACAGTATGCGTGAATATTCACAATATATTTTTTTAGCATAAGAGAGTCAAAAGCACAGCAATAAAACACGTACAGTTTGCCAGTGAATTCAAGCTTAAATCTTGTTAAAGTGCTTTACAAATTAGAAAATATGAGCAAGATAATACAAGAAGTTAGAGTGACACAATACGGCTATAAAGTATATATTTACAATAAAACCACTAAAACAGAAACAAAATATGAGCACCACATAGTTCAGTCAACAATTTGTGTTGGTGCTTTCACCGCGTCTCTGTATATATTAAATAAATCTACTTATTATCTTCTCATATGACAACCAACCTTTTCTGAAGCAAAGTCAGTTACATTACGATTAACATATTAAAATTGACCTGACTAAAATCGGTTTCCCACGAGTGTGATGCAAAAATGCAATAATATCGTTAATACATTTCATAAATCAGACCTGATAAGTTCCCCTGGGACCCCAAAAGCCCACTTCTGTGACAATATTCTTCATTAAAACTGTTGACAGTGGATTAAATTAGAGAATATCTTTTATGAATGAATGATTTAGGGATTTAAGTAGGTGAACTGTACCTTTTTTAAATGAACACTGATCTGATCACATGGATGTTTCCTAGCTGAGTTACTGATGCCAGAGTGTCTCTGCCGTGTTGCAGGACAATCGTTGCTCTGGTCTACAACGTGCTGAAGACGCTGATGGAGATGAACTGCACGCTGTTCGATGAGCTGACTTCCTCCTATAAAGCAGACAGGCAACGGTGAGTAACAGACACCTCCAGAATCTCAAACATGGTCTGTAAATTACATCAACAACTCCTCTATGTCATTGTGTTTGTCAACAACTGGATCATTTCAGTTATTGGCCCTGATATTCATGTTCACTCCATCGATAAATATTAAGTTCTCGCTGATGGAATGAATCCGTGCAGTGTCTCTCTGCTCTGCTGTTTAGAATACAAGGCACTGCAGGTTTTCTATCAGGTGGTTTAATAATAGGCAATTAATTGCCATCAAAATGCAATCTGTTTTAAATCAATAACACAATAAAGCATGTGAGAAGAGAATACTCCCTGAAGCTACTGAAGATTACAGAGAAAAGGTTATTTGACAGAATAAGATATGAACAAAGGGACCTGACATTACAAGCAGTTTCCTGCACACCTCTGACCTGACGAATCTGCAATCAGTAATCATAGATTGTATCCTTGTGGTATTTAGAATAGAAGTGGCAGTTAGATCCAGTTTAATCCCAGAAGATGATTCGACCTTTCTTTACTAGCCATGACAGCAAGCCGGCATTGTTTTCACTTTGTGAGTCATTTTGTGTGTGAACTACCACATAAGCAATTTTGAGTCTTTTGCCAGTTGTTTCTATGTCTGTCGGCAGATTTTGTCCCCTTGGCAGCATCACAGCTGTGCAAGATGCAGTCATGACACTTTACAGGTGTGGAGTTTTAGTTAGAACTTGAAGTCTAGTTATAAAGTTTTGTAAAAGGGTTATGCAACGCTTACATCACACACACATTATGAATGGTGGCTCTGTATACAAAACACTTCATGTACTGTTGAATGTCGTGAAGATCAGGTGGTTATCATCATCTGTGAGGGTTCAAACACTCACAGGTTGTGTTTTCTACAAGAGGCTCTAACTATGAGAGAATATTTGTGGTGTGGTTTAAAGGGTTAAACTCAAGGAACCACATGTTGTTTCTGTAAATGAGAGCAGCAGACAGGTGGTTGATTAGAGGGATGCAGCAGCTGATCTAAATTTACACCCACACCTGCAAACTAACTTTGCTTTTTGCTTAGCATAATTGAGGCAAATGAGTTGAGTTTTGTTGAAATGATATAGTGAACATAGTTTTCGCTCCTGAATTACTGCTGTGCGAATGAAAAATGCAAGTTAAACTTTTGGACACAGAAGACTGGTAGTTGTGCCTGCTACTTGGATATTGGTCCTTTTTATTATTATTTTTTTTATTTTCTGTGCCATGAAGAATGTCTGACTTGTAATAATCAGGGCAATCTTGTCTGAGCACAGTTTGATTTATTCAACATTAGATGGATTGCAGTTTAGAGAATATTTACCAAGATTACTGATTACGTTTTGCTGATGGTGTCTCTCTTGTTAATGAGTACACACTGCCTGGTCACATTTGGTGGTCCATAGAAATCTACTGAGGGCTTTACAGAAGTATCCTGTGAAAATAAATGACAGTTATTTGGAAAGTGATTCTCAGATGTTAAATGGCCTAGAAAATTTAAAATGACCCTCTGTCAATCAGCAAATTGGCCACAGGTTTTATTGTTAGTGCAGGAGGTGAAAATCCATCAAACAGGGAAATAGAGCACCTGTTTTTAGGTGGTTCAGGTGTTTTTTCAGATCTGGTCCCACATTTTAGACTCAATCAGCAGGAGCTGCCATGTCAAAAGAGAATGCTGCCATGTGAACCTTTTTAATTGGGACAGAATTTGCAGCATTTCTTGTTTATATTTTACCTCCCGGTGGTTATTTTTAAAAGCAAACCTAAATAGAAGCCTTCAAATGTTGTTTTCACAGAGAGAAGAAGAAAGAGCAGGAGAGGGATGAGCTGTGGAAGAATCTGGAAGAGTTGAGGCTCAACAACACCACTCTGGTCCAGAACAACAGCCACGGCCTCCCAGGTGTCCACAACAACAACAACAACAACAGCAACAACAACAACAACAACAACAACATCAATAGTAATAATGACACCCAGGACAAGAGTGTTGATGCTGCTGCCGCCACCTCAGACAACAACGATCCTGACGTCAGTGAGACGGCCAGCGAGAGCACCACATGTGCCAAATGACAGCGGACGTCAGTTTTTTATTCCGTGACGGTTTGACGTGGTGTTCAGGACTGTCAGGAGACGATTAACGGAGACAGAAAAAACACAAATTACACCTCAGCAGTATATTAAAGCTACTTAGAGTGACTTAGATCGCCAGCATTTCTTTGGCAGAAAACAAATATATATATTTCAACTTAAGACTATTTTTGGATGTTACAGTGTGGCTGCAGTATCTTGTTTATTTGTCTGATCAAAGATGTATCCTTTCACTTTTAGTTTCTTAACTGAAAATTGATTCTCTTTTTTTGTTATATTCATTGTATGATACACGGGAGGGGAGAAAATAATAATGACTTGAATTTAATGTTTCCGATTGTGCTGCACTTAGACAAGCTGAATAGCTATTTAAAGATGTCTATTTTTTAATGTGCTTTTCCTTGTTGCTGCCAACACAGGGGCGCAAACCTTAAGGAAGAAGGGAACTTTGGGAGTATTATGGGCAGATGGGACCAGATCCAAAATTAGACGTTTAGTGTCCTTTAATGTATAGATTAAGGGCTGTTATCAGGGGCTAGAGGACAGGTAGAGGTAGAGGACGGGAGCTGCATGGCCAAAAAAAAGTTAAATCCTGAAGAATCCCGGATATGGAGTGATATCTCTCCAAGTTGAGTATGAAGTCAAAACTTGATCACCGTCAAATTTGTGAGATTATTTTTGTGTTTCAGGTGTTGGCAAATATGTTTTTTATCTGGGTGAAGCTAATACTTGTGACACAACACCTGAATTTTTAGGATTATTTACACTAAAGTATTGAGAACAGCTTTTCAGAGAATGAAACGTTTTTCAGCCTGACTAAAGGATAAAGGAATAATTTTACATTTTGAAAAAATAAAGTTCATCGGCTTTCTTGCTCACAGTTGGATGAGAAGTTTGATTTCACTTTCCTATCTGCGGTAAATACGAAGCTACAGCTTCTTTTACTACTTTCACTGTTACTTTTTTGGGTGAACTGTTCCTTTAAACACTTAAACCACAGTGGGATCACTTCACCTTACATTTTGTTAGCAAATTTTACTTCATCACTGTGAAAGACATGTTTTTTCCAGTGAACATCCGTTTTTAGTGAAAAACAATCAGTCTTTAAAATGCTAATCATGAATCATGCAGTCACCCTGCACAGATAAAGGATAAATTAGTGGTGAATAAATCTCATTGCCCTGACATCAGTTTGTTAGTTTGGAAATCATTGTATCCACACGCATTTGATTCACCATTTTTGGGAATGGCTCATCGCAGGTCAATTGTCGTTACACGTCAAAATCAGTTAGAGATATCAATGTAGGACTGTGTGTTATCGAGCTAGACCACACTTTCTGGTCACTCGTGAGGATATTTACCGTATCACAGTTATCCTGATAATGGAGTTCACCTCAGTCACCTAATTCTAAGTATTTGCATCATGATCCGAGGTAAAATCTTTTATCCTCCCGTCCTGAGTCATGTGGACACTGTATTTCTTCTTTTTACCTCGCCTTTATTGTGACCAAAGATTAAAAAATAACTTCTTATTTTACTGTAAAATATTCTCTGTAAATGCTCCATCTTTACTTCCAGGATCGTATTTACCATAAACAACACGCCCTCGTGAATTCAGCCCCCTGCTTTGCTTTAACATTGGTGTGAATCATAACTTGGGGGGAGTTTAAGCACAGGACTATTGCTTCCTGTTTTGTAATCTTGGCTGTTAATCCGTAAGCGAAAGAGGTGCTCATAGGCAGGTTTTCTCACCTTTGAGCTGGAGCTGCTACAGCTATGACAATAATCACCAAGTCGATTAATAATATTGATAAATCATGTTAGTAATTCTTTAAGGAAATGAAAAGAGTTCTCTGAGTCCTGCGTCTTATATGTGAATATTGTTTCCGTTTTGTTTTGTTTTTTTGCTCCTCTATCACAGTAAACTGAATATATCATCCCTCTCTACGGAACAAGACATTTCATTTTGTGCTTTGGGAAACTCTGATCACCTTTATATGACTTATTTTTTTTCCCCCAACATTTTCTGGACCAAACTACTGATCTCTAAATCGAATAAAACAATCGCCAGCGAAGAAAACCTATAGTTGCATCCCTTCTTTGGACAGAGCCAGGCCAGCTGCCGCCCCCTCTCTGTTTCCAGTGTAGCTTTGTATTTGCCGTACAGACGTGAGAGTGGAATCTGACTTCTCATCTAACCCTCGACTAGAAGGCCAATAAGAGTATTTCCCCAAGTGTCGAGCCATTCCTCTAAAAGTCGGTAGATTTAAGAGAAGAAAACATTTGACCTACAGTTCTATATATTTTTCCACAGTATTGAGAAGGCGAATATTTTTGAATGTTTCATTTTGCGGGTGGATTATGATGGGGATGCAGGATGAGCTTGGGTGTACATTTGTTGAGTATATGTATGTGTATATGTTAGCTCGGAGGCTACTTAAAGGGAAATGCCACTCAAGTTTTAAGATGTTCTGTACAGCACATTGTTTCTGTGGTCTAGGGGAAGAGAACCCTTTAGGAGCATTATGGGTTTCTTATCCGGTGTTCTACTATGCACAAGAGGCGGATTTTGTGTATCGTGAGTTTTTATATCCAAATTCGGCTCATCGTACAGTATTCATATTAAGAGAAATTAACAGCGAGAAGACTGTTTTCACAAGAAATCTTTACCATCAATGCCTGTCCGCCCCCCCTTCACCTCGAGACGTTATCATGGCCTCATGTTTGGTTTGTGACGCTGGGAGTTGAAACACGTGTTCATAAACTAAATCTGACCGCCACAGATCATAGAAACAACTTCTTAAACATTGAATGGTGTTTTCCTCTGACGTTTGAGTTCCTATTTCTTAGGTCCAGTCCCTTCTGATGCCTTTCTGTCAGTACTGCATTCCAACCTCTGTGACGTTAAGAAAAACAAAACAAAACAAAAAAAAACTGTGTGGGGAACCTGTTTTGTAATCACAGATCTTATTTAGGTTTCACCATCAAATAAAGTCGACTTTATCTTTCTACTCAACGCATAAACATCCGCGTCTTTCTTCTCTGGAGTGTCTTGAGTTGCAGTTCATCATGGAGGTCAACAGGTGGTGCAAGACGTTGGTTTTCTTTTTTTTTTCCTCCTTTGTGTCATCAGTGGGGAGCTCCTGGGCCTCAGCACTGCAAAGAGTAGTTACTACTGTTGATCACTTCATGTAGCAACTACATTTCTTTGAATACTTACCCTTATATGAATGCTATTTTCCTAACATATAGATACACTTTTTTTGATCAGTACGAACCGGACGAGACCTTTGTTGACCAAGTCAGATGGTGGATAAAGTACTTTTATTGTTGACTTAAATAAAAGTACCTGTATAATCATGTAAACATGCTCAATTACAAGAAAAAGCCCAGACCTTAAAATCCTTCCTGAAAGAACAATTATGAATTATTATCAGCTAATTGTTAACAAAGGTAAAAACACTACCTCTGCAGTAAAATGTAGCAGGAGACTGATGCATCAGTATTATCTATGTAAGATCTTATGATATGTTTAATATTGTGTGTTGATCAATATGTAAGTAGTATTTTGTTGTTTGGTGTCCAATGTGTAACATAAAACATTCCCACATTCAAACAGGATGCAGGTTTTATGTCTCGGACATGAGAAGAGGAAGATCTTCTTTGACTGATGTTATTTTTATGCCTAAACAAACTAAATGAGCTAACTCTTTGTTTTCAAGCCGGAATACACAAACTGACCTTAAAGTACAACACAGTTACTGTTTACTTTGTTTATATGTGGCGGACCCTGCCACATTTCAAGCAGCCAACAGTGTTCTGGGGACCTTTATATTCCTCTGAGAACACCGTGTTTATTCATTTATGGAAAAAAAGTAAACATTTCTGAATCACTGAAATGTTTTAGTATTAAAATTTTGAGTTGGAGTTTCTTCTCCAAAATGACACAGTGTCCCTTTAAACATGTAAAACATCTCACTGAGACCTGAACAAGAGGTCATGAGAACACTTGCTGCTTTTGCAGTTTGTTTTTCATTCCAGAAACCTAAAATAAAATAAAAAATGCACGTGTACACTCTGATCCCTGCTAAATAGTTTCTGATAATGCCGACTTTTGGCAAGAGAGAGCCAAAGTCCCTTCTGGTTTCCCTCCTGGGACCTTATTTCAGAAAAACATTGTATTGTAGTGGTTGCTGTGACTTCGGCTACATGATCATTAATACAATGAATACAATTATTGACTAATTACAGTTCATGTAAGTCATTAAAGCCCACAGTTTCTAGTAAGTGGAGTGCCAGTGTTCACTGATTGTGTATTAGGACGTGTAATTTAAATAGGACTGTCACATGTACATTTCCACAGGCATGTGATGTCAATTTAGATGATCATTAAAACTGTCAATTAGAAATGTTTCAATCATTTTGATTATTGCCTCGCAGTAGAAAGCTGGAACAGATCAGCTGTTAATATTTGCTCCCATTGTGCTTCCCCATGACGAGGGAGCTTCCATGTCACGGAGGCGGTTTCAGAACCACTGCTCATGGTCATGGTTGTGTAGAAATGGAGGCGTCTAGGTGCCATTTACGCTGAGTTTTGGCAAACCAGGTGTACAAATCCAGGGAACAGAAACCTGTTTTCCACAGCAGATGGTTTCATCTAAGTCCAACGAGCACAGGTGTCATATAAATAAACATCCAAGTGAACCATGATGTTGTCACACGAGCCAGCATGAGCAGTGCTGGAGAAATGAAGCAGCTAAAAGGAATTCAGCCGTCATTCATTTTATCATTTACGCCTGTGCTTTTCCTCCTGCACCGTGTCAAGATCAGGGGCCATGTGAGGGGTCCATATGAACGTGATTTCTAATTCCAAGGAACAATTTATTGAAACTCGCCTCATCTGGGCTCCACGCTGTGTATACGAGATGACGCTTATTTACTGTCATGATTGCATTTTGTTGCATTTGACTCGATGTTGCTGCTTTGTTTATTTTTAGATTCTCTGATCTCTGATATTTCACTGATCTGTCCATGCGCCTTTAATGTAATGTTGTCGATGTATTTTACAAGCATGTTGCTTTCTTGTCTGTGTTTGCGTGAGCTCGAGCTCCAATCACCTACGCTGGCAATAAAGTACTGAAATATGCTTCAATGTGTCATTTTGTGCATGTCTTTGAAAAAAAACATATATATATGATTGAATTCTAGTCCGACTAATTGGATAAAAAAGATAATCAGGCAAGAGTCAGATGATGAGGTTTAGAAATCTGTAAAAATTAAACAAGATGGCTTTTTTCATTGTACATTTTTTTTCTTTTACCTGTGTTTTATGAGGTCCATGGTTTATGTTCATTTCATATGAAGCACATTGATTTGAGGGCACACAGTTCTGCTGCTTTCAGTCCTGCTCTACTCATTTTGGCCCCCTCTTGTTATTCATTATTTTCTTATGGCAGGAGCATGAGTATGGGAACACCGTGACAGTATTGTAATTATCATTAGTATTACTAGTCTTTTAACAAAATTATTCTTATAAAGTTTCCCTGTGCTGAGCTTCTATTGCACCTTCTGTTGTGATCTACATTTGAGCTTTATATCATTTTAATAAAAGAACCTGATCGCGAAAAAACAAAACAAAACCATGTGCTTCATACTCCACTATGACTAATATGAAGTACGACTGAAATAGGTAATAATTGTCAATAATCAGCAGTGTCACAATATAGAGGAGTCATTGCACCGTTTAATAACCGCACACGGTAAAACAAATAAATAGAAATATAGAATAGAATAAAAAGAAACTGGGTGAGATGAAACATTTTTAAAAAGACATTCATCAATTTCATTATCAATTTGGACCGGTTCAACTCGTCACTCAGTGTTACTTCCTGGCTCGTTAATAGCACAGTGACTTTTGGCCCTCAGGGGACTCCATACCTGCCGTGCCAGTCGCACCTTTCCCTCTGGAGCCCTCGCTTCCCTCCGCTGCATCAGATCACATTCCCCCTCCACACTATTCAACGGAGCATGTTACTGTGGCTCATGTTTTATGTTTCTATGGCGACACATCCCCCTGCATAAAAGTGAGGCTTGACGCTCACAGCTGTCCGTGGGAGACTGGCCAAGGATTTTAGCAGCAGCAGCAGCAGCAGCAGCAGCAGCAGCAGCAGCAGCAGCAGCAGCAGGAACAGGAACAGGAACAGCTCCAACCAATGCCTCTGAACTCCTCTGATCACAACCGGACCATCTCTGTGTTCACCTCCAAACTGAGCCCAGCTGCTGACATATGCGTGGGGCTGACCATCCTCTCTGTCGGTATGTGAACGTCTCTGCCTGAAAAACATTTTGAAGATTGTCTTTGACCAGCTGGGAGATATTAGATATAAACTGTGTGGTATTCTTTACAGCTCAAGCTCAACATAAACACCCTCCTGCTTGTGGCAAAATACACTTTAAAGGGGCACTGTGTAGTTTTCAATTGTTAGATGTTAACTGATTTCATTTATTAATTTTTTTTTCTGTAACTGAATAAACAAGCTGTTTTGAGAGGAAAATAAGGTCCTCACAACACTGTTTTGAAGCTGGGAAGGTGGCAGGGTCCGCCACAAGTAAACAAACAAAATGTCAGTTTGTTTATTCAGTCATAAAAACAAATAGAATTTATTTGTAGAATCAGTTCCCAGATTTCAAACTTAAACTAGTTTTGGAGAAGAAATTCAAACTGTATTTACAATGTTAATGTTAATGCGGTAATAATACAAACTCAGTGATAATACATTTCCATAACTGAATAAACAAGCTGTTCTGAGAGGAGAATAATGTCCCCAGAACAGTGTTTGAAACTGGGAGGGTGGCAGGGTCCGCCACATAAAAACAAGGTAAAACAGTATGAAAATGTGTTTTTCTTTAAGTTCAGTTTGTTTATTCAGTCATGAAACTGAAGGGAATCTATTTAGTCTGTTTAGGTGTAACATAAAAAAGTCAATAAATAGTCATTTTTCTCTTCTGACTGACGTTTCCCCCAAAAAACTTCATAGCGCTCCTTTAACACACAGTCATTTTTCAAATACAACTTGTCAAAAAAAAAAAAAAAAAAACGTCTTTTGAACGGTCCACATATGCAATTCAAGGCAATGTAATGAAGGAATCATACGAGGTCGGGGTTGATGGTTATGAGCAGGAAAGTAAAGCAGAAAGGTGCGTCAAACATCAAACACACTCACTAAGAGATCGGAGCCGAAAGTAAAGAAATTCTGCTCGTTTGCTGAGACTGAAACAGAGGGATTTCATGTGGTGCACCTGATTTTAGATTAAAGTGGATTTACATGAAAGTGTGACACAGTGAAAAAGGGAAACAGCAGGAGTAAATAAATAATGAGGTACAATAAATGAAGCCATCCACCGACGAGATGAAAATAGCAGCAGACACAAACATCGACGAGGAGTACAATACCAGCATGTTCTCTACATTGTTTTCATTCATTCATGAGCTCTGATGAGCGCTCTTTAATTTGCATTACCATGACATTCTGTTTACAGTGTTGGATTGAAACGCACATTAATTAGCATCATTCTTTTCCTGATTTCAGAGCCTGACTGATGTATTGTTTAGCCAGTATGTTCAGATGTACATGTATCGCTGTGTTTGTTATAATGCAGAAAAAGATGGTCGGGGTAATTAAAAATAACAGATATGAAATATATATGAAACATATTTTTCCTGCAAGTGTTTGGAAAACCATATTTAAAGGATATTTGCAAAAAAAAAAAAAAAAAGAAGTCCATTATTGGTTGGGCTCTTGCTGATTTATATGTAACTCTCATGTGTTGGTCTAGGTGCAGTAAACAAATCAACATGAAAAGCTGAAGCTCACAATGACTTAACATGCTAAAAACATTGTCGTCTGTAGACGTAGCTGGATAGATCTGATTGATCAGTGCCACAGGTCTCCACTGATGGCCAAAAACTACTAAAAACACAGCAGTGAGCAGCTGTGGCTGTACGGGCTGCCAGGTTTCCATATTACGTTAAAAATGGGAACTGTAGTTTATTTTGAGTCACACACGCCATCATGCTGCCAGAAATACTCACTAGAGTGACAAGTGTGTATTAGTCCGCATCTGAAAATAGTCCCCAACCAGTATAGGTGTCACTGACACCTGGCTTGAGTTGTATCTCAACAAAATTTCATAGTGTTTTACTCTGTTTACATGTGGCGGACCCTGCCACCTTTCCAGCATCAAACACTCTTCTTGTTACCTTATTTTCCTCTGAGAACAGCTTGTTTATTAAATTATGGAAAACTAATGTTCATGAGTTTGTATTATAACCTTATTATTTTGTAAATACAAAGGTTCTCAGTCAGAATTTCTTCTCCAAAACTACGTAGTTACATCTCCAGCTGGAACAAAAGTCATGGGACAAAGTTGTCAGTGTTGATCTGGAAGCCAGATTCGATCCTTTCAGCACTCAGAACATAAAGGCGATCATGAAGCATGTGTGAAGATTCCTTTGATCAAATTTAAATTCAAACTTTCATGTAAAACTAATGCCTTGAAGCTCATAATCCTCATCTGTTTGCCCTCAAGTGCCTGAGTATCAGTTGGCTCCGCAGTAAATTTCAGCATCGGTAGCTGTAATCCTTATTGATTTCTGATCACTACCAATTACCCAGTTGGCTTATTGCTAATATCTATAAATGAGGGATAGAGATGTCGACTGATCCTCCTTTCCTGAAAATGTTCCTATGTAAATCCATTATGTGTCATTGTGTGTCGTCAAATACGATGGCAGGCAACACAGGAGTATATCTCTTCCTGGAGCTTAAACCTGATTGTATGGCCTCTTGGCGGCAGCAGAAGCAAGCTGTGAATACTGACATCCAATCAGCTGTTAAGTTGTTATGGCGAGCAAGCAAACACATCCAGATATGGGTCAACATTTTCATACGTTCTCTCTGGTCACCTGATGAATGTTGTCGAACGCTGAACAGAGCACAATGTTTGTTTACAGCAACCACCAGGTAGAGAAAAAGAAAAAAAAAAAAACCCTGTGTCACGTAGCTCACATACAGTTTCATTATGTGGTGCATTTTTTTTTTCAGTTGGCGCGGTTTGTTTGGGCTGGTGTGAGAGCTGTCAATCAAACCCCGGTGTAGACCAAACAACCAGACAGGGACAAAAAAGGTCTCACCAGACTTTCAGTGTTTTTGTTCGTAACATACAAACAAATGAACCGACTACTGGATGTTTGATGATGAATTTCGAAAACTAAACTAATAATAAATCTTTTGAATGTGAACCTGTTCATGAAGCGGCCTTATGCTTGAGCCATGTTAACAATTATGCGACTGGATATTTTCTCTGATTAATGGCTCAAAGGCGGCAAAACAGGTATGGTGCACTCATACCTCATATATCTACAACTATGGAGACCCAGTTAACTGTTGGGCCACTTTCTCAGGACACAGACTGACTGAACTGCCCAAAACTAGCAGATGTCACTGTTGGGTAAACGTCAGAGCTGCTAGCACAGAAAAGAAGCACAGCTGAAACCTCAGATAGGTCGGACCACCTGTGTTCAAGTACATATCTCTAAACCTTACAGCTGAAAATGACAACAGAAGCAGTAACTGTCTCTGGTAACTCATGGGAGGAAAAGTCACTGCGATGCTCTTTAAGACGGATTAACTCCCCTTTGAACTCTGGAAATTTGTGAATCATTAGCAGTGACAAAACAGAACCACAACATGCTGCAGGCTGTAAAACCAAAACAGTGAGCTGAGAGACGCTAAATCTTAGCACTGAGCTGAGGGGAACTCATTATTCTCTCTGGGCTTGTCACAGGGAATCAAAACAAAAAAAAAAATCTGTTTTCCTTTTTGTCTCCTGTCCCGTCGTCTAGTTCTGCTCTCCCTTCTGGGCAATGGGCTAGTTCTGGTCATTTGTTACCGCAGGCGGAAGAAGATGGTGAGCTCTGAGCTGCTGTGCGTCAACCTGGCCGTGGTCGACTTCTTCTGCTGCATCTGCTTCTACCCGCTCTCCATCCTCTCCTCCTTCCACCACGCGTGGCTGGGAGAAAACGTCACGTGCGTTTACTACGGCCTTGGCTGCTACATCTTCGGCCTGTGCGGCATGTTTACCATCACGGCCATCAGCATCATCCGCTACCTGAAGACGTGCTACAGCTTGGTTTACGGTGAGGGCGGCTGCTTTTGATCAGGCACCTCAAGGTCTTTGGATGGTGCTTGTAGAGATGACGACAGTGGGCTGAACGAGTCATGCTTTCATTCTTTCAAGGATGTGGTGGTAGTCATACAATTTTTCAATTTACTTTAGTCACAAGGGAGACAAAATCACTTTAAACTTACTTTGCACGCAGTCACAATGTGATCACCAACAGGGTTTGTTTCTTCTTCACAGCTGTGTGGCTGGAAGGAGCCAACATGCGCATAGCGTGTGCCGTCTGGCTCGTGGCTGCCGTGTGGTCCAGCTTCCCTCTGTTCGGCTGGGGCGAGTACGTCCCCGAGCCCTATGGGCTGTCGTGCACCATCGCCTGGAGGGGTTACCACACCTCAGCCAAGGATGCCTTCTACGTCATCTGCTCCTTCGCCTGCTTCACGCTGGTCCCCGTCGTCCTCATCGTGGTGTCTCAGTGTCGGATCATCTACAAGGTGTCCCGCTTCTCCGACTCGCTGTCCGCGAGAGGCATCCGCAACAACCTGCGATACGCCGAGAAGCGTCTCTCCATGGTGGGCGAGTTTAAAAACAAAGTTGTGTGGCCCTGAAACTGCTTTTTTTTCTCTTCTTCTTCTAATGACCAGCAGGGGGCGACTCCATCGGTGGCAAAAGCAAGTGAGATTTACTGAAGCCTATGAGAATATTTTTACCTCCTATTTTATTTATTGCCTCAGTACAGAGTTTTATGATCTCGGTCTGTAGTTTCAGGTCGTCTTCAACAGCGCATTTTGCAGATTATGTTCCCATTTAGTGCGAAATAGACGATAAAGCAGGTTATGATTTAAAGCTATCTACCTTGTGATCAACAAGTCGCTACCATGGAGTGTCCTCAGTACGATCCAGTCAGCATATACTCCCTGTGGCTCCTTCAATTATAAAAGAAAAAAATCCTTCTACCTAAGGGGGAGAGGATGACGATGTGTCAGTCAGCTCCTTCAGACTCAGCAAGAGGGAATAAATCAGAGAGAACCTGACAACGAGGGATCAATCATCAGGGACCCAAGGACACCAAAGTCCACATCCTTTGATTAACAGACATGGTTCGCAATCCAGTTGTTCTCAGCCAAAAAACCCACATCTATTAAATGTGTGAAGTGGCTCATCGAGGATCACGTGGAGCAGAGGGCTGTCTTTTGTCTGAAGGTCCTTCACCTTCGTACAATGATTCCAAACAAAGCTCACATGGATCACAAGTATCATGTTCATCAGAAGGAGATCCATGAGGTCACACCACAAATGAATGTCTTGTTAGATTGTACAACCGTTTACATTAATAATCATTCAATAGATGGTTAATTCATATATTTCGCATTAAAAAAATAATTAAATACTTTGTACACAACTTTTTAAGTGATTGTTGACTATAACAATCTTAAACTATATTTATCATGTATTAATGATGCTTATTATAAGGTGTTTCCAACAAGGAAGAGACAAAGGACTTAAATGCCAGTACAGAGAGCAATATATTCATATCTGAAGCTAGAACTAGCAAGATTTTTACATTGGTGCTTGAAAAATGACTCTTACAATTAATCAAAACAGTTGCTGATCAAGTTCTTTCAAATGTCTCATCAATTAATTGTTGCAGCTCCAGTTGTAGTCAAAAGAAACCGCAGCTGAGGTTGATTTGATAATTGATCGGTGACTGGGTCGGACACGCTGTACAGCTAAAGATCCTGCTCAAGACCATTAAGACCATTTCCTGCTGTGAAAATCAGCGATCAGTGATTTGACGGACGCTGTCATTACTCTGAGATGAGAGTGGTTACTCACGTCACTCGAAGGGATTACTGCCAGGAAAATTTGCAGTTTTAGACCGCATTACCGCATTTGATTTCCTAAAGAGGACAGTCTCCAAGGAAACATGCTCTGTTACAAATGTACACCATAAGAAATTAGTCATTGAGCTGCTGCTTAAGTGTGTCCGGCGCAGTAATCTGTTACTTCCTCTTCCAGATGTTCTTCTGCATCAGCCTTGGTTTTGTGATTGCCTGGGCACCGTACGCTGTCGTGTCCTTCCTCTTCATTTTCCACAAGGAGCACCATTACATGGCTCCTGAGGGCTTTGTGTTCCCGGCCCTCTTCGCCAAAAGCTCCCACATCTACAACCCCTTCATCTACTTCTACTTTAACAAGACTTTTCAGAGGGAGGTTCGCTGCCTGCTCCTCTCTGTCTGGCCTAAGCTGGGGGGAAATCGAGTGGGTGTCCACATCAGCGCAGGCCACCAAGTCCCGTCCCATCCCATCCACATTCAGCTTCAGGAGAGAGGCTGCGTCCAAAAGAAGAACTTCAGCTTGTCTCAGGACAGACCTCAAGGCAAGAGCAAAGGCAAGGCAGCGCACACCAGCAGCAACCCTGCCCGCAGCAGGCCGGTGTACACCTGCTGGGGATCCACCTCAAAGAACGCCCCCTCACTCGTGGACACTAAACCTGCCAAACACTCCCTGCCTGTCTCTATATGAACCCTGCCTATCACCGAAAATACTGTTACAAGTCAGATCTAGGATTTAAAGGCAGTGTGGACAACCAAAAAGTTAACCAAAAAGTCTGGGGTCCTTTACTGTTTCATTGAAAAAAAATCAGCCAGGGTCAAATTTTTTTAATCATGAAAGTTACATTTTCTGCTATTTGCTTTTTGGTTTGGGTAGCTAGCTTAGCAGCCTGCATTGATACAGCATTATGCTCATAAGTAATAACTAGTAGCTGAATTTCAAGGCTTGTCCTTTGTCAAACAGCTCAAATGGTCCTCATGGTGTTATCCTTGTCACATAATGTGGTTGCATTATGCAGAAACAATCTACTTGCTGTTTATGAGCTGTAGTACGTAGTCTCCCTTGTAAATACACCAACCTCTTCGGACCTCTTCACATCTTGCTGTTGCTCATCTGGAACCGGTCTGACACTGGTCCCTCTTCAGACTGGTCCCTGTCCATACTGTCCAGCCCAAAGACACTTCATCTATTACAAACCGAAGAGGTTGGTGCGTTCGAGGGGGAAACTACAGCACACGATCCACTTCATCAGCTCCATGGCTAGCTTTTTGTTTCACCAAACAACTGCTGCTTGCGTGCCTTGTCATTTCTGACGAGTCATACTTACAACTGCAACTGATTTTTCTTTGAGCTCGAATATATCCGGCACTAAATAATACAGAAGTGCCTGAACACCAAACGATGTGAATGCCCCACATCTTCCAAAGACTGTAGTTCAGTGTAATGAAACCCAGATCTATTGGGTTTGTAGCCATGTTATCACTGCACATCATAATAAAGCACACACAACCAACTCTGTCATCATACAGTTGTCTTGATAATGTGATGCTGTATATTATTATTATTTTTATTATTTATTATTTATTATTATTTATTATTATTATTTATTATTATTATTATTATTATTATTATTATTATTATTATTATTGTGTGTTAATGAATTATCAAGTATGACAACTGAGATACGTTTTTAATGAACTCATTTCACTTTACATTGTTAAATGAAAGGTATTAATGATAACAGTCAGCCAGTAAATGGGCAATCAACCTCCCACCAGCACTGTATTCAAGTCACAACACGCTGTTGTTCAAGTCATCTGCCCCCTCAAGTTTGTTGTAGCTAACATTACTAACCCTGGCTAGCTAATGAAAATGCCACTAACACTAGATAACACCAACGTTGCTAATGTTGCTAGTGTCGTTAATGGTGATGTTGCTAATGCTAATGTCTTTAACACTAGCTAACATTAATGTCACTAATGCTACTAACTCTAGCCAATGATAATTTTGCTAGTGCAAGCTAGCTAACGTTGTGGGGAGTGCATACTGTCGAAAATTAGCAATTTTCAAATTGTTTTGCCATAAACAAGACTGTTCATGCTGGTGTAACACGGAGACCATGTGACACCGACGCTGTTATACTATTGGCTGACAATCAGAATTCTTACACAGAGACACACAAACAAACAAAAAAAAATGTTGGACGCCAATAGACACAATTCACAATCTTAATATTGTTTTGAAGGAAAATTGTTTTATTCTGCACCTCCCTACAAACACTCCTAGAAAAATAAGATTCGGTGGCATAAAAATTGTCATCAATATGACTTTTAAACAATCCCGATCTCTGTGTAACTCTGTGTAAGGGATCCACACTGTGAGAGTGTGACATACGTAATACTGTCAGTCATGATGTTTTGTGAACTCATTTTCACTCTCTGGTTTTTCCTATTTATTGTTATCATAATTTTTGCCTGCGCTTGCCTTTTCGACATGCAGCAGATTGACTATGTGAGTGTTTGAACTTTCCCAGTAATGTGCTGTTAAAACACATCCAGCTGAAAGCTTTGGTGCCATTATTTGTGCTGGATCAGTATGTGTGTTTCTGCGTGTGTGAGCTCTTTGTACCGGTTGAACTCATATATATAATAATGTGTACTCTCTGTAATGACAATATGCTGTATTAGCAAAGTGGACAAGAAGTGCTCTTTCCACTGTTTTGATTTTAATTGGAACTCATATAACCTCATTTTAATGATAAATGAATGTTTTTGTATATGTGATTTGTTTTGTTTTTATGAAAAAAAAAAACAGCTGTAAATCTAATTTGTTCATGAATTTTTATTATATTTTAACAACAAATATTGATGTGAGCTGCCTCTTTTTAACTGTCGGGCATTGACAGAAAGTTAAGCTGTGAATTCATCTTTGTAGTGTTTTTGTGTTCTAACAAAGAAGCTCGACAAAACTTTATTTTTCAACAACTCAAAAGTCCCTTCTTATATTGGACCGCAATGATATTAACAATGTCTTTCTACGATGCACAGAAACTAAAACAAGATGTATGTAAAAACCGACACTCCACACTGCAAATATCGAATCTATCTTGAACTGAGAATAATAAACTGTTCAAAACTCAGCCATCTTGTCCACTGCTCTTTTCGAACATTGCTGCTCAAATTCTCATTTTGAATTCAGCCCACGGTCTCATTCTCTGGTGAGAAATGAAGTAAGACTACTATTGAACACAGTGGCGTAGCTAAAGAGATTTCCATCAGGTTTGATGGAGACCAAAACTTAAATCATAGAAAAGTAAAAATTCACTGGACCCGTGTCACTTGTCTATGCATTAAAGATATGGAAGGTGTCATTTCTGCATTAAAATGTCTTAAAATGACTTTACGTATATACTTTGTTGACTTAGACATTTTGAAAAGTTTCTAACGATTTTCAAGAGAAATTCTTACTATATTCAGGGTAACTGCGTGTCTAATTTGGCTGTTACTATTTTCGGAAGAGAATCAGGAAGTAAGAGAGGAAGTCCCCTAACTCTAAACATGACGTGAGTAAACCTAAAAGTCAAGTGTTTTTTTTACACTTCAACTCTATTTTCTTCAGTTCGTGCATAACTACAAGGATTTTGTTCTGATCACTGGAGAACTCAGAACTGAGAACATAGATGCACTACAACGCTCGATACATTCTTGGAACATTCAGTCCAGTGATGATCGCTTTTTTGTTTTTCTCAGCTCAAGGAACATTTTGACACGGTTTCTATGACGATTGTGTAAGGCGAAGGTGCAGTGTGGCGATATTATGTTTACAGCCGCCAACAAGTGACCCCGATTACTGCCGGGTTAAATAGAGCCTGCGAAATGTGATCGCCATCACAAGCAGCTGATTTAAAAACTACTTTTCATCCTGTGTGATCTGTTTATCAGGCGGTTTATGCGGCAGTCCTCCAGAGTGTTTTCCCAGGGGTCGACGTCCACCAGTCATAAATACTTCCACACACACAGGCAGAATAAACACACTGAGAAAACTGAACCTGAGTGAATGGAGAGTGACATTTCCATTTGAGGAGCCCGAAGCACAAGACCGGAGCCCTGTTTGTAGACACTGTGTCGGGCTGGGCAGTTTACTGAGTCTTTGTGTATGTGCTGCACGTTATGTAATGTCTTGACAACAGGCTGCATTGATGAGCAAACTCACAAAGTGCTTCCTCCGCCGTCCATGTCAGCAAAATGGTTTCATCAGGAGATTTACCATGTTGACAAACACTCAACGAAAGTTATAAAAAGCTATAAAAAGCACATAACAGAAACATAAGAGTAATAAGCTGTCAAAGGCCGTTAGGGGCTCTGTTTGAAAGGATGAAGCTGCATCTGTGCATGTGGACACTACACAAAGAGGCATATCAGTCTGCGGCAGCGTAATCACTCTTCAGTGCCAGTGAAAAAACACAGTCACAAACATGTCTGGGCTGTATGCATACTTGGAAATGCAAATGTGTTTCAAAAATCGATTTACTAAGGAAAAACAACTCTGAAATGGCATAAGTTGGTGGTGGTGACAATAACTGAATACGCCCGCAGAATAAACATCGCCATCACCGCCACTCCACCCATCAGCTAAGATAAATAACCTGCTCAGAATTGACTTCACGCTGAGGTTTTGACAACTGGACGGAAAAGCTCTTTCCGAACAGGACTAAATGGAGTCCTCCAGGACCGAGGCCAAGTGTGAACGCTAACAACAAAAGGGCCAGAAGTGCTGTTTGTTTGTTTGAATGTCCCCCGCTGACAAATTATCACTGGAGTTGTTGTGTTTAGGCCAAATATTTGCAGGTCAGGTGAAATTCAGACCTTAAATTTCCCACAGACATAAATCTCTATGAATAAATGTGCTGAATAAATGTGGAGTGCAGATCTTTGAGAAACAGATGGAGATAAAACATCACATCTTCCCCTTTTCTCAGTAATTTTGTGGCTGTTTACGAAATAAAAGGAAGTTGCTTTTATGTCTCTGGATGATGACAAAATACATAATGATGCATTTTCTGCACCTATCTTACATCAGTTTAAAATGTAAATTGTATTCATTTCTATTGTTTTTTTTTAAAGTGTGTTTTCCTATTTGGATTTTTGGATTGGAAGTAAATTCACCATTATAAACATGCATTTGTTTAATTAATCATCCCTCTGTCATGGTTTTGGGCTTTTATTTAGTTGTTTCCTGTTTTTTTTTTTTTCAAGTTTTAACCTTATATGTGTGGCTATGATTTACACTTCCTGTCTTTGTGTTTATTCCTTCCTTCTTTGACCTCCCTCCAGAATATTTTGGTGTCCTGCTGATATTTCATCCTCTCTTTGTCCTTTCCTGGCAATGTTGATGTGCAGCACTGTCTTTTTTTCTTTTTTTTGACACATTATCTCTTTAATAAATATATCCGTCACATGGCCATTTTTCACGATGACTTCTTTTACATTTCATACTTATTTTGATGATTTTGATGATTTTACCTTTGTACTTTTTCTGAGGTGAGATTTTTACTTGTGATTAAATATTTTTTATACACAATGTGAACACTTCACCAACCACTGTGTATCATGTGCTGTATTACCCTTTTAAATGTGAAATCAGGCGCGTCATCTGTTCTCTGCATGTGTACCTATTGTGAGCGGGGTGGGGGGAATGAGGAGGTGAGTCAACTGAAAGTCTTAAAAAAACTAAACTGTAAAAGTACATCTGTGTGTATTTGCAAGAATTCATATGTGAAGCAGGGGGATGGGGAGAATATCTCTGAGACAATGTTTTAATGGAGGCACTGCCTGTCACGGCATCTCACCCTCGTTACCCTGAAAATGAGGACGAGGCAGCAGGGCCTGATGGGCCACACGGCGATCTCATTATGGGAGGAAGCTGCCCCACCGGAGCGGAACAGGACAGGCCGTCACAGGGCTCCTCTCAAACTGGCACTGCAGGTCCAGGTCAGGCACAAAACCCCCCTCTACTACTTTGTGTGCCAGCCGGGCCTCCATTGTTGTGAACCTCATTAGCACCAGCATGAAGAAGCTGTTTGGCAGGACAGTAGGCGTCATTCTGCAGCCGCTCCCCGGCTCGTTCACAGCAGAACCCTGAAACTGGGACGCTAACAACTGCTCCTCCACTTGCAGACTGAAAACTACACACAAACACCGCCAGACAGCAGGAGGTTGAGGGCTTACTCGGAGACACCAGCATGGATCCTCCGGATTATGGACCTGCAGCAACGAGGAGAGGAAGCTATGATGATGCTGCAGCTTCTCTACGCCCGGTGAGTATTGATCCCCCATGCAAAGGTGAAAAAGATCCCGTTGGATCGGTGTGCGTGGTGTGATATGGTGTGAGATGCTACTTTTTAAAAGTTCCAGACTCATGAATCTGGCACCAGGAGACTGTGGCATCTTGTTCCATCAGTGCTATGTGGGGAAGGTACCGAGGTTTGAAGGCTGTGTTACTTCAGAAGGCTGAGAAAAGTTCAGTAAACATCAACGAGGAGAGAAACCTCTAACAAGCCTCATACAGAGTGAGGGTTCTCTGTTCTCTCTCTGCTGATTTACTGGTAATGAGGTGACAGGAAAGAGGCACCAGGTCAGATCAATTTCCGTTCAATTCCTCCATAGGAGAAGCTTTCCAGAGGTGTTGTTGTATGACTTGTCAGTGCCGAGCTATCGGTTATGGAGGGGGTTATGTCAAGTCGCTGAGCCTCACAGAGAGAAGAAATATTCGTCAACACATAAACGTATTCTGTAAACTGAGACCGGATCAATCAATCCTTCATTTTTGCTTCAGACGTATCAGTGGAGGAACTTAGAAAAAAAACAAGGAGACCTCAGGACATTTTCCAGTCTAATTTTTGATGACAAAAAAAAACAAAAAAATATATATTTGATGAGAATTTGGGACATCTTCTGCCATGTTTTTGGCCACCAAAGCAGGAATTTAAGCCAAAGCATGATCTTTTATTGACCCTTACCAAGTGGTTTTTGTGTTTAACCCTAACAAGTCTGTAAGCACAGCGCTGTCACAAAATATGCGAAGTGAACAGTGACAAACAGTCACAAGCAGTCAATCCAGCAATCTATCTCTATTTGTATAAATCACAACAAAGCTCCAAAAGCTTTATGAAGTTTTAAGCTACAACACAACACAAGTTTGGTCTAGAAGATGATTTCATCCAGTGTTTATCAAAGATACTTGATGATCAATGGTATACTTAAGACATATTACATGATTATGTAATTTGTCATAGAATATCAGCCCTGCTGATTTGCTAGCGTTAATGACATTCCCTGATTTTTATCTAATAATGAAGCTTGAACTGCAGTTCCTTCTCATCTTCTCATCTCCTTCATCCCTCTTCATCTCCCGGCTCTTTAAACAAGAGGATTTATTAAACCAATGGGGACAGTTTTGTATTAATGGAAACATGAGTCATCTAACCCCAACAATGATGAACAATAAAGAAGCTATTGAACAGTGGCATTGAGTCAACTAGTTTTTTTTCTTTTTTTATGTTTAAAGGTTTTGGTGCAGTTCAAGGTTGAAGACAAGAGCTAGTCTTACATTTCACTGTAGTCCCTTTATGCAACTCATAAAACAAAAATTACATAAATGGATGGTGAAATAACAAGTCACAACAAACAAACTTTCCTCTTTGTGACAGAGAACTACATGACAGGATAAAGAGACCAACCGGAGCATCTTTACAGTGAAGCACATGCACCCTGGACTGATCAATCCGGTCCTCAGTGTCCTGGTCCATCATGAGTCAGTGGACATTGTGTGCCAGGATGGAAACTAGCCGCAGAGGCCAGAAAGAGCTTCTTTGTCAAGTCCCCCCCCCGCCCCCTTTTGTTTGTTTTGTTGTGTTGCTTTTCGCTTTCTCTTCAATTCTGCTTAACCCAATTTCTCCGTTTGCCCAGCAATTAGAGCAAGAGAGCAGCCACAAAGAGACGGAATATCTTGTTTGTTTTCTTTCATCCAAATGAACAAAACAGAGTTGATGTGCGTGGGCTGTTCCTGCTGGGATAAATTAAAGGATAAATTGAAGGGTTCGGTGTTAGCAGCATGACCCAAACTTAAATAGCCAAATGATTTATCAGTGGTTTGCCATAAATCATGGTGTAGACGTTCATATCCCCCTCAGGATAACGTTCTCTAAGTGGAAAGGTAATCTCTGAGCTCTCCTACCGGCTCTGGCTCAGAGCAGAATCTGATGTGACTCTGGGTGTTTATTCCTCCAGAGGGTTTAGCTCTTCACCAAAGGCCGACCAACAAGTGAGCTTTATAAAAAAAAAAAAAAAAATTGATATATAGCTTGATTCAAAGCTTTCATCCAAATCACACCAATGTTTTCTTCTTCTAGCAGAGTGAAGGCCTTGCTGTTGCTAGGCAACATGCAATCAGCTGTCAATATAGAGAGTTCATTCATAAGCGCTTCAAAATCACACACAGGTTGGAGTCCATATGTCATTATCATGGCGCCGTGACTTCAGTGAGATTCATTTTCCGGTGATGGTTTTGATGCTGATGGCGCTGAGTCTGTCCTCAGATTGAACAGGAACAATTTCTCGACCAATCTGTTTCTGTAAATGAAGTGAGTTGAGGCTCAGGACTCTTTCTTTGTACAGTTTTCTGACTTCTCAAACCTCATTATCAGTACTTTTGGCTGTCGTTCAGCACTGACAGCATCTTTCATTTACAGCGCACTCACAGTGTCTGTATTCTCAATGTGTCTCCTTTCTGTAGTGATTTTTGAATTGGAAATGTCACTTTTGCAGATGGGTCAGGTTATTTTGAGACAGGTTTCTCCGTTAATATTTAGTAGCTCTGCTTGTGCGTTCCTTCCTGCCCATTTATAATGCTACCTTGTCAAAATGATCACAGAAGATTGTTCTGTAAGTGCTTTGCTGACTGCTGTCCAGAATGCAGGGAAATCTCCCATCGCAGCAAACCATCTGTTCTGTTCTGTTGTTCGATTTCTTCCTTGACTGAAATACTTCCTGTTGAGCTGCTCCCATTAGACAGGCAAACAACACAAGGTAGGGTCTTTATAAGTGCTTAAACAATATGCTTCCTTCACTGTAGCACTGGGGGGGGGGATGAAGCACGTTCAATCAATCAACAGGTCAATGAACTCCAGCACTAGAATGGTTTTAAAGCCTGGGTTGGGATCTAAGGACCAAAACAATGAAGTAAAGAACACAGGTTTGTGTACCAGTATAGTATATATATTGTTGTCTGGAAAACGCATACATGCGTTCAGCTTGGAAATGGATCCTTGCGATCCTTGGTAGTTCAGGGTGGCCACCAAAGTCATTTTACAATTCTCACAATATGTGGTAAATATTTTTATTCCGGTCTGCAGAGTCTAGAGTCAGCTGAGGGCTGCTAGCTGCACGGCTAACAGAGCTAACTGGCGAACGGCTGCTAGAGGTTGCAGCCACACACAGTAACAGAAAAGGACAAAGTGAGCAGCTAGCGGTTAGTCAGGTGACCTCTATTTGTCCGGAGTGACCATTTTAAATTCTTTTTTTCAACAAATATATAAAAATATATACTTTAAGACTTTTATGATTTCATCCTGGACTTTCACTTTCCTGTCAGACATGGAGACAAAAGTTTTATTCATACTGTCGAGGCAACAGGTTAAACAAACGGGTTGAAGACAGTTACCATGTAACACCTGACAGCCGACCGCAAGCACAAGTGTTAACGCAAGTGTGAAAATGACAGCATGGCGTGCGGTCTGAAGGTGAAACATACTGACCTCGCATGAGATATTGGTTTGTTAACGCTCTGTTTTCTTACAGCACCTCAGACACTTGGCTCATAGACGACGCTCTGCCCCGTCGCTGGTCTTTGGGAAGGCGCTGGGGATGCCATGGTCGCCTATCAGGTCCGTACGTCATTCTTTTAGACCTTTCACCATCCTTTGCAATGTTGACTGAACATATGCCCATTTTCTGACGGACCATGTCTCTTATTCAGCTGCAAGTAAAATCCCATTCTTTATCAGTTGCCTGTGGTGGGAAACCGAGTGATTAGTGAATGAGCTTTTTTATCCTCATTTGAAGCACATTGCATTCCCTGGATCGGCTTTGAGATAAGCAGGAAAAAGGCCACTTCAAAAATAAGTATTAAAAAACACTGAATACAAGCTGTTCACTGCTTGAAATAAGTAAAATACTGTTGTGTCCATATAAAGTATAATGAGAGATTTTGACCAGAAATAAGACAAATATACATACTACTACTTCTATTTAAGATGTAACATTTTGAGTGTGTTGTGTAACTAGCACCTGCCCTTTAGTTTTTAGCAGTTATTAGTTTAGCTGAGCGGATTGTGATCCAGCAACGCAAACAACACGACATGAGGGATGAAGAGAAGAAGTGAAGGCAGCAAAACAGAAGAGAGAGTGGAGAAAAATAACAAGAATTTAATAAAGAAAAAAAAAGGAACATTCCATCAAGTGAAACCAAAAAAGGTTGAGCTTGTGAGACATCAGAAAGACTAATGATGCAATCTCTGTGATGTAACATGAACAACAACGTCTCCCTTGCGGCGCGCTTCAGCGTTTGTATGCAGTTGTCACCACACTTTGGTTCGCCTCTAACCTGCAGACCTGATTTACCTGACGTCTTTACACCCGCAGCAGGTGTTGACGCAGACAGTGAATGTGGGTCATCTAATAAAACAGGTGCTCACAGCAGGATTTGTCTGTTGTGACACATTTTTGATGAGTTGTTTTCTTATGCAGTGCCTCTTTCTCCCTGATGTTGTTGCGCATGCTGCTCAGGTTACGCAGAATAAAGTTTTTAAAAGTATGATACGGTATATAATAGTACAATATGATATTTTGGGGGGATTCTTTATGTTCTGTTAAAACAACAAATGCCTCTGTAGAAGATTTAAAGCTCTATCAGGGCTGGGAGCTGCGATATGAAGAAATGGAATCATATCAAATACTGTTGCAACTCTCTGCTCACATGAGGCCACAGCCATAGCGGAGGAAATACTAGTTTCATCCATGAAAATATTAATGCAAACTGATGTGGCCCACATCCAGTTTCACACTCTCTGCACTGCAGCCTCCAGCCAACAGATGGCAGCACATAAAAATACCTCAAATCGTGTGCGTCACAGAGGATCCACTCGACAGGCTGCCAAAAGAGAAAGAAAGTTGTTTTCCCGCCCACCACCGCGCCATGTGTCGAACAATGTTGTGATGTCACCTGCTCGCTGTCACCCTGTTGTTGTCAGGCCACACAGCCTACTCTGTTCAGGCCACAAACACAGATGTCCCTGTGGGGGATTCACAGAGTGGAGTTTTGAGACGGCCACCTGCTCAAGTCCCTGATAAACCCCAATCACAGAGCGCCAGGCTGTTCATCTCTCTTCTTTTTCATTATCTATTTCTAACTCTGGATAAACCGAACAGGTCATCATGTACATGATGTACACGAACATGAGTACCTGTTAATTAGGTTTGTCCTGAGAAGTTAACCTTTTCAGACTCTTTTGAAGGCAGCCACAACATTATGAAATAACAACACAACTAATAAGGAAGACAAGATCCTGTATCTTTATTCAGCAACCGACTGTATACATTAAAGCAGTGTGGCAGAGGATCACAGAGTGTGCAGAAGCTGCTCCCAAACCTTTTGGTCTGTGAACCCTTCTTACACATTCAGTCAAGTTTCTTTTTCCCCACCCAGATTTTCTCATTTAAAAGATTTAAAAAGTCAAAGGTGTGACACTATCCAGTATTATACAAGAAAAATAAGCTAAACTTAAGAGATGTTTTTATTGATTTTGGGGATATAATTAGAGTAAACTGAGATTTTCTGTGCTGCAGAGGCAACACTGCCTCTGGGAAGATGTTGCGTGTTTTGTGTGTTATGAGACATGCGCTTCTTTCAGATTTACAGTGCTGGTTTCTTAGGCCTGTGGTCCACGTGCGCCTAAAAAAATGTTCATGTTAAATGTAAGTTTACTGGCTTTCAGTTTGATACACCCGCAAAACACATTTGAGTAATCATAGGGCAACAAATCATTAAAAATTTTAAAGGTCAGGATTTTCCCCATCAGAAGTTAACCCGAGATTTCGAAACTGCATTTGTTTTCAACATAAACAGGTAAATATCATATCACAGGACAGGGAAGGACTTTGCTTCTCTATTCAACTTTGATAGGTAAATGTTTCTGGAAATATCTACAGCAAACAGAATAAAGCAATTTATTCATCAGGCTCTTGCCACCAGTCAAGCATACTTGCTCTGAACCATTGGCTTTGAAAACCTCGTCATAACACACCTACAGTCAGTTTGCTCAAACTCTTCATGTGTGGGCTCATCGTCACCTCGCCTCTGTTTAACTCTTTAACCTTTTAATGCTTTTATTGGCCTAGTTAGACAAAGACCACCTGAGCATCCAGTAGGCGAGTCTATCAAAGCAAATGTAAAGAAATGTCAGACACATCCCACTCTCACGCCTCCTCCAGCCAGTCAGCGCTCAAGACGCACACACACACACACACACTGTGCATTTCCATGAGGTGGGGGGAGTTTGTCGGTGTTAGTTTCACTCCAGTAGGACGGCCACTGACGCAGACACTACCTCAGCGTATAAAAAGAAAGAAAAAAAAATACGGGGAACATAACTAGCTATTTGTAATAGGTTAAATATAATTATTGAACAACATTACTATAGTTAGATTATTGCATCAAGGATGTAGTGAAAAGAAAACCCCACAACATGCCTCTTTACAGACATGATTGTTCACGACATTGTATAAATGTTACATAGCATAGTAATTAGACCATGTAGCTACACTGAAAGAACAGGTACATCTGAAAGTTTGTCTGTTTCCTCATAGAAAATTTGATAAGATCTGTACCGCTCTCATATCAGTGCATCAGATATGAAGCCGCAGACGGATAAAATTATTTTACTGGTTAGACTTGCTCTGTCGGAAAAACAAATTGTATAAATGACAAGTTGTGGGTTTTGGGGGCCATTATGAGGCCCTGACCCTTGTCGCTTCTTGTAACAGACTGAGGATAGCCAGTAAGCTTAGCTAACATCAACTGTCTCGTGGATGTCGTTTTCTTAACATCTAGCTTTCAGCGATAAAGGCAACACGTTTGTTTCTTAGAACATTTAACTTTTTACTTAAAGTCAAAACCACACTTCTAATGGTTCATTTCTGATGTTCTTGATGGTACACCATAGTAATAATTAGAATGACTGTTAGACTCAAATCTGTTTATAGATATGAAGCTAAAACCAGAATCTGGATAACGTTAGCTTACCCAAGCTAAATGTATGTATGTATTTATTTATATAAATATATATATATATATATATATATATATATATGTATATATATATATATATATATATATATATATATATATAGCATGTATATATATATATATATACGTATATATATATATATATATATATATATATATATATAGCATGTATATATATATATATATATACGTATATATATATATATATATATATATATATATATATATATATATGTATGTATGTATATATATATATATATATATATATATATATATATATATATATATATATATATATATATATATATATATACATATATATACATACATTTAGCTTGGGTAAGCTAACGTTATCCAGATTCTGGTTTTAGCTTCGTATCTATAAACAGATTTGAGTCTAACAGTCATTCTAATTATTACTATGGTGTACCATCAAGAACATCAGAAAGCTGACACGAAAGTCTTCTTTATTCATTGTGATTGTTCACAGTGTAGTATTGATAAATGTAAGGCATTGTAGTAATCAGAGTATGCTCAGTCTGAATGTACAAAAACAAGTTGTATGAATAACAAGTTGTGGTTACAGCCAGACACCACGACCACCTGCCCTTGTTGTCTTTTGTAATCTCTGGACAGTACTGAGATAGGCAATAAGCTAAGCCAACGTTAACTAGTGAAGCAACATATAAATGCATCACTAACTGTAATTCATATTCATTCTGAAATGTTCTATTCTGTCAAATATGTCAAATCTGTTATTTTTTGCGATATTTTGACACTAATACCCTTTAAGACATTTGACTGTAAAATTTTTGCATGTTACTTCTCTGCTACTTGTACCTAAGCAAAAGATTGTAGAAGTTCTTCTGCATTTCATTTTACATTTTAGTTAGATTTAGATTGCTCACTGATTGATTTGCCGGTATTTTATGTGTCATCCTCAGTGGGCCTTGAGGGTGAGAGGGAAAGTACCTCTGCTACAACTATTTGAATTTCTGCCCTGAACCCAGAGACAGTGGGAAGAGCAGTGACCAAACTTAGTTTCATAATCATTCAGAACAAACAACTCTTACTTCTGGTGGATACTTTGTGCCGACTCAATGCGCACTGAACCTTCAGAGACACTACAGTTTGTTTTATTATTTTATTTGAAATGTCATGTTGAATATCAAGTGAGATGGGATGTAAAATCAAGAAACGAAAGCTAAAGTCAACGCTATTCATGAAAAAAAACGCCTGAGTTTGCTCCCCGTTCATTTCAGCTAAACAAATAAACAAGCTAAAGATGGGTAATACCCGTGTCTTCCCCTTTGATGGTTTTAATAAAAGTCATATCAGGTTATTGACCTGATATTGATTCATGCCTTTAGACACCGATCTGACATTCTTCCTTAAATTAAAACATGATTCCACCCTCTCTGTGGTATTTTGAAAAGGACTGCAGAAGAATTACAGTCAGTGAGTGTTTATTTCCCAAACAAACCATGGGTCTTTCTTGGTAAATCTGCGATCATCCAGCTGCTTATGCACAACATAAGTAACTTCTGCCTTTTGAGTTCTTGCATGGCATCCTTGCTGGCGTTCAGAATCTTCCAGTGTCACATCTGCAAAAGGATGAGACAAACGATGGGTGTCAAATTCACAGAAGCAATAACGGCGTGCTAATCCCACCATGATGGCTGAATCCCCTCCAACAGGTCATAAAACACAAGTGGTGGGTTCACGAGATGACTGACGGGAAAGGAGAGAAGAAAAACATTTTCAGCTACACAAACAAACTGGGCTGGTTTACCTTTTTGAGACCTGGACATTCATTTCGAAAGAGTTTCATAGTTTCATATAGAGACTCCTAGGACATGTGCTAAGGGGTAGAAGAGGACACTGCCATATTTTAAAGAGGTTGTATAAGTGATCACTCATGTGGACAGCTCTGTGAATTTCCAGCACTCACGACATCGCTGCTTTGAATTGAAATGAGTTATAATCGCTCCCATCTTTTGCAAAAAAAAAATGAAATTGAGAACAAAACGTCTTGGAATAATGTGGTGTGGTGATGAATCTGTTATGAACTTTCTAACACATTTTTTTGCGTTAGCAATGAATCCCTTATAA
Source organism: Acanthopagrus latus (assembly GCF_904848185.1). Taxonomy (NCBI): domain Eukaryota; kingdom Metazoa; phylum Chordata; class Actinopteri; order Spariformes; family Sparidae; genus Acanthopagrus; species Acanthopagrus latus. Next base: position 12,713,011 of record NC_051060.1, on the reverse strand, counting down.
TAGTTACAAGGCAGTTTCACGAATACTAATTCAGTTCTTATGTCATCTGCTTTTATAAGGGTGCATAAATGTATGCAATATGTTACATATTACTGCACGCACTGAACGAAAATGACAACCGTTATGGGTTTTAGATCTACAAAATACACCACTCTTCATCATTTTATGTCATATATAGTTTGTTTAACCAGTACAAAGTTACCCAATAAAAACCTGGGCAGGCTGTTCTTTACGGCTTTCAGTCAGTATGCTGATGAATAAAACGCTGTGGGCTAACGTTAGAGCTTCATATTCACCTGCTAGCTACATGTAGCCTGCCTGCTAAGCTACAGACAGTGCTGTCAATCTATTTTTCCCAAAATGCTGAACTTTCACACACAGTTCAGAAGGCCTGTTTTTATGATACTTACCTGATTTCAAGTACTTCAACCAAGCATTAGTTGATTATTGTTCTAGTAGGTTTCCTGTCAAAAGCAGGTTTTCAGGATGTTGTGTATCACTGGGTTTCATTAATAGCCATCACTTTACCTGCAAAATGTACACTTTTTGCACAGTTTCACGCGCATGAGGGGTTGTGAAAATGTTGCAAGCCTATTAAAAACTGTAAAGTAATGTAATCCTTCACTTTCACAGACATGATTCCCGAAATTAGCCTGCACTCTGGGTTGTCCCTGTCACCTACCTCTTCTTGTGTGTGTCCTCTCACTCAGGGAGGAGGCCTCCTGCTGGGTCTCTGTGGAGCAGAGCCCGTTCGTCCTCGGCCTCACCAGCGAGAACGGAGAGCTGCTGCTGGACGAGTGTGTTCAGGTCACCGAGGGCTCGAAGACCAAGGAGCGACACCTGTTCCTCTTCAGTGATGTCATCGTCTTTGCTAAACTCAAGTGAGAAGTTATAAATATATATTCACGCCTCAAAACATGTTGATCACCTGCGATTTTCAGTAAAATGCGAAGAAAATCAGTGTCAACGGAACAAAAAGCTCCACTGGGAAACTACTGAATTTACTGACTGAAAATCAAAAACAAACAGTGGAAGTGCAACTGAAAATGCTGAAGTGGTGTTTTAGTAAGTTTCATCTGAAAAATGTCATAGATGTGTGCAGTTGGAATGGGAGAGTAAAAGAGGAAGTGAGAACGTAACGTGTATTTTTGGACCGTGCACTCGGACTGCTGGGGAATCTCCGCGCACGGACTGTTTGTGTTTAGTCACTCTGATGAGAAGAAGAAGAAAGCATGGTGCTTCCCTTTCAGGGGAGTCACATGAGCATCGACGCCGTTCGCAGAAAACAATTCGATTTCAAAAAGAGCGATTTCAAAACACGCTCAGCTGAGGTTAGTGTCATCGGGGTCATGACAATCTAAAATGAACAAGGGGATAACAAACAGGCTTTAATTAGTTGTTTCTGCTGGCTGCTCACGTTAGTCAGATTGTTTGTCAGAGCCGGTGGAAGTTTTAAAGCACTTGAGTGGGAGGTAACACTCATCTCTGAACCACAACCTGCCCACTGTTCCAGTAGGTGCGCACAGCTGGAACGGTGTGATACAATAAACAGGCTTTGGAGTCTTTGAATCTATATATAAATGAGCATTCTTTACTTCTACAGATGATTACTGTACTATTCAGTGTTCACCACAGTTTTACTCATCAAGTTCAGTTTACTGGTCATGAGGAGTAGGCTTCTCTGGCTCTAAAGGGAACTTTCTAAAATCTTGACAAATAAGCTCTTTTTCTACCAGGCTTGTTATCAATGTGTGAAAATTGGTTTGGAAAAGTTCAACTGTACAAACTCTTAATATACATTTTCATTGTCTTAGTGAGAGTTAGGTATGCTATGCTGTATGCTAAGCCAGGCTTAATACATCCTGACACTGACTCAACACACTCTCATCTTGAAAAAAAAAACCAAAAACAAACTCAAATACATTTAATTATCTGAAGTGTTGAACCATTCCTTCACAGCGTCCTTATGAGGTTTTTGACTTTATGCAAGTGGTAGGCTAAAAGTAAATGCTACGTACATTGCTCCTAAATAAATGTTTGTTTAATAAAACTACTGCTTAGAAAAAGTGACTTATAGGGGAACACTCAGGGACTTGTAGGGTTCCAGTACTGGTTGAAATCAGGAAAAAAAAAACACGAAACAGCTTTGCTTTGAAGGCCACATGTAACAAAGCACATTGCGTGAGTGGATGCCTTCAATTCAAGTGTGTTAGCCTGTCCATGTGTTTCTCAGAGCCTTTCTGTACATTACTTCTGGTCAGTTGTGTGTCACTTTCCTCTCTATTTCTTTCCATAACACCTCTTGAATTCCCCCCTCCCCCCACATCCACACCCACACCCACCCATCCTCCGATCTATCAGCACTACAGGATCCAGTTCGCAGGCTTCTGCTGCAAACACTCAGAGGTCAGCAGGTCACGATCGAATGCTGTTGAAACATGACGTGAGGCTGTATGGAGGTGTAGCTCGAAAAAAAGGATCTCATCTTTTCTGAGTCACATTGTGTGGAAGCTGTTTCTCACACAAATGGAGCAAAAGCAATTAATGTGGCACTGAGCAGTTTGTGTGTCTCCTCCTCCTTCACAGTCAACATGCATCCTCGCTGTGTTTACATGTATGGAGATCAATATCCAGCTCCTACGGAAGGGTTTTTTTTGTTTGGGCAAGTAATTTCCATAGATGTGTGTTTCAAGCTCTTTCATGGAATCGTCTCGCAGCACTGACAGATTTCTATAAATGTGTGTCAAAACAAGCTGTTAAATGATTAATGACCCCTTTTTTGTTTTTATTCTCAGCGCCAACTTTGTCACAGATAGAGGATCAATGAACAAAAAATTATAAACAAGTCTTTGACGCAGAATATTTATGGAACTGAAACCAGCATTTTAATCTTGGGGAAAACACTGTGTCAGATGGGAACAGAAAGGGCTATTTAAATGGCCTTTGCCTTTCTGTCTGCTTCTTTTGTAACAGGTCGAACGCCAGCTACCGTCTGAAGCACCGCGTGAGCCTCCAGGACATCTGGCTTTACGGTTTTGAGGATGAAATGCAGGACGAGGAGGGAACAATGGGGGATATTGACCTCAGGGTGACCCTTGTCTTGGCCTGGGATCTCACCTTTTGTTTGGTGTGTTTTAGGTGAGAACGCACACTGGACTCACAGGCGATGACTTGCATACAAACAACAGCACATTAAGGTTTCTGTTGCATGGGCCTGAATAAACATGCTCAAGGACAATCGTATGTGTGCGTGAGTACCCATGAATATCTGTGGCACAGTGAACCTGCTTTCACCGGATGTGAAGAGGAGGGGACATCACCTCAAATACGATTTTGGTTGATTGTTTTTTTCTTAGGGCTGGGCAATTTGAACAAAAGATGAAATCTTGAGGCGTGAGAATAATTCAATTTTAATATAAAATGTGCTATTTTTCATTCTTCCTGTGCAATACAGACCTGCAAGACCTGCTGTCAAAGCTGTCATCGTTATACCTTCAAGAGACCGCAAACATCTCACATAGCTACGGACTGTCAGCTCCAGATACTCCAACAAAATATAGAGCTATCCACTTTAAGAATCAAATTCACCACTGATACGGTCGGCAGAGTTAGTCATTTGTTCCTATTGTTTGTGTTTTTAACATCAGTTTGATGTCTTCTTGCTAGGTCTAAGGTTAGAAACTGCGCTCCTGTAGTCAGTATTTGTTTATTTCACATCAGAGTCGACAGGACTGACGTGGGTTTTTAACATCGAGATATGTTTTTATGCTGGTTGGAAAAACTTTTACACATTAAAACACAAACATTTTGATTAGTTAACTCAGCACCAAGACTTGAAACTATTGATTTGTCAACCAGGTTGATCCCTCCTGAGAACCACTTTCTTTATTATCTCCCTCAAGGAGATCATGTTTTCACCCGCGCCTGCTTGTCAGTCGGTCGGTTAATCAGCAGGATTACACATTTGTCAAACTGAGTTAAGCTGAGCCAGCACATGTAAATGGAGTCTTGCCAAGCTAAGCTAACTGGCTGTAGCTTCATATTAACCATACAGATCTTTACATCGGTATTTTTGTTATTGTTGTGTTTCCCAAAACTCGGAAAGATGAGTGAACTCTTTGGAGGCTAGAGTGTTCCTAACAAAGAATAAACTCATTGAAACTATTTATTTTAAAGATACCTGAGGTTAAATTGGTTTTATGTAACACAAATAGGCACACACACAAACTTGCTGTTTTGAAACAAACGTTCTGTTTTGACCGTCCTTTTCTGTCAGTCACAAGACAAATGACATTTGAGGCTGTTCTTGAAATATTCTCAGTTGTAGTAAATGGTCATATGATTTGTGACCTACATGAAAACAGGGAAGTACTAAAGAGAAAGTCGTCCTGCAGCATCACAAGGGATTGCAAAATAGGAAGTGCGGAGCTGGCGGCCAAACCAAACTCCATGTCAAGTGACTATCTGGAAATACTGGCCTTTACAATAAAAATTAACCACAGGAGAAACACTGTTTTGATCTTTTTTCCTTTTAATATGCTCGACTTAAAGGAATGAAAGTACATGTATCTCTTCAGTAAATGGCATGTTGTCCTCATTAAAGGTTATGAATGACTGCAGTTGAGAAATGCAGTCATTTGTGTTGTTCATGGACTCCCACGTTTCTCGCAAAGTAATTAATAAAACCATAAAGCTGTTTTTGACTACCAAAATGATGAATCCCCCGACGGGTTCTGAGTTGTTTTGTTTGAAAACGAGACATGTGATCGGACGATACGTCTCTAGTAATGATTCAGTGTGTGAAACTTTCACATTCCTTCTCACACAAATGATGGTGATTCCGGAGCCTGCGAGAAACCGTGTGCCGTGGCACCGCGAGCCGCCTGGCATTAATGAGGTCAAGCTATCAAAACGTGACCCCCCCCGGCTTTCAGGTGAGCGTGCAGGTTCACGTATCTGTGTCGTCGTCATGTTTCCACTGATGGACACCAAACCACAGCGAAGTCGAGTCTATGAGGAAGTGGAAGGTGTCTGACTTGGGGCCCGCCGTGACGCTGCTTCCTGTTCCCATGACTGAGTTACACTTTCCACCAGAGTTGTTAAAAGAGACTGTGGGTTGTCTCTTCGACTCATTCCTCCTACTGTTTCTGCGTGGCCTGTTTGGTTCTCTCTGTGGATTAGTAACTCATACCATGCTGTTATTTTGCCGACAGGTCGCCTGAGGTAAAAGAACGCTGGTTAGATACACTTCACAGGTAAGAAACATCATTATTATAAATATTTGTGTTGTCTACAAATGGCTTTCGATATCCTTTCATATCTCATGATTGATATGTTGGACGTCATCTGAGCTATATGATCTATGTTGACTATATAATACTGCTGCAGGGTGTACATGATTATCAGCTAACTATTGGTTCAATTGGATTTGTAAAAATGATAATGAATGTATTAGATAACATAGATTTGAGTACAGCAAGATAACATCTTTAAAATCTGGAAGATCAGTGTCGACTGTCGCTGTGTGCATCATTGGATTATTTCGTTCCGCGGCCGGGTTGACACTTGAAAAAAACTTCAAATAACAGACATTTTGTGTAGAAATGTTCAAGCAAAATGCCGAGGAAGAGTTGTGAATAGGTGCAAAGATTCTGAAGACATTTTTTTTTTTTTTTTTGCCATCGTAGGAAAATTAAAGACGCAAACGTGAGGGTTGGTTGTGCCTCTTCACCGCCAGACGTCCTCATGAAGGTGTTGAGTGGCAGCATCACAGTGAGTCTCTCAGCGATCACTTCACCATGTACAAAACAAACCAATGGGTTTTTTTGCTTTGTTTTTTTTTTTTTAATTTTAAAAAAAATGTTTTTAAAAAGATTTCTTACTAAATTGTTTTTTTCTCTCTGTCTCTCTTCTAGACTAAAACTCTAACAGGAGGTGGCATGGAACAATTCATTGAGCTTCCACTCGATGTAAGTAAAGTTTTCTCTTGGTGTCTTGAAATTCAAATATGTTGAAGCAAAAACAACTGTTTGCGAAAGACAGCTGCGCCTTTCCACTTATGCTGAGGGGACATAAGACTGAAGTGATAAGATTTACAGCTTGAAGATAACAAATACTGCTATCCCTGATCGGTTGTTGACTTCTGTAGTGTGAGTGATTCACTCTGCACTCATTCACGTGTTAGCAGGCGTGTAGCGAGGATTGCACTGCCGGGTGATTGAAAAAAAAAACTCTCTTAGTTCCCCTTTGCAATGCTCTTGTTCCACTTGCACACTCGTCACCACATCGCCTTTTCTTTATTTTGTTGCCAGGGCGATGCAAAGACTTCTGCTCTGCCAAAACAGTTGAATAACCAGGAGGAGAAGCCGCAGCAGCCCATTGGTGAGTTTGAAAGTGTCAGTTCGCCTGGAGGGAGGGGCTCGTTAACGGTGCCATGTGTGCCAACATGAGGCCGAGGAGAACGACCACAGAAAACAGAAAAGGAAATGTAGCTAATGATAAGAGTGAAGTGAAGAAAACTCTTTGACACGTCTGTTTCTTTGTTGCTGTGTTGCGCAAGATTCTGCCGACAGATAAACTCTGTGAATGTTATAAAACGTTCTGAATATGCAAATAATGGATGAAACATTTCTGCTCCCCCTCAGAAAACAAGTGGGGCCTGGTGAGGAGGCTCAGGAAAGGCTCTAGTTTCGTCAGCAAGGCGCGCCGGTCTGATGCAGACACCAAGCCGCAGCTGTTTGGACGGCTCCTCTGCAAGATATGCCCAGACGAGCGCTCACTTCCTAAACCAGTCGCAGTAAGTCAAGTTTCTGTGTTAAATGTCACATCAATCATCTCAACACATCCACTTGCCAGTTGAGTTTCTCTGAACTGCTTAGTCGCAGAATAAAATGTCATTCTTCTCGGTTTGTTCCTAAAGTTTGCTGTCTTGTTTTAAGCGACACGGGACAGCACACACAGTTCTTCAGGAAAAGGATGCCTAATGTCAATTTCCCCAGTTTGTTCTGGCCATGTCAACAAAACATGCGAGTGTTTCGGCTTAGCTGCCCACATCGGAGCATGGTTACTACACTGACATACCGTTAAGCGTGTTGGTTGACAAGACCAGAATAAATGATTGTCCTGAAGATTTGTGTGTTTTTTCAAACATCTTCTGAAGAGCTTTTGTGAGCACATACATTGATCAGGCACCTACTTATGTGACCTTTACCAGTGATTCTAAGAATTATGGCAGGAAACCATGCAAGCTCATGAGCTGAGCATGAGGTTGATAAGCATTAACTCGACAAGCACCCAACACACACACACACACACACACACACACACACACACACACAACACACAGCTTCTCACCTCTTCTCCTCTACCCTTTGCTCCCCGTCACTTCACCAGGAGATGCTGGTGTTGCTGAGGAAGAACGGGCCGTCGACAGAGGGAGTGTTTCGGAAGCCGTGCAACAGAAAGAACATGAACGACATCAAGGAGCAGCTGAACAGCGGCGTGGAGGTGGACATGGAGGGCCAACCAGTCGTGCTGCTCGTCGGGCTGCTCAAAGTAAGCACCAGTGCCAGCTACACCTAATCAAGCTGCAATAGATGCTCCTACTATGTTAATTCGGTCATCACCTACTGTACCACAACCACAGCTACTACGGCTGCAGCTGCTGTTACCGTACTACCGCTACCACAGGGGTGGAAGAGTACTCATATCTCTTACTTGAGTTCAACTAGGCCACAGTGTAGAAACTCTGATACAGGTCATCAGAGATTAAAAGCAGTTGCGGCTGAGTAGATGTAGAAAGTAGTGGAAGTGGAAATACCCAAGTAAAATACCTTAAAATTGTACTTAAATACAGCCCTTGCATACTTATAATATTCAATCTGCTATAACATAACATACAATACATATAGGCCCGCATCTAAAATAAGAGTTCCCTCTCTAACACAAGCATGTTGTTTGTGTTGCGCCCCCACGTCTTCCTCAGATCTTACAGATAAGCACCAGTTTAGTTTAGTGGCAGATTCAAGAGATCGTTTCTATTAATAAGTACTGTATCTCATCACTGTACCTCTCTTGTTTGTTGCAGAGCTTTCTGAAGGATCTTCCTGGCAGCCTGCTGGCATCTGAACTTTATGACACCTGGATGACAGCTCTGGACAATGAAGACCCCCAGCAGAGAGCTCTGGAAATCACAAAGTAAGCAAACAATGCCTGCTAATGAGTCCAGAGAGTGCCATTCACCTGCAGCTGTACCCTCATTTGTACATGAAAGGTGATCTCTTCGTGATTTATGTGGTCAAACGTAAATAGGTGACATTTTGAATGGCGTTTGGCAGACTTTGGGGGGTGTCACAATGTCCGACATGTAGGTCGAGCACAAACCACTTCTCTTTTTTTTAGTCTGTCTTCTGTTGAAAAGAGGGAAGAAGTGTTGAATGAAAAAAGTGCACCAAGCTAACCTCTTCTTCCTGTTCTCCTTTCTTTTCTTCCTTCCCCCCTCAGGGTGGTAGACCAGCTCCCGGTGGCGAACAAACTCCTCCTGCAGCATCTCGTGTGCGTCCTCCATCACATCGTCGAGAGCGCTGACACCAACAAGATGGACGCCTACAACCTGGCGGTGTGCATCGCCCCCACGCTGCTGCAGCTGGACGGCACCCCACTGGATGAGCAAAAGGAGAAGCTTGAAAAGGTAGAGAGTCTTGTTATGAGTAATCTCTCTCACTTTTGGTGCTTTGAAGCTTTGTGGTTCAGAGTGCAGAAAACCTCAAAAAGGTTTCATAAGAAAAATTGCACAGATGCTTGTTAGCTCTTAAATGCTATTAAAAACACACAGGATCAAGGACCAAATGAAGAGCGGTAGTGCATCTGTTCTGAATATCAGCTTTGATTTTTCAGGGTTCTTTATCTAATTTTCAGTTTTGATGTCGTTCATTTGACTAATCATGTTTCTTTTATCCGATTTGCTGCAGGTCACAGAGCTAACTCAGTTCCTGATCGAGAACTGTGAGATACTTGGAGAGAACATCCCAAATCTGCTGGATACTGATGAAGGTACATTGATGTATTTATTTACATCACTCAAATCTTCTATTATTGTATCTCCTATCTCCATTATTAGGGACTGTGTGACTGTGTGTGACTGTAGGGACTCTCCTTTTGACTTTCACAACATCCTCCCCCACAATTTCTTAAGCTAACGATGATTTCAAGCTTAATATGTTGGGGGAACAAGAATTTTTTATGTAACACAAATAGCATATTAGGAGACGGATTGACAAAATGATGTATCATAAAAAGGAGATCTCAAAGTTTAGATATTGCTCCTTTTAGTAACTACAAACTTAAGCCCTTTCACAGGGATGTGAATGTTGTTTGTTTATGGAAAAACCCAGCAAACGCACATTTTAGACACATTTCATTTTATTCATTTATTCATGTTTATCATGTAACTTCATCTTTAGCAATGGTAAATCCTGCAAAACATCTATTCAATCAAATAAAAATAGCCTAGTATAAAAATAGGAAAATTAAAGATGCTTCCTTACGCTCCCAAAACTTTGAGACTACCTCGCCCTCAACAGAAATAAATGAATAAAAAACCCTCTCCTCACCTTCCCAATGATAATTTATGTACAGTCCTTTACTCAAGTTACATTCAATTCATATTTGCACAAGAAAATAAGTAAATATAATAGTAAAAATGAAAGATCCTAATCATGTCCCTCTTTCCCCCACTCTGCAGACTCACTGTCCTCTCAGCATCACGACTCTGCGTACGACAGCACCGACCCAGATGGAGATGGAGAGGCCGGAGAGAGTGCCAGCTCCACACACGGAGAGATTGGGTCATCTTCCTCCCTCAGCCCCAGCCTCACTGCCTCCATTTGGCCAGCTGATGCTGACTTTGACCCGAAGCCAGCTTTTAACCGCCGCTGCTCTGAGCCCATCATCCTCATCTCACCTGACCTCCAGAGCCTGTGCAGCCATGCCAGGAGCCATGACGACTGCTCGGTGGAGAGGCGGGACTTTGAGGAGCAGCCTCTGAAAAAGCAGATCTCAGATGACTCCTTCCTGCTCAGACGACGAGGTGGAGTGAGGCCGGTGTTGTCTTTTCCGAAACTGTGCAGCAGCTCCAACATGGATTCATACATGGCGGGGAGTCGTGCTAAGGACTGCTCGAGCTCTTCTCTAGAGAGCGCTGCCTCTAATCAGTCAGAGGGGTCCGTCTTCACCAGCTCCCCTGTGGCGTCGCCATCCTGCCCCAGGAGAGCAAACAGCGCCAACCAGTCTTCGATGGCTGCAAAAGCTCAGCAGGAAATTCCCAGACCCATTACAGATGAGAAGAGGCGTTCACAGTCCATGAGAATCACCAGTAAAGTCCTCATGAGGACCAAGAGCTTAGGGGCCTTCAGCAGGAGCAGCCTGAAGAAAGACATTCAGAAAGAAAACTCCTTCCCCTGCGAAACTCTCCAGGAAGACTCTCAAAGTGAAGCAGATCTGCCAGCTGAGCTCCTGCACAAACCGCGCCCTCTGTCTGCCATCGAATCGTTTAGGCTTGCGGACAGCAAGCTGCCCTGCAGGCCTCCAGCCTACCAGCATGCAGTGCAGACCGCCGGTCTTCCTCCACAGTATGGATCAATGACTGTACATGATGCTGTGGAGTTCGAGAGAAGGTCCCGTCCATCTTCTGTAAATTATGACTTCCCGCCTTCCTGTTCTGGCGACCAGTACATAAACTGTCTTGCTCAAGCAGCACAGAACAATGGTGACATTGTCGAGCGGCGGCAGCCTTTCCGCCAGAGAGCTATGTCCGAATCTGTGTCCGCTGCTCATCGTGAGGTTGTGTCACGGAGATGTAGCCAGCCTGTGTTTGAGGAATTGTCTTATGCCAAGGAGTCTTATGTTTGACTGACTTTTCAGATCAGATTATCTTGTTCAATGTCAGTGGGCAGAGCTGGAGAAGCAGTTGTCAAACTGCAGAGTTAGCGGCTGGCAAGCTTCTTCTTTTTTATTCATTCAGTGCCTGGATGATCTGGATAGGTTTACCTTATTCTTTCTGGCTGAGAGAACTTAATGTGGACAGATTGTATGTTTCTGATAATAGCAAGGGAGCTTGGCCTAATAATAACAGCCACTTCTTCTCCTCTTCTCCTTCCCTTGTCAATGTTCTTTTGTGGGTTAGACAGAAAAACTGTGCCCACTGAGTTGGAGAAATGCTCATGTTTGTACAGAGAGTCTAATCTGTTCATTTTTCACTGGTTCACTTTGATTGAATGTCAGCTATGTGCCGCCTCAATGGCTGCACTTTCTCAGTAGTACTATTTAGAGTACATGATATAAAATATGTAGTTTGTGATAGTTATCTAGTCCACCACAATGAAGCTATGAACACACAGCTAGCTGTGGATAAAATATGCTATGAGTTTTGATTGTCTGTGTTTTGTTTGTTGATATATGTACAGTCTAGAAAGTTGAGCACAAAGTTTTTTGGCTTTTTGTAAATCCTTTGTCCACTTCTTCCACTACACTAAAGCACTTTTCTTTCATTGATCTATGCTTTGTTTATTTGTGTGCTGAAATGTAAATAGAGTGAGAATGCAATAGTTAGATTCCACCTGGAATTCCACTGTAAGTGTAAGAGAAGTCACACAATAAAAGAAAAATAACAAAGTGAAAAAGTGTATTTGTTGTATTTCTATGTGAGCTTTCAGAATGCTCTTGTCTCAAATGGAGCTGGTGGTCCTGAATTGCTCCCCAGTCAAATCATTAGCGGCAGAATTAATGAGAAAATGGCTGCGAGTGACTGAATTGGCCCGACTTCACATTGCTCAACGTGTTACATAATGGAGGCGAGTGGGCTTCATTGAGAGCATTGAGAACAGTGTGTTCTGGCACATGTGCTCATGCAGAAGGAAACCAGACATGGTCACATGGGCGGATTTGGTTTTTCTCTGAATTGCAGTTCCTCTTCTCTCTGAGCTGATGCCACCTCTTCCTCTGTAACACTTGGTTTCCTTCCTTAAAGACTCAATATTATTCAACCAAAATCTGCATCGAGATACAAAAGGCCTGCAGGAATGTGTGCATTTGTGAAGCATGGCTTGTGTATTAAAAAAGAAGCATTTGAACAGTAAACTCATTGTTTACGTAACAGGAGAAAAACAAAACAAAACAGGAAGACCTTAGACAATGATGGAGAACAACATCCCGACCAAGCCTCAGAAACAACCACAGAGCCTGATTGTCAGCAATTCAAGCTTTACAAAGTTAATCTTACTTTATCTTTGTCCTAAAGATATCGTCCCTGAAAAGAAAGGTAAATGCAGCACCTTTCAATGTGATCTGTGATGTTACCACTGCTGAGTCACATGTTAAATGTTAAGACACTTTAATGCGTCATCAGCTCATATCTGTTATGATCTTTGAGAATCTGTTGAGAGACTTGTGTGTGGTTATAGGTAATATCCAAACATCCTCTTATGTCCTCCTCTACTGACTTATGACGAACATCGGTGAAAGCGTTTCTTGTTAACATTCAGAGAAATTATGAAGACTGGACCAGAACTTTTAATGATGGCTACAATTATTTCCAGTATTGATTATCTATTTTCTTGATTAACTAGCCATTTGTTTGATCTATAGAATATAGAAAAACAGACGGCATGCTAACATGCCCACAGTGACAATGCCAACAAGTTCACCATCTCCTCCAGATAAAATCCAGATTATTTCCATGCTGCTGAATAAATATCCTCATTGTCTTTTTCTGGTAGCTTGCCATTAACTGCCAGGTGCTAGAACTGTTTAAATGGCTAGATCGGCAAATGGGAATTTCAAAATACAAGTGTAACCTAAAGATAATAATATGGATCGATGTTTTCACTTTGCATCAATGGCATTAGATTTTGAATCACTGAATTCATATGGATGCGGATCAATGGATCCTCACACCCCTGGTTAGCGTTCTAACATTTGTGTATAATCACTTATCCCAAAATAGAGCTGTGGCTGACTCTTGGTACCAAATCTGATGGCGATCCATCCTGTACTGTTGAGTTTTATGTATTTTAAAGGCAAGTCTAGGGACAGGCATTGCAAATTAGCTTTGACTATAAATGATGTAGTGTGTGGTAGGTTATGATGCGTACTATGAGATAAATATTACAATAAAAATAAAACAGTCATCAACTCACAAAAGTAAGGAGAATCCATCCATGAATGTCTCTACAAAATAACCTGGCAATCCATTCAATATGCTAGTTGTTGTTGCCAGTCTCTACCAAAGTGTTGGACAGACTGACAGACTGCCTAAATTGCTTGTTTATCCTAAAACCCAAACTTTGATTTTGTTATTAAGAAAACAGAAAAGAACCCTGTTTCAGTTCGTCCAGGAGCTTGACCTGACTTTCCAGGTGACATGAGGGTGAGGTGATAATGATCATTTTTGGGTGAATTGATCTTTAAGAGCCTGCTCAGAGATGTCCGTGACTGAGACTGATGCTTCAGTCTTGACCTCAGAAAATACTGTTTGAATGATCTTATCGCAAGTGCCTTTCACTGAACATTAAGCCACATTCTGAGGACTTTCTCAGTGGATGGAGTTTGCTCAGTCGTAACTGAGACTGGTTTAGTTATCACATGAATCGTGAGTACGGGAGTTTTGGTGACATAAAAACAGTCTTGCACTCGCATTGAGATTAGCAGGTTACATTAAGTTTAACAGTAGATTATCATGAAGTTTCCCCGCGTCCTGTTTTTTTTTTGAAAACAGTAGATGACATGATGAAACACTGAGGAAGGCTCTCGACCACGATGTGCATGCTTTTTTAATCAAAGATGTCCTCAATATAATTAACAAAATGGATTTGCAAAAATAAAACGAGGTCAGAATAACCTCAGCAAACGATAAAAAGATGATGCTGTGAGTACATTACTCTACAGATAAAACAGATGAAAGTGTATGCCCTGCCGGTTGCATAATCTCATGGCTGACAGTCAACACTAATGAGAGAAAGCTCACACAGTGGCAGGCAGAGCTGTTTACCCTTTAACAATGCATAATGGTTTGTGACAGCTGAAACGTACACACCGTAGCAAACAAATCCCGACCCTTTGTAACACTGAATCCTCCCCCTTCTCTGATCAAACATTTATTATTCCTTTTAAAATACATCAAAAACATATGAGGTAGCTCCGCCATGGTTCTCTTTCTGGCTGTGGCTATATTTGGCTGTGAACAGAGTATAGTTTTCTTGGAAATGTTATATAATAATCCTTTGTTCAGTCACTTAAATCGGGAGTGTGGCTTGTTATGTCACAAAAAAAGGCAGGCAAAAGTTTGCCAAGATCCCGGTCGTTCAGACTTCTTATATCGAGTCACAAAACACTCTGACCACAGCGTTCTCACCTTTGTCCTCACAAATACAGTTTCAGTTCGCTGCCCTGCTTTTCTCTGACACTTTCAGGCTTTTCGTAGAGCTGAAAATGCTCTTTGTGGTTAACATCCTCTTGAGTTGAGTTTCTGCTTTCCTTTGCTTTAATGCCTCTCGCCGCCCACATTTGAATGTCGCCTGCCAGCAAAACAAATCTGTTTTCAAGTTTTCAAGTGCGCAGCTTTGTTTTGTTCGTACACAGTTTCGGTATGCAAAAAAAGCCCAGGGTGCAACAGGTGTCGCGCCGGCACCGCGACATTCAATATTTTGACTTGTTACTTCTTAGTTTGCTGACACCACGATGACAAGAGTAGAAAATGTACAATTAGAATATTCAAAAAAAAACCAAAAACTTTTCGAACTCTTTAGGTCCTCTTAAGCTACTCATGATTGATACCTAAAGAGCAATACAAGGTTCTTTTTTGGGACCTTTCAACTTCTTTGAGCACGAAGGGGTCATCTTATCAACAGGTTCCTCAGAAATTCTGAGATGTGTTGAAATACAGAACAGGAAAAGCCACACAAAGCGGTGAAAGCTTTTCAACAAGGCCTCATCACGATCCTATTATGCTACAATATCTTTAAACATCGTTATTCTTTTTTTCAGATTGACAGCTCATTCCCGAATAAGCTATGGTACCGAAAGGTCCATTAGGCTTTTGATTGTCAAGAATGAACTTTTCAATCCTCAAACTAACATGGCTGAGAAGTTCTTAAAGAATAGAAATTTGAATGTCTACACCTCCACGACAAACTCCATCTGCTGTGGAAGATTAATGATAGAAAGGTCCGGAGAAGCTACTAAATGACCTAGTGGTGAGACTTAATAAGATAAGATAAGATTATAAATGTTACTATTGGTGGTGGCAGTGATAGCAGTTTGAGGAGGAGAAGGATGTGAAGTCATAGCAGTAATACTAGTAAGTATGCTAGCAGTAGCAGTGGTCTTGGTGGTGCTGGTAATAGCTATTACCACTACTACATATTGGTAGTCATAGCAGTAAGAGTAGAAACAGGCTAACGTTATAGCAGCATTAGTAGTAAAAGCTAGTAGCAGTAGTTGCAGTTGAGGTGCAAAACAAAGATAAGCAAAAGTCTGAAGTTAAATGCACGTAAATATAACATTTCTGGTGATAAAATGACTTTATGTATGAAAGGTACATGAATATAGGTGGAAATAGTTCCTAAATATGCTTAGTAAAATATAAATACAGAGTTACACTGACCTTGAATACACGGAGAACTGAAAACAGTAGTGGTGGTGACAAATAAACAAACAAACAAACAAACAAATAAAAAAATACGTTAAACTCCTGTTTTAAAAGGAAGTTACGTAACGACCGTTAAGTTCCATTTCCTGGAGACGGTTGCTACGACAGTTCCCTCTCCTCTCTGCCTGCAGCCAAACATTAACGTCAGCTCAGTGTCAAACAACGGTGCCTGCCGGTTTCTGAAAGTTTCCTAAAAATGGCGTTTGTTTCACGGAGCCACAGAGATCCAAACGAAACTTACACCTTCTCAAGTCGACCAAGACCTGTTGAGAACCGCCCCAAATACAGAGGACCTCCGTTTGAACAGTAACTATGCTGCGTTTGTTATGTTTGTGCAGAGCGCTAATGTTGGTTCAGTACAACTAGCTACATCAAGACAGATAGATCTAACGTTAGCACCACCACCAGAAAACATCGTAATATTAAGCAGGATATATAAGCAAATTATCCTGCAGATGAAATGTCTAATTCAAAAGATATTAGTATAAAGTAACTAAGTAAACATACTCAAGTACTGTACTCACGGACACTTATCTCTACTTTTCTATAGTACATCTCTTTTAGTGTACTTTTCAGGGACAGACATTACAGACATTATCGTTACAAGTTAGTCATAACTTACTGATAAATATTTTGCATAGATAGAGTATAGCTCATGGGCTTTACCTTCTCCATATATAACACTTAAATGCTACTTGCACATCAATAACCATCAATATCATAAGTCCAATCAAATAATGTATAAAATAATGTCAAATTCTTTACTATGGGTACTTTTTCTCTTGTTACTTTAAGAACATTTTAGCTGAAAACAAAAGGTTAACTGAATGATAAGTGTTTGCACATCATCAGATGGATGCTGTCGCAGACCATCACAGCATTCTCAATGTTAAACCATTCAGGCTAACAAGTGTTAATGACTAGCAACTTCGGGACTGCCCTGTATTTTTCCTTTGATGTAGGATGCAGAGTAATTATGGAAACATTATGTATGACCGTCGTGTTGTCAGGGGAAACTCTCATGGCCAACACATCATACCAACTGTAAGTATAAATATCCATTTTACTGTAGACAGACAAGAAAATCTCAGAGGCATTCTCTTTGAAATTAAACTATGTTTAATCCCTGGTATGTTTGCCTTTCTTTCAACCACTTTAAAATGTCTATCATATCCCACCTTTGACAGGCGGCTCAGACACACCCTATTGAAATACAAAGACAACAAGAGATGAGGAGGAGAAAACGAGCCCGGGAGCAGTTCAGGACCATGACTCCCGAGGCCCTGCAGGGCAGAAAACACATTGAAATCCAAACAGGTCAGGCATTTCTCTGGACAACTTCAGAACAAATCTATCATGAGTTTGTCAGATATGCTGTTGGAAGCCAAATCCAGCTTATAATAATCTGACCTTTATGTTCAGAGCTTTATCTGGAAGAACTGAGCAATGTTATAGTGGCTACAGATACTGAGTGCCAGACAGATGCTTTCCTGGACAAACCAGCAACCCCACTCTTCATACCTGCTAAATCTGGCAAAGATGTTGATACACAGATAGAGGAGGGAGAGGTAGGTGATCCAAATGGGACGTCTGGTGACTCTTTGCAGGCTCTGCATTTCCAGGATTTGTAGTAATTCACATTTTATTAACTTTTGTGCGCAGATTGTAACGTGATGTGAAAAATGAGACCTTACCTGTCTCTCTTGATTGCCTCAAGCCTGTTGATGATTTGATGAAGTTGTTCAATTCTCTTCTTTCTGAAGAAGTGGCTCTGAATTGTAATTGTCATGTAAGATGTTAAGGATAAAGAACATCCGCATTGTTTACAGGTATGATCAAGTTAAACCTAATGTTTCAAAATGCATTTTAACACTGCTTACTACAATATCCTCTGCAGTTGTTTGACTTTGACCTGGAGGTGCAGCCAGTGTTGGAGGTGCTGGTGGGTAAGACAATCGAACAGTCTCTGATGGAGGTGATGGAGGAAGAGGAGCTAGCCTGTCTGAGGGCCCAGCAGAGAGCCTTCAATGAGCTGCGCAACAATGAGCTGGCAGAGGTGAAGCGTCTTCAGGAGCAGGAGCGACGCCACAGTGAGGAGAAAGTATGCAAATTACTGAGATATATGGTGCATTTCTTTTCATTATATTTTTATTTGAATCCTGAAGAAGTCACTTGGATGATGATTTAGACATTTGAAACCATCAGACCTATTTCAGTGTAACCCTACATGGCTGCACTGTTGGTTATTTCACAACGGAACTTAAGTAAAAGGTTCATATCAAGAGAACCAATCAGTGTTTCACAGTAAGAACATCAGAATCTAATAATAGTTGATAGATTGTATGTTTATGTTGCCCAGGTGACACTGTCATCAATAAATCTTATTGACCTCTGGCCCTGAGCATATTAGCGACACTGTTAGGCATTAAATTTGAATGTACTAATTAAATATTATTTATTAACTTAGTATTCTTTTTCCTATCTTTACATTTGACTTGACATTTGAACAGTATATAGATGTTTTGAAACCGAATTTTTTTGTTTTAACAAGTAATATCACTGATTAATCAATAAATGATTAAACAGCTTTCTGTTTATACATATAAGATGTATAATATATATACAGTATACAAAATATAAATGTATCTTGCTACAAATTGCAAATACTTGCTAATCAGTTGTATACAGAATAAAGGACAAAATACAGGTATGAAAAAAATTCTCAGAAGCAGCCATATGTACCTTTTTTTAACTTTAAAATAACAGCTTCAAAATCATGTTGATGGTACAGTGTCTTGTAAAAGGATAAATGACGTCTCTGTCAGCTCCACACAGTGGTGTTGCATGCAGAAGCTGTGGGGGCGCCAAATCGCACAACATACTACTTTCCACATAAGATTGCTTAAGTATTTTGTCATTTTAAAATTTCAAAAAGCTAGCCAGAGCTCAAAGTCCCCCAAATTCTGTCAAGTGCTTCTTAACATTTTCATTAATCGGACCGGTGCATCTGATATTCAGCAGGTCAGATTTTTTTTTAAAAGGTATAAAAAAATGTTTTGTTTCTAAAATTTCTTGTTGCATGTGCTGTGATTTAAATGAAGAAATATATAATCTCCAGCTTTATTCCTGTTCACATAATTTGTTAAGAAATTGAATTCAAATATATAATTGGGTGCACAGAAATGAAAAAGTTAGGCCCACCAGTGCAACCAGCATGAAAAGTTAGTCCGGAGCCCTGCTAGCTTTAACTCCATGTAGCTGCATCAGCACCACTTATTGCTCAATTGCACCACAGTGGGTTTTTTAACTTAGGTTTCGGGCTTCGTCTATTCACAAATGGATGGCTAGCACTGACCCCAACCCCTACTGAGTTCCTGTTCTGCTTATTTCAATGAATCATGTGGTTGCCACTGTCCTTAAAAAGCATCTGGTTCTGTGTGCTAGAGGACTTTTTCTGTGAATTACGATTAAATCAAATCAATGTACTTGATCACTTACATTATAACTCAGAGTTTGTTTCAAGAAAGTTTCCTCTGACCTCAGGAGCGTAGAATTGCCCAGCAGAGGGAGATGCTGAAGAAAGAAAGAGAGACCGCGGAGAAGATTGCTGCCCGGGCATACACCCAGCAGTACTTGGCTGACCTCTTACCAGCAGTCTTTACCTCACTGAGGGGCCACGGCTACTTTTACGACCCTGTGGAGAAAGGTCAGCCTTCACCTGCTGCAGTATCCTCCAGCATCAGCTTTCTCCTCTCTGACACATGAGGGTGTTGTTGCACTCCATTGCACACAGCTGAGGAGTGACTAGTGTGAGATGAATCATTGATATGATTTCGGTATGAGTGTTTTATCATGTTTGCGGTTCTTATTTCCAGATGTCGAGACCAATTTCTTCCCGTGGCTGATGAATGAGGTTCACAAAAGTTTGGAGAAGAGATACATAGCAAGAGAGCTGCTGGACAGTAAGACAATACAGTATATTTTTTCACTTGTTCAGAAGACATCCCTCTGCTTACGATGCGCAGTGCTTTAACTTGCAAACCTGCTTTCTCTGATGCTCCATGTTTGTTTAGAATCTCTTTCTCAAATCCGACACAGCAACCAGAAGACTCAAAAACTTCACCTTCAGCACCAGTATTTATTTAGTCTGTCATGTCAGTGTACAATACTTTCTCAAAAATGGACATAAACGGTAGGCTACAATCTGTCATGTCATGAGTAAAAGCGCATATATTACCTGCAATCATAATAGTTGTGGATGGAAACTGAAAATTGTAAGAAATTCCAAATATGGGTCACCACAAACCCTCATCAACAAGTTCTTGGGTACAGTTTGAACACTTCTGCTACAACACAAACATGACAGGCACAAACATTACCTTCTCCTAACTTGTTAGAGTTAAACCAACATGTTCTAAAAGCTGTTGATATCCGGTAGAAAGTACTCCTCCAGGGGTAATGGTCATAAACATTGCCTGGGCGCTATCTAGTGGTTCTTTTGAAGCATTACAGAGGTTGTTTATGACACTGACTGAGACATCTTCATCTTTCAGCTATCATCCAGGAGGTCGCCCAGAGGAGACTGAACACAACCTGCTAAATCTGACATGTAGAGACACTCGGTGGTGATGAGTCACTGAGAAAGGACAAGTGTATGAATGTATATTCTCAAAAATAAAATGTTGGTGCACTGCAATGTGTCGACCTCCCATTTCACTGCCAATGAAAAGTTCCTGTACTTTTGAGGAAGAAATTCAGACTCAAAGTTTTAATATTTACAATATTAGTGAGCTAATAATGAAAACTAAGAAGTGTGTATGTTTTACACAACTGAATAAAAAAGCTGTTCTCAGAGGAAAATAAGGTCCCCAGAACACTGTTTGAAGCTGGAAAGGTGGCCGAGTCCACCAAAGATAAACAATTAAATTACGTTGTCCTATAAGGTCCGGTTGTTTATTCAGTCGTGAAAGCAGAGCGAGTTTATTTAGACATTTTAAAAAAATCTGTCAATAAAGAGCTTTTTCTTATGTTGAACTATTTTTTGTCCAAAATTACATAGTGCACCTTTAACATTTTGCAATTCTTTGATCTTTCCTGCTGTGCTATATTACTGCCTTATTCTTAGTGTTGTAAGAAGTAAACCAAAAGTCAGACTTAACTAAAAGTAAAGATATTGTGTTAAATATTACTTTAGTAAAAGGTCAAAGAGTAAGTAAATTGAGTAAAAGTCTCAAAGTATTTGAGTATTAACTGTACTTTAGTGTCAAAGTATTTTTCTGGCTATGAGTGTACTTAAGTATCAAAAGTGAAAGTAAATTATACATAATTACACATAGGCCATATATAAACTGTATACTTGCCATCGGCCAGTTGTCAGATCTGGTATACACCTTTCTTCTGAGATTAAATGCGTTGACTCTGATGCACTCTGAAAGTAACTAGGTACTACAGTTATCAAATACATGTAGTGGAGTTAATTACAGTTCATCACTGCATATTCTTATCATTTACCTCATTTTTGAGATAACCAGTCAAAACAACCTTTTTTTTTCTCTGTCAGGCAGAGGGTGTATTTGTCCACATCACACTTATCTGAGGGAAGTCCCTGCCTGTTAGCTGTTTGTTCTTAAAACAGTCCCCACACATGATTGGTTTTATCCTCTAACAAATCATTCAGTAAAGGATATATCAGACACAGAGCGGATGTGCAACAGGTAGTAAGGAACTCCAGGTATTTGGAGGACCATTCAAAGTGCCTATATATTTGCATCTGGCATCACACTGCAAACAGTTCATTCATGTGCTCTAACAGGCAAGTTCAATAATGTTTTGCATTGCTAAAATAGACAGCTATATCTATCTACCCGTCAAAACATTAACTGTTTGCTTTCAGACTCAAACAGACTTTCAACATTTTCTTTTTTTTTTTTTTTACTTTCAACAGGCTCAAAACTAATTGTAGTTATCAAACTTATTGTGATGATGATGACGATGATGATGGTGATGATGGTAGTGGTGACAATGCTGACGAGGGGTTAATGTAGTAAAAAGAGGGAAGCAGCGTGTCACATCACCCTCCGGTTTCGTATTATGAGGCGAAGCAGGTCTAACCTCTGATATATACGACTCTATTTTAATCCCGTCACCTGATTGGTCGGCTCACCTATGACGCCTCCCCTCTGTCCTGGCACCACTTCCTTGGTTCCGTGCAGGCCGGATGACGCGCACTTCCCATGTGAACCACAGCGTGACAGAAACGTTTGTGCCGTGATGCGTCTCAGCACAGGTGACACATATCTGACGGATGAGGTTTTAACCTGTGTGTTCACAGTCTCTAGTTGTGTCGGGAGTCACTGTTCAAACAATTATTTTCTCCTTCATGTGGTTGTCAATGGAGGCTCATTTCTGCCAATTAAAGAAAAGGAAAAATAGGATGAAAACAAAACATTATGAGATAAAAAGTCAACATTTATTTGAAGATTTTAATTTCTAAAACTCAGAATTAGGATTTCAATCCAATAATTTCTTACTTTAAAAATAAAATTCGTTTTTGCCCCCCTTAGTTTTGACCTTTTGAGTACTAATTCTGACCTTTTATCTTACAATTATGACTTTCCCCCCATAACTTTTACATTTCATGATTCTATGATTTTTTAAGGTCATAACTTGTTATGACTTTTAAACTCATGCGTGACTTTTTATTTTAATTTTACTTCACAATTATTACATTGTATCTTATATATTGATCTTTTTTCCCTATCATTATGACATACCATGAGGCTTAAAAATTAAAAAAAAAAAAAAATAAAAATCAAGGCTGTAACTTGATCAAGGCCAACTGGCAGTAATGGGCCTGTATATTTTCTCACACAACTTGTGCGAAAGTAAATATGACGTGTTAAAAAAATAACTTTGGTAAGAGTAAAATAATCCATACTAACTGTATTTGAGTAAGAGTCTTAGAGTAAATATTTTCATATTTACCTAAGTATCTCAGTGCTAAATTCTGGACATAAATGTCCCAAAAAGTAAACGTAAATTATCCACATATTCACTGTTCATCCGATCTGATGTTCAGGAATTTCTGATTATTTGAACACTTTAGTGACTAACGTGTTCAGATAAAGGTAGTGGAGTAAAAAGTAGCAAGTGTCGTGAATGGGAGAACAAACTAGCAGAATTGTACTTAAGCACATTACTCTAGCAACTGTTATAGAGTCAGTTCATTACTTTGCATCATATATTAAGAACCTATCATGGTCACAATGCAAGTTGTTTATTTCTGTGGTCCTAGATTCATAACCTACTTTACTGTTGGAGGGGGGAAACCACCTCTATTCAAAATGTCCCTTAAACAAGAATGAAACTGTCCTGTTTTTTGCCGGAGGGCTCAGAGTCCCCTGCAGGTCCCGGACCCTGGGCTCTGGACCCGCAGCGCTCCTGCAGCCTGCCGGTGACAGCGGGAACAGGCTCGGCCGGCAGCCACAGCACAGCGGGGTGGATGAGCGCCATATTGCGCCTGGGTGAACAGAGGGAGGGGAAATCTGCGGCTGCGAACCGTCCTCATCTCATCTCCGGACCTCATCACCTCCGGTAAGATCTGATAAGTGGACAACATCTGTACCTCCTGTATTGACTGCATCACACAGCACAGCGAGCTTCGGGCGGTGCCAAAAAACACACTTTGGGCCACTTTATTTTTTCCGCGCACTTTCCGCCTCTCTGCACAAAGGAGGCAAATCTCGCAACAGGTGTCAGTGGGATTACGGTGAGGATGTGTCTGGCTGCAGCACGGGGAAGCTCCAGCACAAAGGACGGCGTATTCACACCCGCGATCTGAACGCTCCGAGCTCTGGTCTTTGAAAAGTTTTAAAGATTTGTGTTGTTGTGAAACATTTGTTCTCCGTCGGCGCCGATCACAGAGGTGGAATTTCTCGTTTGCTGGGCTTGAATCGTTTCCCTGTCGCTGTGGGTGTGTACTCACTTCACTTAAACGCAGCACTCCCGTGGAAATATACCACCAAAAAACGTATATGTTACGTTTTCTTACGTGTAGAGACCTCAGGAGCCTTTATGTTATAGGTTAATTATTATTTAAGGTGATCTTGTGATGAAATAATGTGTATTTGCCTCTTAAAGCGACTTTATTAAGCGAAACCGGGCAGTTGTATTAAAGTAAAAGACTGCCATTTAATCAACAGTGGGGTGTGGGTTTGTTCGCAAATGGAGGTGTCAAAATAAAAGGCTGAAACAGAGCAGGGTGGAGACTATAAGTTTATCGTTTCTAGTGGGTGAGGCAAGTCGAGTACCATATTTAACCTGCCTGATGCCTGGATGATTCAATAGTGTCAAGGTAGAAGGGAAATATAGGACTTCCGGCTTTAACTTTCAGAATAAAGCCGTAACTACAAAATGGTTGGAATGGAATGCACTTTGACGTTTGATGGTTTTACAGAATAGGTTTAATCAGAAAGGAGGAATCTAACTGTTTAAAAAATGATGAATTTCATTGGTTATACTAAATATGTACTGTGATCAAACTGTTTTGTTGGTTTCTATTCATCAGCCAACTGATACAAAATCAGGTGACAGTAGACCATGGATTAATTTAAATCCTTTTGAGTCAGTGTGACTCGTGATTTGGGGTTTTATAAATAAAATTGACTTGAAATTAGAATTGATGAATATTCAATTTGAAATAATCATAGTGGCAACCTTAAAGTCAAATATCAAGCAAAAAATGGCAAATGTTTCTGGCTCCAGCCTGTTAAATGTTAGATCATGCCTTTTCCCCCTCATTCTTACAGTTCTGTATTTTGTGATTAAGTGCTGATACGAAGCAATGTTAAGATTACAATTTGAGCTTGGAGAATTTTTGTTGCAAGTTTTCCACTATTTTTGGGCAGTTTGCAGTCAAAATACTTTAAAAGGTAACTGAGCGTTGAATTTAAAAAAAAAGTGTTTCAGTACAATTGGTTGGTTCTAGGTGCTTGAAACATTCTTTAACAATGAAGTTAAGTTAATTTATACATTTATACATTTGAAAATGATTATGTTAAGGTTGAAATGAAAAATGGTTAGCTAAATCCCAGATGACCATTGTTTTGAAGTTCAGCGCACGTAACTTCCTGTGTAGCAGCCGTTAGCTTGCTGGCTGTCGCGGTGATTCATCCTGATGACTGTCGCTTGCAGGAGTGACGAGCTGCCCTCACCCCGGGTTTAAGTAACGCCGAAGTGTCTGAAACTCGTTTCTCCTCTTTCTCTCTTTCCAGGAAGGCACAGTTAGAAGTACAGGCACACGGAGCAACACGTATCTACTTTGGAAACACTTTTTTTTAATTTAACGACTCCTCGCACAGAGCAAGGAAAAGGACAGAAAAAATGCCGAAAGCGGTGAGTAGTCATTTGATTTATTGATATTTTCAGTCACTGTTGGTTGTGTTAGCGTTACTCTTTTACTGGTAGTCATGCTTAACTGAACCTTGACATGTTACGTTAAAGAAAGATTAAACTTACTTAATTCAATATGTATTTTCTTCTTCTTCTTTTTTTCTTACGTTCTTGTAGCTAACTTTGATTTACATCTGGTTTTGGTAAACTATTATATATGCGGTAGAGTGAATTGTAGCAGACTGATACTGATGCTAAAGCCACAACTCTATAAGAACATTAGCTTCTATTCACTGAAAACTTTAACAGTGTTTGATTCGCAGTTGATATATTGACGTCTGAGACGCGAGAGTTTATATGTTTGACTACACATAGTGTGACTTTTCTGTCTGCTAATTTAGAGAAAATCAATCACACATCACCTCATGGGAGTGACAGATTGCCTGTGGTAAAGTGATGCTGTCAAAGCAGTTTCCTCAACTTCCAAGCTAACTGTGACACATTTGACTTGTACATTTATTAACTCACTTCTGTTAAAGTGTAAGTAAATAGGAACACATTAATTGACTGAATCATAGCCAGAACAATACTGCTTTTCACTGGATTAATTATGTAATTATGTCATAGAGACTAAACAGTGACAAAAATATCAGTGAGCTCTGTGTTATAGGGGAATGCCACTCAATCACATGCTTTTCTCATACCCTGGGGGTGTCCTATATGTTTCAGCGAGCATCATCCCAAGCTAAGAACTGCTTGACTTGTTCAACTCTAGACATGGATAGTTCTGTGGATAGAGCTCTGTTTCATTTTGACTGTGCTCACAGTGTGGGCGGACACAGTCGCAGGATCTATATCTTTGAACTTTTGTCATGTTGAGACACTTGAGCAACATCATGATCAACGGGGGCAGAAAATGTCTTGTTTACATCCTCAGTTTGTTATAAATATAAGGTTTGCTTACGGTCTCTTGAAGCTATTATCCAGCCTGAAATTTGGGGGTTGCTTCCCACTTAATGGTGGGTTCTCTTAGTCTTCATGGAGTCTTGGTAAAAATTTGAAATGGTGACTTAATGTTTCCAGAAAAGCAAAAAAATAGTAGAATAAAAGAAGAAATGATTGGATGAATCTGTCCTGAAGCTCAGCAGATTTTCTACATTCATTTGCCCCACCCCAGCTGTTACATACTGTGCATTCGCACATGGCACTCGCCCCACCCTCACATCACTGTTTGGAAATTTTTAGTATAATAGTCTATGTATGTTTTATAGTTGTAAGGAAAATATGATAGATATTTACTAGACGTGGAGTAAAACAGTGAAAACCCTTGTGTATCCCCCGCACTTTACTTTAAAGGTAGAATAGAAAGCCCAAAAATGCCTGAAACAAGCGGTTAAAGTCTTGTAATTGACCCATCAATAAAGGATCAAAACTGGTAAGATTTCAGTGAAAAAATAGATAAAAACAGAAGCAGAAATTGCTGCTCAGATCGCGACAGAGACAGGTTGCTGTTGACCACAGCAGCGTATTGTGATGACAATGACTAAAGCCTGGTCAGTGTCATAAAGTATGTTGTCGGTTTGTTTAGAAAAGGCCTCATGGTTGTCAGGAGAGTCACTGGAAATGACATCATCACTGTCTGATAGCAGCAGCACATCGAGGGCAACTGTCACAAAGCAGCATTTTTGGAAGATAATGTCAGACTGTTTTTTTTTCCATGTTACCAAGAAGCCTTGATTTTAATCTTACCCTCTGGTTTACCAGTCATTTACTACATGGCCTCATCACTGACCAGTGTACAAAAATATCCAAAGGACACTAAGTCTTTTTTAATGAAGTTTTCCTTTGATGTTGTTTCCTCCAGAAAGCTTCATACACTCAGATTAATCCTACAAATGGTGAGTCTCACCAAAGCTTTGGTGAGATATGTAAATAAGGGTTTACATTTGGAATTTGGTTTTGTAATGAGATAACTGCTTTATAGCGTGTCAGTTGCTCGAGATGAAAGGAAACTGCAGTAAAGTAAAACTTAAAGGGATATTACAGCGTAAATTTAATCCATGGTCTAACACGCCGTGACACTGAGTAAGACCCCCCCTAGAGAGATCAAGTTTTCGATGAGTTGATTACCGAGTGCAGTAGAGTTCCGCAGCTCAAGGATGAAAATGTATGATTATTACTCCATGGAAATGCAATCAAAGTTCATATGTGTCTTGCCTACCAGTTTATAACAATTCTTATTGAGAGCGGACAGGGAAAAGAACAGAATTGAGCATTTCTAACTGCACTCGGTAATCGACCTGTCAGGGCTTCCCCACAACAGGAAAATGCTGCAAGAGAGTGGTGAGCTGTGTTCTCTTTTCAGTAGAAATCTAGCAAAGCTAGCAGTTGTTTGATGCCTTGAACTATGTGCTTGGGCCCTATTTGTACTGTTGCTGAAGTTTGGTGCTGTTCTGAGCATTATTTGTGGCTATGAGTGGCTTTTTGATGGTGGTTTCTTGGTGGAGGCATATACTGCAGTGTCTTTTTATTGTGCGGTCTCTTCTGAGGTTGTAAAGCTACATAAGCTAGCGGTCAGAAAACTTGATCTCTCGAGGGGGTGTCTTACTCGGTGTCGCGGTGTGTTAGACCATGGATTAAACTTACACCGGAATATTCCTTTAAATTATATATAGGCTGTCTAATTCAGATATTGGTGTAATATTATCTTACATCAAATCAGATCAAGCAGTCATGAAAACATTCAGTTATCATCGTGTAGGAGTTTTTTTAAATTCCTGAAAAGCAAAGATAAATGAAGATAAAAGTGCTTAACTTGCTCTAAATTTGATTCCAACCGATACAGAAACCTTTTATATACCTTACATCATTGAAAAAACTTCAAAACAATCTCTTTTTGGAAAAGAAAACACATTTTCTTATTGCAAAGGACCAAAATGCCCAGTGGCAGGAGCAGTTAAGGCTCATATTGGTACTTATGTGACTCATGTTTCAGTTATTTGAATGACACATTGTCAGAAGTTGTAGTCCTCCTTGGCTGTCCCAGAATCCTGTTTCCTCCACTGCTCCATGACACAAATTGTACAAGGCGTGGCCATGATCAACATGGATGGGTGTTTCCTTTTCATGTCCAGTCCTATTGTTACTGTTTGTTCCTTTAAATAATTGATAACTCAGTGGTGGCTGGAACACCCTCGAGCCCTGATTCATAGTTCCTAAAGTGGTGACAGGTGATCTAACTGTCATTCAATTACGTGCATTTAATGTTGACAGAGCTGTGAAAGTACACTTTAAAGATATGTCACTTTCTAGAACTTAAGCTCTTGGGCCTGCTCTCCATCCCTGTTGTACCTCTGCTCCAGACCCAAGTTGTAGCTGTTGTTTATGACTATATTGCCTTCAGACCGTTTCAGTGTGTGAAGCCCCATGGTGTCTCCAATTGCAAAAGACTCTTGTAAAGCCGGCCAAACGATGTGGAGGGTTAAATATTGAATGGTCCTCACTGAAGAATGCAGTGCAGCCTTTTCACAGTTTAACTACTGAGGTGATGACCGCCTCAGTTCTTTAACTTGCCCCAGAGCAGCTCCTTAACCTCTCCATTGAAGTGTCTGAAGGAAGGACATCCAGTTTATGATTATGTAGAACAGGAAAGGACGGCGTTTCTTTCCACTTTTAGGGGTTGTGACTAGGCATTTGGCATTCTTGAGGAATTACTTTATTGATTAATTTACAGATTAGTACCCTTAGTCAAAGCTCTTGCTCAAATTTTTACCTCTGTAGTTGTTCTATGGATTACCTCAAAGCAACAGATCTGGGATATAGGATCCCCCTATCTCACTGGTCAAAAAAACCACCACTAACATCTGGTTTATGTCTTCACTGAGAAAGGATACAATCTGTATTCATTCCCAGGTTGAATGACTCTGTCGTAGTCACAGATATTAATCGACAGCAGCTCCAATTTTTTTCACTTCTAAGTTAAGCAAGAAAACAATCAACGGATTAATTGACAAACTATTGTGGAGTGGCTAACTTTCTTATACATATTAAATTATGTAATGTCTTAATATGTGAGCTTAAGAGGTGTAAGGAGGTGGAGTTTTTTTTAATTCTTGTCAGAGCTAGCTAGCTGTTACCAGTCTATATGCTAAGATGAGCCAATTGGCTTCTAAGTGTCACTGCAGTATTAACAGTGTAAACCTGAGAGTGGTATCAATCTTCTCATCTTGACTCTTGACAAAAAAGTGAAAAAAGCTCGATCCTTTATGAGTTTTAGTTTTATGTAAGAAAAAGTGTTTTAAAGTAAGAAATCCTGAACTGCTTTTTCTCCTGCATTGCCTGTGTCAGCAGAGAGCTTGTGTTACTTGTTGTTATTGTTTCTTGGTTACTAAAGCTGTGAACCTTCAACCAAGAGCGTGAAAACGCGTTCTATGTCATTACAGAAAGTTAGATTTGTCAGTTATTACTGTTATGACTCATGAAGCAGGGCTTTATATGGTTAATATGGACGCCTGTACTTTCCTCTGACTAAAGTTGCTCATTGTGGAACTCTGGGTCTTTGCCCGATATATTTTTAGCATATGTGTCATGTTTTCTTTACCGCTCTGAATGGCCTCAGTTTATTGTGAGTTACCGTTGGAGGACTTACTTTGAGATCAGATATCACTCACTCGCTGGTTTCTGTTGGCTCGTCTGCTCCGCACATTCACATGTTCCATTCTCTGCTCGTTTGGTTTGGGTGTGTTTTTGCTAGGTGCCCCAACTGTAAGTGCTGCAAATAAAGATGTTGACTGAAGCATCCTGAATCAGAGGTGCTACTACCAGATTGTGAAATTGCTTTTAAACGAACTATCACTTTTTAGAGCATTTTATGATCACCTCTGCTGTAATTTTGTGGTTGTTTTCAAGAGTCTGGCCACAGCAGAATGTAGTTGATGATAGCGAGGGACTGCTGGGGCACTGCAGCTGAAAGGGGATCTTTGTTTTGCTGTGCAAAGCAAATGCAGCATTTTGCCTCCTTCCCCTGCTTTTTAGCTGTAAGTTGAAGCTGGTTTCCTTGTTGGACAATTAAATCCAAAAGTTTTAAATTGGAAGAAAATGTGGTATTACAGTTTGGCTGGGCAGTATATCTACATTATCTGTATGATATGAGACTATATATTGTGTTCTTACATTGGTAAGTGTTGCCCTTTCCTGGTTTTAAGGACTGCGTTACAGTAAAAAGATGTAATTTTATGCATTTACCGAACCGAATTCAGATATTTATATATCCGCCGATAAACACACATTGTTTTTGCAGTGATCCCTCAAACAGTTACAAAGATATGAAATGGAGGTAGAATATTTTTGCTCAACGTTAACAATGTCTAAGATGACCTCAGTGCACTGAAACAACAAACCTCACTGCTCTACCATTTTTTTCATTATGACCCCTTAAATTAGTTTTCATATCGTCGTATATCCACCTACATGTGCCGATTTTGATTTATCAGTGATCGGCCAACACTACATCAGTTGGGCTCTAGTTAAAACTATTGATATTGTTTTAAGATTATATTGCTCCGCTCTATTCTTAGTGTTTCACTTCATTCGTTTTCGTAAATCAAAGTCTGCCTTGCCACAGATCATGAGTTTAAATCCCAAGTGAGTCAACTCTGCTAACCTCACTTGAAAGCTGCCAACACATGGATGAAATGAAAGCGGGTCAACCTTGAATATCCACTGTCTAGACTGCTGTCTTCTTACAATACCTTGGACAGCACGATGGTGAGGCGCTTTCCATCCAATGCTGTGATTGGATTTGGCACCTCTGGCAGGGTTTAAGCCTGCTCAGCCTGTGCAGCTTCATCGGAATCGGTGCAGCTCTGAGTCACCAGATAGTCACCCAGACATCCCTTTTCCAGTGGGCGTCACTGAATTTGTTCACCACTGAGACTTACAATGAGCTGGAGATGAAAGATGTCACTGGAGGGCTCTGTCAGCAGGCTTTTTCTGTCTTCCCTCTGTGTCCACTACTCCCTTTGTGTCACTCTCACTGAGCATTAATAAGTTCAGTCAATACTTTGAGGGTCTGTGTCTTTTCATAACCCCCGCAAATACCAGACATGTGACATTATACCCACAGAAAAGAAAGTCAGTCTGTACATTACCTCAAAGCATCTATTGTAAATATTTTCGCATTGTTGGCCGACCTTTGTGTGAAATTCAGATGCCGTTTGCTGATTACTAACCAAACTTACAATACAGAATATTGTGCTGTTCCATTATGGGACACGGTTGACGTCATTTTTCTCTGCAGCTCACTGGTCATGTTATTTGTAATGGTTTTGAAATCGCACATGAGTCATTGGGGTGGATCCCTGTAAATGGACATTAATAGTCGATGCTCAAGAAGCAGGTTTCACACAGATGGGCCACTGCATTTGGTATGCACAGGCCGTTCTTATCAATGATTAACCAGAGTGCTGAAAGACTTGTCTTTTTTCTGTGAATGGTTGAAGTAGCTGCCATATTTAAGTCCTCTTCTTTTCACTCTATTCATTCATTATAACATCAATAGTGCCTCTGTTTAGCTTGGTGAGTCAGTAGCAGATGAAATGTTTTGATATGTCACTTCATGGCACTATTCCTTAAAATGAAAAATTTGAACTATCACTGGATATTTTTACCAAAAGTACATCAGATTTTTGCAACAGAATTCCCTTCAATCAGCCCATCTGGCTCTGAAAAAGCAGAGATAAACACAGAGCCCCGTGTGTTTACTCTGCAAATACACCCCCTTTCCAAACACACACACACACACACACACACACACACACACACACACACACACACACACACACACACACACACACACACACACACACACACACACACACACAAACTAAAGAAGTGCTCTATGCTTTACCTCGTATTGGTCCCTACCTGTGAGGAACTCTCTGTTGCTCTGGGTCAGCTTTTGAACTTTTCTCATGTTTTTCCACAGGTCAATGTTCGCGTCACCACCATGGATGCTGAGCTGGAGTTTGCCATCCAGCCCAGCACGACTGGCAAGCAGCTGTTTGACCAGGTACAGTGCACATCACTGTTTTGACCTATTAAAGTGTAAATCATGTGTTATGGAAGATTTTGAAAACAAAGCGATGTGGAATGATGAACTAATTGTAATCAAGTTTTGAGATCAATAAAAGGCAGCCAATCCCAGCTAAATGCATATTTACACACATATTCAGTACATACACAATGGCTCTCAGTAGAGCACATACCCATATATATATATATATATATATATATATATATATATATATATATATATATATATATATATATATATATATATATATATATATATTACTTGAAATTGATCAAAAATATTTTTGGTTTTACCATGCAAAAATCAACTAAAGCTTAAACAAAAAGTATGTACAAGATAGTGTGTCCAAGAAATCATATCATACAGTTAATCATGTGTACTTATTTTACTGACAACAAGGATTGTTCTCAGTCCTTCATCAGGTAAATGTTATTTAGACAAACAGAGTTTTTGATTAGACGCACCTGCCAGCAAGACTTTAAAAAGGCAATGAAAGTGTTTCTTAAACTTTCTCCAAACTGCTCCAACCTTTGGAATCATGCCAGATAACTGGACTGACGTCTCTAAGATAAATCTGTGTCAGCCGAAACTGTCTGCCCTCATTATCATCCTTCAAGAAGCTCTTTTTATTGATTACATTGAGGTCTTAAAAGTTATCTCCAACAGACGAGATTACTGGAGCTTTTGGCTTCAAGAGACTTTATCAGTCTTTGTCTTCCCGTTTAGCTTCGGGGATTGTTATGAATCATTTCCTGTGATTAAATATTGCAGGATGTGAACAAAGAACTAATAAAAACTAGTGATTAAATATTAGACATTGATGAGGTCTGTGAAGTAGTTCATCTCCATGCAGAGTAAAAGGTGTGGCCACAATAACGGAAACATATGTTCTTGTAATGTAGTTGTAGCTCCGTAGTGTAGGAGAAAATAAATAAATAAATAAAAGAATTGGGCAACCAGTGTAAAAAGTTAGTCAGGAACCCTGATTAATATTTGTTCATTACAGTCGAGGTAATTATGTAATAACTACGGGGTGGCAGGATGTCGTATTTTGTTGTTGATCCTTGAAGTTCCTGTAACTGGTCACTTACAGGACTGTTAAGTGATGGATTTTCTTTGCTCTTTTCCTTTCTTATTGTGAAGCTTAGTACCTTAAATCCAAATGTAGGTGACATGTCATTAGCGTGAGCTCCTCTGAGGCTCTGTGACAGCACCGGGGGAGGAAAGGCATTGTTTTAGCCACTTCCTGCACAACTCGTTTTTCAATAGCTAGTGTAGCCGACTGTGTGTCAAGGGGATTCACCCTTCATGTCAGCAGCACTGTTTAGTGCTTGGGTCAAAAAAAAATATGAATATGATCATTTTAAGCACAGTATCCTGAAAAATTAACTAGAATACCAGCCATATTCAATAGTGTACACTGTTTGCGTTTGGATGTTCTTTTGCTAGTGTTACAGTGATTTTGTTAAAGGATAGCTGAGGACCCAGATATTCGGTGTTCATGTGTCTCTATTTATAGCTGTTGGTGAATTCCCTAGCCCACTTGTTAGAATGACTCTCAGTGGGGTGTGCCTGAGATAATCACACTCCCTCCCCGTGATGGTGTCAGAGACAGTTCAGTGCTCTATTTTAGTGCAAAGATACAATTTGCTAATTTGAGCATGGGAAGCGGTCGACGAAGTGTCTCACCTTGTTTAAAATCTGAGTGCCGGCCACTCTCAGCTTGAGTGTTGACCTTTAGCTGTAGTGGTTGTGTCCCTGAAGTCTGTCAGCCGCCTGATTTAGTTTTAAATAGTTGCTTTGGCAGTAATCAGCTGTAAGGACACATGTAGTCTCATAGAGTGTTAAACAGGTTCTGTGGAAATGCTGAGTAACAGCAGTGAGCTCATTTTCAGGAAGAGTGCAAGGCCTGGAGTGGCCTGTGTGGTCAGCGCTGATCATAGCCTTTAGTCCCTGTCATTCTGCTCCTAAACTCGCTCTTATAAACTTTTGCCACCCTTGTACAGTTTCACTTCCATATGACTGTACACTGCTGCTCGTGTTCATTTTGCCTTGAGCTGGATCTAATGGAGGTTTACAGTAGATGTACTGGTTAGTTCTGCGTGTCCTCAGAGTCTGTCTAGATCCTCTCTTGCGCATTAATGTGGTCTTGCAAGGCTTGAAGTTGTAGCTTCAGCCACGAGAACTGGTTAGGATTGATGTTAAATAGCTGAGCAGCATTCGAAACAGTTCAGTAATGTCTTGAACTGAGTCCAAGTCAGAATAATCTGCCTGACAGGTGTCAAAATATGAAACTAGTTCACTAACACACCCAACCCACATGTCAAAGCTGCTTTCAGAAGTTGCTGCAAAGCTGCTCCAAGTCAGGAGAAGGACCATGTCCCATGATGGCTTTTCTTCTTTAGTGTTGTAGTAGAACTATTCTTAGCTATTCACCCCTAAAATACTGGCTTTGTAATACTCCCTTTACTGTTTAGTGACAATGAATGTGTGGTCTGACAGTAATAGACCCATTTCCTTTGGGCTAGGAGCTGCTGCCCCTCCACCAGCAGCACTCCCCACCACAGTCTTTGTGCTGGTGCCTGTTTGGGGCCCAACTGGGTGAACCCCTCCCTTCCCCTCAGTCAGTCGCTGGAGGACTTCACCCTCGTTATTCAGCCCAGAGGATGCAGTGCGTAATGCTGTTTCAGCCCAGAGGCATTCCTCTTTCTCACCGCACGGCCTGAGCTCCTATAAACCAGACAGGGAAACTTTCACTTTTCTGACAGATCGCTGCAGACTTCAGTCATGCTAACTGTTCTTCTGTGGCAATGCAAGTCAGTCTGAAGTGGATGGTGATGCTGTTCTTTTAGACAGAAAGACTTTGATTCTTCAACCTGCCTGCAAATGTTTCACTGAGTTTAGAGTTTTTTTTAATCATTGCCAGAACAAAGTAGACTTGTGCATCTGCTAATGACAGGAGAAAAACAGACACTAACATACTGGTAGCACTGGTGCACCATACTTTTTTATTTATGTGCACCAGCTCCCAATAATGTATTTTATTTGGAATTTCATTCACTCATTACACAAAAGCTTTTTGTTTTTTTTTCATTTAAATCACAGCAACACAAGAAGAAATTACAGTAACGTGTTTCAAAAAAATTTAAAATACTGCCTAGTTTCAGGTCCACCAGTGCGATCAGTTAAATTGTTTAATCATTTGACAGATTTTAACACACGCAACTGAAAAAGTTGCACCCTGACACAGAAGGAGTGTGGCCCCTTGACTTTATCTATGGATTTTTTTTCCCCCCAAGAGATACTTGAAACAAGCAATTTCCCACAATTGTATCAGCTAGTTTTGAAAAATCTTACAAAGCACTTCTTTTCAGTTTCCACAAACAAAATAAACAAAATCCCTCAACACTGAGGTGTCTGGAGCTTTTGACGTACACTGGAGAGACCTAACAGCAGCAAACCATTAAAGTCGAGGCAGCTCGCCAAACCAACCTGCTGTGATGTCAGTCCACTAAACCCATGTCCCCAGATTCAGATTTAATCCTCCTCTAATGAACCATAGTATTTCCAGGTTCCTTTGGCAGCAGGTTTTCAAAACATGTACAGCACATTATTAAAAGTAGTTTATTATCTATTTGTTAAGTTATTAAAGGTTGGTTAGCTGGCCCAGGAAAATAGTTTCCTCCTTGACAGGGCCGAGGTTTTAGCGTGCCTCTCCACTGTAGCTTCTCCCTTGAGAAAATTGTTCAGGTATCTGTAGGCCACTCTGTTTCTCTGCCTCTCGCTCCGTAGACCCCAAAGCAGAACCACCATGAAAGGGCTGATTGTTTTCTGAGGCCTTATGAGTTTCATTACAGGTGAGATTCAGGGTTACGGTTTAGTGCTCTCTCATTTCGGGCCCCTTCCAGTGCTTGTTGTTGTGGCACTAAACACAATCCATCAGAAAAGTTCCTGAATCCAAAGCCATTCATTTTTGCTCCCACAGGTCGGCCTACTCTGTGTTTTCTGTCGTTCAGTAAGGGGAGGGAGTATGATTTTAATTATAACCTTGGCTGGAGCTTAACATTGGGAATGGGCTTGGCTGGAGGGCCAGCGTGTTGATTCAAACTTCACCCAGGCAACTTAGCACCTCACCTGGTGACTGGGTGGGGAATTTGGCAGCGATGCATCTAAAAAGGGCTTGACACAGAGATCACCTCACTTAACGTCGCACACATAAAAACATGAATTCCTACACGTTGCTGTTGGAAAAATTGCTCAGCCTCTCTGAAGGCCATAAAGAGCCTCTCTGGTCGTTGAGGTTTTTCCTCAGGAGCCAGTGGAAAATGGTAGCTCCTCCTGCAGCACAAGTGATTATTCCAGATCTATGACTGGGTTTTCACTTTCTGCCTCAGTCACAAAACTGAAAAAAAAATAAATAAAAAAATAAATTGCTGGTCTGCAGAAGTGTTTCCAGTGTGGTTGAAATTAAAACTGGGTTCATAATCTGCTTTTTAGACGTAAATAATGAGGAGTTCGCCTTGCTCCAGGCGTCTCTGTCTGGTCCTGGAGTCAGAGACAGGATGCTAGTCATGCAACACGCCCTTGTTATACAGTATCACTCCTCTTCACTGGTCAGACAATAGGACCACTTTGTTTCAGATCAGCCTCCATTGTCCTTGTCTGTGCCATGGCATATTTAAAACAGACACAGATGTGAGCATGGTGTTTGGTAAGAGGGTCCACTTGTGGGGAAGAACTGAGCAGAAAACAAAGGATAACACTGGCAAAGATCCTTTATTGATGTGTTTGGGATAAGGGTTTTTTCAGGACAGAGTTGAGAAACCAAACTTTGTAAAAAACTGAATATCTACCTTTCGCTGTTAATTGTTGAATACCCACAGGTGGTATGTTTGTATGAAATCTGGAGTCTTTATTTTGGTGAATGTTATTTAAACTTATTTAAACAGTTGTTGTAAAATACCCCCGTGAAATATAAAAATGTATATGACAGATTTCAGGGCATTGAACCAACAAAAATTAATATTTTAAGAATCAGATGCAATGCAATTGCATATCCATCAGTGATGACAAAAGTTGATATCAAAAATCAAATAAAATCTTGACCTTAATATCTAGAGGCAAATCCAGCCCTAATTAGTAGGAACTGGGAAATGTGGTGATATTGTTTCCTCAATAGATTAGCCTAATCTATCTTTGATCATCAATAAAAGCCTCCAGTCTCACTAAAGTTGCCCTTTGACCTTCTTGATAGAAAACTGAATATAGTTGGGTTTAGGGCTTTTGGTCAGACAAAACCAGACATTTAAAGATGTCACGTTGCGATTCAGCAAAGTGTGAAAAACATGTTTCACCGTTTTCTGACTTTCTGTTAACCAAATGTTGAAACTTCCTGTCAGTGGTCTTGCTAAATTGCTTCAGGCAACAAACATAGAGTGTACTTTCATTCATCCTGGCAGTAGTAGCCTGTGGTTTGTATACCTAGCTTTGCCAAGTCCATACTCAGGCCTGGGAATGTGTAATACTATGAGGGTTGTTCACCAGATTAGTCTGGTACCTGAGTATGTCACCTTAAGGTTAGATTATTCAGGCCTTGCCAGAGTCTGTAAAGCGCTCAAAAGCCTTTTCATGTCTCCTCGCTCTGCTGGGAGAAAACTATCAGTGACTCATTTACATTCATTGGAAAAGTTACCTAATTGATTCTCATGGTTTGAAGGCATGCTCCTTACTCATTGGCTACGACATTTACATCATCATCTCATAGTCTGTTTTCCTGGAAGAACAGGCTGTGAACTATTTCAAGTAATTTAGTCATGCATCTGGTCCAATTTAGTGAAATTCCGCCATTTCATCTCAAATTATAATATCAATGCTGCATAAATGTGTCTGCCATGACAAATTGGAGCTATTATTGCATTAATAGGTTCCTGCCTTTAATCTATGAAGACGTTGATGGAAATAATATCAAGAATTTCTTCAGAGTTTTTTAATTCATCCTTGCATCCAAATGAAAAACTGACACTAAGGGCCCTATTTAGACGGTCTATAGCACAGCACTGGTTTGTTTAGGGAGTGTCCAAGTCCATTTTGCTAGTTAAACGGCAGATAATCTGGGCACAGAGTGTGACACATGGCGCAAAGAGGTGGTATTTGGACTCCGAATTAGTTCATTTGCTATTCACACAACATGAGTGCTGGGCATTTTAGTGTCAACTGTGTCAGTCTGAAACTAGCGAAGAAACTTGCACTGTGTGTCACCTTACACTGAGTGCAAAATAGAGCTTTAATACCTGTTCCCAATGTGTGTTTTATCGCAAAACATAATCGGCAACTATTTAGCTGATGGATTAATTGTTTTAGTCATTTACCAAGCAAAATTAGCAGGATGCAGCTTCTCAAATGTGAAGATTTATGGCTTCTTTTTGTCATTTATCAGAATTAGTTGATTGGACTTTTCATCAGACAAAACAAGACGTCATCTTGACCTTTTTGATTAATTTTACTGCATTTTTTGTTGTTTACATTTCATCCAGCAAATGATTAATGGATTATTCCAACAAAACTGAGTCATTGGACATGAAAATAATCATGTTTGTTGTAGTGCCATTGTATTCATAAGACTTAATATTTCTTCTTTTCTCTGTGCAGGTGGTGAAAACCATCGGCTTGCGTGAGGTCTGGTACTTCGGACTTCAGTATATGGATGGCAAAGGATACCACACTTGGCTAAAACTGGACAAAAAGGTAACATCCAGCTTCAAAAATACATATTTGTGTTTGATTTTTACTCATTAATCCTCTTTTAAATGCTCAGTACATTAGACACTTTCTAACACTTTTTTAATCATCAAAATTGTTAAAACTGTCAAGAATTGGACCACATAAGTTATATGATTTGCTTTTAAAATGTATTGATGTTGTTATTAAATTCAATTAAATTACATCATTTGATCATACACTTACATACCTACATTTCCTCTCGCTTTGCGTCTCAAGTATTTCCCAACTTCCCACCTCTCCTTATGTAGTTACATTCTATAAACAATAGAGGAGGAATGCATTCTTTTGAATGGACGATACAATCAGAGCCCCAGTGTTTGCCTTTCAGTCAATCAGTAGCCACCACATTACACTATGTAGCTATATATTCACATTCTGTATCGCGGTTCCACTTCCAACACAGCAGCTGAATTTATCTGGTTTCTGTCTGTGCTGGGAGGTCTGACCACCACTTGTAATCATCTGGAGGTGGATTATTTGACAAGAGTGTGAACTCTTTGTGAACCAAAGCTGCCTCAGTTATTTTCTGTTGTCTCTGAGTAAACACAAGTCAGTGTACCTTCACTAACTGTTATTCCTGAAGCTGCTCACGATAGAAGTTATGTCCAATACATCATGGATTAGAACAGTTAGGAAAACAGCCAGAGGTATGTAGTCCAGTTTGTCAATAGAAAGAATTCCAGATGTTAAAGATTGTGTTGTTTTCAGGTTTCTATATGGTTGACCAACCCCCGCAGTTTTTGGACCTGTGGGTTAGTAATCTCTTAAAGAGGAATTCCATCAATACTGCCACTCCAAGTATCTGGTACTACTTCACGTGAAAAAGAAATTATAAAATCTAAAATTGAAACAATTATTTGTTTTATCAGTTGTCAAACTATTGTCATTTAAAAAAAAAATGTTTCAAGCAAAAATATTTAATGGTTCCAGTTTCTTAATTAGGAGTATTTTCTGCTTTCCTTTGTCCTGTATGAGAGTAAATGAAGAGTCCTTGGCCTGTTGATTGGACAAAAGAACCAATATGGTTACATCACATTTATTTCTGGGAATTGTAATGGCCATTTCTTAAATGTTTTGACTTTTTCTAGATTAAATGATTACTTGTAAACATAATGGTCAGATTATTCGGTAATGACAATAATTGTGTGTTGCAGCCCTGATGAAATCCCAAACTCTTGTGACTCCAGAGAGAGCTAGTATGTAAAGTCTAGCACATAGCCTCAAGTCTCAAATTTCACTTCAGTCAGCATTGGTTTTTACGCTGAAGATTGCAGGTTTACAAAATTAAAAGCATCTTGAAGCATGAAGTCAAAAAGGTCAAAAATTAGGATACCAATATTCTGTAGTTTGCTACTCTTCTCCACTTGACGCTAGCAATTGAGGGCTACATACTCTTTTG
This sequence comes from Acanthopagrus latus, assembly GCF_904848185.1. Lineage (NCBI taxonomy): Eukaryota > Metazoa > Chordata > Actinopteri > Spariformes > Sparidae > Acanthopagrus > Acanthopagrus latus. The sequence goes on along the minus strand of NC_051060.1, from coordinate 12,672,646 downwards.
TCGGCATGACAGAAAATAAATCTTTGAAAGAACTTTTGGTGGTTGAATTGCATTGAGGGTAATATAGGTACCAGATTTTGTTTTTGATCAAGTTTGGTACTTTATTGGCTTGAGTGTGAGTCTAATACTGTTATAGGAGTATAAATCTAAATCGTCGGTATACTCTGATGAATATAAGCCATCACCTGACTCTCTACTGATACTGATTTGCTAGTAGACCAAGAGTTCTTCTATAGAATGGAACTGAAGAGGATGTTTCTAACATATGCCTTCCTGACTGAAACAAACTGATCTATCTAGAGAAAGTTGCCTCTTTGCACTTTATAATCATAAACAGGGGTCACTGAGAGAGAAAGAAAGCTTGCCTCAGTCAGCAGCAGCAAACTGTACACTGTGTGCTGACGCTGCGCTGCAGCTCATCAGCACAATGCCTCGCTCAAACTAGAATATTCCCGGCCCTATTCTCTCTATCAAGACCGCTTGGTTCCTGTTTCGAAATTAGAGGAAGAGGCACATTGTGTAAACGTATAATGTTGCTCAGACTTGTACCACTGTATCCAATGTATCCACACTACTTATCCTGAATATCCACTTTCTGTGAGGGCAGTACACACATGAAAGTTACAAACTATCCTGGCCCTCAAAAACAGAGCGAAACACAGAGTCTTGATGTTAACCTCATATACATCTATTAATGCCCAACTTAGTGCAATACAGCTTTCCTAGCTTGGTGACGTTCTATAAATAGTGTGGGAATACACTTATTTGCTTCCTTGCCAACAGTTGGATAAGAAGATTGATGCCACTTTGTTGTCAGTTGTTAATTTGTTGCTGGAGCCAAAAGCTGATTAGCGGAGCCTAGCATAAATAGTGGAAACAGGGAAACAGCTAAACAGGAGGATTTGAGACTATTTGCGACTGCAGGGCTGTCACTGCTCCTGCCAAAGAAATAGTCCTGCACAACACCCCCTTGCTCTCAAATGTATTTTACTGTATAGATCAAAATTCAGATACAGTGTGTTAGGTGAGCTTTAGAGGTGCTGGTGTACAACTTTCAGTTCCCCTCAAAAGAGCCGGGCTTGGTGTTTCCCCTGTTTCCAGTCTGTTTCTATTCTTTTAATGCTAATGATGTTGTAATTCTTCTCCAGGTGTCGTCCCAGGACGTGAAGAAGGAGAACCCACTGCAATTTAAGTTTCGGGCCAAGTTCTTCCCAGAGGATGTGTCTGAGGAGCTGATCCAGGACATCACCCAGAAGCTGTTCTTCCTGCAGGTGAAGGAGGGCATCCTGAGCGACGAGGTTTACTGTCCACCAGAGACGGCCGTGCTGCTGGCCTCCTACTCTGTTCAGGCCAAATTTGCAGATTATACCAAAGAAGTCCACCGGCCTGGATACCTCCTGTCTGAACGCCTGCTTCCACACAGGTGAGATTTGCCAAAGATTCAGCTTTGTTAATTAAATAATATATTGATTAAAAACCAAGATTTTATGTAGTCATACACTTGGCTTATTATACTGATACAATTGGGTTTCGAACTGGCAGACAAAAATGTGTTGCAATGGGTAATTACTGAATAAATAGACACATTTTAAAGGAAAAAGGAACTAAAAAATGTTGACTGTGAGCATGAGCTGCACTCGTCAGCACTGGTTGAACCTGCCGCAGAGAAAATCTTCTCCACCCTGGAATCCAAAGAAACAAAAGAGCAGGATGATTTATGCAACGATTGTGGTGTCTAGATAATGAGTCAAAAACATTTGAATCATGTGTGGGTGTTTTTTGCGCAATCTCTCTTTACCAGTGCGTAAAGTTGGCATTGCAGCAATCAATGCAATTCATTCAAAACACGAGGAAACGAAGATAACGGAGCTGCATTCAAGCACTCAAGAGGAAGATCAAAGCTTTAGTACATCATTAATCATGGTGCAGGCCACAAAGCAGCGTCAAGTGGCAGCATGCTTTTGGTATTTTCGACTATTAACAAGGTACATTATTGGGTGTCGGGGACTGGTGACAGCGATACATCGCTGTATCAGCTCCTCTTGACTAGTGTAGAAGAACTGACAGTTTGGGGAAACGGGTCCAGACTGTCCATTACCAAAGACAAAACTATTATACCCTTCAGGAACAAGGATTTGGGTATGTGAAAACTCAGATATGCTGCCAAGGAAATCATGTAAAGTCATTACATACGTCTCCTTTGTCCGGAAGTTGTCACCATCTGGCATTGTTGTTCATTTACGCTGCACGAACAACAAAAACTGTGTAGGACAACATTAACAGCTTTCCTGTTTGATGTGCACAAGGGGACTGAAATCAATGTGTCTATTATACGCTTTCTGTCACCTTCAGATGGTTGTATAAGGAATAAAGCAATTGAAAAATAATCGCAGTGATGCTTTTAAGTATCAGACATTAAAAGTGGAATATACTGTCCATATATGAAGCCAAAAGGTGGCCAAATCTTAGTATTGCTAACCTAATAAACCTAATTTCATTAAACAGATCTTCTTCTGTACTCATTTAAAACTGTACTATTTGTATTTATTCTTCATCTAATCTGGTAGTCTTATTGAGATTAACATCTCATTTACAAGAGTTGAGAAAAGAAAAACCTTCACAAGCACACAATCAGAATAAACACAACAAGGAATTCATTTACAATTACAGCAATCATGAAAAACATCAGATAGCTGAGCTTTAAAATCTCCAAGGAGAATGTACGTCAGCCTCCACCTTGAAGGTAGCCTGCTGCTCATTCTGTTTAAAAGCTGCATAGCACCTGAACCCAGTTAATTCCTGCATTACTGCAGACACAAAGAATATAGAGTGAAATAAAAAAAATGGAAGTAAAACATACAGAACAGCATTAAAAGAGGTTTATTAGATTCCAGAAAGGGTCATTTAGGTGTCTCTGAGTTGCAGTGCCACACTTTGCACAGTGCAATGCTTGCACGATAATAGAGCCTGTAATATTTATCTAACCAAAGCCACATATATCAGATAGTTTTGTGTATTAGTGGTCTCTATATGTATGTAGCTGATCTGTTCTTCTTTCTTCTATCTTTGTACAGAGTCCTGGAGCAGCACAAGTTATCCAGAGAACAGTGGGAGGAGAGGATTCAGGTGTGGCACGAGGAGCACGGCGGCATGTTAAAGTGAGTGTGTGTCTCATGTTGTAACACTTGTGAAATAATGCGCTGTAAAATAAAAATGATAACATATTGTTGTGCTCTGTCCACCCTTGTAGGGAGGACGCTATGCTGGAGTACCTGAAGATTGCCCAGGACCTGGAAATGTACGGCGTTAACTACTTCGACATCAAGAACAAGAAGGGAACTGAGCTGTGGCTGGGAGTGGACGCCCTGGGACTCAACATTTATGAGAAGGACGACAAGTAAGCGCTATATTTTGACAGAAACAACCCTGCTGGTAGTGTCTGTTGTGGCCCTTGTTTTGTGCTGCTGCAACAGTTGCTGCAGCCCTGTGACACAGAGCTAAACTAGCTGGGCCAGGTCCACGTCTGTGCTTAATCACCGTTCTTGTTCCTCTGCAGACAGTATGACAGGAATAACAATGAAGGCTGAAAGGAGAGTCTTTGGGAGGAGATTCTTTAAACACAGCCTTGAATATTTAAACTCAGCAGTTTGCTTTGATCTGTTATGTCTCTTCAGTAGAGCTGCAGTGATTAGTTGATTTAAAGAAAAGAAGCTGCAACTATTTTGAAAGGCTTTGCCGCTTTTCTTTATTTTTGTAAGTTTTTGAAGAAGCAACTTGAAGATGCCACTTTGGGATCTGAGAATTTGTGATAAGCATGTTTCACATTTCATAGACTAAAACATTAATAATTTATCCCTAAAAATAATTGTTGGTTGCAGCCCTGTTTTTCAGTGGTGCTTTATTTGCAGATCCCTCAAGCTTAAATAATCTGCTTGTATTGAGTTTTTTGGACACACATTTGTAACATAATGTTTTAAGTGATCATGTTTTTGCTTCTTCATATAATTGTCCTCTCGAAGATTAATAGAACAAGCAGGACATCTTTTGCCCACACCTTTGCTTATACAGGCACAAATACTACTTTAGTTTCTGCTAATTGATAAAGACTATCTCCCGAAGCACAAAGCACGTTAGTGTAAAATATCTACTGTACATTTGCAGACCTCATTTCTCCCTTTGCCCTCAACTCTGTGCTTCAGTTCACCCACACAATGTAACAGAAAAAGTAAATATTCCTCTTTTGTGCTTGTTTGTTTTGATGATTGTGCTTCAAGGACAACCTACTTTTTGAGATCTGTGGGAAGGCCTGTGTTACCAGAATCCGGCCTGTTGTGATTGCCAATTTGTTTATAGGGCAAGACACTTTGGGAGGTAATCACCCTGTATTTGGTGAAATGAGCTCTGAAATCTCCTGTGGCTGGTGCCCTCGTCTGTGGGGTTACTGGAGTGAAGTGCACCGTACTATAAGAGCACTTCATCCCAGGTGACTTGCCTTTCAGTCACTGACCCCATGCTGGAAACCCTTCCAGCCGTACTTTCTGCTTTGGCTGGGATTGTAGCTCTTCCCAAATTAAACCGGCTGCACTGTCAGCTTTCATGCAGGTGTCTATTGAAAGCAGAGTGGTCCACTCTGTCTGTGGGATAAATGAATACAGCAGAGTTGGTGACAGCTGAGGCCTCTCATTACACCTTTGTTGGCTAATTCTTTGTCTTGTCTTGGCTCAAGAGTTTCTTCTAAAGTCTAAATGTTTTAATTACAGTAACTGCCATTGTGTGAAAAAGCACACGCAGTCTCTCATTTAGTGTGGTTGTCTGTTTGCTGAGGTATGAAATCTCCAACAACAGGGAGAAACACATTGTTACAGAACATACCAAGTCCTTGTGCGAGTCTGGCTCTTTATGTGCTCCCTGGGATCAGCAAAGAAATGCCTCTCCTCCACGGTGCCCTCTGCTGTAACCATGGCCACGCCGACTGGTTTTTCAAGCTGTGTGGCACTTAAGAATGCAAGGCTAACCTACAACACTGTCTCTCCAATGAGGGCAGCTGGCCCACAATGCAGCAGTGCAGCCAAGGCTTCGCCGAGGAGCAGTCTAATTCTGGTTTAACTCCTTGTGCTCTGTTGAACCACAGCAATGCTCAGTTTATAAGACAGCTCTAAGAGGCTCTCTTGAGCCGAGGTTTTGTCGTAACAACTATCAGTCACTCACTCAATCACTTTTCAACCATGAAAGTTGAAAATTTCCACTGAATTTGGAATCTGAAATGAATATATGAATATTTTCTTACATTTTCTTCTTCTCGACTTTAACTGAGTCTGATCTAACTTTGGCATCTGTTCAAGATGTTACTGCCACCCACAAATTGTCAGGATGATATTCATAAAGCACAGCATTTGAAATTGACTTTATTAAAGAATGTGATTAACTGTTTCAAATGGCTCTTATAACATATGTTATATTCTTTCTGACAATGTTCGACCTTACACATTAAATTGTGCTCATTGTTGACTGTTCTTGGTGCTTTCTTACTTTTAGGAACTTGGGTATCTACCCAGCCTGCAACAGTACTTGAAACTGAAAAACAGCTTTTATTCCTTGTGTATTTTGATACTGTTTCTACTGGCTGATCAAATGCTGATATTCCCCACAAGTTCCCTCTAATACAGTAATACACTCACAATCCAGTTTCCTTTCAACTCACCACAGTGTCTTTCCATTTCTAAATCACTGCAAGCTGTCAGTTAAGTTTTATTAACAGCATCACTAATACAGTATTTTGTTTGAACACGAATCCATTGATAAAGCACAGCTCAGTAAACCGCAAGACCCGATGGAAAAATAAAATTACTGAAATAACTTCTACATTGTTTCCTCAATTCCTCATGCATGTGTCAGGATCAATAATTGAGCGAAATTCCAGTTCAGTCAGTACGGTTTCACAGCAGAGTTTTGCTGCGAGGTTGATGGCTGGCTTCCTTTCTAGATTAAAACACTATCGGTTTGTCAATGTTTACAGTGCTACTTTGTATTGTGCTGAATGAGATCGGCATCCATTCAGTTTGTCTGGCACAATAGAACGGCAAGCCACACCCCAGATTCATCCCTCGAACAACTACATGCCCGAACAGTGGATACAGAAATCCACATTGACATTCAACCTGACAGAGATTTATTCTAACACTACAGTACATACAAGTGAATTGACTGAAATGAATGTCAGTAACTCTTTGTAATTAATATCTACATAACATTTAACTACACTGCTCTTGATTAATCTTTTAGTGGACGAGCCTTCGCTTTGCTTGTTTTGTCTGACAAACAGTCCAAAACCAAAAGATATTAAATTTACTTTTGATTTTTTTGTGTCTTATGTTCACTGAACAGGTGCAGGTTGTTATAATAACAATAAACTTTCTGACACAAGTGTAGCTCAGCATGCTTTACATCAAAGTATATTAAAAACATTTGAAACATCTAAATTAAAAGATAATGTCAGTGAGAATGACCAAAGTCACGATTAAAAACGTCAGACTTAAGACTCATCCTAAGATGTTTGTCCGTGTCGTCTTAACTGGTGATCACTGACTCCTGTAATGTTCGAGAGCAGAGTGAGGGACAGATTCCTAGCTATGAAGGCGTTAAACCATTTAGATCTCAAAATCAATTCAAAAAGAGACAGGAAGCCAATGCAGAGGTGCTAAACAGGATGTAATGAGCTCCCGTTTACTTGTTGGTAGCAACCCAAGAAACATTTGAAAGTTACACAGTGTCTGTGGCACAAAGATTTTGCCTCAGATTGAATCTCTTTTGCCAGAGTTTTTAGTGTAATTTAGTCTCCTGGTAGGATCAGCACTAATAATGGTAATTATGGTTTTGTCCTTGTATATTTCAAATATTTGGTGCACAGTGACAGTCCAATATTTCTGGGTCAGTCTCTTAAATGAGTCAGACTCTTGGGTTCGTCAGGCACTAATGATAGAAACAGTTGGAGGTCATCCACATATCTTTGTACATTGTGCAGTTGTATAATTTATCTGATTGTGTACTCATTGCAGTAATGTCAGGGTTATGATAAGTACTCTAAAATTATATTTTTTTTCCATCAAAATAGATCCCATGATGATGGTTTAACCTTCATGTTTATGTGCTTTCTTCCTCAGATTGACCCCAAAGATTGGCTTCCCCTGGAGTGAGATCAGAAACATTTCCTTCAACGATAAGAAGTTCATCATCAAACCCATCGACAAAAAGTCTCCGGTGAGTGAAATTCAGATTTTATACATGCTGAAAATACCCTCTCCCTTTTATAGTCCAGTTTAAGAGTTCTTGTTCGTCTTCAGATTAATTGAAGCTTTCAGGGCAGATGAGGTTGCAGTGGGTGCCTTTATTTAAACTCTCTGCTTCCGTTTTACCTGTGGCATCATGTTTCTCTGTAGTGGAGAGAAGAACCATTAGACATATCCTCAGTCCGATCTAGCATACAGAACAGGCGGGGATACTTTTCAGGCAGTGCTATTAGTGAGGGACCCCAAACACTCACAAAAGTGTACACCTTATCTTGGTTGGTCCGGCTATTTTGCCTTCAGTATACTGTTTGTCAGAGTAATCTGTATTAAAAGCTTCCCTGCACCTGCTCAGAGCTCCAACTAAAGTCTTTGTCCTTTATCAGCAAAGCACAACAAAAAGGCATGTGAACACTTTATTCAGCCTGTTGTTCACTTGACCCCTCTTTCTTATTCCTCCTGTCTGTTTTTCTCCACATTTCAGGACTTTGTGTTTTATGCACCGAGACTGCGCATAAACAAGCGCATCCTGCAGCTGTGCATGGGCAACCACGAGCTGTACATGCGTCGCCGCAAGCCGGACACGATTGAGGTGCAGCAGATGAAGGCCCAGGCCCGAGAGGAGAAGCAGCAGAAGCAGATGGAGAGGTACGCAGTCGCATGGAAGCATGTATATGTGCAACGCAGATTTAGATTTCTTCCTGTTGTGAGCAAAATCTTATTTAATTAAAGTTTTGATTTTAGCCACTTTCTATTATTTATGGCTTAAACGTGGAGATCTTTTTTTAGGAGGGCTGTTCAGAAATTTAATATCACTGTTAACACAGTGAGACAGAGCTCCATGAAGATCAAGGCCACCTTCTCACCCCCTTCTCTGCTGTCTGAAGCAGCTTCACGAATGGCAGCTTCTGTTCACAGCCACTTTAAATTCATGCATTTCAAAATGCAAAGTGAAACCATGAAGTAATAATGCAGCATTCCTTCTAAAATACGGGAAAGCTGCTTCCTGAATCGGCTGAACTGAAAGAGAGTGGATGTTGACCCAGTCTCAGCTCCAGCTGTCGGCCCACTGTCTGCTCCGTACAGCTGTTCAAACACGGTGATGTAATGCAGAGCAGACAACAGAGTAAATACCAGTGGGAGAGCCATTAGATCACAAGGCCCCAGCAGACAGAGTTAGGGTTCGCACACAGTAGCTCACAGTGGTCACTGTGTTACAGTTACGAGTCCCTTATGATTGGTTCACTTAGATTTAATTGAAGCCCCAGGGAGATGTCAGACTGCTGCTGGAGCAAAAGTAAACCAGTCATGTAAGGAAGTGTACAACAGAAATATTTTAGTCCACTGAACCTTTTTGCTTGATTTTTTAAATATAAATCTACTGTATATTACAAGTACAAGGCTCAGTTCCACAGAGCATGAATAATGGACAAATCATTATTTGAGTATTTAGTATTAAATAACAAATACATTTAAACAACAAAGGCTTCCCTAATTTACAGTGTGTAGAGAAAATACTTTGAATATAGTCTATAGTTTGACTTCAGTATTTTGCTATGGAATAGCAAAAAAATCAGAAAATTAGTTGAACAATTTTGATAATTGACTCATTTTAGTCTTTTAATGACAATTTTTAAAAAAAATCTGTCAGTGAGGATATGTTGCTTTAAAGTTGATAAACAGATTGAAAAATGAATCAAGAATAATCTTATCCTCCTGCTTCTCAAACATTAATTTATTTTATATATTGATATAAAGTAATGGTTAGTTGCAGCCCTACTTCTTAGTCTCATATATCACTGTCAAGTGGACTGTTGTTCTCATTTTAAAGTCTAAATAGTTAATTAGAAACATAATTGACAAATTAATTGATAATTAAAATTGTTGTTTGTTACAGCCATAGACAACATTTCAAACCAGAAAACTAATCTCCAACTATTTCCTGAATTAATTAGTCTAAGCATTTTTTAAGCCAAATGCCACAAATTCACTCATAATGTGAATAATTTATATGTTCTTTAATAGTAAATGTAATGTATTTGGGTTTCTTTTTCCACAAAATATCCTATTTGAATATTTGAACTTTGGCTTTGGGACCTTTTATGCCAATTTGTCACTTTTTACTGGCGTTTCATTGGCCAAACCATTGTCAGTTGATGGATATTGAAAAAAAAAGTTACATTCTGTCTTCATATAGGTTAAAATATTTTTAAAAAATATTTCTAGCAGCTTCATACCACCTTTCACAGAATTGTATCTAAACACTGTAATTTAAGGGAATCTTGTTGCCAAAATCTTGTCTATGTTGTGCATTTTCCTCTCCGGCCTGACCTGATATATGTGAGATAAACAGAACTTCCATGAGAGTCTAGTATACTTTGTTTGACCGTTAAAGACGATGCATATTTTGCACAGTGGTAACACGGCAGCCTGGGCAATCCACGCTGTAAATCTGGGCTCGTTAGTCTGTGTGGGGGCTCACTGACAGTTGTTAATCAGCCGTAGCTATGCAGCAACTATGTCAGCTCTCATTGTTGACTCACGCTGTCTGTGTCTTATCTGCAGGGCCCAGCTGGAGAACGAGAAGAAGAAGAGAGAGGCCATCGAGAAAGAGAAGGAGCAGATGGAGCATGAGAAGAAGGAGCTGATGATGCGGCTCTACCAGTACGAGGAGCAGACCAAGAAGGCGGAGAAAGGTAAGCCAGGCCCTCTGGCGCTTTTAGTGAGTCATACGTAAGTTAACCCGGACAAACCAGAGTGTGTGTGAAGACAGACTGGTTGTACATGTGAACAGGTTATGGATGCAGGTTACATGTTTTGTAAACAACATGGATGGTGAAAGCTTCAGTTGACAGTCGACAGTATGAAGCCTTGTGATTAGCTATTTTCTCAATTTTATTTGGTTCAAATCAGGAAAAAAACTACCAATGAGGTTTGAATTCTTACTTCCAGTCTTTCCTGTTTGTGCTAATGATGTCTCGATTAGACAGCAAAAGCTGTAAAGCAGAAACCAGCAGTGTTTTTGTTTTCTTTTAAATTCAACCATATGAGCACCTATTGTTGAAAAACTGATATACAATCAGCTACTGGGCATATAAAATCATTAAGCAACTCTGTGGCTTCCTTTTTTGTAATGATTAACATGTTTACTGCCCATAAATTAATTTAATACAGTCATGGACTGAGTTTCATTGCTCAGGATTGTTGGTATTTGCATCTAATTAGACTAATTAGACTCTTGTCTCTATATTTTAGCTTCAACTGTATTTTCAGAAAGACTGATTGTTTCTAGATTAGAGGAAAATATTAAAGGCGTGGCTACTGTTGAATTATAAACGGCAAGGTGTTGTAGATAATAACAATAAAGTATTATAACAACTTTATAAAACATCCTTAAATTCAGACTTTACATAGGGCTGTGACTGACAAAGCAATGACAGGAAACTTAGGAAGACAAATAAAAGGAATTGAAGAAATAAAAACACTGTGAAACCCCAACATCATATAAGAAGCTTTAAAGGTCTAGTGTGGATTTAGTGGCATCTAGCTGTGAGGATGCAGATTGCAACCAACTGAACACCCCTCGTTTCACCCTTTCCATAGGAGCCTGTTACAAAACGCAAACGATACAAAAGCCCCTCTCTAGAGTCAGCTTGTCCATTCATGGCTAATGTAGGAACATAGCAATGCAACGTGGCGTGCGCCATCTCAGAGGACCCACTCCAACCATTTACATATTTTTTTTTTTTTCAGTGGATGGATAGCTTATTTTTCTCATAAATTCTCACGAAAAGACAAAAAACAATAATAAATTGATCCACTCAAGAGTGCTGTCCATGTGGCCAAATCTTATTTCTCTGTCACTGAGCTCCATTTTTGTCTAAAATCCTGTTAAAACATTGTCTTTGTTTTATTAACTTCATGATTCCCTTGTTGTTGTGTCAGAGCTGCAGGAACAACTCCAGAGAGCCATGATGTTGGACCAGGAGCGGAGGAGAGCAGAGGAGGAGGCAATTCGTCTGGAGTCAGAGCGTCAGGCTGCCTTGGTGGCTAAAGAGGAGCTGGCCCGCGAGGCTGAGAACCAGAAGAAGAGTCAGGAGCAGCTGGTCAGTATTTTAATGACATCATTCAATTATTTAAAGTTAAAGCTCAAGTTGGCCGCCAGCTGAAGTCTTTGCGAAGTGTAGCTTTTTGGCAGAGCAAGTTCTTTGGTGTTCGTTTGGTGTGTCAGGGCCTTTAGGCTACGCTGGTGACTACAAAATGTCACCTGAGTAGATAATGACTGAATTGTCCTTTTTGGGTGAACTTATTCTTATTTGAATGGACTAAAGAGTGCATTTCCAGGATTCCCAAATGTACAACCTGCTGTTATTTTACGTTATAATTTAAACTTAAACACAACAGATTTTCTAGCAATGGCAGAACTGAGTCTGCACATTTTTTCCAAGACAGGACAAATTAAAACCTTTTGCAGCTGTTTTTCTGTCCAGTCACATTGCAGACTGGTGTATTCAGCAGTGCCTGGCTGCTGTAGCTCCAGACAAAACCACTCTGTTGCGTCCAGCTGGACCACACCCCGTTACTTCAGACTCACCGCCCCCCTCAACCCAAGCTGCTTGGCTGTGGACCACCCACAGCACTGCACGCTGCTGCCTCGTTCACTTTAACAACCTCAGACAGTAAAGTTGTGGTTCCACATTGAGCCACAAACACCAGCAGAGTTTTATCAGACAGACACCTGCTGTGACACCCTTTATACTTAAACCCTATTAAGACGCTTAAGTCTCTATACAACACCCACTGACTGACTGAAAAAGAGATGCTGGAGTCGTATCAGCATGTTTTTGAAAGCATGTAACTTATTGACAATAGTACACTGTGTCCCTGTGTGTTCACTGAGTGAGCAGTTTTCCAGCGGAACACCTTTCACATAATTTCACGGCCAAGTTGCTTCACTGTTGGCCAGTCTGTGTGGTTCAGTGTCTTCACAATGAACAGATCCAGCAGGTGTACCGTTGAACACTGAGCCTCCGGTTAGCTCAGTCTGGTGAAAGACAAGCTGTTCACATTGTTGTGGTGGTGAGAAGGAATGTACAACAACACCCACAAAGACTGCACAGGGTCTGGTTACATTTCATCAGCAGGCTCTGCTCCACTATTTGCATATTCATGTTATTCTTTTTCTCTCTGAGCAGTGATTCATTTGTACAGTAACATTAGAGTTACAATTTTGCATATGAAAATTGACTGTTTTTAGCTGTCAGGAAGTGGTCATAACATACTGTAGAGTTTTGTTGCACATTTTCAATTCTCTCCTTGAGATCTGCACTAAATTGGGATGCAAACTAAATATAAAAATAATTGTATTCAGTGAAAAAACTACTCCCTTTATTGATTTGTCGAAACAGCCACTTTGACCTGTCAAAAGTCTTCCTGAATCACACAGATGATATTTTACATTTACATTTAGAAGTAGAATGCTACTAGAGAGAGATGTAAGATATGTGCTATAAGTACTACATCATACTACAGTAACTACAGTGTTAATAATATTGACTAGTATTTCAGTTTGTAATTGCTGACAGTAGTTAACAGTATAAATAAATGAAACAAACAAATCAACTGATTCTGCTGATGTGCTAGCTTCAGCAGAATCCCAAAAAAAATAGACAGGTAAAAAATGCTTGTGCAAAGAATGAAGATCCAGACTCATTTACAGAGCGATATCTTTACCAAACCACATGAATGAATTCTGGACTATTAAACGCAAGTTTGTTTATACGGATGGTGCTATCTCCTGCGGTGCTGCTGTTCCCTCCATGCTGACCGTCGGACGCTTCATTTATTATAAGTGTCCTTGGGTACCCTGAAAGGTGTTACGTAAATTAAATGTATTATAATTATAATTAAATAAGTGTTTCTCCTGTTTTGATTAGGCTGCAGAGCTAGCAGAGCACACAGCCAAGATTGCTGCGCTGGAGGAAGCCAAGAGACGCAAGGAGGAGGAGGCCAGCACATGGCAGCTCAAGGTGAGGCCTTTAACCACAGTGTACAGGATACGGGAGGCTCACTCAGAGCAATAGATTTGTTTAGACATTTTCACTCACCTGTCCTGTGAGTCTGTTTGTGTTTGATTTTACACCTAAAACAAATCATAAAAGGAAATAATAAATGTGGATGGGACAGTGAGGAAGAAATCTGATTCATAGACAAATAAAAGTAAACTGACTCCTCTGTTCTCACCAGGCCATGGAGGCCCAGGACGATCTGATCAAAACCAAGGAGGAGCTGAACACGGTGATGACGCCCCTGCCCCTGCTCCCTCCACCTCCCCCGATGTACGACAACATGGACGACAACAGTGACAGCGAGGAGAACACCAGCACGCACAGCGCCGACCTGCAGATGGAAGGAATCAATGACCACCGCAACGAGGAGGATCGTCTCACCGAGGCTGAGAAGAACGAACGCGTCCAGAATCAGCTGAAGGTGAGGACAGAAAATTAACACCTCGCACAGTCAATCATCTTCAGCATGCACATGCATTTAAATGAGATATTAGAAATGTCTCTTAATATTTAGCCGCATTCTTTTTCACATGGGTTGGTTAAGAGATGAAATTGCTGACATTAATAAGCCATTACTGTACGTGTTTATCTTATCTGGTGTCACAAAGAGGTCAGAAACTAATTACCACTGACCTGTTTTATATCCACAGCGAGGAATGAATAGAAACAGGAAATAAACACACAGTTTTTAGTGTACAATCAATGAAGAGGAGGTTAAAAGGGGATAGTTAAAGTGTGATCCCTATGCTACATTCAGTTTTTACTGGCAAACTGCTAAAATAGATTGACAAGGACAGAAAACACAGTGGGACATACACTGATGACACTTATTTCCCAATGCCCCCAGCATCATCTTGCTCATTTAAAAATCAGTACTCCATTGAACAATGGATGCTACTCCGTGCAGCAGCGGGGCCAGCACAGAGTAGCAGGAGTCATAGAAACACGTGATGAGAGTAAGGACAGCTGACTGACAAGATGACGGTGGACGATTTGCTGTCAAACCAAAAAGCAGAAGCACTTACTTGGCAATAGTTGGGATTTAAACTTACTGATAATAGAGTGGTGTATTTTTTGGTCCTAATCCCTGTAAATCATTTAGTATTTTTGCACATCTGTTTTGAAGTCTGAGGTTTCTTTTTAACTGGCTGTCCGTTAAGTGCCTAAAATAACGTCTGCGGTTACCACAGGCTTAAGATATTTACTTGTTTTGTTCTGTAACATAAAATACATCATTAAATGTCTCACAATTCAATTATAAAGTGGCTAAATGAGACTACAGAGGTTGTCAGGGACATTAAACATCATCACAGTGAACACAGAGAATCATCTACTCTCTCACTCTAGCACTATTCTAACTAACTTTACAACTTGTAGATTGAACATTTCACAGAAAACATGTATAGTAACTATGTAGTAAGAGACTTACTGGTGGTGATGTTTAAGTCATGCGACCACAATGCAGGAGTTCATAGTCTGAAGTTAGCTTTTTACTTGTGGTGATTTAATTTTTGTTTTGAAAATCACCAAAGTGTTGTTCATTCGTGAAGATATTCTAGCTGAACAAAACGTACAAGTATCATAAACTTCTGCCAGGTCGGTCTGCTTTCCTTTCACACCCTAAATGAAGTGTAGTGTATCTCATGCCTCTTCTCCTTCTCTGCCCTCAGGCCTTGACCTCAGAGCTGGCACAGGCACGTGACGAGTCCAAGAACACCCAGAACGACCTCCTTCACAGTGAGAACATCCGGGCCGGCCGAGACAAATACAAGACCCTGCGACAGATCCGACAGGGCAACACCAAGCAGAGGATCGACGAGTTTGAGGCCTTATAAGAAGTCTTCGGCCCTCAGCCACTCGCCCTTTCTGATTGGTCACTACATGTCGCTCTTTGGCTGACACACGTCGACACACGCAAACTCATGTAAAACACACATCAGTTGCAGACTAAACTGGAGCAGTATAAGCACAGCAGAAGCATCACTCAGAGACACACTCCTGTTGTGAGTTTGTCTGGCGGTATGCAGGGCTTTGCAAATCCTTCGAAGAAAACTTAGTGCCAAAACCTCTCTTCTTAGTGTTTCAGATATTTTTGGTGTATTTGAATGTGTGTAATTTGATCAACTCAGACCAAATCATTATTGTTTTTATCCAGAGGTGAGATGAAGTAAGGGGACTAGCAAAAATTTTAATATTATTTCATGATGTGCACATACAATATGTAATCAAATCCTCGCTTTTTGATGTTTGTCATTTGTTGTGTAGGAAGACAAGGACAGTTCGTCGTTTACAGCGACCACTCAGAAAGGGGGAAAATAGTATAAGCAGGAAAATGTATGTTTGTTTTTGTTTTCCATTATATTTGAACACTTCCATTTATGTTAAATATTGCTATACAGTAGTTCAAATCATGCCTAGTTTGATATTTATACTGTATATGGGACATTAAAAAGGGTATTTCATCTTGGTTTGTATATTTTTGCTATCTACTAATGAAAACATTTAATGTTTTAAAGGTTTTATATATTGACCAAAATAATAGCAGTCTTATGTTCCAATACGTTTTACTTTAGATCACTAAATTAAAGAGATTTAATTGTAAATTATTATTTTTTACTGTAGGAAATATCCAGCTACATGCCATTAAATCAGTAAAAGAGATTGCTCTTTTTAGGTACTTTTGAGTAGTTTTTTTGCCGTGCAGTTCACAGCATGCTGAGGAATGTCTTTACCCTTGGAGCACTGTGTCAACTGGGACACGGTTTAATATATTTTATTTCTCTGTTCTGTGTCATGTTGTCGTTGGGTGAGAGTTGAGCATGTGTTTGCATGCTTTTACCCTCCTAAGTGGCCTTTCTCTCTGACTGTCCCTCTGCAGGGTTCAGGCCCAGACAGTTGGTCCACATCTCTTAGCCAAGGTGCATAGTCTAGAAAATGTGGATGTTACGTTTCTTAGTGTTAGACCCCCACTGAGGATAAAATGAGGGTTGAGGTGAACTTTATGATGAGTTTTTATTTTCTAGCTTGGTCATGATGGATTGACTCAGACAGTATAACACAACAACATCTCACTCTCCTCTCTGTGGATGTGGACTAGAGTAGCATCTACTGACACTGTAATGGAAACACACAGCTCCGCTGGCCTTTGTATATGAGCAGGATTTTATAATGAGGTGTTCAACATATTGGCAATAAAGAAAAATCTGATTACACAACAACATGTGTTTACTTTGTACATTGTACGATCAGTTGTGTGTATATTCCTGTTCACATAGTTTTGTTGACTACAAGGGATGACTTCATTATCTGGGTTCAGCCCCTTTGGTTCCTGCAGAGGGTGGCTGTGGTGTTATTCAGTATCTTAAGCCATGCTAGTGACTTGGCCTGAGGGACAGTAATGTAGGTCTGTTGGTCCACCACTTTGGTCCCATTTTGCCCTGAAAGTCTTAATTATCGCCAGAAGTTGAATCTCCCTAATGACTCGTGATATCCGACCTTTCCTCCAGTGCCACAAACAGATAAAAGTTTTTACTCAACCTATGAATTTTCTGAACGTCTGTTCATTTGGCATATAAATTGGCACAGTCATGGCTCTAACAAGTTGGACCTTACAGATTTTGGTGATGGCCTGAGACATGGCACTATAAACTATTGTATGGATTGCAGTAAAACATGGTACAGATATTCAATCATCTTCAATAAATGATCCTCACTTTGGCGATCCTTTAACTTTTCATTTAAAGACACCATACGTTCAAAATTTTGATTTGTTTAATGGCCTCCTCAGGCTTAGCTGTACTGTTAATTGCAGTAGCGATTCAATTGTACTTCTAATGTTTCCCTTTCAATTGTGAAAACTAATAAAACAGGAAAAAATGTAATGTTTAAACATAAATTGCAACCTACAGTACAGTTCAGACTTCAGGAATGTCAGGCCACTTGGCACTTTCTTTAAAAAAACAAAACAAAACAAAAACAAAACTGTTGATCGTGCCAGCACTAACTTGAGCCTGTTAGCACTGTCAACATGCTGGTGTTAGCATTAAGCTCAAAGCACCAGTGCACCAAATGAAAAACTCAGAGGTGCTACCATGGCTGTATACTGTTGAGTAGGATACGCCAAAATCGCATACGGGTGTAATGTTCGGGTGTCCGCATACTTATGGCCATGAAGTAAATTTGACAAAAGGGATTTTGTGTTTGTGATTGTGATTTAATTGAATATATACATTCACCAACATATGAGCCAGTTCACTAAAATACAATCATGTACTTTGTACATGCTGAATCGATGAATCAGTTCAACATGTACCACTACAGTCTGTCAGGTGCTGAATATCGTCATGTTCTTCTGATGTTGACGTTGGCTAGAATGGGTGCGCCAACGTCACGGCCCTTATTGGGCATGCAACACAGGTTGCCATGGTGACCGTGGAGAAGACGGGGTTAACCGAGAATTCCAGGTCAGTGACATCACCGCTCCTTCCACAGGAGCGTTTTTTTTTTCTTTTTCGTCTTCTTCATGTCATAGTGAAACCAGAGACTGAGCATGTCTTTCACACGCTGCTCACACAGAGACTAGAAAGGCTTCATTGTACAGGAGGAAACAGCCTGGACAGCTCATCCCAGTGTCTTTTCCAGTAATTTCATTTGCATGGATGTTTGGCTGGATGAGTCCTCTGACAGAACATCACTTTGAGGAGGAAATTTAATTTGACAGATGGGTGAAAAGTGCAGAGTAATTTGGTTTGAAACTAAAGCAGTTTCAAACCAAATTGGTAGGACACTTTAACCCCACTTATTTTACAGTTAGAAGCAGTAGAGAAGCTTGGTAAATTGTTTATTGATTCCTCAAGGTCTGCGCTTGAGTATACTTTAGAGGTACTTGCATTTCAGTTGACGTCCCCCATTTTCTAAGACTAATATTTTTTAGTGATTCACTACAATTCAGAAGCAATTTTGTAGCCTACCTTTTGCTCCACTACATTTATTATTATTATTTTATCATTTACTAGTCGCACTCCATATTCACATGAATAATATAAAATGCAATGAACCGTTACAGGTAACTGAACTAGATCTAGCTAGCAGCCTGTTGGCTGTTTTTTTTTTGTTGTTTTTTTTTAGCATCACACAACCCCCTTAAAATGACTCCTTGATTGCAATTACTTGATCTGTTCTGTCCAATAAAATAAATAAGAAAAGGGGAAAGAAGAGCCGCAAAATTAAATAATTTGAATTCTATTCAAGTTAGCAGGGCGCGAAACCGGAAGTTAGACGGCTCGTTCAGCAGAAGTCTCTAGTGCGCATGCTATAAGGACAGCCGAAGACACGCCCCTTCCGGTGCACCCCATGGGACTTTACATGAGAAAAACTTTGTTAGTGAATGGAGAGAGACAAATCATTTCCTGACCCTGATTGAATTGTGCCATGAACCACACATCTGATGTTTGTCAATTTAAAAGACAAATTTTCAAGTAAGAAAATTATGTGTGTCCCCCCCTTTCATTACAATATACAAAAGTTTTTTCTGAAATAAAGTCCAACGGAGCACACCGAAAGGGGCATGGCTTTCTTTATCTATAGAAACGAATGGGGCTATGCCTCGAACACTCCAGATTTTAATGTAATATCCCTGTTTGACAAGCTCATTCAGAATACCTTGCAATTCATAATAAAGGTTAGTGACAACATCATGTTTTTGACACCTTAGCTTCCACTCAGTTAAAAAATTAAAGGCCTAAAGGGCCTAATATTTCTGTCTTGTTGACTTTCAACTTTAATAATTTGGTAGATTCTCTCAGCTTTTCTCTTTTAAGGTGGTTTGGGATTTTTCAGCGAAGAAGTGTAGTTAGGGACTAGCTAGTGGAGAACACCGGTGAGCATTTAACTGTGAGCAAAGAGTTGGTGGAGACCAAAAATGAAGCTAAAGGTGAGAGAATATTGGACTTGCATTCATCAGATAGATGTCTATCACACAATGCTAATGTTTCTCTGTGTGCGTCGATGTATAAATAGGCAACATGTTAGCTAACACAGTTGCTATGATCATGTCAGCGTCGATGCAAGTTTTTACCCTGATCCATAACTCACAACTCACTTACTACATCTCTCTCAGAGCTTTCATGTCATGGAGATCAAATCTCATGTCAGTTTAAAAATAAATACTTTATTAATAAATATAACAACTGTAACACAATCAAATAAATACACGACATTTCAAGCTTATAATCATAAAGTAATTTCATGAATACGACCGCAGTATGTTTGTTAATCAGTCATTTACTGATGCAGATAATCAATAGGCGGAGCTTTTGTTGATAATCACATTAATCATCAATTAAAAAGGCCTTAAAGTCTGCTTACTCAGGTTATACACTTATTAATGTGACATAGGTGAGGTTACCAGAGTATAAGTTATAAGATGTGATTACAGACATCTCTGCTGTTACCAGGGTCTGTGTGTGCTCCAGGGGTCCCTCAGAGAGACAGGAAGGGATTCAGTCCCACATCTCCAGGTTCAGGGAGCCGTCCCACCCGGTCTCACCCGGTCTCACCCTCAGAAATGGGCGTCATCTGCTGGATGAGCTGTCTGCATGCTCGCAGAGTCAGACACCTAAACACAATACACAAACAGCTACATAAACACACCCTCATGCCAATTAAACACTTACAGTCTTTAATCCATTCACAACACACACCAGAACACACATAACACACCTCGCAGGCCCGCAGACACTGAAGCACGCACACAAAGAGACACGCAGGGCCACAATGAGGCGTATTTACACTCTGACGCAGGTGCTCTGACCAGTGTTTGCATTAATGGGAAGGTGTTTGGCACCTTTGATAAGGACAGCCAGTCGATCATTGCCAGTGTTAGCCTCTGTGAGGAGCAGGACTGTCACTGACGGGTCCAAAAGAGAGATTCTTCTGACCCCTAGTGCTGTAAAATAAAAGAACCGAGACCTGCCGGCTGTGGAACGTGGTGTGTTTTATTTGTGTCTTGTAAAGCAGCTCTTTAAATGTCAACCTTTAGTTATCGTTGTAAAGCTGAAGCTGAGGGTTGAACGCCTACTCTTGTACTGTTGGTTGTCACATGTAGCACATGTGTAGCACAACAAACCACATGATAACCACACCCGAAGATGCATTATATTATACTATAATGATCTGAGAGGTGAACAAGCTGTTATACGTCATGTGTATACAGCTAGATCCCAACTTATATTTACCTTTTTCATTAGCTAACACATTTTTTGAGCTGTTGCATTCTTATTAGTGACCACTTATTGTTTTTATAAATCATGTAAAATTGTGGGTGCAACTCAAGTTCACTCGAGTTTTATTTGCAAACTATAAATTGTCTCAGTCCCACAACACCCAGCCCAAACTTTCTGAGAAAGACAATAAAAAAATAGGCTTTGGTGATATTTATACTTTATTTTAAATTAAGAGATGAGATGCTCCCTGTGGTTTGAGAGACTTCGGGTCAGATCTCATTAGAAAAAACACAAATGAATCAACAAAATAAGCAAGTTAACCACAAGGCTGCATAATAAGACAGTATGTAGTGTTTTTGAACATACCGACAATTTTAATATTTAAGGACACCAATAGATGTTTTGTCGGATGAAAATGCAGATTTGTTGTTATTAAATAGTCATCACAATATATTAATGTTAAATGATTTGGCGAACAGACAGACGTGGGTGTTTTTCTTTAAGGGAGCTGAGCTGCAGGAGCTCACCCTGCTTGTAGGAGCTGAACTTGACCCCGGCCAGCAGTTCCCCTCCGTCCTGCTCCACAGCGCCTCCCTCTGGACGCTCAGCCTGATTGACACAGAAAATATAACAAAGAAGAATAAGGAAATAAATTCACACGAAGCCTCTAAATGAAGTCATCCCTCACACAACTACATGACTAACTATTCCTTTCATACTGAGCACGTTAGGTGCCAGTAGACAACAGAACCTTTATTCCCTTGCTCCTCATCTGAGTAACATCCCAGTTGGATATGTGAATCGTCCTCCGCTTCCTTACCTTTGGACAAAGTGGGTACCAGTTGAAGCACTGGGAGGCCTTGTCCTCAAACCTCCAGCCGTCCAGTGGGATGAGGACCTCTCCGAGGAACGCCTTCCTTGTCAGCGTTCCTGAATGCCACACGGAGGCCTGCAGTCTCTTTCCAAACAGCTGCTGGCGCTCTACGTGATACTGTCATAAACCAGGCAAGAGGTTTATTTAAATAGCATGATACGACACCAAACTAACTGTGACAACATTTTCCATTTTTCTTTTTACCTTTAAAACCTCGTTATAGACTGGATCAGTCGTGTTTTTCTTGACTGACGTCTTCATTTTGTTCTTTTCCGGCAGCACGTAGAGTTTGACGTATCTGCAGGAAGAAACGACAAATACAGGATGCTGAGGTCCGTCAACAAAACGAGGTCATACTGATGCAGATATTTAATTCATTATCCTTACGGGTGACACTTCTTCTTCTTGAGATCACCGTAGGTGAGATTCCTGCAGGCACCGACTGTGATCTCCAGACAGGAGGCGTTGGTGTTGTAGGCCAGAGCCAGCTCCAGCTCTCCGGCCACGCTGACGCCCTCGAAGAGGCCGCAGTCTGTGCTGATGCTGCTGTTGCTGCCCTGAGGAGGCAAAATACAGGCTGTAGCTTCCCAGTTTGTGATGCCGATATCAGCAAGAGTACAGAAAAGGCACTGACATGAGAAAAGCGGCTGAAATGATCACAATCATCACAGGATGTTACTTGGGTTTTTTTTTTTTGTTTTTTCCTGTGATCATCAGCTTCTACTTACTCTCTTTCCTCCAGAGTACTCAGAACCAAAGGAAGTTTCTTCCTCTGCCCCGGTGGAGGAGCCTTCATGGTCGCTGTCTTTGCTTTTCTTGAACAGGTCTGGGAGACTGGGGCCTTTGACAAGCTGGAAAAAAGAAGGAGGAACAGTTCTTCACTTTGCCTTTGCAGACTGATAGTTATTCCTTCTTGTCACCAGTAGGGGTCAGTAAAGGTCTGACGTTACTTCAAGACACTTGTTCTCATCGGCGTCTAAACAAAGTGTGCAGCGGATGAATCAGGCAGGTGATTTTGGCTGAGTTTAAGCAGGACATGTTTTGTTTTTGCATCTCTGAGGGCCTCGCTGGCTGCAGCCGACTCACAGTGCTAGACTTGTTGATGTCGGTGTCAGACAGGCTCTTCTGGGTGGAGTAGGTGAAGCGAGATCCTCTCCGGCTGCTTTCGACTCTCAGCAGATCTCCCCGCAGGTCGTTCTGAGAAGTGGAAATCTCTGCGACCAAAAAAAAAAAAAAAAAAAAAAAGAGAGAGAGAGAAAAGAGAAGTTGGGCACTTTGAATCTTAGAGAGAAGAACAAAGTTAACAAGAACCTACCAACTAACTACCACCTACCACCACCGCTTGGAAGCAAAAAGACTTTTCTTCAAACTTAAAAAGTCATTTGGTATCAGCGGGGATTTTGCAGCGCTGCTATCTTTTCTCATCATCCTGTGCAACTTCTGCCGATGCAGTCAGGATGATGACATAAGAGACATCACATTATCTCAGCTGTATTTCCTTTGTGGTCACTGCTGCACTACATCGTCTGATTATCTTGATAACGTCCAGAGGAAGTCATGCTTCTTATTCTCAATCTGCAGCAACATCTTTCCACGGAAGGCGCCCGAGTGTAGTTAAGTAAACATGAAACTGCTTTGACGGCGCTTGAGACGTGAACTTACTTCTAATGTGACTGGTGAAGTAAACCATCAGATCTTCCACGGATTTGGCGAAAGGTTTCGAGCTTTTCATATCCTGCAGGTGGAAAAGCAAAATTAATTTGGCGCTCAGTTGATAGATTTCACACCTTAGCTGTGAGGCGATGCTGGAAAAGTGGAAATGTGGAAATTTTACCCCTGATCTGCTCAGGAACGGGTCCATGCAGGGCGGAGGAGTGGGCGGCACGACTGATATGTGACTGTAAGAGACATGAGAAGTAGCGCGTCACCTTCTCTGTTTGGCTCCTGAAGTATTTCATTCACAAAAAGGAAACACGTTGAGATACCTCAGCACGTTGTAGTTCTTTAATAGCTTCTCCCCGACTGTCTCGTATTTGTCTGTGAAGATGGTGAATATCATGAATGACAGACGTTTGCATACCGTCAGAGAGACAGGTGGAGATCAGCATGACGGGACAGGTTATATTGTTCCACTGACAGTGAATAGAACGTCTCTGTGACTGACAAATCTGTCACAATTATCAACTCTGTTAAGATTCATAAAACACAAACGTCCTTATTGATCCAAGACGGACAGACCCACATGATAAAATCTTCTCCTCTGACATGTACAGTACTTTCACTGCTTAAAACAAACAAACAAACAAAAAAAAACACAACCTGGATCGTCCATATTTTATGACTCGATGTAGCTGAACTGGGTGATATCAAGGGAGTCTTAATAATTAATCGTGACAGTGGAATTAAAAATAAATCAGCTGTGAACACCTGCAGTCTGAATCTTGTCAACAAACCTGTGGTGAGTGGGAATTTGCGCGCCCTCTGCTCCAGGAACCACTCCCCAGACCTGATCTTCACCTCCCTGTGAGCAAGAAGAGCACCGTGATGAGCCTGATTACACACATATCAACACATACACAGCACTCTACCTGACAACAGTATTCACTGTATTTCTTTTTTTTTTTTTAACCTTAGACTGAGATATTTCACATTTGAGAGAAGCCACTGATTCGTTTCTGAAAATCTGTTTCTCAGAATGTATCGATCTCTCACAAGCTCAATTTATAAAGGAGCTGATCAAAACTTCACATTAGAGCTCTCACTCCAGTGTCCAGACGCCATGAAGTAAGTCTCAGAAAGTCAGTTACAGTACAGAAAGGCTTTAGTGTTAATCTCTCTCCACCGAGCTGTACTCATACTGAAAAAGAAGAGGTTGTAAGTACGGCTATGATATGTTGATGAAGGTTCTCAGTCATCCGGGTCACTTAGATACAGATACTGTAGTTGCTGTACGCTCGACAAACACTGGGAAGACAGAGACTGTTGACCGGCATCTTTACAGGGACGTGTCTCCACCACAACATCCCGGAACAAAGCTGTTGCACTCGATGGAAGGACACTGTGTTTACGTCATCGATGCCTGGTGCTCAAACGCAACCAAGGTTGGACGGCGTTCAGCTGATGTTGAGCTTTTAATGTGAAGATGCTGACCTTTGCATCGTCATCATCATCATCATCATCATCATCCTGTTGCTGCTGGCAAACGTGTTAGCTAACACATTTAATGTATATGGAGCTCTGTTATCAGTCATCTGGAGCTGAGTATGATCACTGTTAGTTTAATATCCACAGTCCTTCAGCTCTTTAGCTCTTCAGCTCTGGTCTCTACTGGCCCTTCAGCAGAAGCTCTGGCTGTTAAGCTGCTAAATTCTAAACTGTTCACCAGCTAGATGTAAGACTCTAGTGTTTGGAGTGGAGAGTTAGTATAAAATGGGTTATTAGAGCTTTTTTTTAAATTGAAAACAGCTATCTGCAGTTACAAACAACACTTTGAGAAGGGTTAGAGGCAGCAGCTTCAGGTAATAGCTCTCTGTAGGTTCATCACAGTTACTGTTGTTATTGTATTATTCTAAAAATGTTGATCAGAGCCGTTTAAAATCGAATTGAAATCAAAGTTTAAAGGGGCACAACAAGAGTTGACGTGAATCCTCTCATTACAGTGTTAGACTGAGTAAAAGCCGGAGCGAACCAGACACCGACAGTCATTCTGTGCCGTGATTTGAGCGCCACTGAGTCAAACGTGTCAGTTGCACTAAGCGGGTGCTTTAGCTCTGTACCGCACCTGTAGGCGTGGCAGACCGTGCACTTCCAGTCCGCC
Source organism: Acanthopagrus latus (assembly GCF_904848185.1). Taxonomy (NCBI): domain Eukaryota; kingdom Metazoa; phylum Chordata; class Actinopteri; order Spariformes; family Sparidae; genus Acanthopagrus; species Acanthopagrus latus. The sequence goes on along the minus strand of NC_051060.1, from coordinate 12,647,381 downwards.
GCTCCCACGCGCACGCGACACCTGCTGCAGATCCGGTGGCTGCAGCCTCGGCAGACGGCGCCCAAGTTCCAGAACTTTCCCAGCGGCCTCTGGCAGCGGGCGCAGGTCCGCTCGCCGTACTGCCGGGCAAAGCTCTTGGCGCCTCTTCGTCGCAGCTCCTGGAGCTCACATTTCATCCTCCTGAGGCGGAGACGGAGGGAATCACACATGTTGTTCATGTCACTTTTATTTTATTAATCAAAATGCACCTTCTGCTAAGGTTAGAGTGATGATTTGCAAAGTTTTGATCATCCTTTCTTTATAATTTGACATCCAGATAATAGAATACAGTGATCGGCACAAAAGGGACAGAAATGAAGTAGCTTTTGGTACCAGACAAAAGACAAAATCAAATGTTGGTTGCTTTCTAGTATCCTTGTTTGTTGATGGTCTCGTGCAATGAAGGCTGCATCACCTCCTTACAGCATCAGTAGCAAGTGTTTCACAGAAGTATGCGTGAAAATGGTCCAAAATGTCTCACCTTATTCTGTCTTCTTCAATGATACGCAGCTGTTTGTCTCTCCGAAGAACCTCCAGTACTCGTTCTCTCTCCAGAGCTTGAAGCAAACTCAAATCCATGTTGAAACAACAGTCTCTGATCATCTGTCACCGTCACTGGTCCTCTCTGTGTCTGCCTCTCTGACTCTCTGCTTCTTCTTTTTGTTACTGTCTCCTCCTCCTCTTTTCTTTAACCCTCCCCCTTTACTGGCCCCAGGCTCAGACCTCCTCCTCAGTCCTCAGGAGCTGCTGAAAGAATGAAAAAAAAAAAATGAGATAGTAAAGATCATTTTGCTCAGATCCTCTTTCTCCTGATTCTGATCTCCACAGAGTCTCCATCCACGTCAGAGCTAGATATAGCCCTCCTGAGCAGATATGGCGAGCTGTCACTGTTTTACCCCCTACAACTGCGGAAATACCCTCTTTTAATATTCATGTCTGGAGAACGACAAGTCTGCTACCTGATGACGCAGACGGTTACTCAGCCAGCACAGGATCTGATGCGATCTGAAACTGAAACGCACTTCAGCTACATTTAGGTAATATTTTAAGATACGAAGCCTGATTTATTTCCCCGTCAGCTTTTCCTTGCACTTCTCGTGCGCTCATATCTGCACTTATGTCAGCGTTAGAAGGCTTTTTCAGCCTCTCTCCTGGCAAACCACAAGTGGTTCCTCAGCTGCAGGAAGAGCAGTGATGTTTCACTGATGGCCCAGCTGCACAACAAACCAAATGCCAACTCCTGCATTATTGATGGCTGATGTGCGTCTGTGTTCTAGTTTCTTTTTTCTGTTTTTTTCTTTTTTTCTTGCGGGTCAGTGGACTTGGTCATATTGAGTCAGCTAAATGTCCATTTTTTTTAAAAAAAAGAAAGGCACCACCAGGAGCTTCACCTCTAACCTTTTTGTAAATGACGATTACAAAGGTCTGTTCTGAATAAAATGGAGGTACAGACGCTAATTTGCTCATTTGCTTTTTTTTTTTTTTTTTTTTTTGCCAACAGTTAGATAGAACATCTCGTGTCTGTATGGTAAATATACAGCAACAGCCACCAGCTGATTAGCTTAGCTTAGCAGAGGAAGTAGCAGAGGAAGCCAGAGGTCCAAGTTAACAAAATCCCCAATACCAGCACCTTGAACCTCAAGAAAAAACATTTTTTATGGTGTTTTTTAATCCGCACAAAAAAAAGGCAAAATGTGGAATGAATCGGTCAGCTTTTGAGGTGTGATTTTAAGAAAATTACCAGAATTTGAAAGGAGGCTCCAAAACTATAGAAATAACCGTTCTTTCCTGCTCAGTGTGCTATGCTGTAGCTATCTGCGATCCTATTTCTTGACAGGTGTTTGTCTGCACTGCAGCTTCAGATGAGGAGGTCAACAAGGTCAACAAGACAAGAAGGGATTGGGCTAGCTAGTTAGCATGCTAACTGCCGTGGACATCTCTGCAGCTCAGCGCGATAACGTCACCACTGTTGATTCTTTACATTCTCTTGAATTGAATGTAACCAACATTATTGTAAGTCCTCAGACAGAATGCAAAGAAAAAGGTTCAGCTTGCTAAATTTGCACGATTTCAACTCAGACTTGGTTCACCCCGAGCAGCTACTGCGTTAACCGCTCAGATGTTAGCTGTAAGCTAGCTGGACACCGGCACACCGGCTGTGAGGGTCTGATGGTGTTTCTCGTGTGCAGCTCAGCCTCTGACTGACCTCAGGACTCACCAGAAAATGCTGCGTCTGTCTGTTGTCTGTCTCCAGTTATTCTCCCTCTCTGTCCTACACATGATGAGGCGGATTCATGAAGCTGTGCGATAAGTTGAAACACTTCCGGAGGCTTTGCAATGACTCATCTTTGTGTCTGTTTGTGATGTATCTTTGTATCTAATGTGTCTTTCCCTTGACTTTGTAGGTCATCATGCCGCCTCTAAATTTCCCCTTTTGTTGTCTTCTGGACACACCTGGATGCCCAACAGATTTTTTTTATATTTATATTTGGACACAGCCAGGCTAGCGGTTTCCCCCTGTTTCCAGTCTTTATGCTAAGCTATGCTACTCTCCTGGCTTCATATTCAACCACCACACTCACAAAAAAACATTTTCTCTAAAATGTCTAACTATTTTTTTGAGCTTTCATAAGCGGGTCTCGTTTTCAGATAGAGCACATCTGTGTTTGGAATAAAAACCAAGACAAGTGAAGCATGGGGAGAGGAGAGGAAGCGGCGTGTTGAATAGCTGGATGCCAGCCTGTGTTTTTTAGATAAGAGCCTGTCCTTGTTACTATCCAGAGCTGCCAGGCCAGAGAAAACAATCAGTGTCAGCTGTAATTAGGCTTCATGGCTCACAGAGGGACACACAGCTGTTATCTGTCCATGGCTGACGTGTACCACGCCTGAAGGGATTCTCTCAAGTTGGAAATATCGATGAGGCAACACAAGAAATATGTGACTGGAGGAAGGTGGTGTCTTCATGCTTGATTTGGTCATTTGGAGACCACTAGCTCTCAGTTTGACAGTTTGATTAGAGGCCTTTTCTCTGTAAAGTGCATGATCCTCATCACGTCAACATAAGTACACTCATTTCACTCTCGCCTCTACTATGCAAAGAACCATAATGATTCAGGCCGTCCGTGGTTTGGTGGGGGACTGTGTTCACATCCGAGAAGAGAAGGTGGAGGCCAACTATCAGCCCACCGCAGAGAGGCTGTGACAGTAAAGAACACCTGACTGGTTGCACTTCGACCCAAATACGGAGTCTAGCTGCCGTGAGAACGACTGAATTGATCACATGGTCTCTGACCCGGGGCAGGGTTTCCTGGAAGACCCACGAAAGCGTCTGCATACCTCCAGTCAGTCCTGGCAGCGCGGCTGCACACCACAAGCAAATTCTAAATAATAACCCATCGACTCACGGTCAAAGCTCTGACACGCAAACTGTGCTGCTCTATTTTAAAAAGGATGACCTGTTCTTTCTAAACACAATGAGGTCACACACACCCTGGTCTGAGCTAGAGGATTCTCATCATACTTTAGGAATTAGTCTGCATAGTGTTGACATCAGGGCACATTTTTTACTCAGTGGTTTCCCAAGTGGTTTTCAACAGCTCTTTTTCAGGAAGTTATTTAGTTACAATTAAAATTCTGAAGTAAACGTTTTTCTGAATGTTAAAAATAACCAGGAAACTCCCTTTACTATTTACTATTCACTGTAGCTACTGCTTCTTCCTGCACCTGCTTTTGCATACGCCCACCCGAGACTTAAAGGATAAGTTCAACCAAAAATCGCCAGATTGAAAGTCGGGCGTGTTTCATGGTCCGCAGAAAAATTCTGCCGCTTCACAGCAAAACAGCATTCTCCTTAACAGCTGAAGTAGATGATGTCTTGTTTAAAAGCTCCATACAGCTTGTCCGGCATTATCCAAGGCCCATTCCCATTGACCACACTCAAAGACCCTGAGGCCTGTTCCCGGTTAGTCTGAAAGAGTTTGGGGCTGTCCATTGGTCAAATTGTTGGGGTTCAGGAGCTCCCCACGAGTATTGTAAATATTGTCTTTTCAAATCATTTTTGGATCTCAGGGCTTCCGGAGACAGGGATTAAACCGGAGAACCATTTCAAGGTTATTGCGCATTTACCAAAAGAGCTGCCAAGTATCAACATACTTCCAATCACTTTCCAATAGAGAAGCAGAAAGAAATTAGAGAAAATATATGAATAACTGTAACAGAGAGTTACACACTGCAGCTTTGATGATGTGAGCTAACAGCACAACTATGTAAGGGGAATTCATCCTTTAAGTGAAAAAGAAGTGTTATACAATTAACCAAATCTGAAGTTAAGAAACAAAAGCTGTCTTGTACATCCACAGAAGGTCCAGTATGCCTCAAGCATCCAGCGCAACTCCAGGAGAAAAGTACACAACACTGTGGTACACGGAGAACAGGAAATGATCAGTATAGTACATTAACAGACTCTATAAGACTTCTAGCTGCAATCACTGTGGACTTCCCCCAAAAATGTAACATGAGGTTACAAAAGATCGACTCAACACACCTCTTTATTGCTTAATCGAAACTGTGATCTTGACTCTGGTGAAAATGAGACCATCCAGCTCGTCGCGGCGCATCAAAAGGAAAGTGAGCTCAGGTTTGTGACGTGAGAACTAGGTTGCTAGATGCAGAGCAGAAAGCTGCAGCATCTTACCTTTCTGCACTGCCAGAGTGGTCAACCCGAGGAAGTGGCAGGTTTTAAACACCGAGGGAAAAAAAATGTAGAGCTTGGTTTCCTTCCTTTTAGCGTTTGCACATACTGTTGCAATCTAGAGATGGCCGACAGTGCAACTGTGGGCAGGCTGTAGCTCACATTTTGCTTTCCTTTGTTATGTAACAGTGTGCAGAAAGTGTTTCTGTGCAGCCCTGGTGTAGGTGTGGGGAATAAAGACTCTCACGGTTAGTGTAGAAGAGTTCTTTTATAATGAAATGATTTGATCCTTGCAGCCGTTTCTGACAGAACTGCACAGAATGGAACTGGATAAATCTGTCAGACTTCTCAACTAAAGCCTCAACTTCCAGAGCACAAATAAAAACATAGAACAGAAACTGCACTGATACCAGAAATATTTTCAGCCACCACACAAACACATGTACACAAACAGTCATGGATGGATTACTGAATAGGACGACCTGACACACACAGCCTCTCTTACCTCTACAGCACAGCAACAGCCGCATCATGAGTTCTGCTGAACTGTTGAATGTCACAAGAGATGCAAAAAACCACTAGAGATGCAAAACGACTACAACGGGATGCTACAAGGCTACCACTAAGTATATGTTAGACGACCAAAAAGAGATGCAATGAAGAAAAGAAAAAAGACACATTAAAGAAAAGAAACATTAAAGACACTACAAAGAGATGTTAAACCACAACAATGACAAAATGACTGCAAAGTGACATAAACTGAAGTAAAACAACAAGAATTTAAAAATTACCATGAAAACATGTAAAGCAACCACACAAGACAAAATATAACCTTAAAAAGGCGTGAAACGACAACCTAATAGACCTAATACAATGACAAACATGCTGTTTCGACATTGAAAATGCCTAGTGATGCAAAGATAGCAAAACTAAAGATACCACATCAGAAAGACGCAAACTACAGACACATAGAAGGTACAAAGAGACACAAAGTAACATAAAACCACAACAAACGGATCATCAAATCATAAAAAGATGCAAAGAGACCTCAGACGTCAAGATTGCAACCTTAAAAGGTGTAAAGCAACCACAAGAGATACAACACAACTACAAGTGAGCTGTTTTGAGGGACTGAAAATGGCTAGAGAGGTAAAATTGAAACATCAAGAGATGCCAAACAACCACAAAGAGACACAAAATGACTACAAAGAGACAAAAGTGTCAACAAAAAGACACAAAATGATTGCCAAATGACAACAAAGAGATACAAAAAGACAACAGACGGACACAAAACAACTACAAAAGAGACAAAATGACAACAAAGTGACATAAAACAGCCACATGACTCAATAAAACCACAAACAAGCTGTTTTGTGGGACTCAAAATAACTACAGAGAAGCAAAATGACCTTGCTATTACAGTGAGACACAAAAACAAACTACAACGAGACACAAAACAAACATGAAGAGATGCAACCGACTACCAAAAGATGCTAAATGACAACAAAGAGGAAAAACAACTCCACAGAGATGCAACAAGACAACAGACAGATGCAAAATGTCTACAAATGAGCCTTGGTGTTTGTAGTCGTTTTGTCTTTCAGATAGCGACGCAAATGTATACATTATTTTGCAAGGAAGATTCCATATCAAGTTAAAGAAGTGACCCTGAAGTGTAAAAGTGGCATCTGTGATAATTTTTTAAATGGAAAGGTACTTTACTTTCTTTCTAATCAATTCCTTGTGGGTCTTTCACATCTTGTGACATTTTCCATAGAGGTCAAGTAAAAATACACACATTTGTAAGCCTGTAGGAGACGTTGAGGGCATTTTACGTGTGCTCAGAGGCAAATGTGTCTCATAATCCATCCATGCATACAGTACACGTACATTTATACGCACACACGCTCAAAATTCAATAATTATCTCAAAATGGCATTAATCAGACCAGAAATTTACAAAATACTGAAGACAACAGTGGTGCTGTATAAAGAAATCACAAAAATAACAACCATGAACATACAATGAGAACATTTGGCAGATTGAATGTGGCTCTTTGAGGAGCAAATCGTATGTTGGGTGTTTGTCGGGCGGCTGCAGCCAGCGCTCCAGATGTTTGGCAGCAGAGACAACTATTTCCAGATTGTCTTGTTGTTCCTCGAAGTGCTCCTGCCAATAAAAGCAACTGTAGTATAAATAGATTCTCCTTTCATCAATAATGTCTCTTTTTCCCTTTTTATTTATTTCCTGCCAAATTTTCTCATGTCAGGAAACACTTTGGAGCCACTCAGCAGATGTGACGGCATCTTTGGTTCAGAGCTACAGAGTCTCATTAATATAAATGCCCTCTGACTTTTCTCTATAAAATCATTTATAAAAAACATGATCAAAAACAAACATATATATATAAAAGGCTCTCAGACATTGATTTGTTATAAAACACTTTTTGGAAATTGTACATCTGAAAAACAAAAACCCTGGATGGAATTTAATTTGGTCGTTTTACTGTGTTCAGGTGGACTGAGGCCTGTCGTGCAGACCAATATGGCTTCCTTTGGACATTAAAACGTCATTAGGTAATGTCTCTTTAAGCAGACTGTAGATGCGTCTTGAGCTGTAGCGTCTCCTCCACTGATATCCTGTCGTGGTAGAAGCTGAGTCCGGTCAGCAGCTCGATGTCTCGGACTCGCCCTGAGTGAAACTGCAGCCACTCCTCCACCCACGTCAAGTCCGACCCATCCTGAAGACGAATAGGAAAAAATAAATAAAAATGCATCTATAATTCGGAGCTTTGGTCATTTTTTCCAGTGTAGGATCTGTCAGCAGGTTGTGAAGAAGCGAGTAGGAGATATGTTGGTGGTGTGAACTCACAGCACAGCTCTCTGTGTGGTCAGGTCTGTGAGGCAGGATGAAGGACATGGCCTGCAGGGGACCCTCACAGTTTACAGGGCTGAAGGTCGAGTTCCCACAGCTGGTCAGGATGATGAAGAAATGTGTCGGAATGGGAGCCTCATTCCTGAAGAAACATGAGATCACAGGCTGTAAGAAAATCGCTGCCTCCGCTCTAGAAGGATCTCATTTTTACTTGTGGTGTGTGCTGACAGAACAAAAACACAGGGGATGATTGACATCACATGAACACACAGTTATCCCTCAGAACTACAACTACGACTCTTTCATCAAACGTTTTCCTTGACTAAGGCTAAAAAACATGTCTTTTTTGCCTGAACACTTACATCAGAGCTGAGAGTGAAGGACGGTTTCATTTCTAAAGAATTATCTATATATTAAACAAATGGAATAGACAATTATAGCAGTTTAAGTCTTAAGAGTGGTATTTTTAGAGTAGGAGTATTCATGAGAAGATGAAACCACTGCTAGTTTCAATATCAACCACGACCCATTACTGGTTTCCCCCATAACCCATTTTAGAAGGCTGACCTAACAAAATAAGTTCAAACCTGTGTTGCTGAGTTAGTTTCAAGGACCATCATGGGAATGATTGATCGAGTAATCATTTCATCATCTGATCTGCAGTTATCTAGATTACTGTTTTAGTTATATTTCAAGCAAAAAAGCCAAAACCCCACTGTTATAAGCTCTTCACTGTGAGGATTTGCAGCTTTTGTTTTTTTATATATGACAGTAAACTGAATATGGGACTTACCCTGAGATTGCTTTGAGTGCATCAACGTTTCCGTCGTAGTCTCTATCGAATATCGGCCCACTCATGATGTTGACTCCGTTCATTTGTTGAGAATATTTTGGGAGCAGCACATTGTGGACATGGACCCAAACATCTGCAGGCAGGGAGAAGACACAAACATTTGAGCTTGCCGACAAAACATTACGACTGATGATACAGTGGTTTGGATAAATAGCTAGATAACATACAAGTGTGGTTTCTGCTTGAGTGAGATGGTTAGCCTGAACAGTGGAAACAGAGGGAAACAACTAGCATGGCTCTGACTGAAGGAAACAAAAATCTGCTTACCAGCAGCTCTTAAGCGCTCTAAATAACACGTCTCATCTCATTTTCATATTTTATTTACACAATCATAGAGTTTGATTAGTAAACTTTAGAGGTGTTTTGCAGATTTTGTAACCCTCTGATTTCGAAGAAGTTTTTATTTGACGTTTCTAGTGAAAGAGTTAAGATAATAACAAACCAAAAATCACAAGAAAAAACTCTCTTTTAAACTTTAAACACTCAATTTGACATCAAACCTTTGCTGGAGTCAAAATATATTTTTGACAACTGACACTAGAGAGGCACTTCTACCCTTACTTTAAATTGAAACAAACTTTCTGCATTTCTTTTTTCCTCTCTCATCTGCAACAGTTCACAAATTGTAAGCACAGTAACTCGCCACTAGGGGGCAGCAACTGTTAGTCGATCAATATTGAGCTGCCCAACACACAAGGACGGCAGTCTTTCAAAGAGGTTTTTCTTCCCCTGGGACTTCATACAAGTGAGTGAGTTTACATTTACAGTATGGGTGGCCTCAAAGGAAAACCAACTGGAGCTGTGTGATCTGAAACTTTCAATACATTCATCACCCGACTTAATCAACAAGTTTCAACAAAGCCCGGCAGACCACAGTGTTACACCACTGAATCATCGCAGACGTTCACATACTCTCATATATGACACAGGTGGTGTCAGCAGAATTAGGCAACTTATCTGTATGAGCAGAAGAAAAAGGAGTGAACAAACATTCATTCCATTCCAATTTGTAAATATATGACTTGAGATCACATCTTTGTTTTTTTATGGGCACGTTTGGGTGAATCACACAAACCGAACCACCTTCACAGTGAATCTGATTGTGGAGAAAACTGCGGTGTCCACAGAAGGATGGCAGGAGGATTGAGTCTGGAAAAAGTTCCTCCGAATAAACCTTTAATTGTGCTTTACAGAAAGAGCTTAAGTAAATTAAAGCACAGTAAACCCATATAATCACAGCGGTTTGGATCTTTGGACTCCTGTTATGTGTATTTAGGAACCAAAAGTATAGTCTGTTGCTACAAAATCAGCTTTGAAAAGTATAATATTGAATAAAAATGGCGATGAGAACTGGCAACCCACATTACCTGCCCTCGGAAAACTTGAGTGTTGAACAATTTGACAAAACAGAGCATGACATAATGTCTAGTTTTGATCTCTTCGGTTAATTAAATTGTTCAGCTCCCATTCAGCTCAAAAGCTCTCATTCAGTCGGCAGATGAACCTTCGTGACAACTCTGGCAGTACATATTTAACTGATTCATCACTGCGAGTCTCATTGGAACATTTGCAAGACCGACTCACCTTTAAATGCAGGGAACATTGGTGCCATGTTGCTTGTGAGCAGAGAGTCTGTCTCTGGTCCACTGACACTCAGATCTATAAAGAGAAAATGAGAGGTGAGGAAAAAATGAGTTTGCAATTAGGGTATGGATTCATATACAAACTTCATCATGTAAAAGCCAAAATAAAAGAATAAAGATTGACTTCACATGTTGGTGGAGATAAAGTAATTAACATTTATTTCCATCACTTATTAATTTGCCTATTGATGGAAACACTCTTCACATTAGAGAAGCTGAAGCAATCAGTTACATGGCATTTGTAGTTGAAAATAACTAAAATTGACTACTGAAGACAAATGAATGAATCATTGCAGCTCTTAAGCCATTAAACTGCAGTAATCACAGTCTAGCATCACTTTCTACCACAGCCATGAGGAAAATAAATTGTCTTATTTTGGCCAGTTGAACTTCCTCACAGCTGTTAGTGGGCTTTTACTTCACTTTTTCAGTCTGTCACTTCCTTTTGTGGACCTACCTGAAACCTGAATCTCATTAAATGTACACTGAATCTATAGCATCTCAATTAGGGGGGATGGGAAACAAGCACGAGTGCTTCTTTACATGAGAATGTTGCTCTGAAACACGTCAGCTTGAATTCAACACCCGGCTGGGGATGGCCTGTTATGACCCTCTCTACTACACACAGTCACGAACACACACGCACTCACTGGGGGGATGCAGCAGACCGTAGGACAGAGTGGGGTCGTCTCTGTAGCGCAGACACAGCTGGCTGGCGGCCGGTGGGATGCGGATGTCAGCACGAACACACGCCTCCGACTCTGGGCTCAGGGGTCGGACTCTGGTCTGAGAGAGAGAGGCTCAGTCAGTGGTGGACAGTGTGGAGAGGGACTCCGAGCCAGCAGTTGTGTAAGATCGCTGACTTGGTTTTGCTTCGCTTGTGTGCATGGGTCAGTGAGGGCATTCCACTGTTTTTGTTTGCAGAGCACTCTAAAATAATAATCTCATGTCACTCTCCTCTTCTGCCAAAGAAGAAAATTAAAGACTTGGGCTTGTAATTTCCAAAATGTTCTTTTTTGGTAAAAAATATGAAGCTTGGTTTCAAATTTCAATGTTCAACATTGTAAACCTCCGATAAATTCATTCAAATTGATAGCTAGCAAGACATAGAAAGTCTCTCACTCATTGAGCAGTAAGTCAGACAAAACTTTGACTGGAATGCATTAAGTACAGCCTCAGAAATTGCTATCAACACTCAAAGTTAGAGGCTGGGATTTATTAGTTGCTTTAGTTGGAGTCAGAGTTCCTACCACTGATGCTGCAAAAAGTTAATAAAAAACTTGGCTTACCACAACAAAACAATGTATGTTTGACAAGAGTACACATAACTGAAGATTCAGCAGTGCAGCCTCCTTGCATGAATTAAACTTTTACACTTAGAAGCATATCCACAAAATATGTACATACTCCATTCACCAGCTCAACACCAATACAAGACATCCTAACCCCTCCTCAAGGGTGCTGCCATTGATATGTATGTAGCCCGTTCTTTCTAATATGTGAGTAAAGTAGATTAGTTAGTAGATTAGTGGAGTATTTTTAGCTCTACTTGAGTAAAGATTGTGTGTATGTATACCCCCTCTGGAAAACAGTACAACAGAACGCCACTTGAAGTTGGAATTCCTATTTGTCCACTCAGGACAAAACCATCCACCCAGACTTCATGCGGGAGCAGTATTTGAATAAGGCTGGGAATGGACTATTTAGATACGTTTCCAAATACAAAATAAAATAATAATAATAATAGTGCATAATGATGTCTGTCACCTCTTGTGTAATTTTCCTCCTCTATTTAATTCATACAAGGAGACTGCACTGCTGAGGGTTCAGTATAGCAACAATATATTTTTTGACTAAAATCACAAATGTAAGCCTCATTGTTGTGCTAGAAGAAAGTCTTTATAATTCCTCCTCTGTGGACAATGATTGTCTGTAAAATATGCCATGGCAATCCATGTAATAGTTAGATATATCTCAGTCATGACTAAATATCAATATTGTTATCTGTGTAGCCAGGCTGCTTGCACTCTAAAACAGTTAAACAATTGTCAGTGATTCATGAACTATGATTGGTTTTACAAGGCTTTAAATTGGTGACATTCCTATTTTAATAGCTTTACAGAAACCTTTCGTTAAATTATAAGGAAATCACAGTAAAATTAAATATTACTATATTTTCTGATTACAGGCAAAACAAAAAAAGCATCAAAAGCTATGCATATTTTCTTACATCCTGTATGTACAAGAATAGAAATGTCATCTTATTCAGCAGCACCACTTCACGCTTGTCATTGATTAATTGATTTTCCAGTAGGCAAACTAGCTTCAAGCTAGCTTTATACAGAGTTGTTAACACTGACAAGCTGTGAAATTGAAGTTTTGTGTGGGTGTTCCAGTGCTTTGAGCTTTATACAGTATGCTGTGGCACAGATTTAAAAAAATCTTTCAAGTCTAAATGAACAGAGTACAGTATGAGCCATGTTTATCTGTTTACTGTATTTGGTTAAAGCTTGAATAATAACAAATGTACACACATCCTCACTTGCTCCATCATTCAGACAGTATAGTATAACAGTGTAAACTCTGCCGGGAATGTATCGCGCTGCCTGAGGTCATGATTTACACTCAACCGCATAATGAGAACGACAAGAACTGTTTGAGCCAACACGAGCACAGAAGATGAGTAACAGCTGCTTAGAGAAACGATTCAGATACTGAACAACCTCTTACAATCTCCTGCCAAACCCAAAACCACTGAAGAAATACAGCCAGGACAACTCAACTGTATAGGCTATGTTTAGAGATAAAAGAGAATGCACTCACCAGAGGCTGGATGGTGTAAGACACCCAGAGGGGCATGAGGCGGTCTTTGCTGTACCCGCTGAGGTAGCTGGAGTGGTGGAGGAGACAAAAGGTGGCGTCCGGTTGGATGACTCGAGGAGTGCCAAAGGGATGGTGGAGGCGGCGTAAAGTAGCTTTGACACCTGCAGGGAAAATGTATGAATGTTAATTAACTGATTCTATATAAAAAACATTATAAATGCAAAGAAAAATGAACGGAAACTCACTGGAGCTAGTGTTCATGAGATGTCTGTTCATGAATGTCACCTGAAAAAATAAAGAAAAAAGAAATAACACTTTTGTGGACACGACACTTTGACTGTGCACGTCGGATTATGAAACCTGTAAAACTTCACCACCAGACAACAGAGCAGCTTTAGCTCAGGCTGTGAGACTCGCCAGTTCATCATCAACCTAGTTAAGTGAAAACTGACCTTATGACAGGCAACTTTACTAACTATAACAGCCATACAGCTATATACCACAGCAATGGAACTGTAAATTAAATCAAGTGTTTGATAAAAAGTTAGAAGATCTACTTTGAAATTACTCAGAACACGAGAGGGAAACCTTACCGGTAACCCGGTAGCACCAAAATGTCACAAATCACGATTTTGAGTCTAAAGGCAAGGCTGAGCTTTAAGTTACATGCCAACATCAGCATTTTATGATGCACACAATAATGTCCATGTTCACCATCTTTGTTTTGCATGTTAGTGTGCCAACATTTGCAAATTAGCCATAAAAGAAACATATTGGACAGATTACGATTTTCAACTTGCACTTATTCACTGTGATAACCCTAATCCCTCAACATTATATCCAGCGCTTGTTTGTACCAAGTTTTATGGAAAGTAATTCAAAAACTGTTCAGACATTTAATGATAAAACAAAAAGCCAAATGATGACAAACTAAAACTGTCAGATGTTGAGATATTTACATCAAGTAAGTCGTTAACAGTCTTTACTTGTTGGTGGCAGTAGAGGAAAAGTAAAACGATCAGGAAAGTCATTCTCTGGGACTTTGAATGTTTGTACAAAACCTCATTGCAATCCATCCAATAGTTATTGAGATTTTTCAGTCTGAAATAACTGACACTTCTATTCCTTCAGCCATACTGTTCAAATGCTCATACAAACACATGAGCTCAGTAACACTGCTAGCACATACCATTGTCCTGTTTAGGGAACTGCAGGTGCACTGCAGGTCGTCACCAGGGTCGGTGCCACTGGACTCACAGGGGATGTCATGTGAGAGCTGTGCTGGGTGAACTGGCAGGTAGACAGGTCGCTTCAGAAGGTGGTTCAGACTGCCGTGAGTCCCGTTGTTCGGAGATGGACGAATATCGAGGAGATCTGGAGGGGAGGTGGACACAATCATCATATGTCTGATATTAATATTTGTAAGCCAGATTTTGGAGAGCTTCTGTAAATAGTTCTACTTTGACCAACAGTACCATACTCATTATAGGTGTGAGCATACTATACACACACTTGTTTCTATCTATTCTGAATTCAAAATGCTTTAGATTGCACAAGTGAGTTAAACAGGGGGTTGTTTTTAAGAACTTGTCTGGTCAACTGACTACTTATGTTAGAACTACTACATTAGAAGCCATTTTATGGCTGAAGCGGCTGCCTTTTACTTTCAGCAGTTCTGTTTTTGTAGGCAAGGCACCAAACTGAAACTCAATGCGAGACGAGAGCACCTGTTTCCTCCTCTGAACTGTCTTTAATGTGTTGCTGTATCATCTAAAAACAACCTGCTGAGAAACATGTTTTTATAACTGGGAGCAATGGTGTCTACAATAATACAATGGAGGAAAACTGTGATTTTACAAACTGGGTTTATTATTTTTTGGTGCAAAAGCAAAACATTAGTGAATTTATAGATACAATAATTATCTAAATGAGGGTAAAATACACATGAATAGACAAAGGAATAAAAATGAACACCTGTGACTACTTTTAAATGCTAAAAATAGAGGGAACTGTGCACAACAGTAGACAAGAGAAATCATGCGTGTATTTGTGGAATCACACACAGACTATACTTGTTGCTTAAGTATATTTGGAGATCCATTTTACCATTTCTTACTTTAATGCTTTTCTCAGTACGAGAAAACAGTGCCATCCACTGTCAGTTAACTAGTCGACAATCTTCCTTCGCTGAACTCTTACCACCTACCAGAGATGTTTTCTAGAACTACACAGTCTATAAAGACTAATTTTGATGCGACCTCACCTAGTTAACGTAGGTCTACTTATGTTGTTTCGTACAAGCTTGTACATGCACCTGGTTGCATAAACATGACTTCAAAAACATTCTATGGCCAACGAAAGTTCATAGGGCACATACAGAGAGAGAAACAGAAAGGCGAGGCAGACCAGCACTTGTGAACTTAGGTGGACAATTATAGCAACACTGTGTGCCGAAGGCAAACTTTTATGGGATTCTGAGTCCACAATTCTGTGGAAAACACTGGAGTGTAGCTGAGCCTAAAGACTGGAAACAGCCAGCCTGCTTTCGTCTAACAGTGACAAAATCCACCTATTATCACTTCCTAATTGTGTTTGGGTTTTTGTGTAATCCATACAAAAAAATACACATACAAACAACATTCTGGTTTTGAGGGACTATTTCTTGGGAATGGTCTTTATCTGGTAAATGTTGAACTATTCCTTTAAATATAAAAGAAAATATTAAGGAAGCCATCACAATGTACTCGGTGTGCACTGACCAATCAACTTACCACACATAAGGTTGTATACTTCAATGTTTTCAAACGGGGGCACAACAGTGCTCGCTTTAAATCCTGGACCGTAGCCAATGAAGATCGCCTGGACAAAGCAAATACACAAGAACAGACTGACATTCATTCATTTATCTGGAGATAAATGAGGGCACAACGAACTATACAAACAACACCGCCTGACAGAAATGTAGACCCTCATTTAAACTCCCTCTGTAAACAACAAGACGTCAAACACGGATCAGGCCACTTGTAAATATTTGAAATGATCTAAATCAGTAAAACAACTTCACATAACCTTAAAAATGCAATGTTAAGGATTTCTAGGAAAGGTGTTGGTTGGCTGGGGTGTGAAGATATTTGCAGGTGAGTCTATGTCAAGCACACTTTTGCTCTCATTTTCTGCTGTGTGTAGGCAGGCTGGAAACCATTCGAAGAATAGTTTACTTGTCTTGACTCATAGCAACCTTTTAAGCTAAGTTGAATTCCAGTGTAAACCACGTCCGGAAACAAACACAGACGTATTGTGTGACGTCTCAATCCAAAGCAGCGGATGTGTCTGTGTATCAAAAGTGTAATTACTGTACATGAGGGGCAGTTTTGGAGCCAGCGTATTTTTGTGTTTGGCATTTTTCATTCACAGAAATAAGACAGCAAAGACCGAGATATCTTATATTTAAACTCAAACAAGACATTTTATTTCATGTACAAGACCTTGTTTAAGAAATCTGCTTTCTCTTCCTGAGCCAAACGTTACTAAAGCAGAAACACAAGTCTTTTGAATTGATGACTACACATTTCCTGGATGCTGCAAGACCGCTAACACCCACCCTGATCTACTGATATGCTGCTTGTGTGATACTCTGTAGTAAGCAGCTACTGTGGAGTAAAATCTATTAACAGAGAGGAGTTGTGTAGTAGTAAAGTACATTTATCAAGTATTGATACACTATTTCAACTACTGCTCAGATTCTTAAATGCTGTGTGCTGTTTTGTCAACTGGTGAAAAAAAACTGTGGAATTTTATTGGAAATAACAGTAACAGCATCGTTTCACTCATGCTCCTCATTATTTTCTGCTGGACAAATGTTGTTTATTTATTGCTCCAAATTTGGTTGGGGAAAATAGAAAGTAAATAATTCCTTCTTCAAGACAGTATTCTGGATGAAAAAAATAAACGCTGAGCAACTGTTGTGTCCTTGCAGCTGTTACACAACTTAAATCCAACTAAGACTTAGCTGCCACAGACCTTGAAGATAGGATTACATGATTCAGCATCTGGTGAGCTGTTTGTTGGGTTCTTAGTAGTCTAGAATAGCCAGAATTCCTACCTCCATAGCATTGTGTTGGTGCTGGAGAAAAGTCTGGCTGCACTAATTAAACTGGTATCAGTGGAAAAAACGCTCTGACTTGTTTGTATTTCTTTAAACCAATCCCAATTGTCCTGTCAGGGTGAACTAGTTCTTCATATTGAGAGGCGAGCCCCGGCTTTTAAACGGACAAATCCTGGCAATATAAAAATTTAACAGCTTGCTGACATTCGTTAACGACCAGGTTAGAGTTAGAATAACTTGCCATTTTCAGTGTGTAGGTTGCTAGTGGAGGATGTTGTTCCCTGAAGTAACAGAGACCTTGAAAGTAGTAACACAGAACGCTGAAGGTGGACTGAACAGTCTACCTCCGCTGAGTCAGACTAGATTCTTAGCTTTGGCCAAGTGGTCCCTAGTTAGAGTTATCAGGCCTCATGATGCCACTAAACTTAGAGGAAAACTGCATTGTAGATACAAAATTAAGCATGATTCTGGTGCAGAGTAGCTCCTTTGTCATCTCAAAATCTGGCACAAAGTGACATCAGTGGATATTTCAGGCCAGTAGTTCTCGACCTTTTTCGATTTACAAACCCCAGAAAAATCAGACTGGTGTTCACGAACCTCCCTATGAGTTATCAGACGTCCTGTTTTTAAAGTTGAACAAATCATTGTGATAAACTTTTATCCGAGTGGACACAAACACATTTCCTTCCTCTGACCTGCATGTTGGTGAAGAGGTTATCTGAGCCGTGGTATCCCCCGGTGCAGTACTTCAGTTCCTTGCGGTTTCTGTCAAAGTAGAATAAAAACATTTTATCTGAGAAGCTAAATAAACATAAAGGGAAATGGAGGGAGGAAGTTACAGCAACACGACCCTCTTATACGCATGTATTTCCGTCTTCTTTTGAAGGAACATTTCGTCCCAAATAATCTCTGTTTTGGGATCAGGGGAGTTTAATTTGAGTCATATCACTCTGCAAACACTGTATACTCAGGTAGAAGGAGTTCTTCAGCCTGTAGCAATTTTTCGATGATTACATGGTCGCTATCCCTCAAAAGAGTTGGACAACTCCACTCGAACATATCATGCTTCATTAATTATGAATGATTGCTTGCTGTAAAGGCTTCACCTTCTGTGTGGCTTTTATTTACATTCATAACCATTTCTATGACGATGTGTGTACTTCAGATAATGCTTGCAAATTCTTGACTGATTGCTGTAACAGCTTTGGTATCCTACAATGCATATATGAAAAATCTAATCTTACTTTATGTGGATCTGCCTTCCAAGCAATCCATGGAAGTCCATTGAAAATGCACTATGGCAATGTACGTTTTACAAATAACAACATTTTTACTAATCTAAAGGTTATTAGAAATCTACTGTCTTTTATACTTTCTCCTTGAATTTCACATTACGTTTAAATTACATTGACAGTTAGTTCATTCAATTGATTAATGGGACACAACATGATAATTTTAAAGGGCACTCATTAGGGCACCCCTCACTTCACTTGCTTCCAGTTATTCAACTTCGCTCTGCTATACACTCTAAAATGCTTCCCTTTACTTAAATTTAAATTCACATTAATTTAACTTGCTTCATTTTTTACTTTACATCACTTGACTTTACCTCATTTCACTTTGTCTGCTTTAACTTACCTTGCTTAACTTCATTTTATGTTGCTTCCCTTTTCGCTACCACTTTGCTGTCAATTAGCTAACCTTTGCTTCACTTTGGCTCACTTGACTTCCCGTCACCTCAGTTTCAATTTCACCTTGGTTAACTTTACCACAGTACATGTCACTTCACTTCATATGCTGCAGTATGCAGCCTGTAGAATGCTCTCTTTATGCCTTTTTGTTATAACTGTTAGGACCAAAGGACTGTATGTTAAGAAATATTGTAAGCTTAAACGTCCACGGCTAGCTTTTGAGATTTTAACCGCAGGTCCTGGTGGTCGCTTTCAATGAATGGAGCTGAAACATTCTTCTCCAGACTGCTTGCATTTGTATGTCTGTGACTTTTATACTTGTACATACAACTTGTCTGACATTTATGCATTACGTCTCCTCCTCCTTCATCTGCTTCTTGACACATTCTGAACACAAAAAAAACTTAAAGACTGATCTGTGACTTACAGTGCAGCCTGCCATCCACTCTTCATATACAGGTGTCCTCTTTCGATACGTTTGTTGTTAGCAAAGTGCATCCTCTTAGGGAGATTTTCTTTGAGGTACGGCCTCATTGGCTGGTCTGAGGTCCTGCACTTCAGAATAGACATAGAAGAGGAGAATCAACACACAGCAGAGAGAGTATGGGTTTGTTTGACCTGAAGCCGAGCAAGCAGATAATTCTTCATTCTTCTTATGAATACAAAAGTCACATTTGGAATACTTCGCATACCGACAGGTTCTTCACCAGGCCCTCATAGTCGACTGAGGAAAGAAACACAGTACAAGGTCAGCACCGCTGGTTACAAGCTGACACTATGAGATGCTACAAAGCTACAAAGGAGGGAAGTTATTGCTGGGAACTTACAGGAAAAGAAATTCTCGGGGAGGCGACTGGGTCTGATGCGAGCAGCCGGGCCTTGGATGACAGAAAAGTCAGCTGTATTGTCGATGAAGCTGGACACATATGAGGCCCTCTCACATGAAGCCTCCTCCATGCCTGTGACATATGAGAAAATATTAGTTTGTTTTCAGCTGTTTATTGTAAATGGCAAAGATTTGTGCAAGGTGCAGTTTGTGCACTATTCCTGAATTAAGAAAACAACAGTATGATTTCTCTTTTATTTCCCCACGCTAATGTTGTTTAACTTGAATGTTCTTCCCCTGTACAGGCAGTAACATTTATCTTGTCAAAATGTGTCTTTAGATATGTGCACTGACTTATAGCCCATAAGATTTACAGTGTAACATCTGTTGACATCGTTTCGGGTGTGACATGTGACATCTGTCTTGTCCTTAATTTACTGCAAACACATAATTAGCAATGTATATCAAAATTCATCTTCTTTGAAAATGACATCTTTGATGAGGATAGCTGGGTATCGCCCTGAGTCACACTCACTCCTGCGCATTGATCTTTAAAATACATACAGTAATTACAAGACTAAACATATGGTCTACATATGTACAGAGAATCTTCTCATCACAAAATAGCCTCCTAACATACCACTGAGAACAGTTTTTTCTCCTAGTTTACTCATACATAACAGACTCATTTTTCAGCTGCTTTCTCTCAGGCGTGTGGTTTACTCCTGCAACAGGTGCAGTGACTCAACCAAGTCAAACATTTGAAGATGACACTAAGACTCCATAGTCCACCTCAGTGGCATGCAGGCTCTAAAACGATGATTCATCTTATTACTGTGAAACCACAGAGATTTAGAGAGGATGCATAGTATTGGTTTGTTGCTAAGCAAACACACATTTTGACAGAAAGACAAAGAAAAGACAAAAACAATGGTGAAAAAATACAAAAAAACTATAATAATAAATAATAACAAAAATAATAATAATAATAAGTGTCAATTTCTTTCTCACTGTACTGTTTAAAGAATTTGTTTCCTTTTCTGTATTACTGATTACCCTTTGCGTGTCACAGCTGTGTGGTTATCTCACCGTGATCCGATACAATTATCAGGTTGACACAGTGCTGCAGGTTTCTCTGAGTCAGACCGTCCATCAGCGTGCCCAGAATCCTGTCCACATTTTCCAAGGCTTCAACAACCTGAAGGCACAGAAGCATTTAATGGTCAAACAGGGCTAATGCTCAGTGTGTCAGGAGAATAATGTTCAGAGAAATTACAAGAACATCATGGACGCAGCTTGAGAACAACTTTCCTTGATGTTCCTTCACATATACAGTGCAACTAATGTTACCACATGTTCCACATTAACTGTACAGGACGTTATGTGATACAATTTGAGCCTTCCCCATAACAACAAAGCAAACTCTATGATAATGAAGATCATGATGTGCAAATATAAGATAGATAAAAAACATTTAAAAAGATTTTAGCTAGAATGAACATTTTGACCTCTTGACTTTGTCTGGTCTGATGTTCTTTCAGGTAATGAACAACCAGATTATAATAGTTTAATGTTTAGTGAATGTCTGACCTGTGTGCTCGCTGGTCCATAACGATGTCCAGATGAGTCAGGTTCATCCAGGTACAAAGTGTAGAAGTCAGGTCTAAAATTACAAAGAATACAGTTGAGTGCAATGCTCCGTCTTTTCTTAAGGTGACTCTCCACATAATTTTAATAATGATAATAAAGAACATATAATACCTTTGTCCCTGAGGTAACTTGAGCCATTCAAAAAGCTTGGACACTCTCTTCTCAAATGTAATGCTCCTGCACACCAAAAACGAACCACGTTATTAAGGAATATATCAATACATTAATATGTTGTGTCATTTCCATAATGAATTTAAATGTACGTAATGTAACAGCATCACTCTTACTTGTCATACACAGTGTAATAGTCTGGGTAGGTGCCATTGATGGCCACATCAGAACCGGGCCAGAAGAAGGTTCCTGTTTTCAGTTTCTGTCGCATGGCAGTGATCCAGACCTGGGGAGGGGAGGGTATAGTACAGCGGAGTAGAGTAGAGGAGTCAAGGAAAAGAGAATTAGAAAGGAAAGGTGAAGAGAGGAGAGGATTAGATGGGAGGAAACAGGAGAAGGGAAAGGAAAGGAAAGGAAAGGAAAGGAAAGGAAAGGAAAGGAAAGGAAAGGAAAGGAAAGGAAAGGAAAGGAAAGGAAAGTGGAATGAGGAGAGGTGAAATGAAGAAAAGGAAGGATAGAGAAATTCGACAAAAAGAAAAGAAAGGAAAATTAAAAAGGAGATAAAATAAAAGTAAAGAAGATAAAGAGTAAGTACACAAGAGAGAAAAGGAAAAAGAAAATAAAAAAAACAGTATGTATACAAGGGAAAAGAGAGGAGACAAAAGTGTCATATAGGTTCATGATTAATTCAGACACACTGAGCCGTAACAGACTAATGTCTCGTTCATTGATCTCACAGCAGCGATGTTTAGTCCATTAGTACAAGTGTAATCCCTTACAGCTCAGTCAAGACTGACTGAAATCTAACTGCATGTTTATGTACAATCAATATTTATTCGATTGATCTGCACATGTTTTATTTATGCAGCAGGCTTGTAAGCAAGTTTTGGCAGATGCACTAAGTTGTGTGGGCTCATTATGAAAGAATGCTTTCTAGGGGTCATTGTTCATCTGTTTTCTTCTTCCTTCTTGTAAAGTCATATCGCTGCTGTACGCAGCCTGTCGCTCAGTGGAGGAATGAGATTTAAGAGGCATACCATTCAAAATGGGGACCACAAAATGTTTAAACAAGCACAACTCACAGCCCTCACGAGCCGTCATTCAGCATGAGCAGAATCCATAAATATATCAACAAGCTCATTACGTGGAGAGCTGATTCAGAGCAATAAAACTCAGCGCTGTCTAAAAAACTCCTGTCTCCTGCTGTTCACAGACAGAAAATTAAAGCACAATGCTTCATATTTCTTACACAAGACAAGTTCCTTTAATGATTCATGTCAGGTTTTCCACAGAATTAGGGTGTGTTAACCCTGACAAATTACAGAAGAATACAGTCCTGCTCATGTGTCAGGAAAATGTTATGAAAGCAGTTCTCAGAAGTGCTTTGCCGTTGAAACTGAATTCTCTTAAAATGTCTCAGAACTGTTTCATTAGGGCCCCGCATTGGGCTTTTTTAAGACTGATATTGTCTGAACAGTAGTGCTGGGGGAAATTCAGACTTGATTCCTCAGATGCATCGCAATTCTCAAATAAAAGATCATGTCTCGAAGCAGAAAAGTCAATGATCAAACATTTTAAACTCAATCTTAAACCCTGCAATTGACACAAAGAATCTTGTGAGACTGGGCTACAAGTTCCTGAAAGTTGAACCAATTGGATGGTGAAATGAAAAGGATTTAGAACATTAGAAAGAACACAGTGCAAGTTTAGAAAGAACACAGTGAAAGTTTCAAGTTAGGCAGCTTGTACTTGATTGCCTGGGTCTTGCCCCAAGACATATTTCATGAGCCTGTTTAAAGCATTAGATCTTCAGTTGGGGCCTTGTTCAAAAGTCAAGGCACATCAAATCTTTGGTGACTTATTTGTCCCCTACTGAACAGTCATTTTGCACCTTTGTACACAGCAGGTTGCAGCGATTCACTTACTGGCTCTCCTTGATACCATTTTGGGTTTAATTTCTCATCAGTTTTCAAGCTGAAGAAAGCATCTTGGGTCACGTCATACATTTTGTTGTCCACAATCCCATGAGACTCGGGATAAAGACCCTGCAACAATCAGAGACAAAAACACACAATCAAAGTGAGCTGTTTTCATACTGCGGCTACACAGATTTAAAGTGATTAGCTCCTCTCTCTCATCCTTCACTAAACTAAATATTGCCGGTAACCGCAGCAGTTTATTCTAATTGAAGGATCTGGTTTCAACCAAGAGGTTAAATCCACTTTGTGAGCCCCCCACCCCTGCTGCTGTTCCTATCCACAAGTACATGTAAGCCATTAGGCCTCAATGGTAACCTACTGTGTCGAGCTGACACTGACTGTGCCGCAGGGAAAACCCCCAAATTCATTACAGCTACATTTCATAGGGAAATGTTTTGCTACTTACTCCACTGCGTTTATGTGATTACCATAGCTACTGGCTACTTTTTACTTTACTTTGAAAATTTTAAGAAAAAAGAATCATAAACATCTGAAGAATATGGATTGTGAAAGGATAACTAACACCTAAAACTGAACATTCAGCCATTACAATCCATGCTGATGGAAAGTTTGGGGAAGTTGACGTTTGGGACGAAGTGAGGGGTCTGAAAATGTTAAAAAAAAAAAACCAAAAAACTAAAAAACCCTAAAAAACCCCCACAACATAAAATGGCTTCCTAATGTAATCCGGGTCACCAGAAGCCGCCAAATTGATTTGAAAAGATGTTATTTACTTATGTACACCCTTAAGGCTGAAATATTCATTGTAGCTTCTAAGATAAAAGTGCATAAAAGTGCTGTGAAACTTCAGAAATATTTTGTGGCATGGGGTGAGTAGTAGATAAAAACAGAATTTTCATGTCAATAATCCTTTATTGATGGTTTAAAATGAGTAGTTTCCTCACAAACCTCACAAAAAGCATCACCTCCTCTGGGCCTCCTATCACATTTCAGATATCTATTTTTAATAGTTTCAACCAAAAAAATTCACTGCACTAATTTCAGATGCCTAGTATTTTTTTGTTCCCTTTTAAACATTTTCACTTCAGTAACTGCCTGTAGAGATAAAAATATCCAAGATTTCACAAAGAGAGTATAGACTGAAGTCTGAAAAGTATATAAATTTGTGTAGCAGGACTTATTTTTTTCTTATTTATTCTACCATTAATCATCTAGTGACCCCTCAGATTTATCTTGTGACTCGTCATAGGGGGCCAACGCCTTGGTTGAGAAACTATCATAGTTAAAACAAATTTGTTGGAAACAGGTTAATGTACGTAGGATTTTGAACACAGGACTTTCACTTGTAACAGAGCACTTTTACATTGTAGTATGTGTTGTTCATCCACTACTCTAAAAACAAGTCAGTGACTAACTCCCACCAATGTATCAACCCCAGACCAGGGACACTTACAGTCACAATGCTGTAGTGGTTGGGAAAAGTCTTTGTGGGATAGACAGGCCGCATGTATGGAGTTGTTGTCCCAGCATTTCCTGCAACAAAGTCATGTTCAGTCACACCAGGATTCACAGAAAACCATGATGAGTTACAGAGTCAACAGTGTTGGTTACTTACGTAACTTGTTGATGACAGGAAGGTGGCTGCTGTGATCCTTCAGGTACTCTGCCCTGAATCCATCCAAGGACACCAGGATGAGAGGAGGCCTGGAAAAACTGGGCAGGGGGGACAGGGGAAGAATAATGCTTTGAGTGGATACTGAGGTGGGTTTGAGAATGGAAAAAGGAATAATTACTCAGCAGGACAGATTGTTATCACTGGCACCAATAGTGTTGCACAGTAGGTCGGTGTAGGCAGAGTACAAAGCAGCTCTTTGACTAAGCAGGCAAGAGGAGAAATACGGACCACAGGAAGAGAAGTGGAACTCTACTGGCAAGAAATCAAAGGCTATCAGAGTTTTGTTGGTCTCTGCAGTTTTCTTTGTTTCCCACAGTGCCGCATGGTCCCCTCCCAATTCAGTGGAAGCACCACATTGTCATTATCTGCAGGAGTTGCACGTTATTGCGTCAATAGTTTTACAGCAATCGAACTATTGCAATGGTAACAGATGCACTTGTGATATGTAGCATATTAATTTCACAAAATCTGTGTAAATAGTTATGAGCCAGTTTATTTGGTTGTGAGTCTAGATGTGGAACCCTTCAGAAACAGTTTGTGTACCACCATGTTCACTTTTGTGGGTGTTTCCTGCCTTTAGCTCTCCTCTTTTGCTCCATGGGAGAAGTAAGTGACATTGTTGTCAGAAATTTCTGTGTTTTAGCTTCCTGTTTCTATTGTGTTTCTAAGTTTTCTTGCCACTTTAAAGGGTAACTCCACTAATGTTATGCATGACGGTGTTCATAAAGGGCTTTGGGAGTACCACTGAATATGCGAAGAAAAGTTATATAAACCCTGTGTGGGTCCAGAGGAAGCTGCATGTAATCAGATAAACTGCTTCAGGTGATGTCACTCAGTGGCTTAGCTGCACTGTGGGTAATGTAGGCACCACAAAAGACTATACAGTACTTTTTTCACATATGCAGAAGTGTTTTGTTGGAGATGGTCTGGTCCTCTTCATCAAAACACAATGCACACACAGTGCTAGACACTACCGATTACACAGGGCAATGAAACTTAGCACTTTTTGAACAGCAACCAGTTTGCCATTGAACAGTTGTAGGTATTCAAATATCTAAAATATCTATCGAAAAGCTTCTCTACAAGAAGAATATGTTTGACATGTTGTGTTAACTAAAACTAAAAGTTTTTACTCCACCTAAAGAAAGGCATTGTAGAAAGTTTTGTTGTTGTATTAGCATCACAATGCAGGTATTATATTAGTACCTGTATTGTGTCTGAAAACCTGTATTGTGTCAGAAAAAGACTAACAACTGTACTGTATAAATATAAATTGTAATTAAAAAGTGTTGCAATCAGCAACTTCTTGAAAAACTTATTCTTGGGATGTAAAAAACAAACAAACCACACATTAAAATAAAACTGTGGTTTGCCAACAGAAACAATATAAACAAACCCAGCTGAATGAGCGACTTTGATATATGAAAATACAGACAACTTTTATTTTGTTTAAAGATGTTTTCGAAGCAAAAATAGCGTCATTCTCAGCCACAGGTTTCCTTTCCATACTCTAATGAGTCTGTCTGGGGTTACTCCCTTACCAAGACAGGAAAACACACACACATGTGACCACACACTCATCTCTGTGAACACACATACCACCACTCAGCAACACATGCCTGATTAGTCATTAGCCTGGTTTCCATAGGGACACTTTTTCCACTTAGACAAGTGTGTCATGTGTTTGGGTTATTTACACACTTTTTTTTGTCACCATGTTTTCTCAGTCACAGTCTTATGTCCACTAAGAACTGCTTACTGGGAACAATCAACATACCAGGATAAGTGTGGGCGATACAGTTGAAAAGCTTCATTCTCAGCACCAAACCATGCTGAGAGATAGTTTACAAATATGTGTAAAGTGTGTGGGAAATTAAATAGTTTTGAATTCAGTTATCAATGTTCAGCAGAGAACATATCAAGATATGAAAGGAGCAAGAGTTTGTTAGTAACAGGTCACAAATTCATATGAGGGGCAATTCCCTTCACCTGAGGTGATAACAGGATACCCTCCTGTTATCACCTCAGGTGAAGGGAATTGCCCCTCGATAGGATGACATTTATATTCTAATAAAACATAAAAAGTGTCACTACCCTGGGAAAGACATAATCAACACAAACATCCGGGGGTCATTGTTTCGGGAAGGAGTAAAAAACAACTGTCCTAAAGTATGTAACCACTGTATTTACGTCAGAAACATTTGAAGACTGGAGAGAACACAGGCTGCATGTATTAAAGAGATTTGATTCATCCCACTGAATCTAAAATTCTTCTGAGAATTAGCAACTCTCTACCTCAACAATGAGAATTTCCCATACAAGAGATGGTGTAAAGCATACGAGGCAAGCTGAGATTTGCGGATTTTTTTCCTATTGAAACCACATCATGTCTCACAACAGCAGAGAGAAAAGAGTATTGCATTACCCAGGCGGACACGTCGGCTGTTGAATTTCGACATCGGCCTCATGCAGCCAGATCTGACCTCCTGATGGAAAGAGAATAGCATTGTCAGTGGGAAAAATGGTTGCATGAAGTCTGACGTAATCTGTCTGTAAAACATGATGCTGATATCAATGAACAGACAGAGATTAGATTAGACTTATTTAGGAAGAAAAGGTTGATGTTGTTTCTGTTCTGTTTTTTAATCTCATTTTGACGCAAGCTGTTTCCATTTACCTCACACATTTGGGTTAGGGTCAATATTTATTGATAGTTTGAAAAAAAAAAAAGTGCGTCAGTAGTCCTGTGTGGGTGTGGTTCTGTGCAGTTCTGGCAACTGTCATCAGATGTGGATTAAAAAACCCGATCTGGCACACAGGACTATGGCGTCACCTTTTTCCACTAGGTATGGAACAAAACAGAGAAACAATAATCTCTCATGTGGATAAACACTGTCAGCTTTCTCAGGGTGTCTTGTATTCATGTAGGATCCCATCGCTCAGACTATGTGGCCCTTAGGTCAAATTTAATAGGAGTCTTGAGTCATTTCACTGGCATACAGCAGGAAGTGGAAGTACAGAAATGCCACTCTGTCATCCACATATTCATGAGATGATTTAAGACAGAGAGAAACAGAAGGTTTCCTGTGCATCCTGGCCAGCAGAGTCTTCCCACTATTTTTTTGGAGCTAGAAGAAAGATCTGCTCTGTGAACCACATGAATATGTTGCGTAAATGCACAAATGGCTAACAGCACACAGAGACGCCATGAAGAAAAAAAGAAAAACCCAACCGTCAGATTTTAAAGCCAGACTCTGTGGTGTACAGAATGTGTTGACACGCAATAGAAACCATCTGGACTTTGTTCTCATGGAAACAAAACAGGGAGACAAAAAACAGCTTTTCTTAAAGAGCTGTGATCATCTCATATTTGTAACTTGAAACAAGGGGCATCATAATCTCAGACCCATTTCAGAAAGACATGTAAGAAAACGTAAAACAACTACAGGGAATAATAGAATCCCATGTCAATCAACATGTTTAAAACCTGAATTAATCTGTTGTGTTATATTATAGTGAATGTTTTACCACACAGTTGTGTATTTAGGTATGCATTCAGCAGACACAGTGCCACATTAGCATTTAGACTAGTCTAAAAATAAGACCAATTATAAAACAGTCATAATTGAACAGAAATTAACTACTAAGGTAGAACATTGTCTGAAAAAATATGGTGCATATCATAATTGCCACTTGAAATCACTAGTGAAATAAACCAAGGTAAAACAAGAGTGGAGAACTGGGCTGACATGTGATGCTTTCTTGTGATCCCATGGGGAGGCAGACGTAAACCAGATGGAGGTTAACTTGGTGCAACAACTTGCTGTAGTTATGTGGTGAGAATAAAAAAAAAAACTAAAGCAGAAGGTTAACTGAGTCTGGATGAGTGGGGAAATGCGGTCAACATAGGTTTTCTATTTTGCGGCGAGAACTGGAGGCGTGATTTTAAGTTACAGTCAACAGTAGTGTGCTAGCTAGCGTTAGCCTTAAGGGCTTATGTCTACTGTTGCTTGGCAGCATCATCAGCTGCTCTGGGCTTCCTCTCTCATTGGTTGTTGTAGTCTGGCTTCAATACACGCTGATATTTGAAGTTTAAAATCTAAAATATCAAATCTGGTTATTGGGGCCCAATGTGTCTGTGAGCTGTTCAGGAGGCTTAGGACTGGATCTGTTGTCTTTACAACAGCAATACCACAGGGAAACACTGGGAGTGGGGAATTTGAAAAGCTGCCAATTTTCGCTTTAAGAATTGGTCAAGCACTGATAAAATCTGGGTGGCTCCCTGATAATTTGTGAACAAAGTCTTGCTCTAGGAAGCTCTGGGCCACCTCTGTTGCCTTCCATGTATCTGCCTTCCAAAAACATCTGTCAAGCCTGCTGCTGACTGGACCCATGACAGAGGGAGTCTTAGCAGGTTGGTGAGAAAGCCCCTCCTCACTGCCTCTCGAGGCCAGCAGTGCGGTTTGGACTCAACACGGGGATGCTTCGTCTCATGAGACAAGTTGCTGTGGTCTGTAATTTACAGGAAAACCCACTCTCAGTGTTTTATGCATACTGTTAGCCTCTAGGAAGAAGTCCTAGGTTATTTTTATTTCTTTTCATCTTACTCCAAAGGCCTTACCAAAAAAGCAGCTTTATGAAAGTTGTAGAAGTTCCAACAAAGCGGCATAGATATGAAAAATCTGGGTGAGCAAAAAGTCAAAATTTATGTTTCCCATATGTCTTTCATGTCAGCTGGGTAGGAAGTATAAGTTAAGGGGAAATGCCACAGCAGAGAGAGCACCCCGCCCAGGCTGGGGACAGCTGCCCACAGGCACCACCGCTGCCCCTGAAATGGAAGAGGGTTGCAACAAAGGGCGCACTGACGCCGCTGCCCACGTCCAATCAGAGGGAATCTATAGCTGCAGTAAACATGCCAACCCCGGGTGAACATTCCTGTCTCCCTTAAAATGTGTCTTTATGACATGTGTTTTGCAACAGTGGGCTCAAAAGCCTTATCGCACCACCCTGTCAGAAACATATCCTGTGGAGTCATATGCAGGCTAACACTCGCTTATGCCTGTCTTTCACTGGTTGGTAATTTGATCCTCCTTCACTGCTGCTTTAAAGACCGGAAATTTGGAGTTTCTGAGGGATCGCCAGTGGGATGTTAGCAGCCTTCTATAATAGGTACTGGTAACTCAAACAGCATGTCTGCATCCTCCACACGGTAGCAAGATGCTAGTACTAGTAGATAATTGTAGTGTGTGTTTTCACTAGTCTACTGAATAAGAGCTCTAAAATGTCAACTGAGATAGAAATCTCTGTCTGTCTCTCTAGTGCAGCAGAAGTGTCTTTATTCACTGCACAGATTTTCAACATATACAAAATTTGTACATTGTTTTTGTTAATATATTTCCGATTAGTGTGGCATGTGGCAAATGTTTTTGTCTCAAAGTATATAAGATAGGCCCAATGGAAAGTGCTTTCAGCCCATTCATTCCCGTGTTTTTTGATCATACGACAAGGGGACTTCAATTCTATTCTAATACTGATCCCCTCTGTAATATACTCACTGTAAAATATTGTCTGTAAAACTCTTGTCCTTTAGATTTAAAAAAAGATGACACGTAGCAGGCCTGGTTTCTGAAGAAACAACATTTTCTTGTAGTGTTTCTCATGAAAATATCTGCTAAACCATGTGTTTAAAAATGTAAACATTCATTGTTGATATCATGTATTTATCAAGGGAAATCTGGATATTGTGTTGTAGGCTGAGCCCCTCTCATATGAAAGTTTCTTAGTGGAGAATTAAGCCAAAAAAGTTTACTTCCTGAATGTAAATCACCTGGAACTTCTGCATTGTGCAGCCCACAGAGTGTGTACCCTAGAGACTGCAGCTGAAAGAGTGGCAAACATCCATTTTAGCCCTTTGTTAACATGCATGGGAATAAAACAATTTAATGGTGCAGCTCCTCTAGATGTTCCACATATTATCAGAATGTCATTTATTTCCATTTTTAAAGGGCTGTGACACTCAAATAATAAAGTATACACCATTTTTCAGCCACTTCTTTCACAGTTAAAGCTTATGGTAAAAAGTATTTTGTTGCTGGTGTGCATCATGTGACTGATTCACATTCTCCACATTTGGGCACTGCAGCTTTTCTTGGCAAATTCCTGTCATCTGCAATAATTTTCAGTTATAGTCACACTCACTGTTCACTATTCATATTGTCTAATGTTGTCTAACCAAAGATTGGTGCACAGGCTTCTCATCAACCACATTGTGTAGCTCTGATAGAGAATGTGCTTATGTGAAGTTTGGAAACAAGTGGGCACATCGAATACCGGATTTTTACAATTCCCCCAAAAAGACGATATTTGACACCTTCAGCATTGATTACAATCTAAATCCATCAGATCACCAAACACTGTGCGTGCATGAGACAACAACAACATGGGAACCCACTCATTAAAATGTTGCTCTTTTGTGATACAAATGGTCAAAAACAGGTTACTTTAAGATTGCCTAACAATACTGTAACTACACTCCGTACAACACTTGTATAGCTGGTGACTGTGGTGTGTTCAAGGTGTGGAAACACGATATAGAAAACATGTTATAGCTAAATCAATCAGACAGTGAAATCATGAAATCTTTGTGAAAATCATCATTGCCTACCGTTCTCATTTTTGCTCTTTCTCAGAGACAACGCCACAGCCAGGATGAGCACCAGTAAACACAGCAGCAGAACCTAAAATAAAACAGACAACAACTGTCAGGATGTTTGTTGAGGATACTCAAGTTAACAATTCATGAATCACATGCTGTTAACAAACATTTCAGAAGACGTTTAGATTTACCGCTACAACTACGTCAAGCACTCCAAGTTGAATAATGATCAACAATGTTCAGTGCTCTTCACATGACCAGCCATCATTTTGCCTGATAGCTGTCAGAAACTCTATGCAAGTAAAATCAAATTTCAACATTCTATTTTGAATTATATTGTGGTAAAAATGGTCTGGCCAAAGCTTCTCCTACTTGCTCTCTAGACACAGTCAAGTGTCAGCTGCATGCCTTATAACCATAACACAAACACACTGTGACAGACTTCTGGCCCCTAGAGAGAAGCCATAAACCAGGGTATTCTGCATTTCA
This sequence comes from Acanthopagrus latus, assembly GCF_904848185.1. NCBI lineage: Eukaryota > Metazoa > Chordata > Actinopteri > Spariformes > Sparidae > Acanthopagrus > Acanthopagrus latus. The sequence goes on along the minus strand of NC_051060.1, from coordinate 12,615,317 downwards.
TAAATGCCTCTTCAATCACAACAGAAGGTTTTCTGTTTAGTGACTACATGACAGCAAAAATTCATTTAATCCAAGCTAGAAAACTTTGGTTTTAGTGCTGGCATTGTCTGTTGTCCACTTTGGTCCAGACTGAAATATCTTAACAGCTACTGGATGGATCGCCAGGAATTTCTGCAGACATTCATGATCGTTAAAAGAGCGAATCCTTCCAACTTTGGTGATCCCTCTAGCACCACTAGCAGGTCAATATTTCCCTTACAGAGAGAAATATTTCAAATTTACACATTGCTTTTGGCTCAACTATTTGTACAGATATTCACGGTCCTCAGGTGATGAATTGTTAAAAGTCTAACTCATCTAGTAAATTTCTGTACATAGTGTACACCTCAAAATTCCCATTCCCGTAATCATCAGCTGGTAATTAGCAAATTATCTTAACATGATAAACTAAGATGGTAAACACAGTAGAATATTATTTGCTAAACCTCTGTGTGTTAGCGTTGCCATTTTGAGCATGTTAGCATGATCACAGAGCTGCAGACTTTCTCTTTTCGTCGCTTCTTTGATTAATTCCATCATTCTTTCATTATTTTGTCTTTTTATTGTGAGATTTTTCATCTTCTGAGTCTAATCCCACTGTGACATCACCCATTGGTTTGTGGTCAACAGTTTTGAAGCCTTAAGGCTGACATTATGGCCCTCGTTTTTTTGGAGCCAGAAGTGACCATATTTGGCTGAAAGGGAGGATCTAGGGAAGATTTCCTAAACGGATATGACTGAGGACTTGAGGACTTGTCAATCACAAGGTAGCCACACCGTTAAGCTTTAACATCCAACAACTCTAAATGAGACTACATTTACTGAATGACCATCATGATGTGTTCAAGAAGACTTGAAACTCACGCGGAAACCATTTACTGCGGTAATAAATCAAGTGAGTCTTCTTTTTGAAACCAGTGGAGTCACCACCTGCTGGCCATTAGAAAGACGTTTAATATGGGAAAAAGGTCTTGCAGTGCTGAGTGGGCTGTTATTTATTTCCTTAACCCTGCCCACCCGGTGTAATCTAATCATTTCCACCTTCCTCCATACACCATCTCCAACTGTCCAAATGTTGGTCTTGGCCCTCTGTAATTTAAAAGTTAAAGGTGGACGAAGGCCTAGCTGCTCCTTGATATGCTACTCAGATCATATCTCCCTATCTGTTTGTAATTAGAGGGGCGTTTCAAAGTAGTCTGAATACGTATATTTAGAAAAGGGAGTGTACAGTTGTCATATTGCTGCTTCTTATTTTGAAGTCCCTGCAACACCCACATCAGGCCTGCAGAGGTTATCATGGTTGTTAAATTAGTGTGAAGCTGAAAACGAAGAGATGTCAGTTGACACAGTTTACAACATGTCGATGCTGTACCATCATTTGTGTAAAGGGAGTGTTTTTTATTTTTGTTTCTTTAATCCCTTTAACCATCTAGTGATCTCTCAGGATTTGCGTTGGCAACACTTGCTCTGGAAGTGGAATCATATATGCTAACACATCACATGATGTGGTCATCAACCACTGAGAGCAATGGTTTAAGCACGAGTTCCTAGAAATATATTAACTTACTCAGCAAAAAAAAAAAAAAAAAAAAAATGCAATTTTTCAGGACCTTGACCTACGTCTGCTGCAAGTACGCCACTTCCTCAGTGTTATCCCAATGTACCTCAACAAGCCAGAAGTGGCTGAATTTAAATCCTCTTTTTTCAATTCAGGCGATCTTTTCTCTATTCCGTTTCCAAAACTTTAAATTATGCGCCTAAATCCAAAACAAGTTATGGCGGATATCTTACAACCCTCTGACTTATAGTTTCATGCTGCAGTCCTTCAATTTAAATCACTTTAAAAGCTGCAGTTGTGTGCAGTTAGCCTCAACAGCAGGTTCGTGGGAATCCTCACCCACAAGTAATCCACTGAGTGCTATTCACATACACAAGAATTCCTAGACTGGTATGAAAATATGCTGCTGTGTGCGCGTGGTGTCTGGGTATGTGTGCACTTATTCTCTCCAGCTATAGGTGAGTGGAGAGAGAGAGAAAGTGAGAGACCTGGCTTGGCTCTCGTTGGGAAAGACGTGGTCTTTGTGGGTTGTAAAAGTAAACTGTCTGTCTGGTGGAAACCTTCACGTCTGATTCCAAAACACACTATGACATTAAGCTTACTCTATATTGTTAGCACAATAAAGATGTGATCAGAATACTGGGAGTTGAAATTAAACTGTACAACAACGTCTGACATGAACAATGTCTTCCTCAAGTCAATGTCTGACTGAAAAACTACTCAATCACCCACATGTTAGAGCAAAAAATAGCCCTGCTTTTCGTCTGAAAAAGGATGCTGCAATCATCCTTTTGCAAGACCTTGAATTAGACTGCAGTGTATCAAGTACAGTAAATAACACAATCACAAACAGATGTATGGTGGCTGATGGACGATAGGACGGAGAGTATTGTTGTCTAGGCTTTGCTTGGCACTGATTAAATACACATGTGGCAGACTGCAACCAAAATCACTGCTCCTTGTGGCTTTAGCTGGAGTGTGCTAGTAAATAGTCTGAAAGGTGTGTTTACTTACACATGATTTCCTATCTGCACAGTTTATACCTGAGGTAAACAAGTGGGTGCATACAGTACTTCTCTTAAAATGTGATATTTGGCTACATATATAAATCTATTTTAATCTTTTACTGTAAAAATCCAACATAATCCTCACCACAGCTGCATGAAACCAGTACTTAATACACATTAAAGCATTTTTCTTTGCAATTCTTCCAATTATGGTTTTGCTAGAAAAGTAAAGCCCCAAATGTATCGCAGATTTAGTTTGTGGTGTATGTGTGGTTTGTCTCTATGCCTAAAGGAGTTACGAACAGTAAACGCTGCTGTTGCTTCTTGGTCTCTCTCTCTTGTGACAAATACAACATTCTGAGGAATAAAAAAAACTGGCATGCAGGTTTTCAAGTAGAGACTCATCCTGGTTGTGATAAAGAGAGAGGAAGTAAGTGAAAGGGCTTGTTGCTTGTTCATGAACAGCCCTTTCAGCTGACTGAAACCCAAAAGCAGCGTTATTTGTTGTGTAAACAGGATTGCCTCTATTATAACACAAGCTGTATGCAAGATGCTTCTCTAAATAACCTTAAAGTACCGAGTATGTTTAGGTCACAATGGGAACTGATTCTTTGACCTTGTGCAGTGGTGGCAAAACAAGGCAAGTGCTGCAATGTTTCGATGTTTAGTCAAGCAAAAGGAAATGTGTCTGCAACTATCATTATAATCCCTATAATCCATATAACTCACAGTTTAAGTTATTTTTCAAGAAAAATGCCAAATGTTTGATGGTTCAGGGTTCTAAAATGTGAACATTTGTCTATCTTGCCCTTACATTCAAGTAAAGTGAATATTTGGGGTTTTGGATTGTTGGTCACACAATGGAAGCTATCTGAGGGTTACACCTTGTCCTATGGGATGATTTGATCGCCCTGTTCCATTGTTTTCACTGCTGTTACTAAACTGTGTCCAGTGCTTGTGTCTTTCCCTTGCATCGCCTCAAACATCAAGACTGAAATAGGATCTACCGCAAAACAAGTAGCTGTAAGAACCCCTCTCTCTAACTCTCTTACTCTTTTGGATCACAATCAACACCGTGGGCTCAAAAGTCCAGTCCTGCTTCATACCAGCAACTGCAGTCCATCCCCACATGTAGAAACACTTATGGCTTCTTGCACTGGAGTGAAAACTTTTTGTTTCCACTTTCACTGGCAGCACACTGGCTGTCTGGGCTGTTTGACAGCTGGGTATTAATCACGCTGAGAGGTAACAGTGCAGAAACTCTTCTGGTTTGAGGAGCCATCTCACTCATTTTGCTCGAAAAGTCGTCTATGGACTAACTAACCAACTGTTTCAGCTGTAAACTCAGCATCTGAGGGACTTTATGGACACATTTCTAGTTCACAGACATATAAAAGTGCAGCAGTTACAGTTCAAAGCCTTATAAAGCTACAGAAGATAAAAATGACATTTAGGTAACAAATAAGGTCAGATTCACTATAAATGTAGACTTTTACAGGAATGTCAGACCTGTTTTTGATAATGGCTCAGGATCCTCCAATTTGTGTCAATTTGCACTTTTTAAAAAACATTTTCAACAAAAGAGTGAAAGTAAAGCACCTCGTTCGTGTAGAGAAGAGCTGCCTGGTCTGGCAGAGGTGTATGTATTAAAACGTACCCCAGTAATGATTTTACAGTTATTCCTCTTCTTCCCCCGGTCAGCTTGTCTTCCTTGGCTCTCCATCTCTGATGCCCCGAATAAAGACGCAGCTTGCTCAGCGGAGTGCTGCTCTCCTTTGGCCGAGTCCATGCTGCCGCTCTGCAAAATACAAACTCCTACCAGCGCTTTCCAGGAGGGAGGGAGTGTCAGGCCGAGGAGGGTGAGGCGTATATACCGTGATATGCACCGCCTCGTTCCTAGGCGTCTCCAACTTTACGAGGCAGCAGCAGCAGCAGCAGCAGCAGCAGCAGCAGCATGTGATTGATCTGAGAGACGCTGCTGATTAAAGAAAGCAGAGCCGACCTCAACAGTCTGCTATTTTCCAACGAAGTCGAGTAAATATCACACTTGGCCACTTCAGAGAGGAGTTGGGGCTTAAATTAAAACAAACCGGCAAACTCGCACCGGAGGTCTATGTTTACACATGCCTTAATCAAGTCTAATTTCTCAAACAAGCTGAGAAACTTCAATAAAGGCTTCCTGTACGTTGGCTGAGTGCTGCCGCCTTGTGTTCAGACTGCAGCGGTGCGCTGGACCAGAAGTTGAGTCCGATTCAGAAAGAAAAGGTTTTGATTTTAAAGGAATACGCCACCCCTAGGTGAAATTGAGTCACTCCACGCAGTCCCTAGAGTTGGATGAGTGAGCGAAAGCGTTTTTTAGCCGACCCAGCCATTGTCCTAATCTAGAAACGCCGCGGTTAGCTTTAGTTTAGCATAGTCGCTGTAATCCGGCGTGTCCAGCTAGCATGTCGTTGCAAAAGTGAATCAAATAACTCAAGATTTGTTTTGTAATTATTTCTCGTGACCTATACATTCATATCGAGTACACATATAAATGCAAATTAACACGAAGGGATTTACTAGACCAATTTATATCTGGAACTATTTGCTGCCGCAGCACAGGCAAAGCACCGCTACCACGCGCAAAGACCTGAAACCTGAGACCAGCACCCGAAAACCCTCAACTTCCGTCAATACACTGACAGCACGCAGCACCACAACTTCCAGCGTTAGTGTTAAAATGGTTATTTGCTGTGTGAAGGGCTGCGATAACAAGCAGAGGACGTACACGAACATAATGTTCAGTCTAATGTATGTAGAGCTTCACATAAAAAATAATAATGCATTTTTTTGTACTTACTCTCTGGACAGTTGTCTATTGGGTCCACTCGGTGTGTTGTTTCTTTTCCAGTTCACTTTATCGCGGCGAAAAAAAAAACTGAGGACTGCAGGATGGATCATTGCTGAGAAGTCGTCGGTAGCAGTGACACAAGTGCGGTCACGCTCCTCTTCGGGAGCGTTGCTCACCATCGACGGCAGTATTTTATCCCACTCTGCACAGCACAAACACTCCATTTCAGTCGGCATGGGTTGGCACACTCCACAGTCACACCACCAGTTCGTGTTTGCTCTCGTTCTCTCGTCCGACTCGCCTTGACTCGTCGCAACGTCCTCTCTTCCCCGATCCAAAGCACGCAACTCCTCTTCAGTGAACTCAGGTTCGAACAGGTAGGGTCTCGGATTTTGGTAGTCAAAGTCATCTTCGTCTGTCGTGTAATCTTCCATATTCATCGGACTCGAGAAAGCACACCTGTCAGTGTCAGCCTAGAGGCAGAGAACGTAGTAGCCACGCTGGTGTGTTGACGGAAGTTGAGGCTTTTCAGATGCCGAGTGGTGTCTTTGCGCGTGGTAGCGGTGCTTTGCCTGTGCTGCGGCCGCAAATAGTTCCAGATATAAATTGGTCTAGTAAATCCCTTCGTGTTAATTTGCATTTATATGTGTACTCGATATGAATGTATAGGTCACGAGAAATAATTACAAAACAAATCTTGAGTTATTTGACTGCGTGGAGGGACTCAATTTCACCTAGGGGTGGCGTATTCCTTTAAGTGTATAACATTACTAAATCAACAACATATTATTTTTTTTTGCTTGAAATATTAAAGTTGTTCAGTATTCTTGATCTCTTGTGTTGGCATAAGGAAGCCAATAGGCTAACTATGACCAATTACTGTAAGCAAGCTCAGTTTAGGGCTGACGTTAATTAGCAAACTGTCCATCAATTCTAATAGAAACTGCCACAAAAACAGTAAAAATACATAAACAACTTAAGTATCACCTGTTTTGTCCAGCCAAACCCACATATGAACCTGTTTGTTTTTTGGATATTGAGCAAGCTAGTAGTCATGGCTAACATTAGCAACAAATAAGAATTTGAAAATAGCCTAGCCTGAAGCTAATTAAGTTATCACATTTGAAAAGTGAAACAGTGAATGTTTGCGGGAAAAAAATGACTTAGCTATATGATGTCTTCTCAGTTTTCTTCAGTTAGTTGAAATATAACCCCAGGGAGAGGAACTTAAAGGGGATACATTTAAACGCTGGAATATATCCCCCCAGAGATCAAGTTTTCAGAGGGCTAGTTTATGTAGTTTTAGCAACCTCACACACAGCTCACCACTCTCCTGCAGCAGCTTGCTTGCTGTGGGAAAGCCCTGACGAGACGATTACCGAGTAAAGTAGAGTTCCGCAGCTCAAGGATGAAAATGTGTTCTTATTACTTCATGGAAATGCAATCAAAGTTCATATGTGTCTTGCCCACCAGTTTATAACAGTTATTATCGAGAGCTGACAGGGAAAAGAATGGAACTGAGCATTTCTAACTGCATTCGGTAATCGACTCATCAGGGCCTCCCCACAGCGAGCAAGCTGCTGCAGGAGAGTGGTGAGCTGTGTTCACTTTACAATAGAAATCCGGCAAAGCTAGCAGATGTTTGATGCCTCAAACTGTGTGCTGGGACCCTGTTTGTACTGTTGCTGAAGTTTGGTGCTGTTCTGAGCATTATTTGTGGCTATGAGTGGCTTTTTGATGGTGGTTTCTCGTGGAGGCATATACTGCAGTGTATTGTTATCATGCGGTCTTTTCTGAGGTTGCTAAAACTACATAAACTAGCGGTCAGAAAACTTGATCTCTTGAGGGGGGCTCTTAAGGACAACGAGTCATAAATATTTAAGAAGTTTGCTTCAGTTTCTTGAAAGTGATGTGGCATTATAACGCACACTCATTTCTGAGTGAAGCTTTGCAGTTGAGCTCCATGTACATAAATCTCATCTCATACAAGAAAGGTTAAGTTTGAGTTCATCCATTTTCAAATATAGCCTACCTTCTTTCTGAGTAGTTCTGCAAATGTTTATTTAGATTAAACTGAATTCTGAAGCCATGTGAGCAGCTTTGTTTCTGGACTATTTGTTGCTCTAGCTTGACCCCTTTTATTAAATAAAGCAATCACAGTGGAATTTCTGTGGGTCCCTTCCAGCTGTGTTACCCCCAGTAACAACAGCACTGAGTCAACTTTTAAATTATTGGCCTTGGTGATGTTCACAGTGCATCAACCCACGGTTTACTTTCATCCACCATGTTTCGGTGTCACATGACATCAACTCGGCAAGTTGTCCTCAGCTCTCCAAGATGTTGTTCCGACTTGAGAGGGCATTCACATGAATTTTCACAACCAGTAAGACGTTTTTCCTGATAATCCGACAGTACATTAATGCACAGTATTAACCCTTATGCCCTGTCTGTAGGTTGTGTTTGTGATTTAACGCCTTAATATATCACTGATCTGTGACCAAATAAAAATTAAATAGTTCTGTTGTCTGTTGTTGCTTTCTTGGCGACAGATGTTTGCATGCATGAGCCATCAATTTGGAAACAACTAACTGTTTAAGGGAATTTAATGGGTATCTAAAATCTGTACATGCTGTATTAAAGCATCCACAAGATGGTGATGTTGCAGCGCTGTTATAGTGACTTAACTGCCTTCCTCTTGGTTGGGATACTTTACTGAATCCAAAAGAAGGGCTATTAATATAACATAATGCTGCTCCTGATCTCTGACAGCTTTATCACAGACATATTTCAGCTCTGTGAGGTCCAGGTTTCCTTCACATCCAGTCGTTTCCTGTGGTGTGATAATGGAGATCACATGTGGCTGGAACCCCCTGACCTCTGACCTCTGCCTGGTTGTGCACTCATAAACAGCCCTGAGTTAACTGTTCTCGCTGCTGTTAGTCTTTGTCTCCCTGTAAGTGCGTGTGTGTGTATGTATGCATCTCTGTAAATACCGTGTGTGAGTGCCTGAATATGAAAGTTTCATGTTATCTTTTTGATCTACAAGGGTGTTTGTACATGTTTGTGTATGTTGCTTGTGGTTCCAGTGACTGTGTGACGCTGTGTTTGTGTGTGTGCCCTGCTCAGTGAACTGCATGTCTCTCAGCAGATTGTCGCCCTACAGCTGTCCCCAACCCAGCTGGACTTCACAATTTGACCTTTAATGTTGACCTGCACATGTAGCACTTACTGTCCTCGGCACATGTCCCTCCTCGGCTTCTTACAGCGAAGAAACACTTTTCATAAGTCTCCCCTAATCCCCGGTCCGGTTAAATCATTGGAAATGCGCCGGAGGGATGTTGAGCTTCAAAGCATTTTCAGTCCTATGGAAAGATATTCCATTCTGGTCTTCTTAGGATTGGAAATTTGAACTCAGTATATGCATTTTATTAAGAATCAAAGAATCAACACAACAAGTCGAAAAAGAATAGTGTATACATTGTAGAGGGAAAATATGTTTTCTGAAGCTAATATTCTGGCTGCCCCTACACAGTTTCCCCAAAGGAGCTTCAAAGTCATGATGAAACATTATCTATTTTATCAGATTACATGATAGAGTCACATATACAGTATATTCTTCTTGCCTGGTCCAACACTTGACATATCTATTTAGAGGCAGCATACTTACATCCAGGAAAACATTCTAATACACATTTTCAGTGATTGCAGTGTTAAGCATAATTTTACACACAGTTTATTGTGACTGACTGATGTATGTTGGCCATTAATATCAGCCAGTATTGCATACATATCACAGATGTATCAGTATAGTTGTATATATTGCCTGATATCTGCTGATATGATAAGGTTTTTGGGTTTTGTTTTTTTTTTGTTGCAATTAAAATGTAGATAAACACACTTCTGATAAATAGAGGGATCCAGGAATTCTTTATCACTTTCTATAACATTTTGTGAGATAGGAAGTTTTTTCATTTTCGTGCAGCCATAGCCCAATTTTCATACATTTTTCAGGGTATAATGCATGGATATTGAGGAAAAAAATCTGGCGTATTTATGCGACTGGTATCTGTGGGTGAGGTGTGTGCTTTACTGAGTGCAATTCTAGTTTATTTACTGTATAGTCTGCAACAGGTCCAATATTCATCAGATCCTAAACTCAAAGTCGAACCGTTCTTTCATCAGCAACAAGTGAGAGCTACAAGTGTTACATATTTATCAGCCCAACTGTCTGTGCCGTCTTGAGTCTGGTGCTCTGAAATCAATTTCGTGCCACCGTTGGAACAATTCAACCCCCCCTTCCCCCCTGGCAACACTTGGAGTGAAGCGCAGAGTCTTGAACCCAGACTGAGCTGTGACTTATGAATAACACATTGAGGAAGGGCAGCAGTACATGTGCTTAAAGAATTCATCAACTGACAGTCATGGGCACATCCTCCCCATGAGATTTTCTGTAGGCGCTTGTAAATCTGCCATGAATTATTAATTCGACATAACACAGTCCTCAGCACATTATATTGAAAGCCCCCGTCTCCCTCAGACATATCTGTCACTGACTACCTGTCAGTGGAGATTTACAGTAGAGCTAAATGTCTTCACTCTGCTGCCTGCCTTTGTTGTCGTCCTGAAATAATGAGCACCTTTCAAAACTTCTGATAAACACTCACCCACAGGAAAATAAAATAATGCTGCCTGCCAACCGACTCTGTGAATATATGTTGGCTTTACTTTTTTGTTTCTGACTCTTATTGAGCTCTTGGGATGACAGCATTTGGCAGCAAAACAGTAAGACATTCACGAGTGTGACACATAAGAAAAAGGTTTGTTGTATTTGTAAATCTAACCTGAATATTTTTGTAAATTTATTCCATACAGTTACTGGACTGTATATTGGGAGGAATTACCCCACCCTAAAAAAAAAAAAAAAAAAAAAAAAAAAGCTTGTTCACTCCTACATTGGTCTGTTCAAGAACATAATGGGGGAGTGAATTCTGTTGGATGCAGTTTACAGCTTCATGATGATATATTATTCTTGCTAATGAAGCTGAGATATGCTGAGGTTGCATTCGACAGTTAGAAAAAACGCCTCTGGACGCTGTCAAAGTTGGTCTTTTATAACTGTGAGAAATAGCTCTTTGAATCTGTTTTACTGACATATTTTATATGAAGACAAAAAGTGTACCGCCACGCTAGCTGCTCTGTGAGCCTGCCCTTAATCACACAGGTATGTTGAGCTGCTCAAATAACTTACTCAGAGGTGCATTATGTAAGAACTTACGTTGATAACATTCAAAAATGAACTTAAATAATAAACAGAATGAGTCGACATAACAGTTATACGTCATAATGTCTTTGAGTTGTGTTGTAGAGATATCTACTGAAGTTAGCATGCTAACCAGCTAGCCCTGGCCTGTCCTGGTCATAAGCTCCTGTGTTACCAGTGTAAACACCAACACTCCTCTGGTGCACCCAGCTACGTCCGGACCACTATGATGGAACCAAACTACTACAACTACTAGCTAACAGCAGCTACACTTAGCAATGTCTCCGATTAAATAGTACCACTTGTTTGTTTTGAGAGTAACTTTGTCAAATCTTACATATTACATATAACAGCAAAAAAGACTAGTTTTCAAAACCCACCCATAGCTAACCTCATGTATTAATAGTTAGTGCTGCTGCCACAAAGACAACTAGCTTTAGAAACAGGAGAAGTTATCACTAAGTACAAAGTAGAGCTGAGGCTGATCACCACTTCATTAGGTTTGCATCATTAGTTTTGTTGTTGAGATCTTATATTTCCGTCTGGAACAAAAGTGTAGACTGGCAGATTGACATTGTCATCCAAACAGCCATGCTATTGGCTTGGCTGACAACCACAGGAGAAGAGTGAGCTGTCTTCAGACACAGGTAGATAAGAAGGCGTTAGATTCGGACACACTACTTCATATAAGCACAAAAAAAGGTTAAAAGCCTTCAGTACACTTGCTTTGGACTGGAAAGAAAATCGTGACAGGTGAATGTCACTAGAGCTTTCTGTCTCTGCGCTAGATATATTTTGAGAAATGTACTCTAGTGCAAAGAGAGCATCAGGACACAAAGTCCTGACAGTGCGCCGTGACAGTACACACAGACAGTGGTGTGCCAACATCTCTCTAAATGTATCTGTGCAGGAGTTACAGTGAGTGTCTCCACCTATAAACATTTGCAGGTCGGGGATTAAATTCTATCATGCGGCCTGCCGACCCTGATCAGGAACATGTAACCTTTTTTTTATTTTTCATTTTGTCTTGCAGTCGGACTCTGTTTTCTTTTTCTCAGTACAGCTTCTTCAGTCCTCTGTCTTCTGAACCTGAACCTGGGTTGCAGCAAGCTTCTCCATCCCATCAGCCATCAGGAAGCAACAGGGGCTTTAAGGTCACATGGGGATTGTGAGGCAGGAACAAAATGTGTCGTTATTATTCTTAGAGAAACATTTTTGTTGAAAGAACATTTTTTCCGATTCAATATCAGATGTAGTTTTGAGCTTGTGACATGTTCAACTTTTTTTTGCCATGAGGGGGAAAAGGACAGCGGTACAATCGATAGAGTGACTCACTCACACAGTCCCTCGGTGCATGTGGAATAATAAAAGGTAAAGAATGTGTAAGAAGACTGACAGCCAGCCCGTGGGAAGAGAGGTTAGCTCAGATCAAAGAATCCCTCTAAACACAAAGCGAGCATCAAACACACAGGTTAATACAGATTTAGAACATTATTCTGATGACACCTGAAGTGTTTATGCATTGCACTTACCAAACATCCCTTGTCCATCTTCTCACTTGTGTTTTATTGATGAAATGTGTGGTTGGTATGGCCACAGTGTAGCATATATCTTCTGTCTTGCAAATGCTAACCACCCCACAGTTTTCTCTGCCAATGAAAAATGTAGGAATCATAAAACCTCAAAAGAAGTTTGCATGTCATTGTGCATGAGAAGGAACCACTGAGAGTGAACTTTTAAATGTCTCTCAGGAAAATGTGGAAATGGTTACTGAGTCAGCTGACTGCAAAGGGTTTTCTGAAATCCAGCAAAACACTGGAAACACTGACAAAATGAATCCAAAGCTGAGTGTGGCGGTCAGCCTCCAGCACCTCTTAAAGATCAGCATGACAAGTCAGTCATTAACAAAAGTGAAAATTCAACAAAAACACACAGTGAGTATGTATTTCCTAAATATATCATAATATAAGAGACTTATAACTTAATTGCTGAAAATGATCACCTTAATTAATCTCAATTTTCAACTCTAATATTTGAATAAACTGAGTTAACAACCTCTGTCTGAGAAACATCTAAACGAGAGTGAACATTTTTGTTGGCATGAAATATAAATGAGCAGAGAGAACCAGCAGCCAGCCAGAGGGACGGACGGACAGTCTCATGTCCAGTCAACGGGAAGCTCAGCTGGAAATCTAAGGAGCTGCTAAGTGTCTCATTACGGCATGCGAGATGTGTCACTCAGCGGGACGCGACACTGCAGCCATAACCCCAAGTTTAGTCTCTCAATCATTACCATTCATCAATATTAGAGGGGAGCCAGCTGATCAAACACTGTGACCTCAGAGTACCTCATTAGGTTGTGAAAAGAGTATATCGCACTCACTCTTGCATTTACTCTGTTCATGTCATTAGACAGAGCAATTGTAGGCTACAAGAAAGAAAAAAAAACAAGCGCAGCATCCTTAATTGTTCTTAACTGTAACTGCACAACAACATAAGAAGATGGCTGTAAAATGATGTGTTTCATATGTAAATCTAATCACTATTAAAATGTTCTTAAAGCGAATGGCTGAAGATCATAAAAAGTTCATATGGTTTGCTTTAAAACTCCCCAACCCACCCAGAAACATAGTGTGTGTATGGTTTCCTGTGATAAGTTATGCCGTTCTCTTGCGAAATCAGCCTTTTATTTTATGAGGTAATGAGAAATGTACCACTTATCATGAGAAAATGAGTTTAATTGTCTTGTGATGAAAGCATAACATAAAGAATGATCGGCCGTCTTTAGCTTTCGTACTGAAGAGCTCCTCATTTGATTTATAAATATATCCCTGGTATTTTGCGTGCCAATTATCCATATTGAGTCACTGTGCATCAATAACTCAGAGCCGATACATGACCTTTCACACTTCAGGTTTAATGAGGGTCATGCTGTCAATGTTTATTGTCGATCTATGGCGACAAAAGCTGGTGAGAGGGTTCGCAATCACTGCTGAAATATTCATAGGAAGGGACAAGTGTTATGTAATATCACATCAGACATGTGACTGTGTTAATCAGAGTGGATGGTGGTGATGCAGGCAGCAGGGATTACTGGTTAGGAAGGACAGAGAGAAAGACAGACTGTGGGCTGACGGGTCAGTGTTTCAACAGAAGTGGACATATCCTTGATTGTGATTTTTAAAGCAAAATTGAGCATTGAAAATGTTTTGCTTTTATTTGTCTTCAGTGATTATGAACTACATACTGTATGTGTTTCGAAGGCATCACCTGAGGCTGTTGGCGTTTCTCACAACTCTGAGACAAAAAAATCTTCAGATTAAATTATAATGAAAAGTATCATAAGAAACCACTGGTTTAGACCTCAAGATGTTTTTTTTTGCATACACCATAGTATGTAACTGTATCAGCTACAGCTGTACCAATTGAGCCTAATTGCTAGGATGAATATAAATAACGTCCTGTAACGTCCACCTAACAAATCCATACTCCAAATAACTCCAAACATAGCCACTAATTGCTGCTCACTGTAGCTGCTGTTAGCTACTGAGCTCAGTTAAGTGTGCAGATAGCGAGTGATCCTATTAGCTGACTCTGCCCAGACTGGGAGCTCAGAGCAGCCGGGGGAGGGTTGGTGTTATTTACTCTCAGGCTGTCATCTTTTGCGGTACAAAGTGGCTAGTGGCTAGCTGGTTAGTAGGCCAACTTCCATAGATATCGCTGTAACCCAATACTAGATGTCCATGACACAGGGTCAACACTGTTATTTCTTCAGATTTAGCTGATCATTTTAGTTGTTGAAGTGTTTGAAATGCTAATTCTTCCATATCTCACGTGTAACATGAAAAAGGGGACACTCCTGAAGTCATAAATGACGCTAAATATCATGGGGGCCAGGAATAAGGTGGATACATATAGAAATGTTTCAGTGTGGAACAAACATTTTTTGTGATGTTTACAAGTTTGAAATTGGCCTTAGCTCTGTTCATCCACATTTACAACACATAGAGCTAATAGATATTACATACATATATAACTTCTATATTACCTTCCCAAAAAAGGTGCCATGATGATTAACAGGTAACATTTGCTTTATGGTGTTTAGTGTATTTGTTGAAGTATGAAATGGGGGAAGTGATATTATCAGAAAGCCTGTCAGACAAAGCAATCAATCCTGAAATTACGCAATTTCATACTTAATGATTTCAGGTCTGACCTGAGTCGCATGCTCCAGTGGACCAACTCAAAATATAACCCATACCAAAATGCCCAAAGGTCAGAAATGAAGTCCCATGAACCAGAACCTTCAGGTTGCCCCTCTGACTGCTCTCCTAATTTCCCAGTTCTAAAAAAAAAAACAAAAAAAAATCCACAACATCAACATCACAGTACGTTGCTGTCTGCCATCCTCTCCTCCTGAGGAGCGGTGCAGGTGTATCACACTTGCTGGGGTGCTGAAGCTAATAAATAGATTCACCTCTAATTGGCGGAATGTTCAGAATAATTATCAAATGACAGCAGGAGCAGCAGAGTCACGGAGGCAGAGCAAATGATGGGAAAATGAAAGACTTTAATTGAATGTCAGCAGGATGCTGCAGGCCACGCTGAACCTCGTGTAATGAGATGTAGGCAGCTGAAGGGCACCCCTCCCAGGATGCTTTGCTGGTGGGGAAGCGACTGGGGCTGGGGTGGTGGTGGGTGGGGGGGTTTGGGGACGGCTCCTGTCTCCCTGGCATTAATGATGATGTCCTCTTATCATTATGTAATAAGCTCCCCAGCGATGTTCAGTCAGCCTTGTGCACCCCAAGAGCGCGAGGGCTAACATGTGTAGCCAGCATGCTAACTCTGTGTGTGTGTGTGCACATATGGTATGTTTGTTATAGAAATGAGTTATTTTTGCCTGGATGGTCTCAAAATCAATGTTCATCATTTTTTCACGCGGGCTAGATTTTTCTTTTACCGGTGAAGTATTAAAAAGAGTGAACTGGGAATTTGTGAGTGGGACACTCATGACTGAACATGTCACAAAAGGGGCCGATCAATTTTCAGTCACAGGTTTGAAGACGCTGAATTAATCTGCAGAACAGATTCTACCTACAGAGGTCTCAGCAACAGTTTATTCTCTCCATCAATTCATGAATGTCTTGAATAGACACAATATCGCAAATTTGACTCAAAGGGGTTTACAGTCAGTACAATGTTCTCTATCCCTTCAGTTCAGATAATGAAAAACAGAGAAAGGATCTATCTTTTAGGACAGATAGACACGAAACAGATGTTTTACAGAATAAATACCACAACTAAGGTCCATCAGGGGCTGTGAAAGCTCCGGGTTCACTGTGTGTCAGCTGTTTTGTGGGAATCTGATGGTGAGAATTTGTTAGACCGTTGATAAATGTAATGAACCAGTACATTCTTTAGTTCATGAAAACTCCATGTTTTCCACAGAGCCCAGTGTGACATCATCTGATAGTTTTTTTCAAATCTTAAATGTTTTTAATTTATAATGATGCAAAAAAGTGACTTTCATAATGTGAATGGAAAAAAAACATGGCAAAACTAAAAAACATGGCACGTTAGATCACAAATTCACAAATGATTTTTACATTCTCACCAATTTCCACCAAAATCTTCACATGTAAAAGGAAAATAATGTCACAGGTAAACTGGACGTTTGGCGACAAGAGGTTGACTTTTTTCACTTGACTTTTAACTTGCAGGAATAAAATAATGATGTCTTGTGTGAAATGGACATTTTCACGAGTGAATTGAATTTCCACATGTTGAAACAATCATTCACCATCTTTGTCTTCACTTACTCCCTGTCTACTTCCAGTCGTCCAAGAGAGGCATAAGATGCAAAGACACACACGATACAATCATTTGTTCACTTAGAGATGGCAGAGTACTCGATGGGGGGACAAAGCTCATTTCTGTGGGTTCAGCAGAGCCACTAACCAGGTTAATGAGGCCATATTGATGCAGACTTAACATGCTTTATGCGTCCATCACAAACAGGCAGGGAAAGGTCTTGAAGAGTAATGATAAGGTTACTAACTTTGCCATGAGGTCTTACTTCTTCTTCCAGCTGAGTCGGAGTCACATGTGGATCCGGGTGACCGGCCATGAACTTCCTAAACTTTCCCCCTGAGTGCCTTTTTGTCCGAGTGTCTTTGCATATCGCAGGAGACACATTTTGAAGAGTACGTCATCAAACTGAAGGCCTGCACATGGGAGGGCGGATGAATCACGGCGAAATCACAGTTTGGAGATGCACTGCAATTACAGAGTGACACGTATTTTGTCTGCCGGGTTCTCCTGTGTACCCGCCTCAGCTTTAGAGATCACAAAACGAAAACGCACCGCGCAGGAGTCAATTGCTAAATGCCATTTTTTGAGGTGTTGCATGATTTACAGTGTGCAGCCTGGAGTCATTAAAAATGAATGCTGGAGTTTTCAGACACCCATTCTAAAGCACCAGAGTATAAATTAAACAACTAAATCAATATCTAACCTACTTTACTTTTCCCTCCTGGGATACTGACGAGTGGGAACTTTAGTTATGCAGCGGTGGACTTTTTGGAGGTTTTCACTCTGAACACCCACGAGGTTCAAAGTACATCAAAGCTCTGACTTCTTTGTGGACTTTGCAGCCTCTCCAAAATCGCAGTAATGAGGGTCCAGGCTCGATCCCCAGCTCAAAATCGCCGGGGGTCAGAGCAGCACTGCCACCGGAAAATTTTGTCTGATGGGTCAGTGGTTGCAGAAACTCCTCGGGCTCACGAGAATGTATTGGTGATTTTTTTTTCCCTACTGATTATTGGTGGATATGCAGAGAGCAGAGCAGCCTGCAGCCGGAGCCCTGCAGATGAGACTTATTTCAGATCGGTGGATTCATAACACACTAATACACACACACGAGGGTTGATATTCTCGATATTCTACTGTTTCTTCTTCCAACAATGACTGTACTAACTTACTTCAGTATCGTCTGTGTGTCTACAGCCTGATTACATATTATTTCTTTGTGCAGTGGAGCTCCACTGTTGTCCTGACTATCAAAAAACAAAAGAGATTAACCTCATCATTGCACTGGGTGGCATGTTCCTTCTTTATAATGAATGACCTGGCCCCAGATAATCAGAAGAAAATGGAGGGATGGACAGAGAGTGAAGGTCGTGACAGTTTTGAGTGACTGCCATCTGCTTTCTGTTGCCTCAGCTCCACCCCCGGTCCACCCCTTTACCTGCTTGTGGGTTGGTAATAGGCGAGATGGCAGCGGTTGGAGCCACTACACTGATCTTCAAATAGTACTTCGTTACTGTGCAGTCACACTTTTATCTTTATTTCTGCATGCTATCTTGATTGATTGTAGTCGCCCATCTCTCATCAAGATTATCCAAACTGAAACCTGAAAAAAGATACTGTATGTGTGAAAAGGGGCATGGATGCCATTGACTGTGTCCTTACTCTTTACCTTCCAAAGGGCGTTATTTGAAAAGGGGCCACATTTTTGATCAGAGTGTCACGGATTAATTGACGTATTGATCCGGCCGAGGCATGCGGCACTTCAGTTCGTGAAGGGAGGATTTACGCAGGCTCAGTCACGGTTGACTTGACTGACCTGGTTATTGAAGCCAGAGCTATTTTGGGCCCAGCTCACAGTGCGGAACTCAAGATTGGCCAGGATCTATCAGTTAATGATAGAGAAGGTGAGGTGCAGCGCAGGTTTCATCATCTGTGGCAGGCCGGTGGAGGTGCGGTCATAGATATGTTTTTTTTGTGTGTGTGTGTGTGTGTGTGTGTGTGTGTGTGTGTGTGTGTGTGAATCTCTGTAATGACACACTGGAGAATGAACAATCGGAGGGAGAGTTTTTATCCCTCCAAAGCAGGCGATAAAGGCATTTTCTGTACACGAACTGCGTCAATGCTCCAGATAACGAAGGAAAAGCAACAACGGAGGCATAAAAAAAAAGCAACAAAATCCGACTGGGATTGCCTTGAACTCGCCAAACAGAGGCTCTGTTCCCCCCCCACTGACGTACAACACATCAGGGAACCACCAGCTGGAAACCAGTGACACTGAAGGTCATCGAATTTGGCCCCAGTTAGACTTTCACTTGACATTTTGCCCCCCCCGTGTCAAATCATCATCATCACGCGCTTCTGTTTCATCTTAAACACACATCAGATTCACTCCACACGTACCGCTCTTTCAGCGAAATTGCCAGTGAATGTAAACACGCGATATTTTAACAAGGTTGGGAAGTTTCATGCGAGGTTTATTTACTCTCAGAGTTGGCTTTGCAGGGGGAAAGATGAGGTCAAAGAGCAGACGTTTGAGTTTTTCTTGGAGCCAAAGTAACAGCTGGATCCTGTGGAAGTTTTGTGGTGAGTCATGTTGAGAGCATCACTCATAAAAGGAGAAGTTTCCTTTCACTCACAAAAAAAAAAAAAAAACATCTCACAGCAGAGAATGTGAGTGAATAACGGGGCTTTTTACCCCCAGCTGCTCTGCTGAAGTAGCTCAGTGGTCACCAAAACAAGGCTGCTGTAGTTCACATGGTCTCTTGGGGAATTTTTTTTATGAATTTTTAGACCAAAAGGCAAACAGCCAAGTTAGTTAGTTCGTCAAGAGTCGGAGAATAAATAACTAAATTAAAACGCCTACCTCGATCTTCTAAAACTCTCCTGAAGTCTCAGAAAATGTCTTGTTTTGATAGACGGATGTTCAGTTGACAATTATGTAAAACCTCACATCTGTGAGACAGGTTTTAACTAACTTCAGTGATTCACTGATTAGCAATAAAATTGCCTATTGACTAGGTAATTGATCGTTGTTACGGTCACAGCACGAGGTGGATCACTGTAGGGCTTGAGAGGAAGTTCTCAAATTTCGCAGAATTTGATGCCACTCACAAAAACAACAAAATGATTACATTAACAAAGCTTTAATCGACTGTTGAAATTGTGCGGTCATTCAGTGGTCGCTTATTCGGTTAAAGATGAGCTTCCTCCACCCATCAGCATTCCCAAGTGCTGTTACTGCTGTCGCTGGCAATGCAAAGACCAATCGATCACAGCCACTGACGACAAGGAACAAAGAACAAAATCACTCATTAAGTCTCTAATGGAGCCGCGACAGCCTACGTTTAGTCTTTTATGTGCATTTCATTGAATGTACATTTACCGCAGACTTAAACAGAAAAAAGAAAAAGGAATCGTAATAAATATCTCATGGAGTGTAACTCTAAGGTTTTCTGACTACTTTCAAACTGCTTTTTGTTTTATGAAATACGACCTGTAGTTGATGTTTCATACCTAACATGCTGATACTGAAAAGCTGTCAGTGATGCTTATATCCATACAGAATAAACCAAAAAGACAAAGTTTAACAAATAAGTATATTATCCTGTGGACCTGTTAGCCTCTGAGTTTTGTATTTTCAGATCAGGTTGCAGGTGAATTTTGAGTTTTGTTTTTTGTTTTGTTTTGTTTTGTTTTTTATAAACTGAAGGATTAAAGGGGCAATCTGTCACAATTTTTGCTAAAAATATCTAAACATTAAGCAAAGAGAGAACATGAAAGAGTGCTAAGTACATAAGAAAAATGTATAATACATAAAACGTGTCAACAGTTGCATGAGGGTTGAGAAAAGGATTTGAATATGATGAGAAGCCTATTTTTGCTCTTTTAAGTGCATTTAACTGACAATACTTTTGTATTCTGCTGTAAGATTTTGAATGAAGTGACTTCAGTGGTTGTTATTTTTGCTCCAGTAAAAGATGCGAATAGATTCTCCGCAGCTGCGCTATGAGCCATATGAGATTAGAAGTAAAACAAAAGAGTAGTCAGTATTTTTTCAATCGCGGGTTAAACTGGGATACACAGTGCTGTCTCTGAGGGGAGGGAGGAGGGAGAGAGAGGGGTGGATGGATGGATGGCTGGATGGATGGATGGTGGGTGGGTGTGCAGAGGGGGAGGACTCCTCTAGTTGGAGGGAGGGGTGGTGCTGAATGAACAGCTCCTCGGCTCATAAAGTAATCAGAGAGGCTCTCCGCTCCGTCAGAGCACCATGAACCAGCCCAGCTCCCCGTCCTCCAGACCCGCGCTGACTCTCCACCCGTCCCCCTGACACTCACACCATGAAGAGGCAAAACGTGCGGACCCTCGCCCTCATCATCTGCACCTTCACCTACCTGATCGTCGGCGCCGCGATCTTCGACGCGCTCGAGTCCCAGAAGGAGAGGACCGAGCGGACGCGGGTGGGCATGAAGAAAGACGACCTGCTCCGGACCTTCAACTTGTCCAAGGAGGACTTCGACGAGCTGGAGAAGGTGGTGCTGCAGCTGAAGCCGCACAAAGCCGGCGTGCAGTGGAAATTCGCCGGCTCGTTTTACTTCGCAATCACTGTGATCACGACCATAGGTAAGAGATCAGCAGCTGGATCGCCTCTGGGAACTTTTGTTTTATTTTGATTTTGGGGGAAAAAGTTGTCGTGCTGAGTCAAACGTCGATCTCCGCTTGATCCGACGCATTCCCATTCCTTAGGCTGTATTTAACCAAGGATGTTGCCTTGAGCCAGCAGGATCATAAATCACACAAGAGGAGGTACAAACATAATTATGACCACAGATTGAGAATATTCATAACAACAGGTGAAAAGTAACAGACACCTGCATCTACGAAGAATATGTTATGTTAAAGTGCTCAGATAAATATTTATTGAAGCTACTATGTAGTTTTGTAAGAAACTCCAACTCAATATAAATAAGCTAATAATCCAAATTTAGATATATTCATCAATTTCATAACTGGAAAAAAAAAATCTTAATTTTAATATTTGCAAATATCTTAATGAGGTAATGATATAAACTCAGAAATATGTATTTATTGAATAAACAAGCTGTTCTCAGTGGAAAATAAGGTCCCCAGAACGCTGTTTGAAGCTAGAAAGGTGGCAGGGTCCGCCATGTGTAAACAAGGTAAAACTGTCTAAAATTGTGGTGTCCAGTTTGTTTTTTCAGTTATGAAATCAAATATTATATTAACTTTACCCATAGCTGCGTAAATATAGCACTCTAGTAAAAGTACTTTTGAAACATGCTCAAAGGCACAGAACACAATATGATACTTCATGTTACAATGATGCCACAGATGGAGGAAATACCATAAAACTGTCATTTATAAACTTGGTATTAAGCACAACAGGGATCAACTGTATTTTAAGAAAATGCACTTTAAACCAAAAATGTATTCGACCATAAAGTCTTATAATGTCCCTCTCTCTTTGACTTGTAACTGTATTTGCTCATGTTATTATCTGATAATAATTGTGACGGGAAGAACGTTAGAGACACCCCTGCAAGGGGACGAGTGAAGGACGGTTAAGGACAGGCCTCTGTTAAGTATGACACACTCAGCTGCTCATAACTAAAGGTTGTGATGGGAGAAGATGCTCCAGGAAACTTGAGTTGTGAGACGTTAATTTGCCTCTTCTCTCGTGCTCTTACTCATTATTCCTGCTCCAAAGGGCCTCATAAGAACACGAGGCTCGCAGCTCTTCACTCACTTTATTACACAGCCTTCAAAGCCTGTTTGCTCTGCTGTTTGCATAACACTCAGCTTGTGACAACAAACTTAGCTTTTATTTTACTTTAGATATTGTGGAACGAAACAAAAATGGACTTTGTTATATGACGGATACAGGATACAGTTGTTTGTGATTTAATTTGACATATTTCCACGTGCGGAATGTGATTGGTTGCAGATTTGCAGCCGCTTCCTATTCAAAATGGCATTTCATTGTAGTTTTGCAAGTTCGACAGTGCACAGGAGTTTGGTCTACTCGTCGCTGTCCTATGCACCTGGCTCATGAGTCAATGTGGAATGTTTTTCAATTTTAAAGGCCATGCAATTGGCATGTAAAGATGCGTTTCCACCTCCTCCTGCTGTATGGTTGTGATACCCGTCCATATGTTCAACCCATGAGTACTCAGTAGTCATGGGTACCTGTACATTTCATGACCCCGTCTCGCAGGGTTGTGAATGTATTGTGCTGAAAAAAATCTGTCCTCAGAGAGAAAGACAGACAAATGGGTAAAAAAAAAAAAAAGAAAAAATGATTACAGCTGCATCAGAGTGGACAGGGATGATTGGAACTGGGTTACAGTGATACGCAACTTAGAACAAATGTGGGCCAGCAGCCCAGTCGGCAGGGTGTAACATTAGCAATTAGCGTTTCTGCAAACCACAGTTGCATCTGCAAACGTAGCAAAGGTAGCATATCATGTTCACATTATATGCTTATTAGCTGCCTTCCAAATCAGGAGCTGGAAGGGACAGTGGTGCTGTTACTATAGCAAACAAGGCTGCCAGATGCGCCAGTCACATCAGTGGATACTTTTAATGACAGGAAATTTTTTCTGTTTTGTGGATGACCTGCAAACATTTCCATGCATTTTTGTGCCAAGACAGATCACCTCCGTCCGTTATCGCTGTGACCAAAATGATTATTTTGAGCCAAAGCACAATGTTTCACTAACCCTTACCAAGCGCTTTCTGTACATAAACCTAACCAGCCTCTTTTGGCTTGATAGAAGCTAAGATACTAGTAGCAGATATTAGTGCCGCCGTACTACGCTGCAGACACCTCCTAACATGGAGGGGGTGGAATTTATAATTCAGCCAACAACCAGGAGGCAACTGAGATGTTTCAGGTTCAATCTCAGGGAGCTGTCATTTTGTCCATACAGTCAATAGGCCGCGCCTTTCACTGTGGCCACATGTGGTAATTACAGGACAAGAGCACATTGAATTCTCTGTGATTTCTTATCAATCTGTTGCTTTAAAGACATCATGTTTATCTGTGGCATGCTGCGACACAGTGCAACAGGGCCACGAGTAAAGCTGCAAAGTCAGGAATCCTAATCATTATTATCAGCTATACTGTGCGCCTTGTATCTTATGTCAGCCAGGGTTAGCAAACATTCACCACCGTAAGCTGCTGGAGGTGATTGCAATATTGGTTCTTCCGCAGTCCCACTGTCTCTCCTGAACATCTTCTTCTCATCTGTTCAGAAGCCGCTCTTATCACCACCTCCTATCTGAGCCTTCCTCTGGTATTTAGTGACCGGGACAGTTGTCAGTGGTGACCTGTGACTTGTAACCCTATCAGATGCGGGCAACTAATAGCACACTAACCCTACCCCGGGTGTCTGTAACCGCATTCTGTAATTGTGAGTCCACAGGCTGCTACAAACACAGTGATTGGCACTGCAGCCTGCCATTAAGTATTAATGACAACACCAGACCCTCACTGTTCCACTGGCCTCCCAGCACATGACATTAACACTGTGGATACTGTGCTGTACACACAATATCGTGCAGCCATGACTTACAGTAAGGTCCAAGCACGTGACCGCAACTTCTTTTTGTTTATCAAATTCTGTGACAGTAAAAGAGACGCTTGACCTGTCTCTGTCACCAGCGGAGGTCTAGAAACAGACGTGCACGTCTTATTTCTTGTCACATTCCTAGAAATTGCAAACAGTGTCTGCTGTATTAAAGAGTAAAGAAGGTAATCTGTATGTAGCGAATAACCCGTTGCGTCTACGAGGACAGATAACATCCTGGAGAGCTATGAGTAAAGACACGCTAGAGTTCAAACGTCTACACCGCACAACCGACAGTGGAAAACAGTTAACACATGACAAGATCTGGCCCCAGCGTGCTCTACTAATAATTAAACATAAGTGAAGAAGGGAGGAGAAGCTGCAATCAGTAATCAGTCATCACTTTCCACCGAGGAAAGGGGAGGCAGGGGGGGGGGGTGTCCATTTACACGCCAACTGCGGGGGAAAAGGTTGGAGCGATGTGAGAAACATCACAAGGAAGGGGGAAAAAAAATGAGATCAAGATGGTGGGAGCTCCTCCGCGCGGTCCTGATGAAAGTCTGCGGGCTACGAAACACTGTCACCCTCCTCCAGGGGTGCACGTGTTGCAACCGCCAAGTCAGTGTGGTTCAAGGTCACAGAGAGACCACGCAGAGGACGAACGCACAGCACGCAAACGCTCTGATAAAATGAGACACGGCTCACGTCCTCTTGTGTGTTATCTGATGTGCTGCATGACATCTGATAACTGCCGGGACATGCGTTGTTGTTCTTCGGCAGCTGGCTGGTGTTGTTTTTTTTTTTTTTAAATTTCACGTTGACATACAGTCGACACGCAATATGATGTCAGGGTATGTTTATGCAAGCTTAATTGAAGAATTAGTTCACCCAACACACACACACACACACACACACACACACACACACACACACACACACACAAACGGTAGTAAAACGAGTTTAAGTACAGCTTTAGACGTTTTCTCCTTCTATCCCAATTCAGTGGAAGTGAATTTGAATTTTTTTTTTTTAGTGACACTAAAAGTTTGTGTCACATCCGACTTTGCGAGGGCAGAGTTCATGTCCTGACACGCACCTGTGACACAAAAACCTGAGAATATGACCCAGTCCTTGTGTCACTACAGATATTTTCATGTTTATTCCTCCAGAGGGTCCGGCTCTGCGCCTGACTCTGTCCTCCAGAGCTTCATGGCACTAAGTAGCAGTATGTTTTGCTTTGTTTTGATAGACTGCGTTTAAATGAAGAGAACTAATCGCCTAATGTTTATGCTTTTTTGGTGTTGTTCTTCTCATGTTGACAGGGTTGTGCATATTACAAAATATATTTTTCTATAAAACAGAGGACTCTGTGAATATTTTTTTATTTTTTAAATTGTTCTGCTTTCTCCCCAAATCAGTGGTGGTGGATGGAATGTTGTTTGTGCTGCTCACAGCATTAAATCTGTATTAATCCCAGACCTCGTGGCAAAAGTTTCACTGGAACCACTTTCTACCAAATGAAAATAAATCCCTAGGTGTGTTTTGGGGATTATCAAGATTAATTAGGACACTGACAGTCATGTTGAAGTTTTAAGATGTACTTTTACAAATAAAGGTCACCTTCATAGTACTCAGGCAGAAGTCTCCCAGTCACATATCACAAACAATAGAATGGGAAAATAGAATAAAACAGACAACATATGTTTGGTTTTTACTCCAAATTGAGATGAACTGACCTTTTGCTAATGTTTTTTAATGTTGTGGAGAATGAACACACTGTGACTTCTTCTTGTCTAATATCTAATCTCTGAGGTCATTAATTTTTATCTTAGGCTCATAAAACAAAACTCCCTTTAAGAATAAAGTCTCCATGTGGCTCGAGTTAGATAAACATTCCTGCAAAATCACCTGCTTTGCTTGGATTTTTATTATTGTGAATCACCTCCTTTTAAATAGCTTTTGTGCAAAGATCATTTGGCCGTTTGCCTCTGCTTTATTAAGTAGACATGAGATCACAGTTTTGCTCATCGTCTGTAGTCTATGAACAGATTACAGAATCTGTTGCAGAGGGAGGAGGCGAGCACAAATGCATTTAGGGCATGCAATCTGCACGAGTCGCTGTAATCCAGCCAGTGTTGAAGCCCGGGACTGCTGAGGAAAACCAGCTGGTTGGTTTGTGGGCAACGCTCCTTCATCATGATAAAAGAGTCCTGGATCAGAGAGATGAAGCCCTCCCAGCTCTGGTTTAGCTGCTCTGTCACCAGCAGTGCATCAGCCGTTGATGTACTGGGCAGCTACCAAGTGTGGAAGCGCATTAGTGTTTGAATGAGATGCAGGCTGTCCCTGAAAACCAGCAAAAGCGAGCTCAGCAAATCCTCTCTGGTTCCGTGTATCTAATGTTTCTATATGTGGCCGAACACTTAATAATATATCTGATCACATTTTTTTCTATTTTCATCATCGACACAGACTTTGAATTGGTGGCAGGCATGAATCCATTTTCAGCTGTTGCATAATTAGAGTGCGCGTCCTGAATTATTAATGGTAATTACTTACATTAGTATCATCATTATTATTCAGTCAGCTTAAGAGGTTAGCCCAGTAAGTGGCTGAGTGCACAAAGAATATATCTCTCACCAGCTATTCCACATGGGCGCCTATCACCACCAGACAGGCAGAGGTAGGTGGGCACTCCAGCACTTCTCACAGGAGGCTGTTGGCATTGACAGAAAGAGAAATGCACATGGTCGTCCTCCTGGCTTTGGCAATCCTTTGGCAATGACTTTTTTCCTTGACACCACCAGGAATTTTACAGATGATGCTCAGACTCGATGGGTCTCAGTGAAATCTGATCCAGACTTTGATGAATTTTAATAATTTTGGTGAGCTAGTGCCATTCTCTGGTCAAAATTTAAATCTGTCAATTTGTCTTTGGTCTGGGGGTCATTGATCTGGCCAAAAAATGTTATTGAATGAATGCATCCTCACTCTTAACTCATCAAATACAACCAACTAGTCAGCTTTAAACTATGACACTGTTTTGCATGTGAATGGCTCTGCGATCAAGGTAGCAATAATACCCGTGCAACGTCTGGTTAGGCTTTCAAAATAAAGCTTGTCGACTGTTTTATTTATAAACAGTTAATATGAAATGATCACGGATTTGTAAGGTTTAGGCAATAAACCGTACAAGGTAAAGGTTAAAATAACTATGTAAAATATACATTCAATCATGTTACTTACATTTAATCTTTTAGTAACATTATTTAAAAATGTTAAAAGTCATTTGGTTGTTGAAACCTGAAGAACTGGTTCTGGAGTAGGCACTGGTCCCGGATCGGCACCTGAACTGCCGGGGTTGAAAAAAAGTTTCTCATTTTACCGTTCAGCTCAAAGCTCCTGTGCCTAATTACAGCTTTACGGAGTCTGCAGCATGACTTTAGTTTCTTAAGTTCCCCGTGCAGTTTGTTGTGATGTTTTGTGATCAAGACCAGAGCTTTGATGTTGTTAGGTTCATTTTAACTGGCAAGGGAAAAAAAACAGAGGCTTTTGAAATGTTTCTCTCGCTCAAGGAACTTCATTCTCTCAGTTCTTTCTCAGTGACACTTCTTATAATTCAGTCTCTGAAAGAGTCATTTGAGAATGAACGGTTGATAATCACCAGGAGAAGTTTCAGTTCGCAGTTTAATTGAATTGAGGGTGAATTGAATCCCCGGCGCCGCTGCTGTGTTTTAAGTGATTTGGGAGATAAGGTAACTGTAACTCTCCCTGGTGCTTGCATGGAAGGCCCCAGATCGGAGTAAATTACCTTGCATAACCCAGTGTCATGCTCTGCAGCAAGTCGCTGCCCACCACACTCATCATGCAAACACAGCAAGATGTGATGTGACGTGGAGCAAAAAACAAAAAAAACAAAAAACATTTTCGTCAAAAGAAGCTGCAACTGATGCCAGTGCATTTCTTAAATTTCCAATGTTACAGGTTAAAATGTAAGAGGTCACAGGGCAAACTGTGCGTGACATATCTGTGCATGTTAGCGATGCGCTAATTAGCATCGGTCTCTGTCTTTGAGTCTGCGCTGCCGCGGGGCTGTCACTGAAGACTTAAGGGAGCTGAAAGGATGACTAAGCTCTCTTTGTTTGATTTGCCCAGCTCTGTGCCGCTAAGGTTACAGGAAGATCACGACTTCAAAACAAAGAGAGTGTGCAGCCGAATAAGAGACACTGGTTATTGTGAGAGACAAGGTCACAGAAGGAGATCTCCTCAAGAAAGTTGAAAGATATATCACCACGTAGCATCTCCGTGGCTCTGCAGAAGTACATTAAAAGAGCTCTGAGCAAGTTCCCATGTTGGCAGGCCCGGATAAATATATTGTAATGACAGCGAATGTCACTGCACACGACATACAGAGAGGATCATAAAGGCGAAGAGGCTCTGTCGTGTTGATAAGTCAGCTTCACTCCAGGAAGCGTTCATCTGCTGCTGTTTATATAAACCTTTTTGGCTTGTGACCCTTTAAAGAGATATTAAGTCAGCTCAGGGTGTCATGCTGCATTTCCATGAGATCTGAGCACTTCCTGTAAGGAAAAAAAAATATTTTGTTAACTTTTGATAATTCTGCTTTAGTGTTATCATAGTCATCATGTGACAGATTAATGTATCATCAATGCTTTGAGCTGCTTTAGACTACAAGTATGTGGTCCAGGTTGACAGTGTCAGACCAGAAATTACTTACATTTGTTCTTCAAGAGGGCATATTTTGTAATTTAATTTTCAAGATGAAAAAACTGAGATAGAAAAAGATACACTGACTTAAAAATAAACGTATGTCAGCTCCATAATCTTAACTGAGTTTTAAAGGGGTAAAACTGCCAATGTGTATGTCAGCAGCCATCTCTATAACACAGCTGACTTAACCCTTTGTTGAAGTTTGAATAGTTTAGCGCTGTCTCCTGCAGACTCTGATGTAAATGTCGATCAACTGATTTCTGACAGACTTGAGAAGGCAAAGACTGGTTGTTTTGCTGTCAAGTGGCCACAAATTGTTGTTAGCTTTAACGAATGTCTCGTTTTCACACTGTGGTCAGTGTTAATGGTTTGTGATTACATAAGACTCCACTGTCGAAGTGTTTACAACCATTACTAGCGCTGGCGCAGGGATACATTTGCTGCCAGTTGGTAGCTTAAAGTTGCCAATTGGCCAAAATCACAGAATCTGGTTGCTGTTTTTTTTTTTGTTTATACCTGAGAAGGGACAGAAGCTTTTCACCTGTTTAGCCTGGGAGTTGAATAACTCCGTACTCCAATGGTTTGAAGTCTTTTTTTATTATTTTATCTTTCTACGTTTGACCATTCCCCGTAGTTATTGTTTTAGTTCATGGTATTATAACAGAAGCACCTTGTAAGACACACAACAAAGTGTCAATTAGAGGAGAAGTTGCTGCCACATCATGTTGTAAAGAGTTTAATTGTGCTGTAGATTCTTGCGTCTCTGTTCTTATATGTGGTGACTCTGTTTGTTGGAAGTTCACTTACGTTTCTGAACTAAGTGGACCTGAATGAACAACAAACTTTAATGGAGACAGCAATTTTAATAGGCGGTTCTGTTTTGCGATCATAACGACTGTAGTTATTGAACAGGGTAAATACTAAAGAGCCACCAGGGGAAGTAAAACACACCATAACTCAACAGTTAGTATAAATAATTAGGCACAAAGCAAACAGAACAAAACCTAGAGGCTGTTTAATGGACGTTGCGTGTAATTTCCAGCACTTTAAACATTCAGGCTCCTTTAATTAAATGCACTGTCAAGCAATATCGCTCACACTTTTGCTGTAGGTACAAACTGAGTGTGCAGAGAGAAACGTCCCCAGCTATTATTGGCCGAGAGCTTGTTGCTGTTCTGGATTTGAAGGAGTAACGTCTGAGAAAGTTGATAGAAGTGACTCTCATTGCTGCTGCTGCTCCGTTCACATGACCAGCGAATGTTTACCTATTGTACGCCTGCTTTATGCTCCGTGCCTCAATGGAAAGTTGAGTGCTTGCCTGACTCACTAAACAAAACACGACTTTGTATTTATTAGACTTTATAATCCGGCGGGGCTGACTGGAGTTTAACCAAATAAAATAGTACACAGTAGTGAGATGCGAATCTCTCTCACTTGAAGTTTCCTACTGATTCTCTTCCAGAGTATAAATAGACACTGTGAGACGTGTAAAGTCTCAGCTTCACTGGCTCGTGGGAGGTTTATTTGATTAGAAACTCTTTTCTCATTTTTTTCCTCTGAATGGAAGGATGCCTACAGTCTCCTGTCCTAGAATATTGTATTATGTGGCTCCCTACAACCCCGACCTTTTAGTGAGTGCTAGACACGGCCGCTCGATTAATGTCCTAATCCTTCCAGTGGAAATTTGAGATTAACTGAGAAGTGTCCCGGCGCTCCCGACGCTAAAAATGTGTTACAACTCAAGCAGCAGTGTAACTGTGTAAAGGAAATATACTGGTTCACTTTACATCAGGCAGAATTCGTTTTAGTGCGTCAAGATAATTCCAGCATTAATCCATATATTTGTGTTGTTGTCAACAAGAGTGAAACCAATAATGTGTTAGTCAATCTCTTGTCATGTACCTTGTCTATAATAATCATAAAAAAACAGCTAATACATTTTTATAAAACTGCAGGGCACTCAAGTTTTTGAGCAAATAAGACTAAACTACCTGTTTTTGTCAGTGACTCGTAAGTAGGGATACAGTGATCATCAGTCATGTTCTGATATTGGCCAAAACCACTGGATTGGGTATCTGAGAGGGGGAAATGTGTGATCCAGTCCCATTTACTGGCCTAACCTCTAACCTCCCATAAGTGCTTAAACTATGTGCGACATGTCGTAAAGAGAGCAGCATGTGTCACGTGTCTAGCTGGAGCGAGCTTCAGTGAAACTCTCCTCATGTCACCTGTGTGGAATTAGCAAACAGAGAAAAAAAGCACAAACAGCTGAGCGCAATTTATGCAATGCAAGTGTTGCGAGGGGTGCCAGCGCAACACCACAGAGTTGATAAAACACTTGCAGAAACACCACTGGAAGGACTATGCCAAATCTTTTACAAGCGACGAGTGCCAAGAAGGAAAGTGCACTACAACAACCAATGGCATTTTTCCACTAGCACGTTTGGCCATGCAGAGTTGAACCGAGCCAATTTGTTTTTCCATCACTGAGCCACGCCGACAATGGACCTGCCCTGGAGGAGGGCCAAGCTGGGCCTGGGCCTGGGTGATGTCTCGCGACTGCAGCCAACTCATAGTAAAACTCAGTCTCCCCCTCAAATCGATACTCATCTCGGTCTGTGCAGGAAAACTGAGATACAGATATCTCTAAAAGTCGTTGTGTTCAGTTCTCAGTACTTTTGTAGCTTCTGACTGAATCTCTTTAGTTTCTCTCATTCTGTCTGTCAAACATCTGCTGCCTTTACTGTTTCTACGTGTTTGCTTTCAGCTGTATCAGGAGTCATGTTTAGTGTCTGCTGCTGAAGACACAATGTTTCTGTAATGCTGCTGCAATGCTTTATAATTAAATTGAAATGACTGAGGAACGGGGGGCTTTTATTGTGAAGAAGCTATAGTAAATGAAGCCAATTTGTAAAGTGCTTCCATAAAGATGTATTATCTATAGCTATGCTGTTTAAGAGAGTCTGTATCAGACTGATATTGGTATCGTCAGATAAGCAATGTTGTCTTATTGGTATCAGACATGAAAAAGTGCTATCAACCATCCATAATTTTAAGCAGCGGATCAACACACATTTGGTGTTGTAGTGTGTATTTACATTTACATTTACATGATAAACCTAAGAATTTTAAATTTGTTAAGACTACATTTTCCAATTTCATGTTGAGATAACTCTCTGCCTATGGCGTGGTTGGTTTGAGGCACAAAACCACTCGGCTATGGTGAGGGAACGATCATGTTTGGCTCACCTGATTTGGCTGCTACAAACACGACTAGTGATGTCCCAACTTCTCGCTCCAAAAAGTCAGCAAAAATGAAACGTCTTGAACATTGGTCACTGGCCAGCCGTCTAGTTTGTAGCTCCACCATCATCTCCTCCGCTGCCTACCATAGGTTCTTGCACACGGATACGTCTACAAGAAGACGGGAGATGCTGTTAATAGGATTTCATGGTTGATTTTTGTCTTTTCCTGGGATTTCTTGACAAAAACAAAAATATAACCAACATTATCTTTTAATGTCTATGTTTTAAAATATTTACATTGTCTATATTTTTGTTGGAAATCAGTGTACTCTGGGTAAATCATCATGGAAACTTCTCTGAGCAGTATCAAAGTTCACCAGCACTCCTTCTCTGACTGAGACACAAAGAAAAAAGAGAAATGGATGTGCACGTCTGTTCAGAGCCGACTGAAAGTGTCATGGGGCTGTCTCTTGAATAAGGCTGTCACTGTGTTTCTCCTCTCTTGACCTGAAAAGGAAAGGTATTGAAGACTTGTTCAGTGAGCAGACAGTTCAGTTGGGATGTGATTCCTGGAACAATGCTAGTTATAAGACAGCGGCTTTTGTGGCTGTTTGTTTTTGCAACACAGTATAGAGCAGAGGGAAAGGTAAGGTTGAGAATGAATACGAAGCCCCTTCTTACTTTTAATTTAGTGAGGAAAGTAGTATGGGATTATATTTTGTTTATGTTAATTTATACTTTTTGAGCATTACTTTCCATATACACAGTGGTGAAAGCAGTAGGTAGTACCTATGTATCGAGTGTCTGCTTGAGATAGCTGGTACGTCCTGCAGTGTGTCACACTAAAGTAGTCAGCATGGTCAATAAGACTGAGAGACTACATTAATGAATCAGTCGATAATGATTCATCCATAAAAATCTGTGAATCGACATCAGTAGTTGTTCTTCATTAACAGTAAATCAGCAGTTGAGTGGCAATAAAACAGTTGCTACTTATTACTTACTAATTACTTAATCATTAGTTACTCTTTTTCTGCACCTTAAAGTGATGTCAAACAATACTGAGTTGTTAGTCTGCTTGTTAACTACAGAGTATTATGTTTTACTTTACATACAGGGGCACAAAAGAGTTACTTATGATTAAGTATCTAGTAATTAATGAGTCACCATTAGTCACTGAGTGACTTGTGAAGTGGTCAGTATGTAAATTCACAGATGTTTAACTAATAACTAATCATTACCGAATAAATCATTAACATACTATCTCACAGTCTGTTCTCTTGTATCTCATCATTATCTACTATATGGTCAATATAGCAAGTTACTCAGGAATTACTCATTAATGGTTCATTAATTATTAATTCCTTAACTGTTCCTTCGAACAAATACTTCCATTTTTGTGTCAGGTGTTACTCACAAAAAAATTCATAAAAAACCCCCACAAATTATACATTGAAGCCATTTGCAAGATGCATTCCAGAGCACAAAAAACAAAATTACATCTATCCTCTGCTGCAGATACACAGCTAGTCACACGACCACACCAGCAAAATTCTCCCTGAGGAACACACAATGTCATGAAACTCAGCCCTCACACACGTTGCTCTCAGGGAGCGCGGGGGTTTATACCAACCAGCTGACTGCTGATTATATGCCCACAGCACTGAGCTGTCTCCTCAGCGCCCAGCGATGGTGGAGCCTCAGTAGCCTGTGTGCCTCAGTACATGCACATGCCAAAAAAAGAAAAAGAAAAAAAAAATCTTTCCACATCAAGCGTGGTAGGCTCCTCAGCAGTGTGGAGAGTGTCTAAACACTGAGGTGAGAGGTGAGAAGCTAATACTGTATGTTTATGGTTCAGGGACAAAACGGAGCGCTCGCATCGCCGTCCTTATCATAACAACCTGAAGTGATTTTCTCACAACTCACTGGCTGCTGACTGCTCCAACCTTCTCCGACTCCAGAGAGCGGGATTGTGTCGAATGCTTTGGTTACCCGGGTGTCATATTCGCATCACGCTACTCCAACTGGCTCAGAGCGCTGGAATGATTTGGTCCGACAGCGCCAAGGGACTGTAGCTCTCCTCGCATATATACCGTCTGTCTCCCTGGGGAATTTTATTTTCCAATTTGTTTTCAGCATCTGCTTAATCTCTCAACAAGCCAACCTGGATGAAGTGGACTGTCACACACTGGGGCCCTAATGATAATAACAATAACAGTGATAGGTGAGTCGTGTTTACCCCCGAGGCCTGCCATTGGAGCACGAGTGCACATTTAATATCCAAACCAAAGAATATCACCCTGACACAACCTTGGGCTAAAACAACAGGCTGCTAACCTATTTTCTCTGGAATAATCCAAATATCACAGCTGTCAGCAGTGGTGTGTCTGCTCCCCAGCCGTATGCTGGATGTGTGACGGAGGTAATCGGTGCCAGAGTATTTATTGTTCGCAGCAATTTACACAAATGGGTACTGAAGCATTTTGATTGGCCAAAGATTCATTTCAAGCATTCCAGCTGACTATAACAATCATGACACTGGCTGCCATGTTTTATAATCACAGATTATAAAACATATAACAGATTATAATAATTTTTATAATCTGTGCACCCCGATAGAGGAAATCTCTCAGAAAGAATCAGCTCAGCATTCCAAGACGTTTTTCTTGATATTGGATGATTCTTCACCGCAACTGGTGTAGGCACTGTGTCTTTGTCTTGTAGCATTACGGTAGACATTAGTGGATGTTCAGACCAGAAACAATCCTGCATTAAAAAAATGAAACTGGGCTGCATTGGTGCATGAAATATGATCATGGAAGTCCTGTTTAAGTGACAGAATAAGCAAACACTGCAAAGAGACAAGGTGTTCTCTTGAGAGATATGATGGCGACATCTTTTTTAGTGTTGGGTCCCTGAATCCAAACAATCTCTCGGCTGGGTGATTTTCTATTGGGTGAAAATAACTGACTACTGTGTCCCTGTAACATTGACCCTGCAAAGTGTGCATATTTGAAATATTATTATCATGGTTTGAGCTTTTGTTTAGTTATTTCCTGCTTTATTTGTGTCATGTTTCACTTTTCATTTCCTCCCTTTGTCCTTTTCCCACGCTTTTGCGCAGTTCACCGTTTTATTTGTTAATTAGACCCTGTCCATTCAAGCCTGTGTTTTTCAGCCTGCCAGTTTGTCTGAGTTTGTCATGCGTCTCCCTGAATCCTTGCTCTGTTTCCCAACCTGTGTTTCTCATATTTTTAGTGTTCCTTGTGTTCCTTTGTGCGTTCTGAGGGTTAGGGTTAGTAGTTAGTTGGCAAGTTTTACAAACTTGTTCTGGCACACACCGGCCCTAAGGGTTTGGAATTTGGCACAGCAAAATTGTCCTGTAGTGCAAAGTTTTAAGTGGTTGACTGAAGTTCATGTCACATCACAGAGTTTTAGTTCAACTTGGTGTATATGCAATGTGCAGTATTATAGAGACATACATTTTGAAAATGTTGTTTTTAACAGAAAAAACAACAAACATGTCAAGTGTTATCTAATGCTTCATATTGTTATCCAATATGCACTCTCCAATCCCAGTAATAGGGTTGCTGTGAAAACAAGCATTGCTGATAGCAGTGAGGCATAATTACTTAATGTGACTGTTGGTATATTGATGAATTTTATTTCCAGCAGTATGGTAAACAACCTCTTCTTGGGTATTGACTCATTTCTGGTCAGCATTGCTTCACTACGTCCATTCCTGTAAGCTTCAGATTACTTAATGGGTGCAAACTAAGAATATGGCTTTTTAATGTGAAGAACTGCTCCAGAGTTGCAGGATATTATTTCATTTGTCCAATTTTGGTCAAATTGGATAGATAAAACCTCTATGTGTTAGTTCATACTACACTACACTAATGAGCCTGCAGCTTCCACTTCTCTCCGATCCAAATAGCAGGCTTTTGAACTCCTTCTTTGGTGCTGGAACAAAAAGACATCACCAAAAAGACGTTTACACTAGCATGCCAGTAAACCTACCAGCTTTGATTGCAACATGAAAAAGTAATGGCTAATGATATTTAAGGCCTTTGGTTACTGTGCTTGGTTTCACCGATCAAAAAAAACAAAAACAAAGCTGATGTACTGACAGCATGTCCCTGCGCAAACAAAAGGTTTTTGTCATAATCCACTCAGCCTCATGCTGATTGAAGTCAGGTGAAGTTTTGTAGTCCAAAAAACATTCCTGGATAACTAAACAAAAAACTCAAACTATGACTGGCTCCATACAGCTTGTCCAGCATGATCCAAGTCTCCTGGAGCCCTGAGATCCCAGAATGATTTGCATAATCATGTATGTGCACCCACTTCAGACAGGGTATGCAAAGATTTTGGCTTCACAAAGGGTTTACATAACATCTTTTCAAATCAATTTGGGATCTCGGGGCTTCCAGGGACTTGGACTATGCTGGATGGGCTGTATGGTTTTTTTTTATATATACTTTTTACACTTTAAAACAGGGGCGGCTGTAGCTCAGCGGGTAGAGCGAGTGATCGGAGGGTCGCTAGTTCAAATCCCGGCTCAGGGCAAGGCTGAGCTGCATGTCGAAGTGTCTTTGAGCAAGATACTGAACCCCACATTGCTCATCAGTGAGGGCCCTGTGATGAGCTGGCGACTTATCCAGGGAGTACCCTGCCCTCGCCCTGAGACAAGGCTGGGATTGGCTCCAGCAGCAACACCCCGTGACCCCATGGAAAGGGATAAGCGGTTATGGACAATGACATGACATGACATGACACTTTAAAACAAGTCCCTATTATTTTGTTCATCTAGGAGAATGCTGCAACACTGTTTTGCTGTGAAGCTCCAGAAAATGTTTTGCAGACTTCAAAACCTCACCTGACTGGATGATGACTAACTTTTCATTAGTTTCATTAGAACCTTTCTGTTAAAACACAAAATTAAACATGTTTAACTACAAAATCCAAGATAATAAATGGCACTCTGTGTACTAAATGACCTGCTCGGTACATACGGTTATCCTAGGTGTAATGTATCAAAACACAATATATATAGTAAAACAAAGTGAACATCATCCATCCAGTTTCCCAAGTAGGTTAAAAACAAATGCTCCGGATGGATTTGCAGGCTCTGTGTGACCCAGGTCTGGTAAGGTGAACCTGCAGATTGAGCGGAGGTGGAGCCGATGCACCGCTCCCTGTCTGTCTGCTCCTGCCATATGGGCGGCCTGAGGCAGTGGTTATCTCACCAAGGTGACATGGGGACCCGACACACAGTTAAAACTGGATGGTCATTCAGTGATAGTTCAGATAAAAACTGTAACACTTTGCGTGGGTTCATTAGGAAATTTGTCGACAAATGCTTGCGCGTAATATCACTTTCACAGGGATGGACACTCAACATGCATGTTACTGAAACTACAAACTAGTCACTTCTAGCCATAATGGGTTTAAAGACAAAGAGGAAATGACTGTTGTGTTTCCATGATTTTTTTTCCAGCCAATTCAATCAAGGGCTTGAGTGCATGCTGACGGTTGAAGCTCTCTCTCAGTTTTGCACCCTAAAATATATATATATGTGTATATATATATATATATATATATATATATATATATATATATATATATATATATATATATATATATATATATATATATATATATATAAAATCATGAAATAAACAACAAGCAACATCGGTACATTCAGTACAGAGGAGGATCGGGAGTAGCAGGCAGCGCTGTTAGGGGGTTCATGTAACACCTAATAAGATCCATTACTTGATTTAATTGCATCTGGTCATTAAGTCAGGTGCCAGCGTTAGTCTGATGCATCACATGACATGACATATGATAGCCTCACAAACGTGGCAACAAGCCCAGTCAGACAGCTCTGATGGGACGTTGATGGGTACTCATGTCTCCGGCAGAAAGCCATTGTCGAAGGAACACACACACCGCTGCCTTTGTGTGAGTGTTAATGTGTGGTGGAAAGTACCGACCCTTCTCCTCGTGTGGGTTTGTGCTCGTGTGTGTCTTCACTGAGAGTTTATGTAACCAATTCTGACAGGTAGAAAAACCTCTCTGTCTTGTGGCTCACACACAATTTCGTTTCCTTTTACAAAGGTTGGAGACCTAATTTAACTATTGGGCTAAAGATGGAAGAATTGACAGCTTGAGTTTCTGGCAGTCGTAGTTGTCCGACAAGCAGCAGTGAGATGTCGCAGATGGGTAGACACAACAGACATTAGCAGAGAAATACAAAAAACTGTTACAATTGATACAAAAATGACATGTCAGCTAGGTCCGACCCCTGTGTTTAATCACATATCTTTCAGCGTTACAGTTAAGACTGAGAGGAGCAACAGAAATAATCAAGTTTGCCGATTTCACATATCTCCACAATGCAAATCGATGACAGCCAGTTATCTAGCCGGAAGTGTAAGCTGTTTTTACAACGAGAATTTGGCTAGTCTGACTTTGATAAAGGACTATTTTGACATTAAGGGAAGTCCTCATATTCTCTCTTGCTGAAAATCCACGCCACTCATTGTCCATCATGTTTTTAAGTTATTGCCAGGAGCCTGTTAGCTTAGCGTAGCATAAAGACTGGAGGCAGACAGACAGCTCGGAGCATCAACAGTTAGCCTCCTCCTGTGCACCTTTAACCTGTGCTGTCTCATAATACATGTGGACTATATCCTCGCTGTATGGATGTTTCTTGTTACTCTCCAGTCCCAAACGGTTCTTCTAAAATCATTGGTGAATTTGCAGCAACAACATGTAGTGCCGATGTACGGGACTCACATTACCTAGCAACAAGTATAAGATTTCATTTGCTGGTGGTATTTTTCAATTAAAATTGTTTGCGTAACCAGGCACTGATGCTTATCACTGTGCCTACATGTGTTCCTCTGTCCTCTCTTTAATCCAGGGTTTTTCCATATTGTTTTTCTTTTTGCTGAGTAAACTGATCTCCCCGCATGCTACGTGCCAGACTATGTATGCCACCCATTCACCAGCACATGTCAGTTTAGGGTAGCATCTGCTCCCTGAGAGCAGCTGAACGAGCTGAACTGGGGTCAGAGCGCGTGTTCATGTATTAGTGGAGTCAGGTGACAGGGGCAGGTGACTCTGCTGCGCAGGCTGATAAGGACAAGCAAATAGATGTCTTTGAATTAGAGACCTGGAGGACAGAGAGATAGAGAAAGAGGAGGGTGGGATGTCAGAAGTGGGAAGAAAACAAGCGTGAGTGAGGCAGAAGAGGAGCAAGACAGCAAGACAAGCAGCAGCTATTTTTGTAAAGAGCATTCGGCTGAATAAAACATCACCCGGCTGCGCTCCAAATTACCAGAAATCACAAGGCAGGCGTGAAATAGCCACGTCAAATTATAGCAGGCTTGTCACATATGTTTTGTTTTTCCAGTGACACCAAGCTGGATTATTTTCACATGTAATTTCTCAGACGCAGGACCAAAGGGACCCCCCCGCCCTCCCCAGTGCGCCACGATTAACAGCCACAAAATGTTTGTGTCTGTGTTTGACCGTATCAGCTGCTTCTTCACCGTCACTTGTGCAAAATAACAACAAAGCTGTTATGAGCGCCATCGGATCGAAGGCAGTTAATGCTCTGCGAATCTCATAATCGTCTCCTGATTCACATTTGGCCCAGTTCGTAGCCTAGATGCAAGTGTGTCTCTGCTCTTTTTATATTCCACAGAAAAGGAACCTCGTCATCCTCACCCCCGTCATCGGCATCAGTGACATCTGTGTCTAATTATGCATACTGTAGTCTAGACGAGTGCTTCCCAGCAGTTTCAGTCGGATGTGCTCCCACAGTTCTGTCATACTAACTCCTTCATCAGCACGCGTCATTGTTAATCATTTGTTCCTTTGGACTGGTTTTAAACTGTATGATATTTAACATGAGGAGAAAGGGGATACTGTTACAACATCTTCCTAAAACTGAGAGTTCAATATTTAGTTCTGTTTGGTACTACAACAACTTGAAGCCAGATGTTTGAGCCATTTTTAACAATCAGTTTTTTAAATGAGCTTTCTGCTTCAACTGTCTGTACACTACCTTTAGCTATTTCAACATCTCTTGTAGCTGTCTATTTTAAACATTCATCCATCACTTTTCATTTATTTTGAAATTTAGTTTATCCATTAGCTATTTCGGCAATCTATCTCGTACTGTTAGCTTTTATATGCTACTTTGGGCGCCACTCTTTGCTGGCTTTAAGCTAGTTATATAAACTGGTTAAACAGGCTACTTTCAGCTAACTTTCCAAACCATTTGTAACTTTTAACTACAGCAGGACTTTTATCTCACCCTTCCAGCAATTACCCAAACACCGGGGCTGCATGTTTATGACGTACGCCTCCACATAGTTGTTGTTGTAGTTTCCTCCGTCACAACGTGTCACTGCGGTCACTCCTCCCCTCAGCTCTGACGAATCAATCTGTGATTAACTATGTCACTTATGTAAATTAAGTTACAATTGTGCCCACATTATATACTTAATATTACAGTGAGTTAAAATAACTCACCGTTTCATTTATTACCGTATTTTTTGGACTGTAAGTCGCTCCGGAGTATAAGTCGCACCAGCCAAAAAATGCATAATGAAGAAGAAAAAAAACATATATAACTCGCACTGGACTATAAGTTGCATTTTTTCGGGGACATTTATTTCATAAAATGAGAGACCTGTCACGTTGTGCTCAGTTACTTGCTTTTCAATAAACTCACGGAAGCTGTCGATCTTGGCTTGGAAGTCTGCTGGCAGTTTTTGGGACATCGATGTCCGTGCTCTGATGAAGAGGCGGTTGCGCTGCATGAAGCGGTAACACCAAGAAGGACCTCCCGCAAAGTCACTGAACTTCATCTCCTTGGCAACTACCTGGGCGTGGAGGTGTAACTGAACTGTTGACAAGCCTCTCCCAGCGGCACGTTGTTCAAGCACCCATCTGTGAACTTGTTCCTCTAGCTGTGGCCTTCTAGCTTTTAGCCCGCGATTAGCTTTTTTGGTTTTCTTCATCGTCATTAGAGTATCCTCTGCTTTTCGCCAGTCCCTCACAAGTTTCTCACTCACTCCAAACTTTCTTTCAGCTGCTCGATTACCGTTTTCAGCTGCATATTTTACAACTTGCAGCTTGTAATTTGCTGAGTATGATTTTCTTTTTGGGGGCATCTTTCTTTTTCTGTTCAATCTTTCTCACTTGTCTTTATAGGTTTATGTTTTATATTTTAATTTTTCTGTGGTACAGGAGTAATAGGCGTAGCAGATAATGGCACACTAGCCTAGGGCGCCACCTCGTGGCTGTCAGCATGAACATGTGAAATTACCTGTATATTTTAATATATAAGTCGCACCTGAGTATAAGTCGCAGGACCAGCCAAACCATGAAAAAAAGTGCGACTTATATAGTTATATAATATATTTTTTTTTTTTGCCATTCATACTACTTCAACTTACTTCCTCCTTTGCGGCGATAATAATCACTACAGCCACTAAAGGTCGCCGCCTGACATCAAACGGCAATATGGGTCATAATGAGCAGTTTTCACTTTATATTTTAGCATTTCTAAAAATTGGCTCCTTGGACTTTTTATTCATTAATTGCAGCTAGCTATAATTAGTCAATTATTTGAATGTAACAAGGCTATTGTAAGTGAGTTTCCGTTACCATTCGCTAGTTGTTTATTAAATACTTTTGGCTATTTCAACAATTACTATTGCTATTAGCTTACTTATCATATATCCATTATTTTTTTTTATCTAACTTGGCTCAATATGAAATTTGTCAGATAATTGGCTCAGACATCATGTCATTATTCTGTAAATCTATCCTTGCTTGTTTGGACTTGTGTTGTCATTCTTGGCAGTGAAAGGACGGTATGCACTGCGGGGAATAAGCATCTATTCCCTGAAGAAACTGTTTGAAATTCCAGTATCATATTACACAACATGTTCTCGCTTTCTTTTCACTCGTTCTCTGCTCGTACCCACACAGGCACACTTTTTAAAGCAGATAGTCCAAATGGAGCCCTTGAAACAGATACGTCTGTTATTTGAGTTGACCTCGTAAAAGCCTGGAAAGAAATCCCAACTCGGAGTACCTACATTAGCAATGACTACAAATGAAAGACTTCCTTCCATCTATCTTTAGCTTTAATGGATCTTATTATAAATTTAAGGCAGTGTGGAGTTATGTATTCGGAAGAGGTTTTATTTCTTCTCGTTTTATTTCCTTTTATATTTCATCCCTCCTGTCCTCCCCAGCCCTCTCTTCCTCCTCCTCCTCCTCCTCCTCCCCTCACTCCCCCTTACTGCTGTGTACAGTTTCTTCTTATGT
Source organism: Acanthopagrus latus (assembly GCF_904848185.1). NCBI lineage: Eukaryota > Metazoa > Chordata > Actinopteri > Spariformes > Sparidae > Acanthopagrus > Acanthopagrus latus. Next base: position 12,572,897 of record NC_051060.1, on the reverse strand, counting down.
GAACACGGATTTAGTCCAGCTGTGTTGTGTGATTTAAAACAAGTCCGTATCAACTGTGTATCAGGTACATAAATCACGTGATTTATTTAATTAGCCAACCCTCCCAGAGATCTCAAACTCAGCCGGGAATGCCTTGCTTACTGACCTCATGGAAAACTGCGGCCTGCCAAGATTTCCTCTCATATCCCCTAAAAAGGAACCTACGGAGTTCTTTTGGAAAATAGACTCTGATAGGGATTTTTTTTTTTTCACAGTGAAAGCAAAACACAAGACTAGGACGGCCGGACACACACGGAGATAGATTGGTGCTTTTGATGGAGCATGAAGTGCTTCTGCAGATAACGCGTGGACGTTGTGGGCATATTGCGTGACGATGACGATGACAACGCAGGTACATTCGGGGCACTGGCAGCCGAGTCGCAGCTCTCTGATCTAACCGCTGGTCGCTTTGGTCTTCGGGCCTGTGATGTTTGAGCCTCAGCTGTGAGCTGGACGAGAGCACATGCTCCCAGGGCCCGATTTGGAGCCCACACAGGGGTAACCAAGTTAAAGTGAACCCAGACAGACGCTTTGCCAATGCGCTGTCTCCTCTGGCATTACATCAGATTGCTTGTGATGAATACATCCCGTATCCCGCTATTTCTCTCCCCGCGTTGCTCTCTCTCGCTCTTGTACTGGCTGGACAGGCTCCTTGTTCACTGTCGGTGCATATAATGAAAGTTTGATTAGAGAGATTATTCTTACTATAGTCTGCTGACAGCAACCTAAAGGGTAATGAAAAGGCTGACACAGCTGACTATCATTACATTTACTGAATATGATAAAGTACATTTTTGAAATATGACTCTGAAAAGCCAAAATTGCTATAGACCAAATTTCACACAGTCATTTTCCTCTCCTTGGGAATCTGACAAATTATAATCATTTCACCACTTCACAATTGATAAGAAGCCAACAAAGAGTGAGGGAACAACACAGGGCTTGAAAATACAAATTAAATGGATGAGGAAATGAGCTGCAGGTGGAGGGACACTAGGAACAGGGCGGTGCTAACGAGACTGATGTGAGACAGGTGTTGGCAGGGTATCAGACTGGGGAGGAGCACAGGAACACAGGAGGGAGACAGAACACCGGGAACACAGGTGAGCAGGAAGTAGAGAGTGACAGCAACACATAAGAGGATATAACTACAACGACACCGACCAGAAATGGAGCTCTACCCCAGAATAATACTGTAATAATATAATCAAGTGGTTTTGGTTGCATAAACGTATTACCAAATATGAAACTTTACAGGTGATGGACCAGAGATGATTGTCATTTATGTCTATTGTGGTTTATTTTTTCATGTTTTATGTTTTTAGACATGACAGACCACTGACACAAATACAGTTTCCCTGAATATGAAGAACATAAGGTCTGTTTTTGAGTTGTATTTGTGTTTCATTTAATTAACTGATGGCACCACGGTAGACCATATGTTGCACCTCTGCAACAGCTTCTCAGTTCTGAATAATACTGCACTGACGTTACATCAAGTCAGCAGAAAAGCAGGAAGGATTTCTTTCTAATCCATTTCTCTGAACTGAAAATAAATGAAGCCACCATTCTTATTCTTCCTCCTTTCATGACTGCACTCATTGACTTAAAAATATTGATATTTTCTTCCGATAAAATGAATTCCAAGAATTCTTTCCGTTCACACACACACACATACACACACACACACACACACACACACACACACACACACACACACACACACACACACGGACATTACACAGCGGCTGTCAGCTAGGCCTTGTGGGTCAAAAGTCGGAAGGAGTAATGGAGGGAGGTGGGAGGACCAGAGCTGTGTTTGAGTCCCTGAATAAACAATCACAGGGTCGTCTGGAGTTTGAGGTGTCTGTGCCTGAGAATGGATGGTGGTCCGCGGCTCTACGTCTACAGAAATGGGGCATGATTCGTGGGAAACACAGGATCACAGTTGACTTTTAATGTGACATCTTTGGGTGTCATCCATGGAAACGCTCGATGCGCACAAGCAGCCAAGAGTTACAGTGTGTCGGGTCGTGTAATGACATCTTTGGTCAGACGCAGCTGGAGATGAAAGCGAGCTGTGGAGAAGGCATGCTGGGAAGCAGAGTGGGCCGCTGCTCGAAGACAGCCCGCACCAAACGCAGATGACACGATCAGTGTTTATTTGCACATTTGTACAGAACATTCCCCGAGCTGCGCGGCATTTCAGCGACGACGTAAACGCAGATAAGAGTGGCGTCAATCCAGGACGTCTGCTCAGGCCACCTGTATGCTGAAGAACTAGGGTAGCCATATACGGCCGAATATTGTGATGCTGCGAAACACCTCAGAGCGTCGCAGGAGGAATTTGTTTACTGAACGCTACAATGACACACAGATGGTCATGTCCTGTTGGCGGAGCTGTAAATTCTGTAAAGTGCTCCGATTAATCCCCTTCAACAAGAGTTTTCAACTAACGGCTGATGTGCGGCAAAGTCTGTGCCTGTATTATAGATGCGTCTGTCTTTTAAAGTTGCTATGGAGTAAAAACAAATGGAGAAATAAAAACGATGAAGTTGAACTAATCCGTTGAGGACACGTCCTCATTTACAGTGGTGTCGAAAAGTAGAACCTGACAGTTAGCAACAAAAACAATACTGTGTTATGGATCAGAGTTCAAATACATCTTTAAAATACGGACTTCAAATCATGTTATTTCGCAAAGTCTCACAACATAATCTACATTTTTTAACAGCTCGTTCCAGCTCTGTTTTGTTTACGCAGTGACCTAGAAGCTGCCATCAAGATGCATGCCCACAAGGTGCTGCTAACAAAACCACTGTTTTCCTGTTTTTCTCGACGTTTTTAGAAATATAATGTTATAAATAGTATTTTCAACTTTTCATATGGTGCGTACCACTTTTTCCATTGATTATATATGATGGCCTGTTGCCAAACAGCCCACTCCCCAAGTGCGCATTAGTTTATGTCGGGTTGAAGCCATAAAGATGAAAGACAAATTTGCACTAGAGAAAACTGGGTTCAAAAACACATACAAGACATCAGTTGTTAAAACAGCAAACACTGTGAACTATTTCCAAAAGTAATTAGCCACGTGAGATGCTATCCTTTTCTTTCTACCTGTAATCCAGCAGGCTACTGTTTTCACCTTTGCCTCTCAGTCTGGAATTAAAGCCTGCACCACACACACACGACCATTCACACACACACACACACACACACACACACACACACACACACACACACACACACACACACACACACACACTGATGAGTGTATTATAGAGCGTGGCGCTGGCTGGTCTCCAGGGCGCAGAGATGTCTGAGGACATTATCAGTCACTGAACCCCGCAGAGCGATGCTGCCACCAGCATTTCTGTTACTGAGTCCACATACCGAAGTTTCCTCTACGGAGACGCCGTGGAGACATGTCTGATACAGTGTATGTGTATATAACACGCCATGTTTCATAACGTGATGTAATCACACCAGTGCGCACATTGTATCGCATGTCGGGGACAGTTCTGAGACACACACTGGTTCCAACAGCTTCCCCTTGTTATAAATTCCTGATAAATGCGCTGCCTCTCTGAGCGTCCTGCCGCATCAGGAGAGGTGATGTTTCTGGATGAATGGGATGTGCTCCTCATCCTGTTGGTGAGGACAAATTGTGCCTGCTAATCAATGAAAATTTAATTGAGTGACAGCGAGCTGGAGCCCTAACAGGCACATTATACCGCTCTTTGATGTATTTTCAAAGCCTGTTTTCATCCCTACCTAATTAATCAGTGTAATGAAGACTTTGGATGCAGTAATGTTGTGTTTTTGGAGCAGACCCCACTTGAAAGGAAGTGAAGCCGTCGTCTGTGGGGGCAGGCTACCGGCCACTGGACCCGGCGGTGAAACCGACAGCCAGCACCAACAATATCATGCACACCACTACGACTGAGCAGCGCTGGAAAATAACAGACATTTGGTTTAGAATATCTGACTGAGGGTTAGCGCTTAATAAAGCTGCGCGCCCATCTGCTGAACAGAACATAAGAGGATTCAGAACTGTTAAATGAATCAGATTGTAATAACGTGTTTGAGGACTTGAAATTAAACCCAAATGAAAAAATACTGGCAGTGCTTTAGAAATTGCAGAGATAACTTCAGGGAATATTTTCCCTACTCGGTTAAATGATTTTTAAATTAGGACTAGCCTGTTGCTGGAGGCTTCAGCTTAAATGATTGGCTGTAAATTACAATTAGCTAATGAGAGGCAGCAGGGAGGAGGGAATGAGAGTTTAAAGTATGGCGCACCTGCTTGTTTGTGATGCCTAATAAGTAATTTAAGGGCTCTTATCACCTTTCAGTGTTATGCAGTTTTCATATTTTCATTCACATGATAATTACAGAAATTAGGTTATAAGAAAATCAGCCGCGGGTTGCGGCAAAGTCTTTTGTTTCTCCTTTTATATGTTGCAACAATCGTCACTCAAATTGAGAAAATGAGCTAATTTTAGAGGGAATAACTGTTTCCTTATGAAAACCCTGATCTGTAATTCCCCAGATGTCTCCTCTGTGTTTTTTGTCTCCCCCCCCCCACCCCCATCTATCCATGAAATATGTTCAAATAGCTGCAGCTGCACGTGCTCAGTATTAATGCGTCAGCTTCAGACAGCTGGTGCAAGAGTCTGGGGTTCTTCAGATGTCAATCAAGCCTCTTAGGTCCGTTGTTTTTTTCACCTTTCAGAGAGGTGAGGCTGCACTTTTTTCTCTGCCACTAGCAGTGACTGTAATCCATGTAAACAGAGCGAGTAGCCCTGGTGGCTTTATCCCCTACGTGCCAGGACAACCCGTGGAGACGTCCTGTCTCATGCTAACTTTGTCAGTGCTGTGGGAAGCGGGTGAGGCTCGGGGAAGAGAGGGGAGGATGAGCTTGTCATGTGGGCCGCTCTCTCACACGGCGGTGGGACTGCTGGCCCTGTCACCTCTGGCACTCGCGTCCGCAGTTGACGAGCGCCGCTGTCACTCCGGTCGTCCCCATGTCTCGATAGGCTGCTCCCTGCTGCTGACAGCTCCTGACAGACCTGCAGCTCGGCCTCTGTGCCCACCTGAACACACTGGCCTGCTCTTTCTATAATGAATGGTTTAGAATATTTAGGCCCACTGTAATAACTCTGGACATGTACACAGCACTTCCTCATGCTATTCTGTAAGCAACTAGAAATAAGAAATAACACAGTCTTCCTCTTATAATAAAAAAGTTCAACTCATTGGGAGTGAACTCTTAGTCTGACTAATTTGCATTCATGCAAGGGTTGAATAATGTTGGTTCTTTCACAGTCTAGAGTTTTTTTCAACAACTACTCCTTTCCTAACAAATAGAAACATGGTATCTGAAAGTGTTATGAATCACACTGATTTTCTTGCAAGACCTGTCCTACTCAGCCTCTGATCCCCTCGATGGTTGTGTTCTCTATGCTTGGCTCAGACCAGTGACTCATAGTGCAGGTCTGGTTGTGTCTGTTTATATTGCCTTTCTGAGACGGCGGTTTATGAGCTGTAGTTTCCCCAGTAAACACACCGACCACTTCAGCCTCAGTCCCCGGTCGTCAGTTGCTCCCCTCAGGGGTCTGCTCATGCTCTCCAGGCCGAGGCAAGAAGCAGACAGGCTGGTTTGCAAACCTAGCTGAAGGGGTCGGTGTGTTTACCAGGACTACAGCTCATTTTACAATCCAACCACATGACAAACGCAGCCGTTTCCACCAGACAACCTCTGAACATACAGTTAGCTAGCTAATTCTTGTCTCTTTCGTGAAACATGATTAAATTGTGGCCAACTGACATCCTCCCTCCCTCCGGTTTTCCAGCCCACTACCAGGGCACCCAGGGGTGTGGATCCCAAAAAGAAGCAGTTGGCTGTGGGCAAAGTGGTCCCAATGATCTCCCTCCCTCTTGTCCCCCAGACTATCACTGCCATGAAAACCTATCAATTGAACTGCACCGCTTATCTTGCCTTCTCCATTCGAGTATCTTGCTCAGTGTGGCCTTTTTAGCATGAGCACCAGAACCATGAAGCCTCTGTCATGCAAAAACAAGCTAAGCAGAAGCAGAGTGGGGGGGCTAGCACCAAAGCCAGAGAAGCCACGCGTTGATCCACTGAGTTAATTTAACTGTGGGGGTACGTCACAGTTTCACAGTTCTACAAGGTCGTCGTTAAGATCCTTAACTGGCCAAACGATCAGTTTCTGGTAAAACTGACGACTCACCAGAAGATCATCTCTCTAGTCATCTCTCCGCAATATTTCCTTGTGGAGACGAGAATAAAAATAAGCAACGGCACTAAGAAGCTAAGAGTGTCTCAGCGGGTCAGGTTTTTCCTTCCACAGGCAGATACATCAGTTGTAATGGCTCTCATTTTGGCGGCACAACTGGGAAAGCTTTAAGCAGATTTGGCACCAGACAGACAGATGGCTCAACCCTCACAGATCAGTGTGACAATAAAACCAGAGCCCGAAGAATTAAATCAACCCCTCCCGAGTAATTACATTCAAACTATTGGTCACCCTTTTCCATTCGCTGATCCCATTGTTATCGGGGACATCATCTCTCAGCTCCCGTGTACGACGGGTCCACGTGTGGGGAATATGTTTCAGGCGAGGATGATGCTGCGTGCAAGGACGCCATATCCTGTGGGACAACTGTGGAGCTAGAGGATGACGTTATGCGACAAAAGGTTGACACTTGGGCTGAAATGTGCCGCAGAGGAGACTCAAATCTGTCCTGAAATTCATGAGCCCCACCGTTGCGTGAGTGCAGAATCACTTAGCCGGGATGAGTCATGCCATATCTGAAATTGGATGGTGCTGGTGGTGAGCACTCGATAGTATTCTACACGTGGCCGTTTCAGTGAGTGAAGACGCCTCTGACAGAGTAAATAGTTCATCAGCCATTGTGCATTTCATAGGAGGAACATTTTAAAAAGCTTTCTCCTTCAAACTTTCATATGTCCTGTGCCATGGAGCTGCCTAATTAACTTTGAGCTTTGGGAGGATTTTTGGGCTGTGTCACTGTTCGGAGGACTCAGTGGAGCCCTCACAAACCACATGGCTGACTTTATTTGTTGTGCTGAGTGTCAGGGTTTCATAATGCAAAGGTTTAACTGCAGGGTGAAAAGTGAATTTATTAGATAAACAAAAACAAAACATTTCCTATGCAGCTTGCACTTGTGGTGTTTGTTTGGTTTGGAAAAATGTACAGGGACTAATTAGGTGCAAAAGTACTCATTAGCTGGAGCCACTCCACGGAGACCGATTGTCAATAAATTATTCAAGCTCTCTCTCCCATACACGACATCAATACTTGGTCATTCCTGCCATCACAATGCAGTGCATTCTCATCTCCAATTGCATTCTGCCGCTGTGAAATGAAAAAGTCTTTGAATTTATCAGAAGTGCTGCTTGAAGAATACAAATCGTTTATATCTGTCTGCTCTTGGTTTGACCATCTTTCCCAGCCTCCAGCCTTCTTTTCTCAGACCCTTGTCCTCTGCACTGCAGATTTAATTAGTTCTGCCCTAGTAACCCTGCTCCTTTCTCCCTTTTCCCCTCAGGATATGGCCATGCAGCCCCCAGCACAGATGGAGGGAAGGTGTTCTGCATGATCTACGCCCTCCTGGGCATCCCTCTCACTTTGGTCATGTTCCAGAGCGTCGGTGAGCGCATCAACACCTTCGTCAGGTACCTGCTCCACCGGCTGAAGAAGTGCCTTGGCATGAGGCGTACTGAGGTCTCCATGGTCAACATGGTGATCATCGGCTTCATATCCTGCATGAGCACGCTGTGCGTAGGGGCGCTAGCCTTCTCCCACTTTGAGGGATGGAGCTTCTTTCATGCTTACTACTACTGCTTCATCACGCTCACCACCATTGGCTTCGGGGACTATGTGGCGCTGCAGAGTGAGCATGCTCTGCAGACCAAGCCGGAGTATGTGGCCTTCAGCTTCATCTACATCCTGACGGGCCTGGCTGTGATCGGAGCCTTCCTCAACTTGGCAGTTCTGCGGTTCATGACCATGAACGCCGAGGACGAGAAGCGGGATGCTGAGCAGAGGGCTCTGCTCGCTCATAATGGTCAGGCGGGTGGACACATCCACTGCTCGGTAGACCCGGCCTCCTCCTCCTCCACGCCATCTGGTTGCGGCGGAGGAAGCGCTGTAGGAGGTAGCGGGGGAGGAGCAGCGAGCCGGGGTCTACGTAACGTTTACGCTGAGGTGCTCCACTTCCAGTCCATGTGCTCCTGCCTTTGGTACAAGAGTCGAGAGAAGCTGCAATACTCCATACCCATGATCATCCCACGTGACCTCTCCACCTCGGACACCTACATGGAGCAGGGAGAGGCGTTTTCCAACCCCCTGCACTCTAACGGCTGCGTGTGCAGCCTGCAGCGCCACTCAGGCATCAGCTCAGTTTCCACTGGTCTGCACAGCATCAACACCTACAGAAGACTCAATAAACGCAGGAGCTCCATCTGAATCAGGAGGACTTCATGCATCAAGGTCAAGTCCACTTGTGTGCACCATGTGGTGAGGGAGGGCCCTGCTACTGTGGTACTAGATTGGATGTGGACATCACGGGCACACAGTTCTAAAGAGAGGCACGACTCCTGATGTTTGCTGCTTTCTGACACTGAAGAGCCTGGTGCTGCAGTCTCCAGCTGTGTATTTAACTTCCATTAGCTAAGCACAAATCATTTAGGACTAACATCATTACTGATGTCACTGAGAAGCGCTAATGGTTGTTTAAGAAGCGCTCGCTTCACAAACTGTTGCTGTTTAAAGACAGGGACAGAAATACACGTGCAGCGCTGCATGTCTGAATTCCAATGTTAAATATCATTATATTGAATTCAGTGTTTTTTTTCTTTGTTGTTTATAAGACAGAATTTCATGTTCTCATATGAAAAAGGGACAAAGTACACTGTGAGATATGTTTTTAAGGGGGACTTGGGGTGTGTTTACTGTACATAATGCCCACCTCAGAAATATTTTATGGGATAATCTTTAATCCACTTTTTCCAAAAAGACTTTCCAAAAGGAATCTTTGGTTGTTAAGTATTAAACGCTGACTGATTGTTTTGATGGTGAATGAATGAGCAGGTTTGGCTTCAATGTGTTGTTGAAGGACAGGACAGTTGTAACTAATGTTAAAGTGTCTCTAACCACTAGGCCTCCCTGCTGACCCTTTCAGACCTCACTGATGTATTTTGTACAAATCACTATGAACTATTTTCCATAGTTTTTTCCTGTGTGTATATATATATATATATATATATATATATATATATATATATATATATATATATATATATATATATATATATATATATATGTGTGTATATGGAGTATATATCTCACACACACATATATTATTTACTTGTTGCTTGTCATGTTTTCATCAACCTTATCAGTCTCCTTACAAATATCACAACTTTACACATACTCAAAGCGTGCAGTGTATACGCCCAGTCCGATTTTGCGTGCAAGAGAAAATTCAGTCCTTCCCATTGAGGTGACCTTTGTCGTCATGGTATCTACAATAGAAATGGTTGCTATTTGGTTAGGGTTAGGGGAAAAGATGACTTAAGTGCATGACGTTTGTTAGCTATGATACATACTTTAAAGATATAATATGTAAGAATTCTTTGTTATATATTTTATTGAGATCCAAAATGTTTTCCCACCCAGTTTTTACGCGTTGCATTCTCACACATCTTCTTTCGTCCGTGGGAATGACTGTTGCATCACCTGCATGCAAACTCGGCCACAAACGTATACGGCACGCAATTTGAGAGTCCAAAGTTGTGTTAGTTGTTCACAGACTGAGGCGACTGGGCTGCTTTTCAGATTGCACAACTATATTCTAATAGTTTAACTAAGAGCATGTAAGCTCACTTTGTGCATAGTCATATCTTATTCACTGCTGCACCTTAGAAAACTGTTGCATATTCTTTAGGACACTGGAATTCAGTGCGTTATGTTTGGTTTCATTTTTTTTTTTTCATTTAATGGAATCACATTATGTTTTGTTTTGTAAATGGCATGCCCTGAATAATTCTTTCTTGTTTTATCTGTCTGAGATGTGTGACCTGATGCTCTGTGTTATTGATGATTGAGAATAATAGCAGTACACCTCACTAATAAATGGCCTCAGAGTTTGCACCTCATGCACTTACTGGGGGTCTTTGCTCCAGCCCCACGTAGACACACTTGATTCAGCCAACTGAGGTCTTTATGCAGCGTTTGTTCTTGTTGAAGACCTCTGAAGGAGTTTTCTTACATCTTCTTCATGTTATTTTTTTTTTTTAAATCATTGTTTTTCTTTACAGTGTCTCAGCATTTTAGTCATATCACGTTCATTTCAGTCACGTTTTCATTTTATTTTTCTACTGGAACGTTCTTATGAGCTGCAACTTGCCTGATGACGTTGTTCAGCATCTTTCATGAACTGAAAGAGGGACTGCAGTTCACTATGTGTGTGGTTATACATTAACAGTATGTTTTTTTTCTTTCATCATAATAAAATATGGTTTAATTTACAACAATAGTTTGGTCATTTTGAGTGTCAGCTGATAATTTTGATGGTGAAATATATATTTGATTAATTTTGTCGATTTGGTGATTTATTAGATTTGGCTTTTCATCGAGTCTCACTGCAGCTGTAAAATTGTGGCTTTAAATCATTTGTCTCGTTGAGAAAATGAGCTGTGGTGAGTGTTCAAAAAGCGCCATGGCTGAAAATGACAGTCAGTGTCACAGTATACCAAATATTCTCTCATTCTGTCATGATTAATAATATATATTAAGTGTCGATGCTGTATTACTCTGTCATTTGCGAGTTATTTTCTATTAAAAAAAATCATAATTTCAGTATTGACTGCTGAAAACGTTTGATTTATTTTACAGATGGCATCAATTTCTTCCAGTCTTGTCTCATTTTTTTTAACATAAACATGAGCAATCAGAATAATTTGATGATTTAAAGACAAATTCTACACATGGTATAATGGTGACACACTTAAATTAATTCAATCAAATTGTATTCATATTCCAGCAGTCATACATAAAATGCAACTTCAGGGGCTGAACCTAAAAAAAGAGTTTGCCAAAACATGAGTTTAAAGCTCCTGCTGGTAAAAGTGACGCTGTGGGGTGGTAGGTCAGGTCGGGCCACCAATCCGAAACTGTCAATTTGTGAATAAGACTCAAAAATCAACCAAATCTTACCAACAGGGAAAAACGTGTGATATAACTACAATGACAGTAAAAAGGGCTCCGAAAGTCCCCTTTTAACCAGTCCAGCCCTGCATTGCTCACAATTTTAACCCACCTGTAGCTGCCAACAAACTGTACTCGCCACATCACAATCCAGGCATTATTCCCTGAGAAATGAACAAAAATGGCAAAAAAACAAAACAAAAAAACAACCAAAAACATCCTGTCATGCAATGTTAAAGAAAGTGAGAAAAATGTCCTGGATCCGTCGCTTTATCTGGATCCTCACCAAAAAATTAATGGGATTTATTCTGGGCCGAGAAAACATCCTTCCATCCAAGTTTTTTTAAGAAACCAACCAACGAAAAACAACAAACTGATGCAGGTGAAAACACAACCTCCTGCTCGAACATCACACCTGGTTATGACGGGTCTTTGGTGTGTACAGAGTGATGCGTTGCTAATGTAAACGTTGGACACTGGTTTCAGAATCCTGGATAAGCTACGTGGAGCGCAGAACATTTGGGTTGAGATGTCGAGAAATAAAGACACCTCTGCACATAGATGATGGTTAGTCTTGCTCCATGTGAACAACTTGTCCTGAATAAGATCAAAACTGGTCTGAGGCTCCAAACTGGGGCACTCGTGTTCATGTAAACACCCTCACAGAGACAGAGAGAGAGAGAAGGTCTGCATAAAACAGATGTTCGGTATCATAAACAGTACTCTGGCTCTGACATCAGCAGAGAGGAGTCGTTTCGCTCTCTGCACACACACACACACACATTAACAGTAACAGCTTACAGTTAATTGAGGTGTGTGTTTGTCATGCCACATGCGTGCACTATTCAATGCTGTAGATTGCGGGTAAAATGAGCAATCTCAGCCCTTTGTTCCTTCGGGGAATGAATATTGAACAGTGAAGATGCCTTTGACAGTCATCAGGATGACAGAGTTGATATTCATTTTGCTGAAAATGGGAGCTCTGTGGGAAAAAAACCACTGTTTTACAAAACATACTCGCTATCTCTATACGACAGCGTAAAGATGGTCTGGTGAGGAATTTCTTTGTGAAAAAATGAATTGTCTTTACACTGTCTTGGAAACTCCAGGATTCCCTTTTGACTCTCTTTCTACTATCTATCAGAATTGATCAAAGATGATGATGCTGATATGATATGATATGATGATAGCATATATGATTAAAAACTCCTCAAAAACACACACACACACACACACACACACACACACACACACACACACACACACACACACACACCTACTATGCGACCTGGCCTGCTGAGACGCCGCTGCAGCACATCTCTGAGTTTCTGTTCAGCTGTGTCACCACCGTTTCCATCACGGCTGGCTTTCCAGCGAGGCCTCAATGCCCGCGTTGCATAACCAAAATTAGGATGGGGTGACTAAGTTTACTCACCCCTCTTATGATATTTATTATGTAACTGTCACAGTCGCACCTTTGTAGCTGCATGCCGCGTACTCTTCCGCTCCACTTCCAAGGAGAAAAGTTCCCGACGATCAGCCGATGTCCTGCACTACCTTTCATCATTCACCCAGTCAGACATGTCACAGCCCTCTATAGCTGCAGAGTGTTCCTCTGCCGCTCATCCGTGTCTTTACATCACCTGTCGCTCTGATCTGTACGACACCATGAACACATATAACCATGGAGGAGTCTCCAGAGGTGAAGGACACTTTTACCGTTCAGATGAAATAATCGTATAGTTGATTTAATTCATTTATCGTAGAGGCTGACTGACATGTACAGAGGTTTAGTTATCTGTTGATAAATGAACAACAAAGTATGTATTAATCCAAATAAACTGTTAACAAGTTTTCTATAAGCTCTTAGAAACATCTCACAATAAAACATAATGTCTTATCAGGACATACAAGGGTCCTAAAAACACTTTTTTAAAAAAGTGTTACTGTGTATTTTATATTCATCAGACCACCTCAATGATGATAAAATGGTGGTGTGCAGTATTTCCTGTTCTTATTATTGTATTCAAAAGTGATCCAAAGTGTGATGTAAGACAACAGAGACCAAACATAAACACTTTTGGATGCTCCCAAGGACCCTTAAAAGAAGGAGGGGTCATGAAAGTGAAACTCTCACCAAAAAGCAAACTGTTGAGTCAAGCCTTCTTAGAGTTTCAAAAATAGCGATTTTGATGCTATCGTAAAAAGTGCCCCTAGCACTCCAGCTGATCAGCAGTCAAGTTTCTATTTTACCTTTTTATTTAATGAACTAACATGATTTGAAATCTGACTGTTAAAGCAGGTCTGTGTCCAGGTTTTCGGAAATTATGCGGTTAAGAGTTAGAAGTCATCGAGAGCAACCTCACCATCTAAGAAAAACTAATCAGTTTTCTCCCTCATGAAATTCTCTTTGTTTTGGCTTCAAACTCTGAACTTTTCCAAGAAAAAAGTATGACATTCAACGAGCTCCACAGTTCCCAGAATCCGCGAAATAACTCGAGAACATCATGTCCCCGGTGTGATAGCTGCAGCCCTGATCATCAGCATGTTTTTGTCAGCGCATTCAGCCTCTGACGCGTGCAGTCGCTTTTATTTCTGTACCAGTTAAAAACTCTGAAACGGTTTGTCAGAGAAAAATGACCGAAAGAATGCATGGATCTTTGAGTTTAACACACAAATGACATCTGACAGGCTGCAGTTCTTCATGCCCGGATGCTCAGACGTTACACAAGGGAGTGGCGATTATATCATTTTTGCTGTGCTTTATATATATAGATATATTTCCTGTTCTCTTATATGAGGCTTTTTCTCCGGTTCAGATGGAAGTGAAGATTCTTAGAAGTGACAGGTATGCAGATAAAAGCCGATACACAAGTCCACGACCAGCCAAATTCCATGTAGGCTAAATGATTTCCAGTTGCTACGCTGTATGGAGCTCTCTCCGCTACAGTATGGCTGCTATAAATCAGACTCAAAAAGCCTTTTCTATCACAGAGACACCAGCTGGGAAGGCTAATCTTCACCTCATCTCCTTAAAGTGGGACACTGGCTAATCAGCATGCTGTCAAATCAAGGCACTGATTTTTGAGAGAAGAAGAGAAACAAGTGTCTGAAACTCAAGAAGAGGGCTGGCAGGCGGAGAAACACCACATCATGCTACCTGAGGTGTGAATGTGAAATGTGTGAATCCTCCTCCCTATTTAGTCATTGTTCTTCTCAAGTGAACCGCCACCACTTGAAAACACACAATCAGCTCCTCCCTAATGCTTTTTTCCTGTCACTCTTTTGTCTCCCGAGATTGGCAACTTGTAGAATACACTGTCATTATTCCACAGAATAATCTCTGGATGAGTCCTTTTCAGAGGTAGCGGAGCATATTCACGGGAATAAATGGAAGTGGAGGGAGGACGACGGCGGTTGTTTAGCGAGTGATGGGTTTTCTAATCTTCCCAGGGCCTCCACCTCTGAATGTCCAGTATTCAGTTCCCCTCACATCTCAGTACCACTGCATCGCATTAAGACGACTCATTTTTCACAGGCGGCTGAAAATGCGCCTTTCTGCCAGGACCTTTATCTCACGAGCAGAGAATGCCATTAATGGCTGGCTCCGCTCTCTGCTGTTAATCACATTGAGAGGAAATGTCTTTTTATGTGCTGAAAACCATCTCTCCTGACGAAAGCAGCAAGATGTCGCGTATTAAGAGCTGACATGTCAGCGTCAAAATTACAAATTGCCCACTTTCCCCATCCTGTTTTTTACTTGTCTGTTAGTGCGGTGTATTTGATCTTTTAAGCGCCCGGCCACTTTATTTGCTTACTTGAGGCTGACAGTGGAAAGACACTTACATGTCAGACTAATCGTTGCCAATTATAGTATGAAAAATAGAAAACGAAGGACGGGTCAGACATCAAACACAGACCTGCGCACATCAGTCCCAATCTGTGAAATGGAAAATTCCTCTTTCTCTGTGTCCTTGTGTCTTTTTATTCATTTTACTCATTGACTTGTTTTATCCTTCGTACCATACATTGCAGCATACATGAGAGGTCACGCAAACCAGTTCAAAAGTTGAAAAGAGGAGGCACACCATCAAAGAAGTCAGCGTGGACGCAGCACTCATTTGAATACGTTCTTATATCACGAAAATACTTTACCAAAATTTGTTTCTGAAGACATTTTAGGCTATAAATAATCCGGCCAGTTGCTGAGCCTGTCTTCATTCAACTCAACATGGCTTAGTTTTGTACCCCAAATTTTTTGCAAATAAGGGGCGGGCAACATGACACCTCGTGTTTTGCAAAGGAAAGCAGCACAACCAGAATGAATTGCAAAGCTGCTGACACAGACAATAATTGATGAGCATGGAAAAGTTCAGCTGTGTTAACGTATGTTGAGGATTTTCTTTAGTTACAACTCTTTCCAAACAAGATTTCCAAATTTCGTGCAGGATGGTCACGTGATGTGCTTGAAAGCTTCAGATACTCCATGGAACTCAGGCTTTCTCCAGGAAAAGTATTTTGCTTTTGCCTTTGTTTCGCTTTTTTGTGTTATTTGTGAAAATGACAAGTGACCACAGGATGCTTTACATGGGTACAACTGAGTATGTATGTGTTTGAATCAACTAGAAACAGGCACTACAGAAGTGATGGCTATGCTTTAATGACACACTTGGAAAAAAAATACAGTCAAGCACAGTCAAAAAAAACATTTCCCTCGAAGTCAGAACACATTGACCCGGTTCCATCTTCATTTTACACCGGAATCAACCAGACACACTGGCTGGCTTCCATGTTTCAGATCGGCTGTATTGTGATTATTTCAACCGACGTAAAGTGAAAATGGCATCCAGCAACAGGGATGCTGGGGAGGGTCTCATCTTATGTGATGGCCTGACATTAGTGGTGTTGCATAACTATGACCTACGGCAAGGCTCTGCTGCCTCCTCCCCACCCCGTCTCCCCGTCTCCTCTGTAATCATTCTGCTCGCATGGCTTCATGGCCAAACAGGCTGCTGGCACTTGCCGAGATGTTCCTCAGATTGGTTGATGCCGTCAGACGAGAACAAGGGGGAACGCTGGGCAGAACATGCACAATCAGACTAGGAGCCATGTTACTGATTTCACAACAGTCACTGAAGTGAAGCTGTGCAGCTGAGTGACCTGAGATCTCCAGTCTCTCTAGCATGAAGCCACTACCAAAGTAAGCAAGTCAACATTCTCTGTACCAAACAACACTTTCACTTGTGTTGTTATGGGTACATTATTTTATTTATTTTTTTTACTTTGTGTTCAAATTACAAGGAAGATTATTTCATATCACTATATTTGATAATCTTTAAAAAATACAAAAACACAAAAAGATGGCTAAGACATATATAACTTATTTAGAAAAAAAAAAAAAACACCCAATGCTGATACCACAAAAATGGCAAACATCCGTAAAACTGGTGCGACTCGAGCTGTGGTTGGCCATAGGGGAGATTTAAATTTGCTAGTAATATCACAGATAACAGACATGCAGGCTAAGACTTCCTTTTCTGTACATATCATTTCAACCTAATAAACAGATATGTAAATATGAACACAGCTTTAATTAAAAAGCTAAATCTCCACCAGACAACTGTCACTGTTGCATTTTGCTCTTTACATTATACTCTTTACCGGCACTCAACCAAAGTCAGTTGGTTGGTAAACACTACTTCTGACAAAACTGGATTAGAATTGGAAACGCGAATGCTTCTGGTTTCAGTCAGACCCGAAACCCACAGTCAAGATCATGAATCTCAGCAAACAAAAATCACTTGTGTGGCTCCTCAAGGGTCTATTCTTGGACCTCTACTATTCGACACCTACATTTCCCCCCTTGCTCAGATTATGGAGAATTTTAACATCTTGTACCACACTTATGCAGATGACACACTACTGTATGTGACAGTATCATCACATGACTACAGTCCCTTATGATTACTAAATGGATGAGCCAGAATGTTGTATGTATTTGTATGTCTCTGTCAAGCACATAGAACTGCCTTGTCTTTGAATCGTGCTGTTATTACTGATCTACTGATACCAAAATCTTGTTCCTTGATAATTTTGCCACTAGACATTATTCAAATAAAACTAATATATAGGTTCCAATACTCTGTGCTTACAAATGAAGAAAATATAGGGCATTACAATCAAGATCAAACCTACTTTATCAATGTACTTCTATTGGTTTAAAGAGCAGCAGTCATAGCAACATTCCCTAGAGGGGCAGTCGATTTCTCTCAAATGTATTCTACTTTTAAGAGACAACAATTAGATACATGTCCTGATATTGAAACAGTGATGTATCTGAACATGTAAATGTGCTCTAGCTATAACTATTTCAGAGGGCAACTGAATTCATGTCAGACTTTCTGCTTGTCCCAACATCACCCGACAGAGTTGCTGAAGCCGTCCTGGAAAAGCCTTGGAAAGTATCAAATTCAATGCAACAGCAAATTATCTAAAGACTAAAAGTGTGTACACACCAGGGAACAACCAGTTTAAGTGTTACAGAAGTTGGTGCTGTTGATGCTCTCTCTCTCTCTCTCTCTGCTGCTCTCGTGTTTCTCCTTGTTCTGTAATCTTTTATTGATATGAAACTGTGTTGTTTCTCTGACAGTAAATGTGCTGCTGCCGTCTCGGCCAAGTAAAGACATCATTCGTCTCAACACTACAACGTGGTGAAAAGAAGCTGAATAAATAGTGGAAAAATATACGTGTAGGTCTTTGTGTGGAGTCCCATCTGAGACTTGTGCTGATTCAAGTATCTGGTGATGGCTGCAGGTGTGTGCGCAGTCAGAGCCAGTACGTGACTAATGGGGACGCCTGCCAGGTTGATTTGATTGAGCAGCACTGCAGGGGGACAATCAAAAGAGCGTCACATCATGTAGCTCCTGCATTAACGCAATCTGCTACATCTACAATCATTTTAACCAAACCTTTTATATTTGAAGCCAATCATGTAAGTGTTGGGTAATTCAATTCAGGATTCAGGCAGTTATGTAAGACTTTTGTTAGCTTTAACTGATTCTGGACTACAACTGCTATAGTCATTGAAATGTGGAAAGCTCAACTCTACATTAGTTAAAAAAAAAAACTAGAAATGATGGTTCGGCTGAAAAAATAGAGTCACATGTTTGTGATTGCAAATTATTAACCAAGAAGGAACATCAACTTAAGCTGTTTTTAATGTTGCTGTTATGGAAACTGATTGTGTGCAGAGAAGTTAAAATATTTAGCTAACAAATTAATAGGGCCAGTAGAAATATACAGATAATGTAGTTAGCATATTGATAAACAGTTAATATAGGTAGCTAAACAAATGGATAAACCATTTAATTAAACTCAAGTCAGCTCAAAGTATTACATACAGACAACATTTGGAATTGTTGGTTACAATAGCAGACAAATAATTCAGATAGCTCACTAAAAGTATGCTAATAGGTGAACAGCTGAAAAAGCTGATTATAAATGATAAATAAACGCATCTGGAAATAGAGCTAATTTGTTAATCCAAAAATTAGTTCTTAAAAATATGAGTGGATATAATAAATATGCAGTTAAAATAGTTAGTTTGCCGAACAAATAGATTAAATATAAAAGTAATCAATAAACAAGTTATCCTATCTAAAAGTTATAAATAAATCTGATATAGACCATCTGGGTAAAAAGTTGAGTTTAAAAAATAATTAGCTAACAAAATGAGTAAAAAGAGGAAAAATAATGAACATATATAAACAAATATATGTAATGACTTTTATTTTGTAGGAGTTAGTACAGTATTTGGTATAAAGATAAACCAGATAGAGCTGGTTGTCCAATTCCACTAGTGCAACAACCCAAGATTATTTAATTTTTGGTTCATATCTTGTAATTTAATGTTCTTCTTACCTTTCCTGTCTGAGAATTTTTTCTTTCAGTATTGTCACAGCGCATCGACTTCACAACTGAAAAAGCAACACCCTGTTTTACAAGTAGACAGAGCTTCAGGGATCCTCTGTCAGATGTCAACCTTGGAGCCTCAGCTTTGCTTTGACAACCAAAAAAAAATAGTACATTGTGTTTTTATTTCAGCTTTTTATAGAACACGTCTCAATTTTATAATACGGGGGATCATTTTAAAATTCAACAATAAAAATGTGCATCTCCAGGACTTGAATTGTAAAGATACTGTTAGATAACATGACAGCATCGGTGAAGAGCGACACGTGGCAGAACGACTGTGTGTTGTGGCAGATTTCAGAATCACACAGCTGCATATCGTCCAGTTTTTTACCCCTTGCTTCTGGCCTAAGGTGTGTGTAAATGATTGAAATAGGTATCACACCACAGCCTTCGTCGCACAATTTCAATTGTGCCCTTTTAACTAGAGAGAACCGCTGAGAGCCTCAGAAATGTTTCTGGCTTCAGCATGGATTAACGTCAAATCTGCAGTGCTGGCCCTGTGTCACTTGTGATTAGGTGTCCTCCAAGAAGATCTGCAGGAAAATTTGCCAGGCCCTCAGTACCCCTGCACACCCCGGCTCTGTCGTGAAGCTCCTCGAAGGTTAGATAATCAGCGCAGATATGACCCGAAGTGATTGTTTGGAAATCCATACACGGATCCACACAACGAGGAACGAGGCACTCTGACGGTGAATGACGGATTAACGATATTCATACCACAAATAATCATCTCGTAATGGTGCTTGAGACATAATAATCATAACCCAACAGTATGTGTCAAAAGACGAAGGACAACTGAGGGAACACACTGAGTGTCAAGCTCTTTATATCATTTCAATACTGTTAAAATTCACAAATTTTTCCAACCTATCTTCACACATCTACCCTAGTTTCCACCCTCTCTCAACTGCAACATGATGTAATATTACAAAAGATCTATTTGCAGTCCAAACTGTGTGATTATTTTGGTCCCTCACAGTTAAACCCTTTAGATTTTAGCTAAGCTTGAACAGTTGTAGTTCAGATTCAGAAATTAGTGTTTGATGGCTTCGTGCAGTCTTTCAAATATTTACATTCATCTTGTGACAGCGGTGTGGCCTCTCTTGTGGAAAAAAGCGCATTACTTTAACTGGCACCATCACTGGCACAGTTTACGTGTCGTTTAACTGGACTGAAATTTATTGTGTGAGCTGTAAATGCTGTGAGAGAATAAGCAGCAGCCACCGTGAGCTCTGCAATGCACGACCTCCTCAAAATAATACATCCTTCTTTCCATTGCGGAAATTTCATGTACAAGTGGACGGTTAATTAGCCCGGGAGTTGAGTCGATTCAGGAATAAAGCTCACTTTAGTTTGAAATTGAGATATGATTTCCTGTTGCTCCATGACAGAGCAGGCAGCTGTACGGCAACAGCGGTGAGATCAGACACACAGGTCCATATTTGGCAACAGTGGGACAAGGACAGGTTCTCTTTGTGTGAGGAGAGCGGAGGGGAGCAGCGATCACCATAATTCGCTGTACTGTAAACCTGTCAAATTTTGTAGCTTTTAAAACCTTGACGAGCAATGGTAAACAACTGCTTCTGTAACTTAAATCACACCAAATCCTGAACAGATACAGGTGTGTTTAATGGTAAATCAGAAGGCAGGCAGGAAGAGCATAATAACCAGTCTCCATGGCAAGAAAATGAATTATAAGCCCTGACAAATTATGTTTTTTTTCATCTATTAGAATTTAAACTGTAACCTCTTCTCTCTAACTATCTCCACCATAGGCTTTGCAGAACGCGAGTGAAACATTTATGATGTGCCGTGCATTTTAAATCCACGACAAAATCTCTGACGCACGTACACCTGACCTGTGACCCCTCTGTCTTTGCCGCCCGGTCGTCTCCTCGCTCACTGTTATCTACTGTATCAGCAGCACACCAGGACAGTTGTCGTGATTGCGCATCAGCCGCTGAGGGCTGTCATCGGTTACGCAACCGCTCCCCAGTGGTCCTCAGCGTGCTAGTAGCCGGAACTGGTGCTCTCTTGAAGCCCTTGCGTGGCCTGAAGAGTCCATCAAACGCACGAGGCTCGAGAGAGAGAGAATTATGGAGTCCCTTTGAGAGACTTCAGTAGAGGACGATTGAAATGTAAAGTCCTCTTGACACAGCAAAGAAAAAAAGACACCTTGTGGTGGTCACTGAGGGATTGCGCTTCCTTTGTTTGTCATTCAGTTTTCTTTAACATTGAGACCACTCAGTGTGAATGTTAAGAGCTCGGGAGGGTGGCGGTCCTGATGCCCACCCACTCATTAACAGGACCGTCACCCGTCACGGCCCTCAGCACACGACCCTGAACATTTCCGCAAACCGTTTTTCACTCTACTGTCATCTGGTCACAGATTAATTTTTCATAGTTGAGGGCTATAAACTTGTTGTTTATACTTCGTTTTATTGTGTTGTTTGTAGGAAAAAGTGCCGTGATGCATTGTGGGAGGAGGAGAAATAGAGGTTTTGTATTTGTATTTTGGGGGGAGTATTTTATTGCTGTTTATCCATATATATACTTTAATATGTCTTTCTCCATAAAGTTCCATAAAGAATTTGGCTTTCTGCGTCCACAGGTTGAGCTTTATACATTTTCAGCCCTTGGGTGATTTGAGCTCACACGCTTTAATGCTCCTTCCATACTAAAACCAAGACACTTGCTTTGTTTATATGCAGTATATTATCTTGCACATAAAAAAACAGGTTATCTGAGCGTAAAGCAGAGGCTAATGGTTGTGAAGTGTTCTCTTGTTCTGAGCATGAAGAGGAATGTTTTGCCAAGATGTTTAAATCAGGTTTGGCGTTAATTGAAATGCGTTCCCTCTTCCAGTTATTGTCAGAGGAATAGTGTGCAGGATTTGTCAGCCGCCGTCTGTAAACGCACCATTTAAAGAAGAAATGTTGAGTCTCTCACTCCCAGGTTGTCGGATTCTGACGCTTCTTGCTGGTGGCTCGCTGCCTTTAAATCAGCTACACAAACCCATTATGGATAAGTCAAATGGACGGAGAAACATACGGTTCAGCCCTTTTTCAGTGCATCCGTCAAGTGAACTGCACATTTGAATCACTTCCCAAGTCATCTCTGCAGTAACGTTGTAGATCTTGTTGTGTTTCATGGTGTTTTCTCCAGATTAGGGACCAATAGAATCGAGTGTAGTCGACTCATCAAAAAGCTGCCCCATAGTGCTTCTTGAGGTCAAAATCTCCCCAGGGATCCTTTAACAGCCAGCAGCTGTAGCTTTTATCAGACCAGACTCCCTTCCCGACCGGGGACGACTGTGACAGGTGATTTTGAAAGGCTTGTTAACTATTGATGTTTGCTTGTTGGTGCTTTTAGTCTTTACAAGCCAATTAGGCCTCGTTTCCCCCCCGCCGGTGCGCCACGACACCTTTATTTATAGACTCACAGCAATCAGCAGAAGGTTTTGTGAAAGTGCAAAAATCCAGAGGTGTTTCGGGCATTCGACTGCTCGTTACAGGTCAAAACAATGTCACGGTTGCGTAAGCCACAATAAAACTTCGAATCAAGTGTTTGGACAGGTGTTTTAAAACCATTAGCGTAGCTGGTACTGTACTGCATTATACAGCCAGCTTGATCGTCCGCAGTGTAGCTGGATTGCTGCCATGTTATTACAACAAGTTGTCCAGGCCATTTTGTATCAATGAAATTAAGTATCAAGGGATGACGAACGTGTTTGTAATGTCTGCCTGTCTGACTGAACAGCTGTTGATTCCAGTTATTACATTAAGGTCGTTGGGTACGGGCATGCTCCCCTAATTTGCCACAAGGAAAACTGACACTATATGTGTACAGCTTTGTGATATAGTTTACATATTTTTTTTTCACAAGCATAATCATTTTCATCATGTAATAACACACAGTCGCTGATACATTAATGAGCAAGTCCTCACGTGCTTATACCTTAACAACAGCGTCTGCGTCATCAGCATGACAAATGAGGAATAATATATATTAATTGTTATCTATTTATGACCAAGTAGGTCCACAAATACGAGGAACTGTCCTTGGCATATTGGTGCGACATAAAAATAGTACAAGAAAATGTAAAACAAGGATGAAAAAATTTACTGCATAAAAATGAGAAAATAGTATTAACAAAAAAAAGCCCAATATAAACAACATAACCATTATCTAAATAAAAGAGCTGTACAGTTTTGTGTGAGAGTGTGCAAAAATATTCATCGGCGGTCCAAGAAATGTGAGTTTACAGTTTGAATATAGTTTTCTTCTTCTCGATGTTTTGGAAATGCACGGCATGTTATCTCTCTCTCTCTCTAAACCAAAACAAAACAGAAGATGTCAGCGTCGTTATTGTTTAACAACCACCATCTCTGTTGAAACCTATCTGGCGTGACTCTGGCTTCAACTATGATCGAAAAAAAAAAACAGTTTCAGTGTTTTTAATATGAAATGGGATTAAAGTAGTTTTGGACTGTTATAATGAACATAATTCTGTGATATAGAACAAAAAGCTTTCTTATCATATAACACAGCAGTTTTACATTAAAGAGAAGAGCTCTACCTCTTGGCTTCAAATCAAGTCACGAGTAATCAAAGGTAATTAGATCACGCTCCGAGCTTTAAAGCCTCCCGGTCACTGATGACCACATTTGTCAGCCGGTGATCTTTGACCCGAGCAGCCCTGTGTTTTGCTCTGCACGGTGCAGATGTACGTGTTATATAACAGCACAGAGTCACGGGGTCGCCACTGATATCTGCGTACAGTATGCACAGGTGAGCACTGCTGAGCCGTGATCATGAATAATTCTGTGCCCGGCTGTGTGTCGAGCTGCTGTGCAGGAAGGTGGACGCGACGCTCTTTAACAAGCTGCGACCAGCCGGCCCAGCTGACCATGTGACATTTCAGTGGCCTCTACATAAAGTGCTCCCCCGTCACCTTCCCCTCTCCCACAGGTCTAACCTCACACCACCCGAGGCCTGCTGTCAATCACATGTTTCCGGGCCATTCAGCGTGAAATGATAATACTCCTGGGCATCCATATATTTTTAACGGCTGCCACAGATGTTGTGTCTCTTGCAAAGGGCGCAGTGAAAGAAGAGCCGTCTCACTGTGGATGGTGTTTATAGAAGTAATGCTAGAATAACAAATATTGACACTGTGTATTATATTGTACACTGTATATATATGTTTTACTATTAAAAGCATTCAGATTATATTAAAGATATGTTTCATGTTTTAGAGTTGACCGCAGTAAGCCTCTCTCTTTTTTTACCATACACTCAATTACTATGCAGTTTTTGAGGTACTTCTTCTTTGCTTGAGTATTTGCCTTTTCTTCTACTTCATACTTCTACTCCACCACAGTCCAGAGAGAAATACTATACATTTTACACCACAATTTGCATTTTTTTTCCCTCAGTCACTGGTCACATTGCAGATCTAGATAAAAATTTGAAAATTAACATAGAACAACAGACAAGCATGACCCCGTTCAGTGCGTCATGAACACAGGAAAGTACTAGTCACAAGGCTCACCCGGTGTTCTGCACTTGAACTTGAGTTATAACAGGTAAGTGCTGGTAGCCAAGAGGTTTTACTGCCGTCTGCCGTGAGAGTACAGACGCTTCACATAGAGTCACCGAGCAGATGACTCCTTGATCTCATCAGCATTTTGGGAAGTCACCAAGAATCCTGATGAGCACCGGAGTGAGACGAAGAGAGAGAGACGGGGGTTCAGGATATTTCCTCAGCAAGGTAGAAAAAAAAAATCTCTCTGATGTCTTTATTTCCTCCAGTGCGGTGTGTGCAGTGACACGGAGGATTAAATACTGCTGATACCAAGAGTTTTTACTACTTATCTCATATGGCCCACATAGATTAACCTGTACCACACACGCTCCCATCTTAACGTGTATGTTCTTTCACTTTCCTTTTGTAGGTTTTCAAAAGCTTCAGACTGACCTCATAAGCGCCGGGGGACAGCATCCTCGCGGAAAGTGGAGTGCACGTTCTAATTTTAAGCAGTGTGAGGCCACAGAGGGGAACACTCACTGTGGTCCCACTTTCAAATCCAGGATCGCCTCTGCGGTCTGTGACTCCCCCTGCTGTTTGTGTCTGATGCATGCCATGCTGCGATCAATGGCCCCTGAAAACTCCTGTTCTTAGATTGTTATAACGTCAGGTTTTAAGGTCTGGTCTAAAGTCCTGATCATGTCATGATAACATTATCATATAATGACATTGCACAATAAATCAATCAATTCTGCGATGAACTAATTGAGTTCACAAATATATACTTGTCATACTTGGTAGAGAAAGAAAAGTCTCACAATGCCAGTTTAGTGGCTCTTCTGGAGCTTTGGATTTTGATCTTAGACAGCAGACGGAATTGTAGATCTACAAATTCCGAAGCAGTCGACTCAACAGGCAGAAATATAATATAATATAATATAATATAATATAATATAATATAATATAATATAATATAATATAATATAATATAATATAATATAATATAATATAATATAATATAATATAATACAATGTGATATCATATCATATCATATCATATCATATCATATCATATCATATCATATCATATCATATCATATCATATCATACCATATCATATCATGGTTTCATCTAGTGCATGTTCACCTGAAACTAAGAATCTTTTTTTAGTCAGAATAAGCCTTCAAAATCTACAGGAAGCGGGTCCTCTCCTGTGGAGTCCAGACCAACGGACAACTTGAACACTGACTCTGCAGACGGCCTTTCACATTTTCAGTTAGAGGAATAGGGGAAGAGATTAGTTTTACCAGGATATAGAAGACATGACCCTCCCTCCTCTAGCTCTGACTGGTTTAGCCTCATAGTCTTACCCTAACCTGAAACAATCTCCTTTCTCATACCTAAACAGGTAGCAGTCATTCAGAGGCAGAGTAGGATGGGTCATGACTTTGCCAAGCTTGGAAATAAAACTCATTGTGTAAGGGAGGCTGTGGCTCTGGATGCTAAACTGGTTGTAATCAGTAACTTTGACACTAGATGCCACTATATCCTAAAAATTCTTGTCACGCTGGACCATTAAAGTTAATGGAGTTAATGGAAACGAAGTGAACATCTTAGGAAATTGGACACATGTCATCAACTAATGAGGATCATGTGATATGATCAGAGGCACGAGAACATGTTCTCACTGGACAGTTTTGTTCCCCCCCGAACACTGATCCTCAGCTAAAAACACTTCCTTTTTTTATTCTCCTTTTTACTTTAGGCTTTAAATGAAACTTTCAGATGCATGCTAGTGTTTTGTTTTGTTTTTTTGTTTTTTGTTTTTTTTGCTTGTTTGTTTTTTGTTTTGTTTTGTTTTTTACACCGGCAATGTTAATAAGTGCAGCTGTCCCAGTTAGAATATCAACATTAATCTCTCTTCACTGCTCCTCTTTAACTACATATGGTTGAGTAACTAAACATTGCATATTTTCATTATTGAAATGCAACTGAATACATTCACAAGTACTAAGTATGTACTTGTAATTTTGTATTTTCATTTTATGTAACTTCCTACTTCTACTTCATTACATCTGAGAGGTAAATATTGTTCATTTCAATCCCCTACATTTGACTGACATCATTCGTTACTGGTTAATATATACTGTACCCGTCCTGTCTGTTGAAAACTGTGTATGTACAGATTTGGCGATTTGAAGTGGAATTTTTCTGAGTGAAGGATTACTTGTTTCTTGGTGGGATAAGAGAATTCTGCCACTTCATAATTCTAAATAAACAATCAAAAAATGTGTATTATCTGGTAAACGCGTATAGAAAGCTTTCCAAGAGATACGTGGTTGTCATGGCACAGTGACTCCGGAAACTTGAGATGATCCTATAAAATACAAAGGAAAAAGTTACCGAATTATCTATAAAGTACTTAAAATTGGCACAACCTTGAATATCAACAACAGTAAAATGTAATACACATGCACATAATGCACCAGTAATCTTAATCCAAAGGACCATTAGTGCAGAGAGCACACTTTTACTTTTGATATCTAAGTAGGACTACATTCCACCGATGATGATTAAATATTTTTATTGAAGTAATGATTGAATGCGGGGATTTCACCTGATTTTTTTTTAACAGTATGACATATTTCAGTTCTTTTTCCGCCACTTTAGGTTTTACGAAACTAAGGACAATTTAGCCAGGAAGTGCAGGCTGGCACAACAGAAGTGCAAGTCGAGAAGTTTAAGTCTTGCGACTTGACTTGAGACATGATAACTCGAATGACTTGTGTTCATTTGATGTCTTTTCTTTAACTGGTAGGTCTGGCTCTCTGGATTTTCACTCCTTTAATGTGATTGAGAAGACTGAGTCACAAAAGAACAAATTCAATTCAAACTTTTTGAACAGGTTGGATAAATTGGACAATGATGTCATTATTTGACAGGTATTACTACCTTGTCTTATCTGCCGTGTCTTCTTACCTGACAACGTAAAAATAAAGTTTCTAGAGGAAAGGTGACCTGATTACTCCCAAAACTAACTTGGACTCATTGATTTCAGTCACATGCCTGAAGGTTGTAAATAAAAACACACAGGTTTTTTTTAAAAAAAATGTATCCTATCTTTGAGGCACGTTTCTAAATACATGGTAGAAGCTTTTGTATGTGGTATTGTCCACAACACAGACTTATTAAAAATGATGACCTCCATCTTCCTTCTTGTAAATAATTCTTTGATTTTCACTCCTGCTCTCTTTCGATTTGTTCGATTTGTTCGATTGCGTTATTTCCGGGAGTCATTGAACGCAGCGTGTGGCGTGCGCAAGCGGTCAGCTGACACTGAGCTGTCATGTGGCGTTCAAAGGCGGAGTAAACTGTGAGAATAACAACCGGTGGCTCTGTGGACAAGCAGCACCTCTGTGGTCGACTGTACCTGGTTTGTCTGTCCCGTTCACACGTCCAGCATGGCTTGGACCAAATATCAGCTGTTCCTTGCGGGACTGATGCTCACAACCGGGTCTCTCAACACATTATCGGCAAAGTGAGTAGATTTGATTATATTTCTCTATTGGGATCATGGGTTAATAATTACTTAATGTCACTGTAGGAGACTGAAAGTGTGCTAAAACAGAATTAAACCAGTGTTTTAACAAAAAAGTGTGAATGGACATGAACTGTGGGGCTTGTCAGCGAAACAACTCTTTAGCTAAGTTATCGAACAAAGTCGCTTATTACGTTTTTGTTTCGTAGTATTATCAGGTTACTAGCCCTCTTGTAGTTGTAGCTGCTGTTGCTGCTAGCTCCTAGCTAAACAACAAGCTAATGGAATGTTAGCTTGTTAGCTTTCAGAGCGGTCGATTTAAACATCCCTGTGTGTAATGAGACGCTACATGTATCCGGAGGCTTGTTTAACTGATGTTAAGGTTATTGACAGCTTGATAAGATAGCTGACAGGAAACTGGCTCTTCAAACAAGCTTTATCTAAAGTAAAATGTCGCGGTTATCCAATTAAACTGCTCTGTAGCTGCATAATGCATTATCATGAGGTACCGGTATCTCTGTATGCAAATATGCTGTGATGAGACGTAAGTGAGGTGAAGTACTAACCCAGGTCCGCCTCCTTCTTTGTAGATCACAGGTAAATATAGTAGCAGGTATAAAAGAATAGTCAACATAGATGTCAGAGCTGCAGCCAGTCCTAATTTTATTAATCTGCAGTGTTAAAAAAACATCTCAGAAAATGATTCACATTATTTATCCTCACAGACCACAAAGGGCCATCTTCAGCTGGCTTGTTTTGTGCAACCAATTGTTCAAAATTCACAGACACTCATTTTGCAATGTTCTAAAACAGATACAAGCAACAGATCCTCGACTCTAAGAAGCATGAAACTGTAAAAAACCACATTTAATCTGATAAGTCGTTCAACAACCAATTTCAGGTGGCAGCAGTATACTCATTTCAAGGCACGCTGTGGTATGAGAGCCGACATTTAAAATACCATGCACATTTGCTTATCTGCAGTTTTGAACGATAGTGATATAAAAGCAAAACCATCGCATTTGAGAAGCCATAGTAAGATAATGTTATGGTATTATTTCTTGATGGATGATATGAATTATTAATGACTAACTGTTGCAATTCAGTTGCCTTGTATTCTTGTCTCAAAAGGAAGAGGCTCCAGAAACCAGCTCTTTTTTTTTTTTTTACTTCTCTAATAATCTGTGATGTCAGCTCTCTTACCGCCTGACACTCGCTTTTTCTGCCTTTTGTGTGGGTTTTGTCAGCTGAGCAAACCTTATGAATCACAGTTCGAGCGCATCGTGTGGAGTTGATGCGCCTGACAAAACAAGCTGTGTCATGTTTTCTTAGAGAAAGACTAAAACAACTATTGGGTCGGGTTCCACTCCGGCGCCGCCTCACTGGTTTTGAAGCCCCATCAGCTGAGATCAGTTACAGCGTGTAGGTTGATAGTTTTGGTGCAACTTTCACTGGGAGACACGCGCCACCGTAGGAAGTCATATAACCCACACACATTGTCTCTGAATAAAAAGGGAACGTCTGGTTCAGCCAGCCGGCCCAGTTCTAGTTTCTAATATTATATTCATGAGCTCGGCAATCATTGCATGTGGAGGAAGTGCTGTGTCATCACGCCGTAGGACCACATTCCCTTGTCTTGCATTTTTAAATGCAGACAGGACGCTCACATGCTGCTCATGCTTCCTCTGACTGTCTGACTGCAAAAGTCAACGGGTTATATAAAAAGTGACTCCAGTACTCATTAACTGAACACGTTACCCTGATCAAATCATATGATCGAAACTTTATGGAAACTGTAGTGTGGCCAAGTGTAATATCCAAACCGCAGCAGCTGCGACCTCTTCATGAAAGTACAATGTGTCAGAACAGACCATCAGGGCTCAAGATGAGCACCAACCACCTGTCGAATGTTGGTTAGATATTGAGTTGTAAAAATATGTTCTTATCTGACAGATGGGCTGACATGTTCTCAGCGAAAGGTTGCCATGGCGATCCTGAACATTCATTCTCCCACCCGTTCGTCCAGGTAAGGCAGCAAACTGCAGGTGACGATGTTGTGTCACACTTGAGGTACAATTATCAGATCGTGTCAAAAGAGACGCGCCAGTCCAATTTTTTTTTGTTTTCATTTTTAATGATACCTGAATTTTATCATCTGACAAAACTGATAAAATCCATTTTGATATTAGCTTTATACAGTACACATTACAACACTACAACAGTTTGTCTCACTTTTGTGTGTTGAGAGAATAAAATATCTCCAGTTGGTATAAAACTGTCACTCCTTCACTCAGTTGAGGATTTACTGATGTAATGTTACTCAAGCTCTGCCTTTATGACTTATTCTTGGGGACACAAAACTCTTTGTAGACCTGTTTGATTACTGATTAATTCATACATATGTGCTGCAACATTTTGACTGTGGGCTTGAAATTGCATTATATATATTTATAATATATGAAAAACATCAGACTATGGAATCTGGATCTGTACATTGAACAGTGACATCAGTCCTGTATCCCACAGTAGTATGTCAGTATCAGCACCTGATAACGATGTTGGATCAGATCAGCACCAACCCCGCTGCTCACGTTGTCATGTTTACCTATACATTGTTGGTCAGATAGCTGCTGAAGTACAACAACATTTGCAGATTTTGGCTCAGCTGCTTGTGTTCCATGAACAATGAACTGCGTGATTGTTTGGTACCTTTAATTGATTAGAAAATCTGGTTTAATAGAAAAACGTGTTTCATAAACTTATTTGATTGTTCCATTGTCAGACCAAGTTATGTATCAATAGTAGGATATTCAAATATATATGTCTCGTACTTTAAACATACATTATGTAAAATCTCTGCATTAAAATGTCTAAACATGAAAAGATCGTTGCTATATAGTTTGTGTAGTTTTGCACTTGCATCGTCCCAAATGTCCCGACAGTGTTCAAACCCTGAGAAATATTCAAGTTAACTCAAAGTAGCGTTTGAGCGTTTCATCCGCCCACATGTGACTGTAACTTCTGGGGAAACACCAGAAAGCGAGGAAGGAATCTGGCAAACAAGATGAAACATTGCTTGAATACATTTTTTTATTCATTACCTCGTCTGGGAACATTTCTGACTGAGTCACGTCAGATTTTGATTAGCAATGGTGGTTGTTCACCAATGAAGAATGCAACTCCCATGATCCCACACAACATACCTAATAAATGTATTTTGTTTTCATTGTTTTGATTGAGGGACCCCTCGCAGCAGATATATATAGATCAATATGTTTACTCAAATAAATGCTGCTGACCTGTCAGGACTCAGGCCCATCTTGAAAATCAAGCGGTGCATCTGAAAAGACTTTCTTTAAACAAATCCAACCAGTAACTGTTTTGTCAAAAATCTAATTATAATTATCTAATTACCTCTCAGGCAGTGGGGATGTTTCTGGGTGAGCTGAGCTGTCTCGCCGTCTTCTACATCTTACTTTGCCATGACAAACGTAGGCCACAGCCCACAATGAACCCCGGCCAGAACTTCAACCCTCTCCTCTTCTTCCCACCCGCCATGTGTGACATGACAGCTACCTCCATCATGTATGTTGGTAAGTGAACTGCAGCTTTTTAGCCTTTTTCTGCTAAAAACGGTAACAAAACTTGTTTGAAGTTGTTTCTATTGTATTTATGAGGGATGTGACTTTCTGAAAATATATGGTAAGGTCTACTCTGCCCTTTAAAAGAGCAACTGTAAGGTCTGCAAACAAACAGAATAGATTATTTTCTGTTTAAAGAATCCTTTGGTCAGGAAAAGTCAAAGATAGTGTTGTTTTTCTCAGTGTTACGGCCTTTCACCTTCATTTGGCAATATCGTGGAAAAGAAAGCATACAGATCTAAAATTAACTCGTATCCATCCTGTATAAACTCAGCGTTTTTTTTTTTAATTGGTTTTCAGCTCTCAACATGACCAGCGCCTCCAGCTTCCAGATGCTGCGTGGGGCCGTCATCATCTTCACCGGTCTGCTCTCTGTAGCGTTCCTGGGCCGACGCCTTGCACCCAGTCAGTGGATCGGCATCCTCATGACCATCCTCGGCCTGGTGATCGTGGGCCTTGCCGACTTCTTCAGCGGGCACCACGATGACGAGCACAAACTCAGTGACGTCATCACGGGTGAGCATGCTTTTAGTTATTTTGTGCTTTATATTCTACTGATGTCAATTTTGTCCATGGAAACAGCAAGAAAAGTACATGTACTACTACTATTTGTAAAGAAGCAGCTACAGAATATTTTCCCCATCACTGAAGCAGCAAATTAAAACACCACTGCTGTGTTCTGTCCTGCAGGAGACCTTCTGATCATCATGGCTCAGGTCATTGTTTCAGTGCAAATGGTCCTGGAGGAAAAGTTTGTCTATAAGCACGATGTCCATCCACTTCGGGCCGTTGGTACTGAAGGTACGGCCGTTATTACGTATAACGTGTGTATCAGGTGTTTAGTTTGCACTCCAAAAAGGAAACTTAGACTTGAAGTTCTTTCGGTATTGGTGATGAACTTGTGAGTTTGGATTAGTAGCCCCCCTCCGCCCACAAACACGCAAAAGCTAATGTTAAAAGGTCAGGTAAATAATGAGGAGAGCAAAGGTCAGATGTCAAAAAACAGCAGCAGACAGAGTAGTTTGTTTGTTTGATTTTCAAACAGATAAGTGTAGAAATGTTTATAATGCAGTATTTTTGAGAAGCATTTGAAAGTGTAAAAAGAAGAAAATGAGGAGTCATACTGAGGGACATATACAGGAACTTTCTCTGCAGTGTGCTGAGAATCATCATTTAATACTATCACTTCTTCTGGGCTTAAAAGAGTGAATGAAGTATAGCAAGGTAAATCACTCTGTGGTTGAACTGCTCACATTTAAGTTTTGCAAGAAGTCCCCATGTTCAGGGTTCACAAGCTAAAACCGCCAGCAGCCACTCATGCAAGTCATTCACCTCTATTCTCTGTTTCCAGGTTTCTTTGGGTTCGTCGTACTGTCGCTGCTTCTCATCCCAATGTATTTCATCGGCGTTGGCGCGTTCAGCGACAACCCGCGCCACGTCCTCGAGGACGCGCTGGACGCCTTCTGTCAGATCGGCCACAAGCCTCTCATCCTGTTGGCTCTGCTGGGCAACACCGTCAGCATCGCCTTCTTCAACTTCGCCGGGATCAGCGTCACTAAAGAGATCAGCGCCACCACCCGCATGGTGCTGGACAGCCTGCGCACACTGGTCATCTGGGTGGTGAGCCTGGGGCTGGGTTGGGAGCAGTTTCACGGCCTGCAGGTGCTCGGCTTCCTGGTCCTACTGGCGGGCACGGCGCTCTACAATGGACTGCACCGCCCCCTGCTGGCCAGGTTACCGTGCTGTGCAAGGATGGCGAGCGCAGTGGAGGAGAACGGCCAGGGGGAAAGAGAGAGACTGCTGGGAGACGGCAGGGTGCAGGCAGGCGACGAGAGCTAAAACAGACGGAGGTTGGACTGCCTGTCAGAAACACTGCACCTTTTATGTATGCTGTGCATTTTATATTGTTTATGGTCACAACTCAGATTTTAACTGACCTCACACAGTGCTGTCAAAAGTTAAAGGAATAGTTCAGCATTTTGGGAAATTGTACAGCCACACTGACAAGAGTAGTATTTAAACTAACTGTGTAAAAAAAATGAAAAGAAAAGAAGTTCCCAAATTCCCAAACTATTCCTTCAAAGAAACAGCTGGTAGAGAGCGACATTGGCAGGAGCTTTTATAATAGAATATGTTGTTTAATGGATTCAGTCTATTTGGACATGGACAGTTCGGTCCTGTCCGTATGAAACGAGACAAAAACAATTAGAGCCAGTGTCAACATTTGCTCCTGACCTTCTTTTGTTTTACTTTTTTTATTTTTTTATGGGAACTCATACTGACATGGTGCTAAATCACTGAAGCGCATGTTTATGAAAATCACACGAGATACACATGTGTATTTAATTTCCTTTAGAAGTTTTATGCTGGTTTTCTTAAACAGATTGTTACATATCTGTTAATGATTTTAAAATGTGCTCAAATGCTTGTCCCTCTGAGGTTTTATTTTGAAAATGTTGCTGACTGTGCCAAAGTTCTTTTTCAATGTGTGCACTGTAAGATAGTTAAATTCCTTTGTCATCAAAATGCAGACACATTTTCTTAACCTCAGTTCAGTTGAAAAGTGTTGAAGCTGTTTTAGAGGAACACGTTTGTATATTTGCTCTCTGATTCCTGTTGAGTTATTTGTACAAATGTATGAAACACTCAGAGCAACTGCACCAAGTGAATTGCACTTGTGATTGTAAATCCTGCTTCTCCTTCTCGGTTTAGTAGTTTAGGGTGTTGGCTGTAACGTACAGTCAGAAAAAAGGGAACTGTCATCGATTAAATCACACTTGTTAAATGGTGCAATGGCCTTTTTACTCAGACCTGTGATGACCTGAAGACAACTACAGTCTGTCGATCTGATCTGACAGAATGTGATGACGAGAGAGAATTGTTGAAAACAATACATTTTTAAAAACAAAGTGAAAATACAATACAAAACTGAGGGAAAAAAACGGCACAGTACACCTTCAACAGGTGTGTGTCTTCGAAAAACTTGAAAAACATTTTTTATATAAAGTTTGTATCTTTATATACTATATCATAAGTTGGATTTATGTTAATTTGTTGAGCTGTGCAGTAACTCTGAAGAGGCTCCCAGGGAGTGTTCCTCGGTCCTCTTCCTGGAACATCCTGCCCTTCCCGGCTCAAAATCTCCTGATGCAAACAATCAGCACGTCATCAGGCTCTGATAACGAGCTGTTCATTTGAATCAGCTGTGCTGGAGTGGCGAAAAGCTGTCGCAGACTCAGGCTCTAGCTGTCTGGATGTCATGTGATAGTCTTCTCTTTACCATTATATAGTGAAGGATAAATCTATTAATAAAAAATCAAACAAATGCCAGCAAATAATAAGGGTGAGCGT